>NC_039359.1:196226909-196870119 GCF_003573695.1 Papaver somniferum
TTATAGTGTCCACCACAACTTCTATTCAATTATTGAAAACATAATCCATGAATTACTTATCGTCTGTTCTATCGACATCACCTATTATACCTATTAGAATCGCAAATATCACTGAGACACCCTAAGCATGACGCATCAAAAGATTAAACCAAAGCATGCACCATTAAATTGTGTTAGCGGGAAAGTTAAACGAAACTAATTATATGTTCACAAATAATACCCGGCTATTCTAAGTATATCCCATCAAAAGATTTAACCCAACATGAAATAAGTAGAAAAATATATTGGCAATCATAAAAATTAAGCACATGGGTTATTGTATTGTACAGAACCGGTGAAGCAACAACTAATTTTATCGTTGAATCAACATATAAAATCATGGAATTAATTTATTCAAATCATAATGGCCTCAAAACCATATGTGCTTCAAATTAAATTGATCTAATGCTCCAAAGTGGTTTCAACATAAACCCTAGTTACAACGAAATTAGAACATGGCTATGGATTTCTCAAAACCCATACAAAATAAATGATTAAGGGATAAGAAAGATAACCAATAACAATCGGGCGTCACCATGATGGAATCAGTTGTTCTCCCCTTCCGTATGAGCACTTCACAGCCGCGCCCCCTTTTCCTTCTCCTGGTTTCGGCTTTGTAGCCGACCTCTCCCCCTCTGTTCTTGTCGATTCCAAAAATATAAGGGTTGCAAAGACTTCCAACTTGGACCGAGCAAAACTACCAAAGCCCAGTTCATAACTAGCACCCACTACTAAGTCCAACTGTTTCCCAAAGTGGCAATCTCAATTTCAGTTCTTATCGAACCAACAACCAAGCATACAGACATCTCCACTTGCTTTCATTCTCACGAGAACTTCCAGTTAAATCAAACTGAGACTGCACATGACCCCCGAGATTCCATTGCTTCTGTAGAGGTTTATTGGATGGCGTACTCGCTTCCATCTTCTTTCATTTCTCGGCCTTCTTTACAATCACCATAGAATCAACGACTTGCATTTCGATCATATTTCAATCCACAGAGAACCATCGTAAACAGATTCATAATTAGTCGTTTTTTGTATCTCAAGAAGAGCTCCAATATCGTTCCAATAACCATCCACCACACCAAGTCCAATTCAAACACAACATTCAACCAAGCCACAGTACCTTGCTTTGTTGCTTCCAATCATTCTCTGTCCATCTTATTCTTCTTCGTTTTTTTCTGGCATGTTATCCAAATGCAACCAACTCCGATCGTCTAATTTGTTGGATGCCAATCCACACCGAGTACTGAGAGCTGCATCATTTCCACTTCTAACTTCTCACCATTTCGGATTTCACATCACCAGCTGCTTGTTTCGCTGCCATTGGCAGCAGCAACAACTCCCAATTTAAACGACTGCACACTTAAATTCCAGATGTCGCTGCCCTGAACTCTCCACCTGATCCAATCGAGGCCACCATATGTCTGCTTATCTCCTCTACTGGACTTGTTTTAGGTGAATTCCATGTGACAACAAATGCCAAAAGAAACTGACTTTCATTTTGGTATCACTGAACTTGATGGCTAGGTGGAGGTGTGGTACACGTACTGCATTTTTTTGGTCAAAGACAATCTCTTTGCTTCACTTGATAATTTATTGGTCAGGGAATCAGGTAATCAAGCAAGTGCCCGTGACAGATTAACTCGGAAGCGAGCTCCACCTGTGAGCCACTTTGGTGATTTTCGCCGCAAACACCATTTAAGCTGCAATTTAAGGGTTTATTTTCCGAACGATCGAATTCACTTGTACTTTCTACAAAAGCACTAAAATAGTGTTATTAGCCATATTATCGAGTCCTAGTTAATATAAATATGGGTATAAAATATAGCACATACGTGCTTATCATACTGCATAACATGGTCATTGAGGAAACCATACGTGACCCAACCTGGACTAGTTTTCCAGATGAAGATTTGAGGCCGAGGCTTGTGGTGCAACCTGTCCGTCCGGTAAGAGAATATAGACTTGCCAGTGACAGAATCCAAAACCGCGGATTTTATGGACAACTAAAAGAAGATCTAACTAAGCATCTTTGGGTTTTAAAAGGAGGAAGAGACGATGCATATGGGAGAGGTAGATATATGTTGTTTTTCGATTTAAATATTTTATTTTAATTATATGTAATGTTTTTCAATTTAATGTTTGTTTTTCAATTTAATGTTTTATTTCGGCAGTGCTATCCAACTTCCTCTTTTCAATTTAATGTTTTTTTTTATATAACATTTTCGTTTTTATTTTAATGAAGTAAGAATAAACTTAAAATTTAGTTTATATTAAAAATAATTTTAACTAAACAATTACAGTTATATTAAACTTAACTTAAATAAGAATTAAAATTAGTTACATCTAATCAAGACGGTATTCATCTTCGTCTTCTTCCGAGGCATCATCAGCATCGGCTTCGTCATCCATATTTTCAGGTTGTTCAAAGACTTGTTGTTCTGCCATATCCATTTGCCTAGTCCATATAGCAAGTTATCGAGGATTCATTGTTGAAGTGTTCAAGGAGAGTAGCTTGTTTATCTTAAAATCCATGTAGTGTTGTTCTCGCGATAGACGACTTTGTCGAAGTTGCCTTATCGCAATACCACGGTCCCTGCTTCTATATTATTTTACCTTTAGCTCGAATTCCTTGTGATCAGACTAGTTGAACTCGTTTGAACCTCCTTATGCCTATGCTCTATTGGATGCATCTCTCGCTTCTTTTCCAGCTTTTTGACCTCCCCCTCTTCTTCTCTTGACGATGGTATTAACGTCTAGATTGGAGTTGTATTTTTTTTGACTACTTAGAGAGCCGACATATGGAGATCCATTTCCTTAAGGTGAGGAAGCAGGCCCACTATTCAGAAAATCCTGCGAGATTGGACCATGTGGTGATCTTGCAGGCACTTGATTACCTTCCAACAAGTAAGGATTAAACTTGTTAAGCACCTTCAGAATGGTGAAACAAGATTCATGTTGAAACCAGTTTTGTGGGATCTTTGCCACTCTTCTCGACATCTTCTTTCCATATCCGGTTGACCTTCCTCGCTTCTTTTGTCGTGCCACATTTACTTGATCAAAGTTTAGTACTCACCAATGGCTGCTGAAATTGAGTGAAAACGATGAGACAACCTTTCGCCATCACGACTATTGATGTTACTGGTTTCTTCACAAAAATTTTAAATTTTTTTTCCGTAAAAAGTATTCTTTTCTTACAGACAACCATTGATTTGATATAATGTAAATAATACATAATTTCTACAAATTGATTCGCGTTCATCCATAGTATACTTGATACCACGAATTCTAGTGTTTCCTTGTTGTGATTGTTGTGTTTGTTGTTGTGATTGTTGCGTTTGTTGTTGTGATCGTTGCGAGGGGGATGTTATATTTGTTAGAAATGAGATTTTTAGAGTTTTTGTCCCTGATAGATTGAGATGATATGAGTAGTTGTGCTTGAAATGAAAGAAAAATGAGTATTGGGATGATATGAAATTGTGAAATTCTGAGTTAGATATGTAGAAGGTATGAGTTTTAAGTTCGAAATAAGATGAATTTATAGTGAAAAGAGTAAGAGTCGTTTGATGATGAAATTGGAATTAGCCGTTGGCGGTTGGAAATTACCCGTTGGAGGTTTATTGTCACCCGTTGGCAGGTTATCACAATCCGCGAGGTTTCAGTACAACCGCCGGAGGGTTTCCTTGGTCCGCGTGGTTGTATTTTAAACGCGCGTATAATGTTTGCCCGCACTCAACAAACCAATATATTTGTTGGTTTGTTCACTCGCTTTTCATGTTTGTTGAGTCCATAATGGGAACAAAATGAACAAATCTTTGATTTGTTTATTCCATAAGAACTACCCTTACAATATCATTTTTTTGATAATTATGATTTATCATACTTTTATTCTCAAAAGTTTTACACTAGTCGAAAAATGAAGTTTAGCGACAGTTCAAAGTTTTATAAGGTGACAGTTCAAAAAATACATGTTACCAAATATTGGGTTTACTATATAAGTTATTGATTAAGTATTACCAAATTGCTTTACTGTATAAGTATTGTACCGTAACACCTTTAAAATATCATTTTAAGTTATATATGGTAACAAGTTTTGAAATAACTGCGACTATATACCTATATTACTATAACAGATTTGATGTGTCGGTATAGTTGAGCTTATCGTGATATATTTTAGATCAAATGTCATCATATATCTATCTTATTATAACATATTTAATACGCCACCATAGTTGACATTGTCGTGACATTTTCTTAAACTAACAGTAACTATACCAATGTTACTGTAAAAAATTTAAGATGCCACCGCAGTTGACATTATCGTGACATTTGTTTAGGAAAAATGTCACTATGTATTTGAATTACGTTAACAGTGGACGCCCATAACTATCAAGGTATCCAGTCCAGAAAATTATTTAACCATACGAGGTTTTCTGCTCAAGTGCAATAATATGACCATTAAATGCTGAAAAATAAAACCGTGATTTCATCTCGCTGCTCCAGAGCTCACCACCGGATATCCATGGATCGCATATATGGTTATTTAGGGTTTAAGAGAGACTTAAAGCTAGCAAGCAGGATGAATAATAGTGGCACGAGTTGTAAAAATACTAGAGATAACCCATGTCGTAATGACACGTTGATGATGTAGTTTTTAAGGTGGTAAAAAGAAATTCGTTTCTCAGACTTGTGAAGAATGATTTTTTGACTAAAACTAAAAAACTCAAATCAAAATTGATATCAAAATTATAAAAAATATTGAGACTAAAGGTTCCACTAACTTTCAATTTCTATGTGATTCAATCAACAATAACCATGCAACTCGTACATCGCAAGCGATTCTAATACGTTGCAAAAATCGATCATGTAACATTTCCGAACCTAATTTTTCTTTTATTTTATTGAAAGAAAAACCTAAACTATGGTACTCCAGCAGGGCCGTCTTAGGGGAAAGGCGAGCAAGGCGACCGCCTAGGTCCCTAAATTGTTGGGGCCCAAAATTTTGTTTTTTAAAACTAATAGATAATTGTAACAGTTATAAGTGTTAGGAAAATATTTTGTTACATCAATATAATTGTAACAGATAAAATTGTTACTAAATTTTATGTATCAACTATAATGTCACTAATATTTAAATTTTTCAAATCAATTACCAGTTTAGGGGCTTATCTTATGCCAAATAATCAAGAATATAAAGCACAGTTTGGACAAGTTAGGCAAGATAAAGAGAGGTCCATATTTATCTAGGGAAGAGATAAATCAATGGTAGTAGTTTGCTCAACTTAAAAACATTATGAAAGTTTTATTAATTAGTGTGTCATTAATTGATCATAATAAATAATTCATTAAATTTTCATTATAAATGTCTTCTTAATTAATCTAATAAATACGTATTCAATTAATAAATAACTTTAATAAAAAAATTATATTAATACAAATTAGTGGAGGTAGTGTAAGAAGTATTGGCCGGTAGAAATAGTGGCGGGTGTTAATGGAAAAAATAGTGGCGATGGGTGGTTTATGGTGGTGTGCGCTGGTGAATAGTCGTGGATAATATTAGTTATGTATATTTAAAACGTGGGTAGCGTTGTATTGTAAAAGATGTAGTTGATTGTTGTTAACAAGATTGATATAAATAGATACCATGCTATTTAGGAAAAAATACTGATAACTGCCAGATTACCTAAACGATACCTCTGCTACCTTTAGTACACAATTGTTTAAATCGTGGTTCTAAATGTTAAAAGAAAATTGATCGCAATACAAAAGAGAATATAACAATAAAAAGATATAATGAAATAAATTAATTAACGGTCTAGGTTTGTTCAATTAAAACTTTATACATGGTGTGGACGGCAGTTTTGTGGTGGTGGCGGCGACGGTTGATGAGTAGTAGTAGACTATATTACTTTTGTGTCGCTATTTTGAATAGTCTCGGTTAAAGTACATGAAAGATTAAAAGAAAAAAAAAACAGACTGTCACGTCATGTAATTACTGGAGGCAGATAGCACAAGTCAAAATCCATATACAAAAAATTACTTATTTTCGAGATTTGTCGTTACAGTAAGGGTTGTATCCTAAATAGATATACTTTTGTTCCTATTTGTTTGTATCGTATTATAAAACGAAGCTTCGCTAAGTTAAGAAAGATAAAGACCGATCCTGGTTTTTCTTCCCAATTGATAAATTCACGACTGTGGTCGATTCTATGAATACACACTTTAATTGAGAGAAATTCATTACATATTCTCTTCATCCCATCTCAAAAGTCAAAATCAAACCAGATAAATTTGATCAACTGAAAATAACATACGTATCTTCCTATAAAAAGAACAATTCATTTTCTCACTCACATCCGTATATTTCCGGTCAATCTTTTTTCCATGTTCTCTCAATCTTCTTCCACCAAAACGTACATCTTTGACCAATCAAATTACTCCGAGGTAATAATATTTAAGAAAACCATTTCTTTTGACAGTGCTTCATGTATGAATTTTTGGGGTTTCTATCATTTTCTTGAATTTCATTTATTATATATTTAACTGCAGTATACATTTTCAACGATATCCTACTTAATTACAATAATGTCATGATTTTATTTGGGTGTCTGTATTTTGTTATTAGATCCAATTTTCACTAAATTATCTGATATAATTATACATAATTTATATTATGGTACGAGTTAATAAATGATCCATTAATTATTGTTTCACCAATTGCTTATAATAAATGATTATTAATTTTTTTCATTATAAAGTGTTATGTTAATTAAATTTTCACTAATTGCTCATAATAAATGATCTATTAAGTTTTTTCACTATAAATGTTCACTTAATTAAATAAATATATATTTCCATTAATAAATAATTTTGGTAAAAATAAAAATGATATCAGTAGACACTGGTGGCGGTAGTAGGTGGTGGAATCAGTGGCGTTCTTAAAAAGTGCTGGAAACGGAAACATTAGTGGTGGTCAAGGGCGTAGCCAAGTCCAATTTTAATTGTTTTTGATCTTTTTTTTTATCATAACATGGGCTATTAAGTGTATTTTGCACCCGTATCCAATTTCAATTTTTTTTTGTCCCTCTTCCTCAAAATCCTGGCTCTGCCCCTAGTGGTGGTGCTGGAAAAAGTAGTGACGGTGGATCCTTGTGAGTGGTGGTGGAAAATATTAGTACCGTGTCATTACAACACGGATAGTCGGATAACATTGTATTGTGAAATATGCGGTTGGTTGTTTTAGGAAGATTGAAAAAGGCATGTACCATATATTTCAGGGATGATATCAAATCATATATGACAAACTGTTCATGACAGCTGGATCAACCAAATGGAACCTGTGCTATCTTTGGTACCATCAAGAATATAAAGCAAAGTTTGGATAATTTTTCCTATGCAAGTGGTGGTTCAGATTTGTCCTCGCAAGATATAAATCCAGGGATGTAATCATTTGTCATAAGTGATGGTTGTGATTGGGATTTAAAATGCATCTAACAGACAAAATTTATCATGTCATTAAGGTTCCATAATTCTTCATAATAAATACTCTATTAATTTGCCATGACAATATTTTATTAAGTGTCAAATTAAAAATGATATTATATAAATTATTCTACTAATGATGATAATAAATATATTTTTTATATTCAAGATTAGTTTGGTACTGCTGCGAGATTTACAAAAGTGCTTTTCCGATGTACGTTACTAGGCCGACCTATGTAAAAAAAACAATTGAATGGTTGTCATTGTACGTTACTGTGCCGAGCTCTATAGAAAAAAGAAATTGAATGGTCGGAAATTATAAACTAAAGTTAAAATTTATTCTAATGTGAAAATATCAGGTTTAACTATAGTTAGTGAGAAAATGACAAAAGCAGACATATATGTAATATTAAATTTACTAATTAGTATTATTATTAAAAAGTATTATTTTTGTTAACCACTTTTTAAAAATCAGTAATTGCTTAATATTTATTGTGAATAAATTAAAGTATATTTCAGTGATAAAGTATAGCGTAAAATATAGTTTGAAAATAAAAAATTATTATCTTTAAAGAATAAAATATAATTAATAAAAATTGGTGATATACAGATTCAAGCATAATTGTTATAAAAAAAAAGATGGGATTGAATTGGAAAATAAAATATGAAAATTAGGGTGAACTATAGCATTTTCTTTTGAAACTTTTAAAAGCTCATTCTCCCCCACTTAAAAAATTATAGATTTTGGAAGTGTTTTGCATAAAACAACACTTTACGAAATCTTTGCTAAACACTAGGATGAGAAAATATTGTTATAAATATGTTTTCAAAGTACTTTTTTTTTGATAGAAAAAAGCAATACCAGACTTAGTTAGATTGGCTAACGATTATATAAGTGGGACATAATGACGGTGGCAAGTATTGGTGTCCAATGAATAATTTCGCTTCGTCTCACGTATTTAATGATAAATGGTTTCACGTTATTTTTATTCAATGATGATGGATAACATAGCTTATTGTTAGTAGAGCGTATTGTTAATAGGTTAAGTACTTAACAATCTGACTTACTAGCTAATCATGATTTTATTATTTTTATGCAACGAATAACCTCACATTTGGAAGTGTAATGTAGTAGAATGTAAGGGCTGACCCTCTACCGATAATGTCCTCACTTAGCCACTGCGGTGATCTGACAGTATGGAGTTTTCAATGCCACCGTTGCGGTCATCCAGCAACAGCTTCTCAGGAGGTCACCCATCACAGAATTACTCAATACCGAGCATGCTTAACCATAGAGATATTTCACCAAATATGAATCCAATTATGCTAAAAAGGTCTCGGTGTTAGGAAAGGACAAACCATTACATATATTCCATTTGTTGAATCCTACATGCCGAGTCGGAGTACTATAATACCACCAAACTAATTTGGAGTCGTCCTCGGCTCCAGAATATGTTCAATCCTTGACTCTGACATTTTTTCTCACTCATGAGACCCTTTACCGACATAATCCGTCAAGCATACTCTTCCACCCTTGACAGGTAACCCGTGGTCGACTATAATTCTATTCATAAGGACATGATCCTCCATGAATATTGTCCCCACTTAGTCACTGGGGTTATCCGACAGTGTGGGATTTTCAAGTGACACCGATGCGGTTATCCATCAACAGTTTTCTGGAGGTAGCCATATCTAAATTACTCTCACCCGAGAACGCAAAATACAGTGCTTTTTACCAAATCTGGATCCAACTATGTTGAAAAGTCCACAATGTTACGAAAGGACAAGTCATTACCTATATTCTATTCGGTGAACTCTTCCTGACGAATTGAATTATGTACATAATATATCTGGAAAATTTGAAAAACTAGAACTACATCGTATATGATTAAAACGGTTATTATCGAAAATGACTTAATATTTTAAAATATAATTGCTTAAGTGAATGGATTAGCTTTTTATTATGTCATTAAGATAGTAAGAACATAAAATACGTTATGTATTGTTGATTCAATTCTGAGTTTTACTCTTTTCAAACTATTCTTAAAGGGGAAAAAAACAACAAGGATCCGAACACTGTTAATATCTACACAATTATTCTTGAGAAGAATGATTTCAGGTGATGAAATTTTGTTACAACTTACATAGTTTACTGTTTTTGTTCCGCTCGGTTGTTGGAGTATGTGGCGCGATAAACCGCATATGTATAGCTAGGGATAGTCCCTCATGGAATAAATAGGAATACATGTGGAGGTTAATAAGCTTGGGCATCTCCATACATAACACCAAGGAATTTTAGTTAAAAACCCCACACCTCTTATCCCAAGGTGGTCAAGTGAGGTTCAGGGTTATGCGGTCGGTCCCTGAGTAGTGTCCAATGGTCCATAAAGATCATAACAATTGGTATCAGGTCAGATCCCATAGTTGGTCAACTGTCCGAACGTAGAAGTGGTTGTGGAATTCACCCGGTTTAGGGCGCAATTGGAGTCAGACTCAAGGTGAAGCAGACAAGGCCCAAAGTCGAACTGACACTCAAGGTGGAGTTAGTGTCTCACCCATTAGCGCAGGTGGAGCAGGGTTCTAGATCGACAAGGAGATGCTCAAGGTTGAACTGATGTTTAAGGTGAAGTTAATGTATCACACATTAACTCTCAAGTGGAGAAGGGTTCTAGGTGAGCAATAAAATTCTCAAGGTGGAGTTAGTACTTGCCTTCTCATTAACTAAAGATGGAGCAGGATTCCAGGGCGCATAGTGACAATAATCATGATCGATGGGTAGCATATACAGATGGTAATCATATGATGGATTCTGACTGGACTGGTGAAGTGCTTAAATCTCACCAAGATGGAGATTGTTGGAGTATGTGGCGTGATAAACCACATATGTATAGCTAGGGATAGTCCCACATGGAAGAAAAATGAGTACATGTGGATCTTAATAAGCTTGGACGTCTCCTTACATAGCACCGAGGCCTTTAAGATTAAAATTGCATACCTCTTATCCCAAAGTGGTCAAGTAGGGATAACATCAGTGCTATGCGGTTGGGCCCGTATATAGTAGGTTCATATGGCCCATGAAGATCCTAACACCCTTCACTAAAATAAGGAAGATGCAGAAAGGTAATACCATTTCAAAGGATTGATAAGATATCTTTGTAAACTAAAAAACATATAAAATAATATTTTTCGGGAGGACAAAATATGTAAAAATTAATTCCGATATAATTTCATGGCTGGCTTGAGGATGCAACTCGAGAAAGAATGGACATGGTATACGAGAATGTCAAGGTGAAAAATGATGAAAATGATTTGTGGAGTGAAGAATAAAAATATTTATCGGATTTTTCTTAACTTTTGTAATGATAAGGAGGGTAAACTTGATATTAATAAATATTATATCTAATATTCATATGTCAGAAAATGCACAACAAAACAAAATTATGCCCGTGCCGTTACGGCATGGGTTAAGCCCTAGTAAGTTTACAAACCAAAATCTAGCTAAAAAAGATGGGAAAAAAAGAGTTTGGATCCAAATTATCCTTTCGAATATATGATTTGTCTCCTTCTAAACTGAAATTCCAACTTTATTTTTGATTAGTCACCAACTTTACCTCTAAACTGAAATCCCTCTGAACTGAATTTATCCTTTCGAACATATATCACGTTCGTCTAGGATACCCAAAAACTATAAGACGACCCTGTACTCCGGTAACATTCTTGTTTCACTCGGAGTTCTTTTGACCGATGTGCATGTTACGTAACTCCGATATACAATCCTATGTTCACTCAACTCGGTTTCCAAAGCATCAACTCCCATGGAATGAGGAGTATTGCACCCGGTTGTAGTTGTATAGCAACTGGACATCGTACAGTTCATGCAAAGCTTGCTTCGATGTCCAGTACATAATGTTGACCATTGACTCGCATAAAAAAGTAAAGAAAAACAAACCCTTTTCAGTTATATAAAGAGATCATGTCAGTTAGATGTGTTTTAATAACACGAAATTGGTTAACCAAAATCAATAACTTCTGGATGAAAATGATATTTAGGTTTTGATACTGTTTAAATGAATAAAAATGTAAAAATAGTCATGATGTAAACAGTTTCATCCATTTTCCGTTTAAATAAGATTAAACCACTCCCAACTCCCAATTGGTTCCGGTAGGCCAATATGTTGACCCTCGCTCACTGACACTACAACCTAGGGGTGGGTCCCTAAGAATTATTAACTGGTCCCATCGAAGAAGTACGTGCTTCCTAGTAGTACAAGTTGAAATACAAAATACACAGTAGGTGTCGCCTATCAAAAAAATAAAATAAAAAACACAATAGGTGTCTGAAACTGTTAAAAACCAAGTCCGACAAAACAGAATCACCGACACGTTTCACAAAAAGATGTTAATGTAACGGGTGAACAAGGACATGTTTGTGTGACAGCTGTTTGGTATTTGGTACCGTAGTTGTTAAAAGGGATTGAAAAAGCTTGGTGTCGTATTCAACGACTGTAAATTTAGAAGGGATTGAAAAAACTTTTTGTAAGAAAGGGAGAGGGAGGAGAGGAAGGAAGTGTTTAACACTTTAAACATGTAAACAAAGAAAGGGTACTTTCTTTCTTCTATTCTCTTCTTCGGTGAAAGTCTTTTGTTTGAGTTATCAAAAATAACTTTGTTTTTTTGTGCATGTAAGAAATTGTTGAGATCGGAAATAAAGATTCTTGCTTATACTCGAAAGAAGAAGAAAGAATTCTTTGTTTTTGATGACATGATGAATTACAACGTAAAGTCTAGGCTTTACGTTTGAATTTTCTAGATATATCTTCTTTGGTAAGAAGAATTTATATAAAATTGCATTACACTAGAATTGTTAGGAGTATGCCTTAGTTTTGCTAAATGGTGGTTGACACTCACAGACCAGCAAACTAAAATTGCGCCTGCGGTATGCATCAGCACTCCGCAGCATCACTTATAGAGTTGGCAGTGTAACATTTTGCTAAATGGTGGGTGACACTCACAGACCAGCAACATCCATATCGTGGGGGCGTGGGTGTCTCTCTCAACTGTATAATGCTGCAATTGTTTGGCAAATGACGTGACTCCAATATCTAAGTGATAACGCATGGAGCCGCCGTTGAAAACGACCATATCTACATGCATATTAGGTTATCGAAGATGATGAATACGATGGTGAAGCACTGAAGAATTCTTCATTACATACCTCCTTTTCTTCTGTTTAAGATCTTGACTCGCGCCTTCTCCTACTACTTAAGATGTGTGTGATTTTCATGGTTGCCTCGATCATCTCTAAAACATAAAAATAAAAATAAACCGACTAATGAGTTAACTGAGTACGTTCACTTACCTGTCTTAATAATTTAAGACATTGCAAACATCATTTGTAACATGCTTCAAAAAAAAAATCATTTGTGTTTCACACGTAATTGCGTAGTTTAACTCTGCCGTCCACATCACAAGAATAAATGTCATTGACATATCGTTGCTCCGTCTTGACATGTCTATTCGGTGATAAGCATAATAGTCAGATTTGTTAGAACTTAGAACTTAGAACGGTACAACGAAATAGGGTAACTAATGATGAACACAAATTGCAGAAAAGTAAATGGAATCAACTGTCTGTATATGATACTCCATTAATCAACAAAAAGAGGATAGAGTCACTTGCAAGGGTACACTTTATGAATGAGGGATACTAATACTCCCGTAGTGTAGTTTCGTCCAAGATAAACTGCCCGATGGAGATACCATGCAACTCTACAATAATTGCCCATTCATACAAACAAAGAGATTAGAGAGGATTCTTTTTCTTTAAACATTCAATTGTGAAAATCAAAACGAGAAGAGGGAAAAAAGAAAGACATGGACAAATAGCCTTCTCTGGGATGTTTTGGAATGAAGATTCGAGTTCATTTTACATCTTTGCTACACATACCGTGACAAATAACCGTGGAATGCACCGAAAGAGATGGAAGGTTCCAGATAAGCCTTCTCTGCATTGGGATAGGGGTGGGCTGAAGTGGATCCCCTCTCACACGATTCTTTTTCACGGTGGGTTAATCATTTCTGTTCATTTTATAGGCAAAATGGAGAGGATAAAAGAAATTCAGGGAGAATCAATTCTTGCTTGATCCACAACCATAAAAAAGAAAATGATTGAAAAATTCAAACTAATTCAAATCAAGCATTAATCGCAAGTTTTCTTCCCGTGAAAAGCTATAAGATATTGCGCCTGGTCAAACGCCTCATCCCCATTGAAGAAAACATTTAAAGAGAAATTCAATACCATTTTAGTTTCCTTTAGTAAAAATTTGAAATAATTTTGACTAAAACCATGGATTTTGATCGACTCACATCCAAACACGATCAGCCCGACTAGATGAAGGCGTGTGTGAAATATATGTGGTTGTACCATACAAGCGATTGCCTAAGTTTTTTCTTTCACACAAAAGTGTGTTACTCAAGGATCATATTTGGATGTGTAAAATATATGTGGTTACACCAAAATTTGGTTTCATTATAAAAGAAAGGGGAAGGAAGAAAGAAGAAATATGTGTAGCAAATTTTGGTTTCATTTTTTGTGTTTCATTTTTCTTTCTTTCTTCCTTCTCCTTTCTTTTATAATGAAATTAAATTTTGGTGTAACCACATATTTCACACCACCCCATCGCCGCCACAACCTCCAACACCACAACCATCACTACAATTACCTCCTCAACTAAATTTAGTTTCAACAAAAAACAATCCACCTATATCTCATCATCAAAAATTGGTTTCATAGAGATATATTCAACAAGATGAAAAAAATACGATGAAACCTAATTTTTCCACATTTTGTCATTTAACCAACATAACATTTTTCCACATTTTCATCATTTTTCCACATTTTGTCATTTAACCAACATAACATCAATGACGAAACCAAACTCGCCGATTTCCAAGTTATACCTAATAAACTAGGCAAAAATCAGGTGAAACCAAAATTTGGTTTCATCATAAACTTAATTTTCATCATTAAAATCTTTGGTTTCAAGATAGAAAATAGGCAAGTTTATGATGAAACCAAATTTGGTTTCATCATAAATTTACTGTTTCATAAACCAAAACTGTCAGAATTTGATGAAACCAATTTGAAGGTATTGGTGATAGTTTTAGATGATAGAAGGAGGAGGCAGAAGTAGTGTTGGTGGCGGATCTGACATGTAGTGGTGGGAAAAAACAGAAGTAAGAGGAGGCGGTGTTGTTGATGGAAAATCAAGACGTAGAAAGAGAAGAAGGTGATGATGGTGAATGGAGGAGACGGAGGTGTTGTTGGTTGCGGATCTGGACATAGCGGCTGGTTTGGTGGTGGCGAAGCTACTGTTGGTGATAGATCTGAACATAAAAGTAGAAGAAAAGAGAAGGAGGTGTTCGTGGAGAAGATGAAGGTGTTGTTGGTAACGGATCTGGACATAACGGGTGATTTGGTGGTGGCTGGGCTACTGTCGGTGATAGATCTGAACATAAAAATAGAAAAAAAAATAGATTGAGGTATCCGTAGAGGAGACGGAGGCGTTCGTGGAGCTGACGTAGGTGTTGCTGCTGGTGGTGACGGAGGTATTACTGCTGGTGTTCGTGGGGATATTTGTTGCTGCTGGTGGTGATGGTGGTGGGGAGAAGGAGACGAGAGAAAGAAGAAGAAAGAAAAAGAAGAAAAAAGATGAAAAGGGTATGTTTGGTTTTTTTCTAAATAATAAAAACTAAATTTACTCATTGTTATTTGACTTGAAGTTTTTGTGCCACTTTTTAATTAAATGGTTTTTATTTATTAAAAATAATATGACTGGATATTTTGTACCACTAGTTTGATCACCTTGATTTTTTACGACTAGTTTTGTTTGTCAAAAGCCTAGTAATATGGAGAATTCTCATCTTTAGTCTCCTTCTATTTATGTGTATATATGTAGCTTATGGATGCTGAGAACTATATTTTGATACTCACTTCAACCTACTTAGTTGGATAAACAGTGCATAGTTCTTGCTTCATGAGACAGTTATAGGAGCACAAGAATTAATTCTACAGCCTAAAATCCAGTATGTTGCACCTCTTTCAGTTGACACTCCAGAAAATAAGAGTATAGAATGGAAGGAAGCAAAACGGTCATGTAGGGGTGTACAACGGGCCAGGCCAGCTACCCAACTCATTTATTCTATCAGGTTGGGCAGGCCAGCTCTGATCCTAAGGGGCCTTTATCGGGAACAGGTAGGCCGGGTAAATGCTAATAATTTTTTGCCCATTATCCTCCCACATCCAATCAAAATATTAGGGTAGACTAGGCCAGATCGGTTGGGCCACCGACTTTAGAAGTTTTTAGGAAATTTTAATAAAGTGTCCATGTGGGGAAATGCATTTAAGAAAATGCCCAATTTTTTTTCATAATTAATTTAATGCATATGCCGTTTATAATTCTGTCATGTCTAACGTGTTTAGTATTTGCTCATTGACTTAGTCAAAGAACCGCGGAATGCACCGAAAGGGAATGGACGGTCCCAGATAAGCTTTCTTTGTATTGGGATATGAGTGGGCTGAAGTGGGTCCCACCATCCCCTCTCGTACGGTGCCTTCCACAATTCTTTTTTACGGTGGGTTAATCATTTCTGTTCATTTTATAGGCAAAATTGAGAGGGTAAAAGAAATTCAGGGAGAATCAATTCTTGCTTGATCCACATCCATAAAAAAGAAAACAGGTGAAAAATTCGAACTAATTCAAATCAAATATTAATAGCAAGTTTTTTTTTCCGTGGAAAGCTATAAGATATTGCGCTTGGTCAGATGCCTCATCCCCGTTAAAGAAAACATTTAAAGAGAAATTCAATACCATTTTAGTTTCCTTTAGTAAAAATTTGAAACAATTTTGACTATAGCCATAGATTTTGATCTGACTCACATCCAAACCCGGTCCGCCCGACTAGATGAAGGCGTGTGTGTGAAATATATGTGGTTGCACCAGACAAGCGATTGCCTAAGTTTTTTCTTTCACATAAAAGTGTGTTACTAAAGGATTATATTTGGATTTGTCGAAAGCCATGTAATATGGAGAATTCTCATCTTTAGTCTCCTTCTATTTATGTGCATACGTAGCTTATGGCTGCTGAGAACTATATTTTGATACTCACTTCAACCTACTTAGTTGGATAAACGGTGCACAGTTCTTGCTTCATGAGACAATAATAGCAGTACGAGAATTAATTCTACAGCCTAAATCCAGCATGTTGCACCTCTTCCCGTTTAAACTCCAGAAAATAAGCGAATAGAATGGAAGGAAGCAAAACGGTCATGTAGGGGTGTACAACGGGCCAGGCCAGGCTACCCGGCCCATTTATTCTATCACGTTGGGCATACCAGCTCTGATCCTAAGATGTCTTTATCGGGAACGGGTAGACCGGGTAATGCTAATAATTTTTTGCCCATTATCCGCCCACAACCAATCAAAATATTGGGGTAGACTAGGTCAGATCGGTTGGGCCACCGACTTTAGAAGTGTTTACTGATTAATACATGCCAAATCTATATTATCATCTCCACCTTCAACTACCAATTAATTAACAATAATATATGTACTGTAATAAAAAAAAATATAAATGTATGATATCGTGATTGTAAAAACTATGATCAAACTTAAACAGGCTATCGGGTAGGCGGGCAAGCCGAACACCAAAATTGGATAAAAGCAGCTTACATCCACCCACCTAAATAATCGGGCAAGCCGAGAAGCCTATGACAGGCTGCAGGCCGGGCACCCATAAACTCTTTCGGACTCAGGTGACACGTCGCAGACAACAGGCCTCCGGGCATTTTGTACATCCCTATGGTCACGCGAAAAAAAATAAGGTAACAAAATTCAAATGATGACATTACTTTACTGTATTTCGTACGATGTTTTATGTATGAATATGTTCATGACCGACTGATTGTTTGGATTAATTACTACAAACGATAATAGAATTAAGCGAGCCAAGTTCAATAGCAGATTGCACCAAACAACATATTTAAAGCCCAACAACTTTGGTTTTTAAATACAAATGAATATAGCAGATTGCACCAGACAACATACTTAAAGCCCAACAACTTTGGTTTTTATATACAAATGAAGCTAATGTGCACCATGCGTGTTATATATGGTGGTTTTGCCATGCTTGAATTTCTATTCTAGTGATGATTTTTATAACAAGAATAATAACTGTTGATGTTGGTGGTTTTTGGTATTTATGTTGCTGCTTTAACTGTTAGAAGAAAATTATGGGAGAAATTGAAGATAATAAGTGGTCTGGACCTTCCTTGGTTCGTTATTGGGGACTTCAACTTGGTTCTGAGCATGGGATGAAAAGGTCGGTGGGGGAAGAATTTTTAAAATTTTATGTTTGATTTTGGTGATTCAATTTTCTTAGTGTAATAATCGATAATTTTTTGTAATCCGGATAGGGTTATCTTGGATTTCAAATGGTTAAATTTATATCATGGTTGGATTTATAAAGTGGGTGTCAGAGGAGTTTCAGACCACAGTCCCTTGTTGGTATCTAATATCAGTATTCCAAACCAACAAAATGTTCCATTCAGGATGTTGAAAACTTGGTTTCCTTATGCTAGTTTTGTGGATGGTGTGAATAATTCATGGTGCGAAGAAACTCAAGGTAATCCACCTTTTATTTTAATAATGATATCTGTGTGTTCTGCAATACAAAAAAGGAAATTGCCGATCACTTACTCATCCGGTGTAAATTTATCTTTGGGATCTAGGACTACCTTATTAAATTTTTTTCCCGAATTTCTTGGCCTCTTACGCTAAGATGATGCGGCTTTTGATTGCTTAGGGAGTGGAATGTCATAAGAGGTCGCTGCGAAGAAGTTTGGGAAGTGGTTCACCATGGCATCTTATGGAATATATAGAGAGAAAGAAATGTGATAGTTATTGGAGCAAGGAGAAAATATATTGAGGAACTGATTTTTCTTACTAAACAAACTTTGCTTATTTGGTTTTCTAAAAAAAAAAAAGAGAGAGGTGGTAATGAGGGGTTGAAATTGGACATTACTCAAGCTTATGACTCCCTGAGCTGAGAAAGTTTATATGGTTTTTTCGATCATTGTGTCTTTTGGTTGAATATTTTCTCCGCTAGAATATCTTAGCTTGTTAAATGATCTCATGGAGGTTTCTTTATAATGGGTAGAGGATTAAAGAAATATATCCGTTCTCCTTTGTTCTTTGTAATTGCAGCAGATGTTATCTCATTTGGTGGAATGCAAGAAGATTATGGGTATGGTCAAAAGAAATGGTGCTCAACCCACTCATTTTTGTTGTTGTTGTTGTTGTTGTTGTTGTTAATGATGTCTTTCTATTTATGTAATGGTAACAAGAAAAATATATGCAAGTTATCAAAACATCACCGGTGCATTATCTATAGTATTCTGCACAAACTGTGAATAAAGAGGAAAACAAATATTTTGTGGGAGAAATTTCTAAAATGACTTGATTCGGCTGATATTGTTTTGGTAATTCGTTCTATTGGTTCAATCTCTTCGAAACGTGATATGATGCACTTACAACGCTTGACTAAGGATTTCAATATATTGATTATAAAAAACAATCTCAAGTTCAAGTATGGGCTCGTGTATATGGCGTTAAGTTGGAACATTGGCGTAAGAAAACCCTAATTGAAATTGCAAGTGTTGTGTGAAGATTATTGAAGGTGGATGACAATACTCTAAATCTTAATCGAGCACATGGTCACTTTGCAAGAGTTTTTGTGAAAATCGATCATATGGAAAGGCGGCATGATGAAATTTTAGTTGAGAGGGACTTTCCGTTCATGGCCTACTTACCATACGAAATATTACCTTCTTTTTGCAAATATTATAAATCGATCGGACACAATCTAGATGAGTACAAGCGCCATCCCGGAGCTATGAGGACTGAGGTTGTTAAGAAACAAAATAATCGGAAGAATGAGAGGCACCAGAAGGGGCAGAGGAATAATTTTTTTTTATGAAATATATGGAAAAACCTGTGTCAACTACCATGAAAAGCATTACTACAATGCAAGGATCTTCCACAACACAAGATCTGAATAACCTAACTGACATTAATGTTGTACATATTCCAATTGATGATCATTCAGTAGATCCCATCTCATTGGTTCCTCGTGAATTAGTGAACTGCTATATCCAGTGCATTCTATTAGGAATACAGGAGATAATGTCAAGTTAAGTAGTGCTAAACTTGAATTTTTATAGAAAATAGCTACGCAAGAAGCTGAACAAGATATCGAGGAAATTACAATAAAAGTTGCCAATGAAACCCAAGTGATGCTACTGTCCCTAGTAATAATGTTGTTAATGATGTGAATCATATTTCCTTGAAAGGAACTCACTGGGCAGATTTATCCGAGGAGGAAGGTGAAATTTAGGCTGTGTTTGATAACAGAAAAGGAAATAATTTCATGGAAAGTGATTATGTGGAATCAGCTTCCTGTGGGAGGTAAGGAAAGATCTTCCATGGAATTCCATGAAATTAAGTTAGAAACATATTTTAGACCACTTACTTTTTTTTTTTTACAATTCCATGGAAATAAATTTTGAGCAAACGATTGAACATGTTATTTCAAAGGAAAGATGGCTAATTCCCTGGAATTAACTCCTATCCAAAGACCAAGAAACAAACAATGAATCTCCTATCAGAAGTTATTCATGATGGCTAGTGTTGATAACAATAGATTTAACAGTCTATCCATGTATACAAATTAAACTTATTATGATGAATATTCAATTTTTTTCGCATCCCCGGTATCGGAGAACGGACTATGCCTATTCTCCCTTATCAGATGATTTTCAATCTGTCTAACATGGTTTAAAGAAGAAAAATATTAAACCACTAGCAAATAATTTACTTAAAAGGCTCCTGAATATTTTTTTTTCTGGATGAAAGCCTTATGTAATTTCTCGTTTCCTCAATTCTTTTTATTTTTATTTTCTTCATTTTTACTTTTTCTTTCTTCATAAGGTTCCGGCTTTATGCCCCCCTTATATTTTTCTTTTTCTTTTCTTTTCTTAGTTAATTCTTTATCTTATAAGAAAAAAAGGTGAGGAAGACTCAAATTGCAGCTGAATTTCAAATATCTCTCTCCAACTTTCCTAATAAGTAAAGTGTTATTCGGAAACCAGGTGGAGTTGAGAGTTGTAATGTTTGAGGATTTATTGAGATGCTTCAAAACAAGTTGGTTATCTAGAAATAAAATCTTTGTTTTTTAAGACAGACTTGTTATGTGAAATCAGTATTATGCAGCATGCCATTTATAACATGTCCACGTATAAGTAGTGGCCTATTGGAATGATTAAAGTTTGTGAAAGGATCATAAGAAACTTCCTTTAGTCTGGTGACCCCTCTAAGAGAAAAATGTTGCTTTTACCTGGGATGAAGTTTGTGTTCTCATTGTTGAAGGCAAATTGGTTATCAAAATGCCTAATGTTATTAACAATTCTTTATGGGTGGGAAAATATGTTCCCACCCCACAGTGGAGTAGGCAAAATGGAAAATTGGATAAGCAAAGGCTAAGTCTAGGCCGAGACTCAGCTCAGGTTGTGGCGATCGACCTATAGGTTGGACCGATAATGGCTAGTTCATCTAAAGGATCTTAGTTTTTCATCTATAAATCCAATCATTTTCAATTCCAAAATCACAGCTTCTCTACATTTTACACCCATAATTTTTGAATAATATGCTCAATCGTATATGAATCATGTGGAGTTCACCGTAGATGAAGAGTTCTCTTATTGTAGAAACTTTTTAGTATGTTATCTGGCTAAGGGTGCAGAAGGACGAAAAAATGGTTTAGTGAGTATAAGTTATTGGAGGAGGATTTACGAAAACTTCTACACTGATATAGGTAACTCGAATTGTTAGAGCACTGCTCGGTTAAAATCGCAAGTTTTGCTATCTCAAGCTTGTTTCCAATGTTAGTTGCACAAAACTATATCTTGATTTCTAATCTGCTAAAGTCAAGTCTCGGAATAGGATTATAACATGGTAAATTGAGTATCAGATATCACTAAATAACCCTCGAAGATTGAAAGTTGAAGATCAAACAAAAGACATACATTTGGAAAATTTCATCGACAAAGAGGTATGTGAAGAGTGAACCACCTTATTTACTCACGATATTTACCATTTTATCTTATGAGACTAATTCTTATAATTTTAGTAGATTTAATCCTGCATAAAATAAATTTCCAATCAAGCTTGTCTTGATAACTCTCTCAAAGTACGATTCAAGCAATGGATGTTTATAGGTCCTTACAAATATTGGTTAAGAACAATTTATTGTTCATGAACTATTTTTGTTTCAAGTCGATCATTTGGAAATTGCCCAAGAAATGATATTTATTATAATCGGTGATTGTCAATGTTTCGAACTGCATAAATATAGTGTTTAGAACTTATTGAAATTATGGACAAAGGGTAATCACGCATACCCAGTACGCGTACCCTAGTGATCTGAGTTCCGGAATAGGGTAGGTTTGCATACCTAGTATACGTACCCTAAGGTTCTAAGTCTGTGAATGAGTATGCATACCCCTGGGATCTGAGTTCGTGAATGGCTATGGGTACACATACCCGGTACGCTTAGCCCAACAACATGAGTTCACGAACTGGTGCATAGGTACGCATACCCATACACATACCTATCCAGTACGAAACTAAGCAGATGCTCATAAACTATTTCACAAATATGTTTGGAATTGCTGCAATTCTCATAAATACTTCTAAGACAACTTTGTTCAATAGTCACTCTTTCTTTGTGAATCATTTTCTAAGTCTTGAGTGTTAATGCACACGACTTACGCTTGAGTGGAAAAGACATATTTTCCGATACGAACTATCATTATACATAGTTTCAGAACCTTGGACCATAATGTATATTCTTTTGTGCAGTTTTAAGGAGAACTTTTCACGTGCTTACATGAATTCATAATAAGAATTTTTATCTAAACTTTTTAAAGTATATGCTTGGATCTCAAGTTATCTTAGATTGAATCCAAAGCTACCTAGAGCCTTGAAAATCCATAAATAAAGAGACTCATGCAACAACAATTGTTTATCTCTCGCACTTCTGTGTCATGTCGTCCTCTAAAAACCTATGTTTCCTTTGAGAAACATAAGTAGGTTACACCTTAAAGACTTAACTTAGGGATTCGTGAACCTAGGCCTGACTATCTTTTACCTGATAGTTTGTGTATCCTGATCTTGTTCTTATTGATCTTCGATATTCTTGCTATCTCATATCAGGAACGATATAAATATAAATCACGAAATTATTTTCGTCTCGGACTTTGTGAATCCTCAAGATAGATATCTAAACTCTTATTTGATTTATTTGGATTGTTCTTGAGAGGTGGTTAGTAATCCAGGATTTTCATCTAACTGAGCGTCAGTGTTCCGATTTCGTGAAGTTTGCTGGACTCTGTCTATCGCAAACAGATTTCCAAACCTAGATCAAAAGGGAAATCAAATAGGCTTATCTGTTAGAGGCAGGTTGGTATCATAAGTCTTCACTTAGGTTGAAGAAACTCTTAGGTTGTAAAGAATGTCGGCTAGAGGAATCAATTGCGTAAAGCCTTGCCAGGTTTAAGAGACGTAAGGATCACGACTGCAACTACATTTCTTGGAGGGTCAATTCGTCCTCATCTACATTCAGGACTAATGTCTGATAGTAGTCTAGTGTTGGTAGGGGATTATTACAATTTAGTGTTCCAAACTAGACGAGGTCTCAGGTTTTTATGCAGGTGTAGTTTTTCTCGTTACCAAAACTTCTGGTGTCTTGTGTTTTTCCTTTTCTGTATTTTTTTTAATCTTTATAATATGACTAACATAAGTAGTACGTAATCAATCTAGGTAGTTTAAGTCCTTATTAATTATGATTAATAACGAGACTTGTTCTTGTTGAATTCGTATCTCGATAGATAGATTACAAGTTTCATACTTGTCAGAATTCAGATCCTCTCAATTTGGATACGACTAGATTAATCTTGGATATTGTTTTATAAGATCCTCCAAGAACCCTTCGACATAATTGGTTTCATGGAGTTATTAGTCTAGACATATAGATTGTAGAATAGATAAGAGAAAAACTTTATATACATATTGTTCAAGGATCTTTAATTTAGATTTACTTGCAATTGTATTAGTTTTTTCCATACATGTTGCCGAACAAAAAAGTTGGTGGTATACTTGGTACCCTTTTATTTTCACGAATAACCATAACGTAGCTCGGTTCTTATGTCAATTTAGATCTTAAGAAAACAAATTAAAGAAATCGATATCGACTTAGGGGTGAAACCAATAGTTGAAGTTGCATTGCGATATCAAGAGAAATGGAGAAGGTAGGAAGGAATAAATTTTGCTTACAAATCTCATTACACAATTCTTAAGGAGTTTTTTATAACTCATATGAGATATTAAAAAGTACACAAACTGCTCAAGCAAGTCGTTGATGGAGTTGTTATAAAATTTAATTAAATGTACTTTAAATTTAATATTACTTTCTTTTCTAAATAAGTTAGATTTAGTTAAATGTAATGTTTTACATAAATAGACTTAATCTCAACTTCAATTACAAATATTAAATTAAACTTCATGCGTTTACATAATAAGTATGATTGTAACTATTCACCACACTACAATTCTTGTCATACGTGCCTTCATGCATCATATTTCCAAACCATTGATATGATCCTCTAGCTTGAGATCCTTCACCTTGACTTCCGAATCATTGATGTAATCCTTGAACTTGATATCCTTCATAATCAAATAATATTTTATAATCTTGATAACCTTGAGGATTTTGTTGAATGGCTTGACGATATTGATCAAATTCTTGCACTGGACGATGGGATTCTCTTTGCGTAATGTTAGGTTATGAGTCTGCACTATATCTCGGGATTGGGAAGTTCCAGTATAAATTTAAAACTTAGGACTGAAGTTTATGCTCTTTCCCATTTTGCGTATTTCTTGTCGGTACAGACGCCTAGTTTCCAAATCTCGTACTTCTATTTGATTCTATTATTTTATCAATTTTTCATAATTTTCCAATGTTCCTGAATTAGAATTAGGGAAGTCAAGGCCAACTTGAATGATCTGGCGCTCCCCAGTAAGAGTAAATGACTCAATCTCTCACCTTAATTCTGGAAAATTAGACCTAGTCGATGAAGAAGATGGTCCTCTTGAAGCAGCCGATGAAAAAAGAATCTCATGTTGAAGGACAAGTGGTGAACGATTGAATCATCAACGGTGGATGTGTTTGACAAGGAATTTTCGGTAATACAGTACCCGTTACGGAATAATTCAATCTATAGATGTGTAACACTTCTCGACCAATTACCGGCTCTATAATATATTCAAACCATTTGTCGTATGCGTCTTCGACATAAGGGGTGAACAACGTGTCATACCTTTTCCAGCCTTTTATCTCCAGTCTTGTGTATTTTGCTACAATGATGATAACTAAACAATGAATCTTTGTTAGCTTCCTAACTTTAAACTAACGATCTAGTACATCTTTCCCGAAAGTAATAAACGAAATGACACTATATAACACAAGGTGCTGGAGTGAAAAGTCTTTGATCCTTTGGGAAAACCTACGACGAATCTCCTCAAACTTTTCATACGGCATCCAATTGAAAGTATATCTGCTTTCAATATAATAATGTGTTGATATTTACACACATATATATTATTTACCTCTGCAGTGTTTTGCTTTTTTATCCAATTACTGCTATTATACCTTACTATGATTTGGGAAATATTCTTTCTTATAGTTTAAAGATTTAGTAGGCCAACACAAAAATATGTGTACCACAAAAGTTGAAAGTAAACGTCATACAATTGGTTACTTGCTAAAAAATAATTAACTGAATATAAGAAAAAAAATATGTATTGTCATATTTACCTCAAGAATTCCCTATAAACCATGGATGGTTGACGAACCCAATGAAGCGACAACGAACAAATGTACAATTTGGATAATATAGTGGAACCCCTATCCTAAGCAAGAGCAACCTCCATATCTCGTAACGCCTCTAGCCATATTACTTGAGCACTAGTGTTTGAGGTGTGTAAAATTCATGCACCAAGTAACCATAATATGAATACCTTAGAAATTTATGTATCCGCTTCAGGGTTGTCATATATCTATATATGTATCCGATTCAGGGTCATGGTATAAAAATTCCTTAAAACCGGAATTAAGAATTCCATCACCTCTTAAGTTCTTGTGTTTTGCCTCTCTTATTGCAACAAAGTACCGCGGAAGTTCATACTTTTATTTATCTTCTACCAACCAACCTTTTTGGTCAAACGGAACATCATGTCCCAAATCACAAGGTATCCCAAGTATAAAGAACAAATCTGATGGTGTTGCGCCAGTAAAAATATTAACATTGTTAGTTGCATCTTCGTATTGATTGCATGCAAATTATAAATCAAAATAACTGACATACCTATTTCTAAATCTTCAAAATGAAACATGTGTATGGTATACCAACGACGTAAAACCAATACGAACAACAATTTATTTTGATGTTTCTTCGCATCAATATGGTACAAAATAAACCAAGAAAATTTATCGACAATAATTTTAGCACCATGAGATTGCTTTGCATAAACTTTTTTAACTTCGTACTAACATCCTTTTGGTGTTTAAGAAGCGCTGTATCTCTCAACTTTTCTAGACCGATGACCTTGAGCTATGGATAATTCTGGGACGAAAATTAGATTCAGATTGTTCTCTTGATCCGAACTTTTTTGATTCGTCAGTATAGGTAGACCACGGTTGTTCACAAGTGGATTTTGATTTCTCCTCCGCCTAATATCTTGAGAATGAGACATTTTTACTGAGAAATTTAGAGAAATAAAATAAAAATTAGATTGACTATTATGGGATAAAAATTGTAGAGAAGATTGAATTTGGTGTGAGTTGAATGTTTGAATAGGGTTGAAAAACATAGTCGTTTTTTGGCTGTTGAGAAATAGTCGTTGTCGTTGGTACTTGATACGACCATATAAGTTATTCTACGATCGTCTCACGCATCTCCGAGAAGCTCCTTTCCCACTGTGAGAGGTCAAACTTTCCCATCCACGTGGATAATCAAATATGCAAATTTGCCAAGTCCCACTAGACTTGCTCTTAATGAAGCTTCCATGTAGGATTACGTCTTCATAGGATGAGATGGCTAGATTCTTGCATGCAAAATTCATTGCAAAAATAAGTGAGTGGATTACTTATTACAAGCAATCCTCAATTAGCGTTGGAATTAAATGAGTAATGTACGATTTGAAGATTCACCTCAAGATTCATGGTTGAAAGCAAAGTTAGTATTTTGTGCGGAATGACGTAAGGACCAAGGATATTGCCTTATGTGATCTTTATCTTGATAATGACATGAAGGTTGCTGACTTAATTCACAACGGAGAATATATGATCCTTGGTTATATGATAGATTTCTTTTTAATCAATGACTAGCTTGATTTGAGTTTTTAGTAGAGATAAGAAAAATCTGGAGTGGGGGCTATGAATGAAGCTTTTTTCATGTAAATCAACAGCTAATTTGACTAGGAATCAATTTCCCATGTTGCCTTAGACAAAAAAGGTGAAGTGTTCTAGCTTATGTCACTACTTTAGAGGTATTTGTGCTTATGATGATAATATGAGAATGAGGTATTAATTTAGCTTCTAGATGTTATTTTTGTGGTAACACTGGAGAATTAAAGAAGCATTTACTTTGGTTATGTTATATCTTATATATTGTTTGGAGGTGGCTTGAGGGTATATTCTTTTTTTTTACTCCTTTTTTCTAAGATATGTTGGATTTTGCAAGACCTAAATGCAGAACTGTGAAAGAAGTATGGTTGGTGGTTGCATTAGTCACTATGCAGGAGTTGTGGTTTTTAAGAAACAAAATTATATTTGAGAATGCTGCTCCTAATTTAGTGGAAAAAAGAAAGATTATTCATTTCACTATATAATGTGACATTAGAATTAGGAAGAAATGTGGAATACAACTTATGGTTTACAAGTGCTGAGAAACTTTGGTCTAAAATGTAGAAAGACCAAGTGTTAAGGAAATCAATTTTAATTAGATTTCTTAATAAAAATCAATTGTTGTGACGGAGCATCTAAAAGTAATCATGGAACCGTATGGTTTGGTTTTGTTTGTAAAAATCATATTGATGGTATTGTCTTTGGTTGTTCTGGTGGTTTAGGCATTGCCACTAATTATCTCGCACAACCGCACAGGTTATGGCAGGGATTTTTGTAAGAGAATAGACTACTGCGAATAACGTGAGGTTATGGCAGTTATAACAGCTTTTTAGTATGATAATATTCCTTAAAGCATCCACAATGGACGAGCGTAACTAAAAATTTGGTCCACAAACCTACCACAGTGGAACAGAGTAAAGATTAAAAAACCGAGTAAAACCAAATATCAGACTAAATTTGGTCTGAAATCCGGACCAAAACTATATTTGGTCGACCGGAAATTTAAAGTACGTTCCATAGTAGGCGCACATATAACTTACGTTTGATGTGAGGCTGATATATAGTTTAGGTGCGTTTAGTGAGGCGTAACTTTAAATTACGTTTCAATGAGGCCCATTTATAAAATTTTCCTGATGGGGCGTGAATTATACAACCTTCCGTTGACAGGCGAACTTATAATGTTCGCTCAATTCCAGCATTTCATAATGTGCAGCAAGCACTGTGATGTACGAAAATATTATGGAGGAAAACTTAATTGACATCTGATTTGTGGCGCTCATTAACCTACCAAACTCCTCATATGATGTATCAAGAGCAACTGAGATCCCTACTAACTAAAGTTTGCAAGCATTGACCTTTTTTGGTTACAGGCAGTGACATAACCTTCCGCCCCATTAGGCGTAAGTATAAAGTCCGTCTCTCAGTGAGGTGTGAATTATACGCCCGCGCCACAACAGTCGTTAATTTGATTTACGCCCCACAACAGGCGTAATTATATGTACGCCCCAAACACACAAGTGGAAAATGCAAGAAAAAAGTCTGTCAGAAAAACACTTAAAACCTCTAAAAAAGACTGTTTTTGAGAGCCCTAAGATCGTAGTCTTATTTCTCAAAACCTCTGTTTTTGAGATTCGTTGATTATTTCAAATTATGACTTCCTTGAACAGCCCAAATTTAGTGGTGGAAGCAGACGTTTCATTAATTTATAATACAAAAAAAAAAATTAGCTGAAATGAAATATGATTGAAACAAAATAAGAAACCAAAATTAAATTAAACTTATATTCACTAAATTCATGGTACAACCCCATCAAACTACAATTACTCAAAGTTCTAAATCTGTACAAATTCTCTAAACACACGCGGACTTCATTTTCCAATAACAAACTTTAATCAGTTCCAATCTGAAAATAATTTATGAAACATACATAAATCTAAAAAACGAATCGCCGTAGAAAATTATTAAGGAAACATGAGTGAAGTTCCAGGAAGCCAGAATGCTTCTCCATGGTCCCGGTCCTTGTTGGGTGGTGTCTTTGAAGAAGAGAAATCTGAAAAACTTGAAATATGAAGTTACTGCACTTGGTTTTAAGTCAGAAAATGATAGGTCAATGAGCTTGCTATTACATTTTAGGATCCCGAAAAGCACAAAGAAAGTCATAAGTCCAGTGGAGATTAACATGATTTGTAGTGACTATTTTAATTACTGCAAAATAATGGTTGTCTCATCAGCTACAACTATTATAGTGACTGCCAAATAGTTTATTATCTCAGCAAGCATCAAGCCTTTCCAAATAACAATAACCAGTCCTCTAAACCCAAAAGAAGTTGCGGTAGGCGCCACATTTCACAACAACAACAAGCAAAATATAGAAAGTAAATTCGAAATGATCACTTACAAGGGATCCATTACATTTCAGAAGTCAGTGGTGATTGGGAGTGCAATGAGCAAGAGAGCCATCCTACGAAGAAAAGAAGACAATCTACGAGTCAAATACCAGGAAAAGAAAAAGTGTAGAAGGACTATGGCAGACAAACAAGAGCACATATACTGAGAAAAAATTATAGTTGGCTTCCTAAAGAGTTATCCTACATTGGTTAACACTTAACTTAATGATCAAAGTTAATAATATGAAACGTAACCCAACTGAGATGTAACAAATGATATTATCACATAATATGGTTCCAATTACAGACACACATACATGACATTAGTTAAGGTCCAAAAACAGAGTTACTACTGCAACTGTAAGATGATGGCACTAGGTAAGCATAAATTTGTACCTTGGAAAAAAAATTCAAGGTTGTTAGTTTGTGAACCGTAAATGCAACAGATTTGAAACTTTTAGGAAAAGAATAAAACAGATACCCAATCACATCTTGTTGTATCTTTAGCTCGAATGAGTTAACTTATACTCCTCAAAACGACATACACTAATGACATAGCGCAAGAAGTTCTTCCGGGATAGGATCAGCAGCAGCCTACAAGAAAGGAAAAGGAAACCCCCATCAAGTAGTCAAAAGTAAAACCAGTGTGAGCAATCGTTATGTAATAATCAGATTCAGGGTAAAAAGGTTCTTACTATCAGAATCGTATGCGCTCCATCTTCAGCAAATTCCTCAGGAATTACGTAATTCTTAATGCTCTGCAGTTCAAGATGTGTTGAACAAAACTGCAAAAATACAAGAACATGTTGCGTATCCCAAATTAGGACATTACATATGCAAGCTTGAAACAAACACGAAAGCTTAAATTAACATGGGCATAATAAGATACCAATGAAGAGCCTTACATGACGAAAAGTTGTCAGTGCCACCACTGAAAAATCTATCCCTATGTATGTTAACTTCTTTATCTCCAATTCAGCTGTCACCTAGAACATAACAATTCGCAATTCCATCAAATATAATTTTAAAAAATAGAAGATACTAAATATACATACAAGTCAAGTGAGAATATTTTCTAACACAGAATAACAAAGACTTACTCTAAAGTCGATTCAGTCTAACTGAGGACATCCTTATTGAGACTTGTTATGCAATGTAAAAAATTATTTTATTGCTAGTCACAGTAACCCACACTCTTTGAGCTTCAATTAAGAAGATTAAGAAGAAATTATGAAAATAAGAAACAGAAATTCTACTTAATGATGCTATGAACTTCCTCTTGTGGTTGCTGAAGTTTTTCACCCGAAAATCCTTCTATTCTCTGTTATGGTCCTCAATATCTAAGATCAAAAACACAATGAAACTCATTATAAATCCAAAAAATCTCAGATCTATATAATTGAATACTACTAAGACAAACCAATACAAAATCACAACAAAAATAAACCCTAGAAATACAATATAACCTGATTTACAGAAATACAAAGCTTAACTCAAAACTCAGATCATAAAACTGAAATTGGAACTAAACCCATGATTTTAAATCCGTCGAATCAAATGGGGAAGCATAAAAATTGTGAATTTTAGGATTTTTTTTTTATTATCTATAAGAAATCAGACTCATAACAACAACATATAAAAAGAAGCTACGGTTTTATAAACTCATCTTCTTGGACAGGTAAGCAATATGTCGTGTAGAGAATAAAGAGACTGATTTTCTTGGATTATGTCGAAGAAAATCAAACTTCTAGGGTTCAATACGAAATTAAAATTGTTGAAAGATTGGGTTTGGTTTCTGAAGATGAATTTGGTTTATGAGATATGGGTTTAGAAAAGATAATTTGATTAATCTTGTTGTGATTAGATATTCGATTCATGGATTCATACTATCGATCGAATGAAACTATTTTCAGAGACCGGGAGAGAGAGATGTGTTTACTAGAGCTAGCTAGAGGCGAAGATAAGAACGAAGTAAGGGACCGTAAAACATCCAATCTAGGATATCACGCCTAAAACAAACCACTGAAACAATTCCCACGCACAGACTTACTATATTTCTTCTAGAAGCTCTTGAGGTTACGAAATTAGCCCTAAGTATTAAGACTTCCGATGGAGTTCTTTTTAGTTTTCCTTTATTTTATTTTATAAAAATGTCTACCTTTGATAGCCGGATATATTAAGAAAATCTTTGGAAGCGGTTTTTATAAAATCCAAGCAGACTTAAAAAACTCATTTTCCACTAGTGACAAACGCATATTATACCAACGCCTCACAATAAACAAACATTATATTTGTGCTCGACTAAATATGCTCCTCTACCATAATGTAGCACCACTGAGTAAACCCAATGTTTTTAGTTTTATTTGGTTTTTGGTCTTTGGTTATGCTCGCACCATTGCAGTTGCTCTTATAAGAGCGTACATAATGGACGAGTTAAAAGTGGACTAAACCATATTTGGTCAAAATTCCAATCGCAATGGGCTTGAGTAAAACTAATTTGGTCAGACTTTTCTTGGTTTCAGAGTATATTTGGTCTTGAAGATGGAATAAAACCAAATATAATAGGGCGGACATTAAAATTGTATCTGATGACAAGCCTAAATATTATCTAGTAAGTTGAATGTAAGTTTAATGTCCGTATCATGATCAAGCGTTCTTTAAAATCCGCTTCATACGGGACGTAAGTTTAATGTCCGCTCCATAATCCCATTAGGCGTAACTTAAAGATGCACCCCATCAGGCGTAACTTAAAGATGCTCCCTATCATTCACTCAGTTTCTTACGGGCATTAAAACTACGCCTGACTATAATTTGCTCCACCATCGTTGTGTTCAAACACCCCCAAAACCAAATGTTTTTATTTTTTGGTCTGGTTTTTGGTTTTAGTATAGTCGTACCATTGTGGATGCTCTAACCGAAAATGCTTTATACCCCCATCCCCCCAAATAATCCTTTCCACTGTGACATGTCACGCTCTCATTGGTGGTTCCCATTCAGCTAGGAACCCACCGTGGGACTTCTAGATGTAGGATTTAGATGCAGGCATGTGAACGAAAAAAATGGTAGGGTGCGTAGAAGTATTCTCAGAGCATCTCCATTGGGAACTTGGTGTGAATCCTACATGTGAACTTTTTTTCACGGATGTGAAACCAAAATTCCCTTAATTTAAGGAGGTGAAATAAATTCATCTTCAAGCATAAAACTTTTAACTTATTTTGTGCAAAATCTATCGGTTGTAAATAATTAAGTAGTTAATTCTAACCTTAGATATTGGTGATTAGAATATTCGCGTCCTCTAAGACAACCTCTAAAACTAGAGGATGATTTTGAGGATGTCTAAACAACTACCATCCACATAATCTTCACATTATCTTTTAACATTACCGTTGGAAAAAGATTTTTGTCAAAAACTAGATAAATCCTATGTGGCCTAATTAATAGGAAGTTAAGGATGTGCCGTTGGAGATGTTCTTATGACAGCGGTGTGGTGATTAATTATGGGATTATACCTCCATTCAGGACAAGTCTGGATTTTTTTTTTTTGTTTTTGTTGCAAGGGTGGCGGGTGGTTTTTTCATTGTTTATGTTTTAGATGTCTTGTACTCTTGTTAATGTGCGATTTGCTGTAATTGGTGGTTTCCTCTTTCGGATCGGGCGTCTATTGTAAAATATATGTTTTTTTTTTACTTGGTCAATAAATTAAATAAAAAAGCAAAAAATTGTACATGGTCTAGGCTAGGCATTAGCTAGCTGTGAGGCCATCTACTACTAGCCTATTTGAAACGGAAATAAACCTCACCCGGCCATTCTGCAGAAAGCATAGAAACTAGCCTCCCCTAATAGAACTCAAAAGTATCCTCATCCAGCAAACATGCTTGCTTGGCCAAAGCATCAGCAGAAAAATTAACTTCCCTATACTTCTGAATGTAACGAATATTACTATAAAAATTCCTCACCAGTTTCCACTTCTGCATCAGCTGCCATGGCACCTCACCCTTCTGAAAAGCTTGAATGCAACTCATCGAATCCGATTGAACACAAATATTTTTAACGTTCCACCTCTTGGACAACATCACACCATATATAATAGCGCACACTTCCGCATAATAATTGGTCTTCCAACCAAGGCCAACACAAACAGCACCCAGCACAGCTGCATTGGCATCACGAAAAGTAACGCCAACACCGGCCTGGCCTGGATTTCCAAGTGAAGCGCCATCACAACAAATCATGATTTCACCTTGATTAGGAGGAGACCAACTAACCTCTGTGGGGGTAGAAGTTTTGCACGATCTATGTTGCACCTTAAAATAGTTCAAGATGTGAAAATCCTCCATATTGTTATACATGTGTTCCTTCATCCTAATTGAGTTATCACGAATTAACTGATAAACTCTACCTTTAAAACCAAGCCACTCAACAACCATATCTTCAAAATAGACCTTATTTTGTGGCTTCCATAACTTCGTAACTATTGCCAAATTAGCAACCAACCACAAATCCTTAATCATCCTGCTCCGTCCTTTAGCAGCTTTGTACGAGGCCACCAAATCTTCATTAGGCCACAGATTATAGATGCTTGCTGCCCAAACCCAATTTCTCTTAGCAAATCTGCAATGCCAAGTGATATGGCTTAGAGTCTCAGAATCCCTTCTACACAAATGACACATAGTGGGCATACTCCTACTAGTCTTCTTAATGACATTATCATCACTAGCACAACACTGTTTGGCCCAAATCTTACAGTATTGAACACTCAGAGTAGGGTGCACAACTAGTCTTGTGAATAAAACAACGCTCGGCATATCAGGCATTTTAATAGCATCCTTCGCAGAGTTAACTGTAAAAACACTACTGTCCAAATCCCAAATCTTATAATCTTCCCCACCAGCAATAATAGGTAAGTTTCCGCATCAATGTTACACCGAATCATCAAATCTCGTGTATCCTGAGGTATAACCCAAGCACCATCAACAATGATATCACTAACCCTAGCCTTAAAATCATTAGGACCTTCGAAAGTAATACCCAATCTCTTCGCAATCGAAAAATCACCACACCAATTATCAAAGAATAAGGAAGTATTAGCACCATCACCTATAATTGATCTTGTATGCTGTTGCACAAAATCGTAAACCCATCTGATTCCCGGAAAAACCGTAGAACCCAATTTATGATTAATTAAATTACCATTTACTTTGAAATACTTCGCCCTCAAAAATCTAGCCCAGGTATTGTTAGAGTCACGTATAGTAACCCACAATTTCATAAGCATAGTTTTGTTAACATCCGACAGTCTCTTGAGGCCTAGGCCACCTTCACGCCTTGAACATCACATGCTATCATAAAGAACCGTAAAATAGTTACGTCTCTCAGCATCGCCAGACCAAAGAAAATTTCTAATGGCCCTCTTTACCTGTTTTATAATAGTGCATGGCCACTTTATACAACCATAGAATGAATAACATAACTAGAAATCACCGATCTAATCAGCACAAGTCTAGCTTGAAAAGAGAGAAGCTTACCTTTCCAGTCGGCCAACTTCTCTATGACTTTTTCCACCACTTGCCGAACATGAGTGTGGCGTACAATACCAAGCTTCAATTGAATTTCCAAATATCTGACCGAGCGAGAAAAGAGTTCGTCAGATTGCGGGTCTACATATGAGCACCAGGTAAAAAATCTGGTTAAACCTCGAAACAGTTTCACTACTTCCATCCCAAATTGGTGATTGCTATGCCAGAAGATGCTGTTGGAACATCACAAACAGGTAGACCTCCAGAACCTTTACAGCTTCCATCCCAAATTGGTGACTGCTATGCTAAAAGATGCTCTTGGAGCATCACAAACAGGTAGACCTCGACAACAATTTCACAACTTCGTCTCTGCAACTACTTTTGCGTGCATCTACTGTTTTTTTTTTTTTTTTTGATGCTAACGTGCATTTACTCATTCTCTTCGAAAAAGTCTCCGTTAGACAGACATCCATTATACAAGCTTAATTTAGACATCCCTGCTTAATTAAATTGGAAAATAAGTCCACCGGTGTATCAAATATAACATATAAATTAAAAGACAAACAAAGAGTAAGTTTAGAAGATCACATTATGCAATAACACAGCCCATAAATGGTTAAATCTCAAATCGAGTAAGCAAGAGAAATATAAGATGCTTGATATAAGGAGGATGTGTAACATATGTACAATAAGGGGTCCCTACAATGAACAGCCAAGTTCATAGAGCAAACAGACACTAAAAATAACAATATTCTTGTACCAGCAGATATAGTCTGAGACCAGTTCTCCTCTCACTGATCACCTCTATCCACCTTAATCTCAATAAGTTCTTCAATGGGCTGGCGACATATTGGACACTTGTTCGTTCGAAGTCGCAATGTTTTTGCGCACCGACTGCACATACACTGATAAGTAGAAACAGAAGTTCAAATTGGAGAACAGGAGAAAATAGCCAAATATAAATAGATGGGATCTCTGTACATCTTGCTGTAAATACCATGCCCTCTAAAATATAAAATGCAAGTGTCCAACAGTTGCATTGGCAAGGGACTTGGTAGTTTACTAAGAGGTTTGGTGGTATCAGCAGTGGGGGTTGTGGGGGTTTCTCCTATAAAGAAAATCTGTTCTAAGAAAACTTTAAAAAGCTATATACACAAAAAGCTATATACACCGATGTTTAAAATATAGTGGAGCTCATTTCTCATTTGCCTGTTTAACTGGTTAAAATATCGATGCCAGGGTCCTGAGTGCAGGTGAGATGCATCTAAAATTCTCTATCAAGAATGGTCTATACAGAAGCAATTTAGTCATCTCTAACGTGGCCATCGACCTATCATAGACATCATCGTTCCCTGTGAAACCCATCTACGCCAAACTAATGCTATTTGAACACATATTTATATTTCACATCGATGACCACATGGAATCATGAATATAGTATGTATTAGTCAGACAATTTCGGTTCAAGCGAAACATAAAAAGAGGGACCATAGCGGTCCTTTTTCGCTGTAATGGCACATGCCTATCAATAACCACAGCGAGCTGTCAGCTTATTAGGTTCTAAAATGGGGTTCATTCATCATAACTTTGGGTGGATATGGTAATGAAGAAATTTCATTTCTAGAATATTTTTGCAACAAAGACTAATAAAGATAATGAGCAGCCAAATTGAAGGCTTAGCTAATATGCTAAAAGTGCGATATGAGTGCACTCACCATATGTCGACAAGGCAAAACAGCTGTATCTTTTGGTTCAGACATGCATATAACACACCTCTTCCCTGGTTCACTGTCATCAAATCCTACTTCTGTTGAGTTACTGATTCCATAAATTTCACGCAACTCATAGCGAGCATTACCAACCCATAATATTTGCTTAATTACTTTCACTTGGAAATTGTGTTCATCATTGTTCTTCTCTAGGATGGCTTGAGTGATCTGTGCACTAGATAATGCATGCTCAGGCTCTACATCTGAAGGCAAGGATGCCTCGGCAAAAATAACAAGTGGAAATACGTCTTCACTTGGTGATGATTTTGCCAGATCATCCAGCTCAAAAAAACCTAGGTCAATGCCGGTTCCTGAAGGTTGACGAAACTTCTGGCCCCTGCCTTTCTGAAATGGGATTCTCACTGGCATATACACTTCAGGATAAAGTGGAGTAAACCTACACTTTCCACCTTCCTTGGAAAAGTAAAAGATGCGGAAACTGTCATTTAAGGAAACAAACGGAAAAAATAACATTAGTGCCATAGACGTGAGGTCCATATCTAAGTGGACTAACTCCACTATTGACAAGAAGTTTTTAAGGAGAAAGTAAAACCAACAGAACAAGCATACAAGGATAAGATATAATTGAACCCGACTCAAAATTTTGTTTTACAATCAAAGTTTAAAACTTGGTTAAGCGGCATAAAATGTCAGAAACAAATTGCAAATTGACCTAATAATGTCAGTTTCTGTTCTATAACTCGACGATCTTTCAGTAGCCATTCATCTCAGAAACCTCCCCCACAACCACCATAGTTAAAGAGTCAATCAATTATTCCCTACAAGTTACCACTGGTACGAAAACAACTATGTATAATGATTTCATTAAGTTAGACAACATAGATAGAAAATGAATGCAAATCGAGCCACCAGAGTTGTAGCTCTTCCGAGATCCAACAATCTTTCAGCAGACATTCATCTCATTCCTCAAGTCTTTGCAGTCTTCTTTGTTCATTCCATTTAGAACAACAAACTATGAAATTTTACTTCATTGAATTCCTTCTCATTAAACTTCATCAAACTTCAGAATCCACTGTGTAGTGTACAGTCCGCAGCTAAAGTTTTATCACAGCAAATATTGACACTTGAGTACATATCAAGTTTATAACTTAGTAACTAGTGTCAAGTGTATGAACCCACGTTGCTTCAACAACAAATCCATATGGATTTCCCTTTCCCAATCAGAAATTCAGCCTAAATATTAAAACATACTCCCTCCGTTCTTTTTTAATAAGCCAGTTTCTATAAATAAAAGTTTCAAAAAAATAGGCCAGTTTCCTAATTGGGAAAGTCAAATGTTATTTTAATTTTTTGGGACCACTTTTCTCTTAACTTCTTTTGATGACAAGTGTCATGTAGACCACTTCACTTTACTTCTTTTGCTAACAAGTGTCATGGAGACCATTTCATTTCACTTCTTTTATTGACAAGTGTCATGAGGACCACTTTCAATGATTAGTTCTCTTAATTTCCTTAAATTTCGCTAAAAACAAAACTGGCCTATTAAAAAAGAATGGAGGGAGTACTTCTTATCAACCAATCACAAACACATACGTTCCAATTTCACCCATTAAACAAAAATCCATATTACAGTAATGAACGAAAATGTGATAAAATCACCATACCTGCCATCAACCAAGGCATCAAAAGTGAAAGAAACCAAATGAGAATCCAGATTCTTCTCATCAATTTGAATCTTAATAGAACCTTTATGTATATTAACATAATTCTTAATCTTCTTTGCCATTTGATGATCCAGATAAGGAGGTGGTGGTGGTAATGTCATTTGAGGTTGTGGAACCATAACAGGTCTAAATCCATTCCACCCATTACCTTCATTCACCAAATAAGGTTGGTGGTAATTGACAGGACCCATCAGTTGCCCACAATGAGCATGCCCACTAGAAAACTGGTAGTAATGTGGGTAAGAAGGTGGTGGTGGCGGTAATGGTGGAGGAAATGAGGGGGGTGCAGGATACGAACCATTTCCTCCTGTAAAAACGTAACTTGGTGGGGGACCTTGGGGTGGAGGAGGAGGAGGGAAAAGAGGAGATGGGTCTGAAGAAGAGAAGAATTGAGATGGGTTTTGAAAGAAATCATTGTTTCTTCTTCTACTACCACTCCATGAAATTCCCATGTGAGCGGGTTGTCAGAGAGAAACAAAAGTGAGGAGTTCTTCAGATCAAAGGACAGTAACAACAAAATCAACATGACTTTGCAAGCAAGAGTTATCATTGTTTTTGTGGAAAATGAAGGAAAAAGTGGGTTTTGGTGTGTGGTTGAAGAAAGTTGGATCTCACTTTCTTTTGCTTTCCTCTGTTTGAGAATCCAAGAAGCATTCGGGATTTCATCCATGAAACTTGACGAGTTGGCGGGTAAACAAGGAGTAGGGTGAACCCCGAACCCTAAAGTCCCAACCTTAACCCGGCCGATTTACCCAACAGGTCATGACATGGCGGTAAATTCTTGGTTTTTGCGTTTGCATTTGGCGCATTTTCATCCACGTCCAATCCATTACCCGTCAGATATGATACCCACAGGTGAATGGATGAGAGGATCGGATGCAGACGGATTTGCGTATATAAAAGAATTAAGAGCGAAAAAAGGATAAATATTGAACATAAATGATAAAACTTAGTTTTAAAACTTAGATTACCAAAATATAAGTAATTAACGTAATATGACTAACACAATATCTTTTCAACAATTAAAATTATAATATTTATTCGGAAATGCTATTCAGCACTCCCTTCACAGCTCTATTTAGCACTCAATGTTAGGTGTTGAGAGGATATTGGTTCAGGGTTGTCAAGGAGGGGTCCACGGATGGGTAAAAAGGTTCACCATTTGATAGATGTGGGGTTTGGATGTTGTTGAGCTGTGAATAGTGTGTTGCTATAGAGCTGTGAATAACATTTCCGATATTTATTGATATGAAGGCCTCCGATCAATCCGAAATTCAGAGAATCTTCAACGCATCTTAATAGCAAACTATATATATTATCTGGAAATTTTCTATAATAACTTTTATATATATATGATACTAACGTTATCCTTAGGGTCGGATGTCCAACGGATCAGTGACGTTTCAACCGCGTTTAACCCGTGAAAACGACCGGTTTCAAAAATTCATCCGCATCCAATCCGTCGAGAAACGAATTGGGTATCCACTCGCCAAAATGCGATCTGGTCAGGATAAAATCCACAGATTTGGGTGTTTTTGCTCACCCCTAATTTGACCTCTTATTTTGAAACAGGCTTTTATCCTTACTCATCTTCATTCGATGTTACAACAAGTACATGGGTTTAGATCATTTTTGTGTAGTAGTAAGAATCCGCACCACAAGAAGATATTGAAGTGAGCGGCTGAACATGTGAATTTCTAATATGATAAAATATTTTAACCAAGCCACTCAAGGAACATGAAACTATAATGTTTAGGTACCATGAGATAGGGGTGAACATGGGCCGGCATGGATCCTTTTCACCTTATCCACATCTAATCCAATTCATTACGAATTTCAAATTTGGTATTCGTACCCAATCCAGCAACAAACATATTTGCATCAAACGGATGCACTGATGAACTTTTTCGATGTGGATAATCCTATGGATTTGTTTTATGATGATCTTATGGGTTAAATTATATAACTGTAGATGGTGGATTTTCAACAAAGGTCAAAATCGTAAAATCATGATACTGCATGTTTCTGACACGACTTTCAGGCATGTGACGATTCATATTTTACGAGCCATGATGAATATGTTTCTCTAAAGGCCTCCACTAGCTGAGCGTTTGATGCCTCGCATTTCATCATGACCTCTATGTAGAATAACGTAATTGGGCGGTTCTCCGTAAAATTGAGAGCAACAACGCCTTCAGGACGTCGGTGACTCGTTGTTCCCTGAATACATAGAGAGACCCACCTCTACATAAAAGAACAGTTGGGCGGTTCTCCGTAAGATTGAGAGCAACAACGCCTTCAGGACGTCGGTGACACTCATTGTTCCCTGACTATGAAGAGAGACCGTGTATAGATCCAGGCGGTTCTCCGTAAGATTGAGAGCAATAACGCCTTCAGGACTTCAGCAACACTCGCTGTTTCCTGACTATGCACCTTTCAGAATGAGTATGAAGCTTTACCTGGATAATATCCCTACTGTGATAGATTAATTCTACTGTGATATTCACCATTGAATTCTTAGAAGATAATCTATTTTATCTCATTACTCCGATTTCATGATCGAATCCACAGCTGATCTCATGGAATGGTAATAGATAATCTCATTACTCAGATTTCATGATTGAATCCACGACTGATCTCATGGGATGGTAATAATTACTTTCATTACTCCGATTTATGGTCGAATCCACGATCCCATGGAATGGTAATACTCGTTTTATTATTCCAAATTCATGGTCGAATCCACGGCTGATCCTATGGATTGATAATAAAAAACTACTCTTTTTTACTACTTAGTTTCATGAATCATTCTCCACTGAATTTCATAATTAGTAATAAATACTCAACAATCGGGCATATGGACCATCACTGAGTAAGCCACATAAAATGGTGCAAGTGTACTCGACAATGATACACGACCGAGCACGCGAATGCACGACCGAGCATTCGAAAATATGGACAAACGAGGAATCCTGCACAAAACAGGAGAGGGAAAATAATAACATCAAAATAATAAAGAGGCGCTCATGGGCCGGGACCACCGTCTGGCCAGCCGTGCCTTAGCCGTGGCCGATCCCATGCCTCCTCCATTATTTTTCCTTATTTTGTTGTTTTCATGAACTCATGAAAACTCCTTCATTCTAGCAACTTTCTTGTTTGAGAAAAACTCACGGTTTCTCCATATTTTCACGATTTCATGAGAAATAATAATGTAAAATAGGGAAAGTTGTTGCAGGGCCGGGCAACCTAGCCGTCCGGCCATACCCTGGCCGTGGCCGGTCCCACACCTTGAAATCCCTTGTCTTTTCATAATTATTATTTCCCTAATCTCATGAAACTCCTCAGTTTCAAAAAAACTCATGGTTTCTCCATAGTTTCACGGTTTCATGAAAAATAATAACATAAAACCGGGAAAAGTGTCGTGGGACCGGGCTACCTGGACGGACGGCCATGCTCTAGTCGTGGCCGATCCCACAACTTACAATCCCTAGTCTTTAATAATTATTATTTTCCTCATCTCATGAAACTCCTCAGTTTGAGCAAAAATCATGGTTTCTTCATATTTTCTCAAATATTGCTCAAATCATGAAAATCCAAAAGCCGACATGGTCACACGACCGACTAGCTTCTCACGAAAATATTAAATGTTAAAATATCTTTATTTTAATATTTAAAAAATATTGATCAAATGAGCACACATGCTCATTCGAGCAAAAATCAAGAATTTCAGTCAAAGATCAAACTCTTCTGAAAATTCAACATATTGCTCAAAGGCATACCAGAAAATACTAAAACTCTCAGGACTGAGACACGAACATTATGGTGACACGTGCATGCTTCCTTGACCGACCAGGGTCGTCCCTAAGGCTTGCACAAAGCCGGTCCCACACATCTTAACAATTTTGACTTAATTTGCTTAATTGCTTATATTGGGCCCAAACTCTTTCAATCAACTTGGAGTTTGATCAAACGACCATTAGCTGGTCCCACGACCACCAAGGGCCGGTCTCATGCCCTCTTGGTCGGTCCCTCACTTTTCCATAATTAGGTTTTATCACCTAATGCTCAATCGAGCACTATTTCAATAAATGATGAAATCGGCATTTAATCACCATTCTTTCATCAGCCAGTCAACTAAGGACTCGAGCACTCGGGCACCACATGGTCGTCCATTATTCCATGTGGTCGGTCTCTCCCTCACTCATGACCTATTTTTCGGTAATTAATCAATTGACGAACAATTGATCGAAAATTAGGGTTTCGAACAAACGCTCCACAAATCATCATTCTGAGCAAGTTCAAACACTAATAAATTTATGTTGATCCAGCAATCAACATCTGGATTAATTATATAATATTCGGTAGTCTACCAATATTTTAACTAATATTTTATTGGGTCACGTCACTAATAAATAATTCGTCGAATCGATCAATACTTGCTCAGCTGCTCGAATATTGACCCAACCACCAATATTCAGTGATTTATCAATAATTTGTCGAATTGAGCAATACTTGCTCAATTGATCGAATATTGACCCAACTATCGATATTCAGTAATTTCACAGAAAAATTACAATCTTTGCTAATACACGCAATGTCAACATCATTCAAAGAACTATACGTCTCAACAAACATGTTCGATCCATAAACCACTGAGCATTTTTCATTCATGCTCAATTCAATAAAACCTAGACTCATTGTCTAATCAGTCAACAACTGACTAACTAAATATGAAAAAGCGGGGGTACAACAACCACACCCAACTTGCGTCTCTGATCCCAGCAGGATACTACGCACTTGATTCCCTTAGCTGATCTCATCCACAACTAAGAGTTTCTATGACCCAAAGTCGAAGACTTTAATAAACAAATCAATATCACACAGAAAAGTCTCGGTAATAGATAAATCCGTCTCCCATAGATATACCTACGAGTTTTGTTCCGTCTTTTGATAAATCAAGGTGAACATGAACCAATTGATAACCCAGACTTATATTCCCGAAGAAAAGCCTAGTATTATCAATCACCTCCCAATAATCTTAGTCGACGCGGCGAAAGAACATATTGTGGAATCACAAACGATGAGACGAAGATATTTGTGACTACTTTTATATATTGCCTATCGGAGATATCAATCTCAAGCCAATCTTTGCGATTTTACTCGTACGATAGAAACAACAAGATCAGATTACACTACTACGAGAAAGTAGTATCGGTCTGGCTTCACAATCCCAATGAAGTCTTTAAGTCGTTAACCTGATTTTTGAGAAGAAACCAGAGGTTAAAGGAGAATCGACTCTAAATTACAAAACTAGTATCACACATAAGGTGTGGGGATTAGGTTTCCCAGTTGCTAGAGTTATCGCTTATATAGTCTTTCAAATCAGGTTTTGCAATCAATGTTAGCTTGGTAACAAAGCATTCAATATTCACCATTAGATGAAAACCTGATTAGATTCAAGCTAATATCTTTCAACTGTTAGATCGAAAACCTAGCTTGTTACACACAAATGAAATGCACGTTTCTAGGTTTGTGTAACCGTACCCAAACATGTACATTTGTTGGTTCAACAATAGTTAACCAAATGGTTAGCCATATGAGCACATTCATATCAACCATATTCTTCTTCACCATAACTAGTTCAAATGACTCAAATGAACTAGTTAGAGAGTTGTTCAATTTCAAGGAAATCTTATGTAACTACACAAGACTCAATTAAAGCAAAAACGATTTGATTCACTCGAATCGGTTCATGAACTTTATAGCCACGGTTTGCAATTATCATTCCTTAGTTTATATAAACATGAGTTCACAAACAATCTTCTTTAGATATAACCTAACTTAAGTTCGCGGACTTAAGTTCCCGGAAGGAGTTCTCAAACTCCAGCAGATTTTCTCGGGTCAAGAACTTACGCCAGTTCGCGGACTGGGTTCACGGACTTAGTTCACGGCTCTTGTTCTGGTTCTCTTGATCAACAAAATTCGAAAACTTCGGTTCAAGGAATACGGAATTATACATATATGTGTTTCCACAACAATGCTTATATCCATCATTGTTTATATAATCTAAACTCTCATTTCAATCATTGAAACATTCTTAGAGGACGTTATATAGTTGTTATTCACAAACCATTTTTCGTCAAAGAAATTTTCAAAGTGATTGAAACATAACATGACTTTCGTCACTAGGTAAAGATGAATTTGGCCAAAGCGAAAGCTTACCAACACATATTTCGAGAAATAGATAGGCGAGATAAACTCGGCTCGAAATAGCAAATATGTATAATCAAAGTCTATATAGTAAAACGACTTTTGTCTCAAGATAGGAGATAGAGTAGATAGACTTTGGAGTGATAGATAAGTTCAAGTCTCACATACCTTTTTGTCGATGAAGTTCCACCAGTTCCTTGAGTAGTTCTTCGTCTTGTATGATGATCCGCCATGGAGTTCTTGAGCTCAACTACACTTTCTATCCTAGTCCGAGACTTAGCTAGTAGACTAGAAATCAAGACTTATAGTTTTGATCACTAACATTGACAAACAAGCTTGAGATAGAAACGCATGCGAGTTCGACCGAGCAATGCTCTAACAATCTCCCCCTTTGTCAATTTTAGTGACAAAACTATCAATACATATGGAATAAAAAAAAGATAAAGAAAACTTATGTATCTCCTATTCCACATGTCTAATCTTCAACATTACTCGTAATCTTCGTCACTTCCAAGTACTCCAATGATCCCAAAGGTTGTAAGTTCAGCATCATCGTTGTTGAAAATACGTAGTTATAACAATGAGAAAACATAATTCTCGATCATTGTTATATACAGTGTCATAGTATCATTACACATCATCAAAGTTCAGTTATATCACAACTTTGACAATAATACTATGGTGATATGTATCACCCCCCTTAGTCAATACTCCATCTCACATGGAAACCACTCCCCCTTACATAATGATCCGAATACCATATGTATTTGTAGTGTGAACTACATATTAATTCTCCCCCTTTTTGTCAATAAAATTTGCAAAGGTACAAGAATGGGATCCTAATGATAATTCCAAAAGAGATATTTCATGACCAAAATAAAGTATATATCATCTTGTTTAGATGCAATCATAAAGCCTAAGATAAATGCATTCATCAAAGAGTTTATAGATACAAGATAACCCCTATAATATTCCACAGCCGCACTCCCCACAAAGATTTGGCAATTAAGCACAAGTTCAATTAAGAACTCTCCTCCATAAAATTTCATTCCCGAAAGAACAACAAGAGCGACCTTAATTTCGAAAGAAAAGAAAGATTTCTTTGGACATAACAAATCACATACAAGTATGACTTTGAATCCAAAAAACTCAATTAAATTAACCATATGAGAACCTATGATTAATTTAATCGGAAATGCTCAACATAAGTGAACTTATGGAGACTCAAAAATACTCAATTAAATTAATCACAAGAGAACCCATAATTAATCTAACCGGAATACACAACCAAATTAACCACAAAAAGTAATCAATTTAATGGTCATGCTCGACATAAGAGAATATATGGAGCAATAACTAAGTTAATCATAAAATAATAAACTAAGTCAATAGTGCTCAACATAAGATAACTTACGGAGCTTCACAGTAATACATAAAATATGGATCAGGGAAGATCAATACTGCAGAATACACAAGGATTCATTCTATTTTCCATCACTATTCGCACAATGACATATAATAGACATATTCCTTGCAAGCAAAAGATTTTAACCTATCTTCCATCAATAATTGACATAATAGGCTTAACTTTTTTATTTGTCAAAAGTCCATTCATTGTTTTATCAATACGTGAATATCGACTTACGAAAGACTTTACTTTTGACAAGATATGGGATAATCATAGTTCACGGACGCAAACACACATATTCCATAACAAATTGCAATATATAAAACCATAAAGATTAATACTGCAAAAATCATCTTCCAATAATTTCAGAATTTAAATAAATAAACCTAAAAAACATGAAGATGAAAACGTTGGACATAGTTATGTGTAGTCACAATAATGGTTATTCCAAACTCTAGTTATTCTTCTAAATAAAATCAAAAAAAGAAGATTTACTAGGAAATAAGACCTTTGAAGAATTCTTTATATTCCCCGAACTCCTTGTGGTCAACAGCCATTGGGACATAAGGTTCATTAAGGTAGGAGTTGATATTAATAAACCTTCTTGACTGATGTCGAACCAGGGCCTTCTAAATCTCATGAGTCTTATACACAAAAGCCTTTATTTGTTGAATCTCCTTTCGCATATCCTTCATCACTTCAAGAACGTCAGAAAACTTATGAGAATTTGAAGGAATGGCTCTTGGCTTCCTCACATTCCTTCTCTTTCTTTTCAAGGTAGGAGATAATGGAGATTTCTCTTTTTCCTTCATGATTTATGGCTTAACAATCATATTAACATCCTTTCCATCAGAAGACATCATGCTTGGAGTACCCATAGTTATATGGGTTTGTGAGAATAAATCACAATTTAAAATCAACAAGTAGTCTTGAGATAAAAGGAGGTTACAGAGAAGGAAAAAGGAATGTAGGGTTACACAACTTTTTAACAGGTTCGTGCACGCACAACTCTGAACCCTAGAGAGAGTAGAATTGTCGAAAATAACACTTTCTTTTATTGATAGACAGGGAAGAACAAAACTAAGAAAAGAAAAACTTTTCCTAAAGCCTGAGAGGTACATGTTCAGGCACATGAGACAAGATTTACAAATAACACAATCAAGTTGTGTTGCGGTGAACAACAATTTTTCCACAATGTTCCTCTTGAGAGGAATCCTCAGACTTCTGTCTATCAAAACGATTTGAACATACTTTCTTCTCTAATGGTATTTTTTTGTCTTTGGAAACTAACTTCTTAGACGAAGATAAAATCTTACATGCCTCAGCAGTTTTCTGAGCGAGTTTAAGCTTATTTGCTAATCGATTTTCTCTTCGTTGAAGTTTGTTGACGTGCCTCAATTGGTGTTTGAACTTGTAACACTTTGATAGTTCATGACCCTTTAGAGAAAAAAATAAGCACGCCAGTCTTGGATAATATTCAGGCATCTGTGATGTCCATGCAGCTAGACACATAGTGGATCCTGAAATACAAACAGAGTTTCCAAAGAATTGGTCAATTTTTTCTTCCAGATTGGTTGAGTTTTCTTCTGAAAGAATATCGAGATTGATGTATGTATTGCTACAATTATCAAAATCAATAGTTTCACCAAGAAGTGAAACACTTGATTTCTCGTCTTCATTAGTATCATAGTTGTCAGACATTTCATCAAGAGTTGAACCAAGACCTTTGTTCCTAGTGTAATTTCTACGATTTGGGTACTCATTTGCAAAATTACCAAATCCTTTACACTTAAAGCACTGAGGCATATCCTCGTCATCAGTTTCATCCGTGTCCCTGTTTTTTAGGAGGAATACGATTATGAGGTTTGACTGATGCTTTAGGCTTATATCTGGAGAACCGTTTACTTCTCTTCAACAGAAGATCCTTAAACTGTCTTGTGATCATCGAGACTGACTTGTCAAGATCTTCATCTGATGAATCAGTCTCAGAGTAATCGTCTTCAGAGATATACACTTTTTTACTCTTATCAAGTAGTTTAGTGTTTTTTAGTTCTTTGAATGCAACATCCTTAGATTTGGATGAATGCTCGTGATCAAATATCTTAATTTTCTCAACCAGCGTATTTCTGGAGAGATTATCAAGGTTATTTCCCTCAACGATTGAATGCTTCTTAAAGTAGTATCTAGATGGAAGCGATCTGAGAATTTTCATCACAATGTCCTTTTCAGGAATAGTCTTACCCAATGGAAAAGATGCATTAACAATTTCAGACACTCTGTGATTAAACTCATCAAATGTATCTTCATCTGCCATACGAAGGTTTTCCCAATAATAATTAAGGTTTTGAATCCTAGCTTCCGTTTCACTTGAATTTCCTTCGAATACAGTTTCTAAGATATCCCACGCATCTTCAGACCTAGTGCAATTTGACACATTGTGCTGAAGATTCGGGGTAATGGCATGTATGATGGCATTCAAACCGTCGGAATTTTGCTTTGCAGCAAGTATCTCGGCAGGACTGTATTCACCAATATTCTTGGGAACGTTTACATTTCCAACTTCCTCAACGAGAGCATCATAGCCATTAACAACATATACCCATGATTGAAAATCACGTGTTTGAAGAAAAGCTCGCATATCAATTTTCCACCATAAGTAATTGGAGCCATCAAAGACTGGTGGTACGTTAATAGAGATAGCACCTCTGTCCATAGAGTCAGATCGCTACAAACACATACTTGTAAGGTCTTAAACGTGTTTGGCTGCTCTGATACCAATTGAAAAAGCAAGGGTACAACAACCACATCCAATATTTCTCTTAACAATCTGTATGGACTAACTCTAATATACTTTCAATAGAGGATCAACTAGACAGTCAAACTCAATCTAGATAAAAGTATATCAAGGAGTTAATATCTCAATCTCTCGATTTGATCTATACTCAAGCAAATAGAAATGTGCGAATCTTTATCAAATACTAGAGAGATAACTTGAACGGTACCAAAGACCAATGTTCAAGTATCAATACGGAAATATAATACGGAAACCTGTGATATTTCAATTTAAAGATAAAAAATATAATACGGAAACAAAAATAACACAGACACCAGAATTTTGTTAACGAGGAAACCGTAAATGCAGAAAAACCCCGGGACCTAGTCCAGATTGAACACACACACTGTATTAAGCCGCTACAGACACTAGCCTACTAGAAATTAACTTCGGTCTGGACTGTAGTTGAACCCCAATCAATCTCACACTTATCCAAGGTACAGTTGCGCTCCTTACGTCTCTGATCCCAGCAGGATACTATGCACTTTATTCCCTTAGCTGATCTCACCCATAACTAGGAGTTGAAGACTTTAGTATCACACAGAAAAGTCTACGATAATAGATAAATATGTCTCCCACAGAAATACCTATGAGTTTTTTTTCTTCTGTCTTTTGATAAATCAAGGTGAACATGAACCAATTGATAACCCGAACTTATATTCCCGAAGAACAGCCTAGTATTATCAATCACCTCACAATAATCTTAATCGACGCGATGAAAAAATATATTGTGGAATCACAAACGATGAGACGAAGATGTTTGTGATTACTTTTATATCTTGCCTATCGGAGATATCAATCTCAAGCTAATCTTTGCGACTGTACTCATACGATACAAACAACAAGATCAGATCACACAACTACGAGAAAGTAGTATCGGTATGGATTCACAATCCCAATGAAGTCTTAAGTTGTTAACCTGGTTTTAGAGAAGAAACCAAAGGTTAAAGGAGAATCAACTCTAGCTTACACAACTAGTATCACACGTAAGGTGTGGGGATTAGGTTTCCCAGTTGCTAGAGTTCTCCCTTATATAGTCTTTCAAATCAGGGTTTGGAATCAATGTTAGCTTGGTAACAAAGCATTCAGTATTCACCGTTAGATGAAAACCTGATTAGATTCAAGCTAATATCTTTCAACCGTTAGATCGAAAACCTAGCTTGTTACACACAAATGAAATGCACGTTTCTAGGTTTGTGTAACCGTACCTGATCGATGTCGTACGCGTCAAAAATAAATTACTTTCTCACTACTCAAAATATAAAATATAGCAAAGGCAAGAAAGGATCGTTCCCACAGAGAGGACTAAGGTTGTCAAATTGTTTCGGTTTCCTATAAATACCAATGGGGGGTTTTCTGATTTTTTATAAGTAAACTAAAATAAAAGCAAATAATGCACACAAATTAAGATGTAAAGATATTGGTTAAGGATTCATCTTCATTCACAAACATGCTTTTTAACAATAACTAGAATTGATATTTAATCTCTCCTTTATCAAAGGCCCTAAGATACCTTGATCGCAAGTATACCCCGCAAATCTCCTGTTTTCATCAACAAACACATTAAAAGATGCGAGTATGAATTCTACCTTAGAGAACAACCTAACGTGTAAAAGCACTAATCAAGTTTAATTCCCTAGATGCATTAAGTTCTATGAAATCAGGCTAATCAAAGCAATCGAACGTGTAAAAGCACTAATCCGATATAACAAAGGTTATAACTCACTTGTGACTACTAGGATGTATCACTACAAGCAATAATCACAATTATTCTACTTGTATTCAAGGTGTATCACATTTACGTATAATAAACCCTAAACTAGCAATAAATATGATTACAAGTTCTACCAATTTGCAACTTGACAAAACTAACAATCAATCATACATGGCGATATTTCTAGCGAATCATAATCGATAAAACATGAGACAAAACTAATCTATTGAACAAAACTCATGCTTGGAAATCCAATTTATTCTTTAAACAATGATAAAATTCTAGCTCATGTTTTTGGAGTTCATAACAAGAATGAAAAGAAGAGTTTCCATGTCTAAACCCTAGAACAAAAGTATAAGAAGAGATATCTTCGATATATGAGATGTGAAACCCTTTTATAGACTTCCTGTTTTTCTCCTAACTGGTTCAACTGGTCACGTTTAAAACTTGACCACATACTTGTCTTAACTCGGCCCACAACTCCTAGCAATTCCGGTCCAGCCCATTAGCTCACTGAATATTTGGCTTGTCAATTCTAAAGAACCGACAGCCTACTTCAAACCAACTCCTAGCCAATGGCAATCATGCCTTGTACACATCCAACCACGACAACAGTTCAGGTCCACCCATATGTTTGTTCTTCATCCAGTTTCCATCTAACCCAACAAATCACTAACCCTTTCATTCTTAAACCAATCATCACACACACAACCGGTTCCATTGCAATTTCACCATAAACATCTCCAGTGCCAGCCATGACGGTGCATCACTCCACCAGAACCTTTGCCGTCTCAGTTCAGCTCAACTGCAACCAAACTCAACCCAACTCTGCAGCTTTAACTCAAGTTCAAGATATCACTACCAGCACCCCTGCAGTTTATACCTCAGAACCACCACAGGACTTTGCTCAATCTCGTGCCAAGATGGTGCTGCATTCCTTGAAAATCCCCGCATAACCATATGAAGCATACAACCTCAGCCACACTTTCATTGTACTGCCATATTCCATTTCTCGACTGTGCACCTTCATCTTTGTCCAGTACTGCTTCATTCAACATCTTCTGCGCTTCTCAATCCTGATTCAACAAGAACAGCATCGACAACATCCTCTTATCTTGTAACTTGAATCTCTGCCACTTCACTTTGTACCTGGATCCTAACATTCATCTATAAACCCATTCTTCCATCCATTCCTGTCACATAAAGGCTCAACAGGCACCAGCAACCTTTCTTGGCTTTGAACTGCACCACCATCCTTGTAACTCCAGAGTACACAATTCGGCCAATATCAACCTGTAGCTTCCTAACATTCAATCAGATCCATCTTGTACTGCATAAGCTCAAAGCCTCAAATACCACCTGCACAATGCTAGCACATTCCCTGTAATTCACACTGCATAACCATTGCTACATCCATGTAACTGCACTTCAGTCCACATTTCAGCTTCTTTCTGACTTTCTCAGTTACTTGCAATTGCAGCTGCAGCTCATTCTACAACCACACAACAGCTGACTCCACCATTCTATATAAGTGCATTCTTTCAGCCAACAAATTCCTAACCATTCAAACTACAGAAACCCAACTGCAACCAACAATTCTTTTCTGGCAAATCCTTCTCTGTCACCATCTCAATCAAGCCACCAGGTCCTATGAGCATCAGCATCGCCTCGCCACCTTCAATTCCAAATCTATCTTCTTCTGCAATTCAACACAAGATCTCAGTAGCACCACAACCTTGATCCAACATCTCAGCATCACCAAGCCAGCACCACCTGCAATGCAGCATCTCCATTTCTCAACCGGCAACAGCAAACACCCATTTTCCTCTTGCTTTGCAGCTTCAGAACTCCACCAGCTGCTTTCAACTTCAATATCCCCTAGCAGCCACAACATATAATCAGCATCAGCCAACAACACAATCACCACCTAATTCATCCACCAAAACCCATTTTTGAAGCTTCTCGATTTTAAACTCCAAACTCATTGTTCACAGACCTTGAATCTCAGTTTCCCTCTCACTAAAATCTTTATCAAATCATAGTAACAAACCCTATTTCTAGTAATACCCTTCTCAATCCTGCAGTTCCCATCTGACTAGTTCAAGCACCAGCTCATCTTGAGCTTAACAGCAACACAGACTCATTAATCAGGTTCATTACCAACATCTACCTTCAAAACTGCATTTGCATCATCCCTAATCTCGCCATCTCGACTGGTCACAACATCATCAGATTCCACTAGAGCAGAAACCCTAATTCCCAAATTCTGTCATCAATTTCTCCATCAAATCGCCCAAAACCAGAATCGATTTACACTCAACACCCATTCAATCTCTTCCACTTTATTTCCTTGAATCTCTTGATCTGATCTCTCAGCTGTTCTAGACACAACAACATCAACGGCTGCTTTCCTTCTCAATTTCTGGGAACCGAGTGAAATGAATGACTTGAGAGAAGGAAATCTCTCGATTTAGGCTTGTAATAAAATTGGAACTGCTATGGGAACCCCACCATCTGGATATGGGATAAGCAGTTCATAAATGGATTTTCGGTTCCAGAGAACTGACAACTCCATTCTTTTCTTGCTCATCTGTCAGTTGCGAGGAACTGACAGCTTATTCTTCACCTCCTTTGCTGCATAACCTCATCTGGGATCACTCGTCTGTGGATCAACCTCTTTGCCACTGTAGCTCCAATTGAGTAATTTCTTCTTCTTTCACTCCAAATGACTCCAATTTACCTGAATAACTCAAAAACACACATAAGATACCTAATTTACAAGAAAACTCGCGAAGAAAGCATAAACAATAGATAAATATCAAGGTGTTTTAGACACCTATCAGTACCCAAACATGTACATTTGTTGGTTCAACAATAGTTAACCAAATGGTTAGCCATATGAGCACATTCATATCAACCATATTCTTCTTCACCATAACTAGTTCAAATGACTCAAATGAACTAGTTAGAGAGTTTTTCAATTGCAAGGAAATCTTATGTAACTACACAAGATACAATTGAAGCAAAAACAATTTGATTCACTTGAATCGTTTCATGAACTTTATAACCACGGTTTGCAATTATTATTCCTTAGTTTATATGAACATGAGTTCACAAAAAATCATCTTTAGATGTAACCTAACTCAAGTTCGCGGACTTAAGTTCCCGGAAGGAGTTCTTAAACTCCAGCAGATTTTCTCGGGTCGAGAACTTCCGCCAGTTCGCAGACTGGGTTCGCGGACTGAGTTCGCGGACTTAGTTCACGGCTCTTGTTCCGGTTCTCTTGATCAACAAAATTCGAAAACTTCGGTTCAAGGAATAAGGACTTATACATATATATGTTTCCACAAGAATGCTTATATCCATCATTGGTTATATAATCTAAACTCTCATTTCAATCATTGAAACATTCTTAGAGGACGTTATATAGTTTTTATTCACAAACCATTTTTCGTCAAAGCAATTTTCAAAGTGATTGAAACATAACATGACTTTCGTCACTAGGTAAAGATGAATTTGGTCAAAGAGAAAGCTTACCAACACATATTTCGAGAAATAGATAGGCGAGATAAACTCGGCTCGAAATAGCAAATGTGTATAATCAAAGTCTATATAGTAAAACGACTTTTTTCTCAAGATAGGAGATAGAGTAGATAGACTTTGGAGTGATATATAAGTTCAAGTCTCCACATACCTTTTTTTCGATGAAGTTCCACCAGTTCCTTGAGTAGTTCTTCGTCTTGTATGATGATCCGCCATGGAGTTCTTGAGCTCAACTACACTTTCTATCCTAGTCCGAGACTTAGCTATAGTAGACTAGAAATCAAGACTTATAGTTTTGATCACTAACATTGACAAACGTGCTTGAGATAGCAACGCATGCGAGTTCGACCGAGCAATGCTCTAACAAAATACATGACTGTCATGCAGACTCCACGATTCGTGAGAAATCAATCACGTCATATTGGGGATATCAATTAGGGTTTTGGTATGGTGGACTACAACACGTGGATTCATCCACAATGAGAAATGCGAGTAAGTTGTGCAAACGGTTGAAGGAGTTAGCAAAGTAGTGGGTGCACGATCAGTCAAGTCTCCACACGACATGGAACTGACTTTACCACGATCTCCCACTTTCCCACGCTTTCATTCCAGAAACCGTCACACTTACTGGGATCAATGTATTCACTATTCTGACAATATAAATAGGTCTCTGAATCCATGATTGAAAGACATCGGCATTCAGCCACACAGAATTTCTCGAGCAATTACTCTCAAGAATTCGTCAATCTCCCAAAACTTATTCGAACTCATCAGTTCATAGAAAATTGCATAAACCTTCAACACATCCACAATCCTTGATCATCATTGATCCCACACAATTCTCAGCTTCCATCCTACAGATCAACCCATCTCCCTCTTTGCAACCGAATTGACTCTGGAACGACCATTGACTTGGTTTAGGCAGGAGTCCTACAGATTGATCTCTCGAATCTAACCACTCCCATTGCAGTGCATCTGTGTGAGGTTGAACAGTTTGCTCAGTTGAGGAGTCTCGACAACCCGCTCGTCTTTTCAATTCCATGAAAAACCAGTGAACCGTTTTCCCCCATCCACAGATTGGCGACCACAGTGGGAGATTAATCTCTCGGTTGCAATCTCAACTTTCACAAAATGGTTGATCTTAGGTCAGGTTCAGTTACAAATCCTAACCCAAACAACTCTAGCACTAGAAACAATGGTGGTAATCCAGAAACTACTCCGTCTTCCAACACCGGTGATGTTGATATCACTCCTCCTCAAACCAACGTCGGCAACCATCCTCTCTTCGGCCGGTCTCCCGAGAAAATCAGAGAAAATCCGCCTACCATAGCTGATCTTATGAAGGTGCAAGAGACTCTCGCCAAAAATCATATTGACATGGATGCAACACAGAAAGAGCTATGCAATTATCTCAAAACTCTCACTGACAAGATGTCAGAGAAGACTCGGGAGAAAGGAAAAGATAAAGAAGCATCTCTAACTGCTGATCCTGAAGTTGTTCCAGTCCACGTAGTTGACGATGATGAAGTCCACAAAGCTGCAGAAAACTCACCAACAAAAGAGCCTGCCGCTTTCATCACTCATTGTAAATGGGGAAAAACGGTTTGCTGGTTTTCTAGGAAAGTGGAGAGTCGAGCGTGCTGTCAAGACTCCTCAACCGAGCGAACTGCTGAACCTCACACAGATGCACCGCTGCAAAGGGGGTGCTTAGATTTGGGAAATCAATCTGTATGAATCTGGCCTAAACCAAGACAATGGTCGTTCCAGAGTCAATTCGGCCCCAAAGAGGGAGATGGGTTGATCTGTAGGAGGGAAGTTGAGAGTTGTGTGGGATCAGTGATGATCAAGGATTGTGGGTGTGTTGAAGGTTTCTGCAATATTGCTGAACTGCTGAAGTTGAGTTCTGCGAATAAGTTTATATCGAGTTGTTGATGGATAATGATGATAATCGATGATTGATGATATTCTATCCTTATGTTGTCCTCGATTTAGACTTATTTATATTGTAAGAATGATGTACCACTGATCCCTGTAAGTGTGACGGTTTCTTGAGTGAAAGAGTGGGAAAGTGGGAGATCGTGGTAAAGTCAGTTCCATGTCGTGTGGAGACTTGACTGATCGTGCACCCATTACTTTGCTAACTCCTTCAACCGTTTACACGAGTTACGCACATTTCTCATTGTGGATGAATCCACGTGTCGTAGACCGCCAGACCAAAACCCTAAGTTATATCCCCCATTTTTGACATGATTGATATTTCACGAATCGTGGAGTCTGCAAGGCAGACGTGTATTAGTTGGTCAGTTGTTGACTGATTTAGACTGTGAGTCTAGTTTTGTTGAATCAAGCATAAGTGGTGAATGCTCAGCGATTCATGGATTGAACATGTAGTTCTGTGAGATGTCAATGAATTACTGACTAGAGCGACTGAGCAAGTATTGCTCAACTCGACGAATATTGAGAGTTTGTCGATCAACTGAGCAAGTATTGCTCAATTCGATGAATTGCCGAATATCGAGAGTTTGCCGAGCAACTGAGAAAGTATTTCTCAATTCGACGAATTCGATAATTTTGGTGTGCAACTGAGAAAGTGTTGCTCAATTCAACAAAATACTGAATATTGGTAATTTGACGTGCAATTGAGCAAGTGTTGCGCAATTCAACAAACTACTGATGAATTACCGAATATTGATGGTTGGATCAATATTCGAGCAACTGAGCAAGTATTGCTCAATTCAAAGAATTATTTACTGGTGTCGTGACCCAATAAAATATTAATCAAAAATATTGGTGAATTACCGAATATTGTTAATTTGTATATTGATTGCTGAATCAACATAATTTTTTGTTTGAACTTGCTCAGAATGGTGATTCGTGGAGCGTTTGTTCAAAACTCTAATTTTTTTTATCAATCCTTCAACAATTGGAGAATTGCTGAAAATTGGTCATGAGTGAAGAGGGACCGACCACATGGGATGATGAGCGTCCATGTGATGCCCAGTACTCGTGTGAGCACGCACCAGGGTTCTCAGTTTGAGAGTTGGTGAAAGAACGATGATTAAATGCAGGTTTCATCATTTATTGAAATATTGCTGGATTCAACATTAGGTGACAAAACCTAGGCATGAGAGATAAGTACCGACCAAGAGAGAATGAGACCGGCTCTTGGTGGTCACGTGACCAGTTGTTGGCCATTTGAAGGATTCTCCAGTTGGTTGGAGAGAGTTAGGGCCCAGTATGAGCAATTGAACAAATTAGGTCAGAATTATGAAAACATGTGGGACCGACTTTGTGCAAGACCTAGGAATGACTCTGGTCGGTCATCGAGGCATGCACATGTTTCCGTGTTTTCCGTGTTTCCATATTGAGAGTTTCAGTATTTTCTGATGCGTGTTCGAGCAACATAGTGAATTTTCAGAGGAGTTTCATCTTGACTGAGAATTCTCGATTTTTGTTGGAATGAGCATGTATGCTCAATTCATTAATATTTTGAAAATATTAAAATAAAAGTGTTTTAATATTTAAAATTGCCGTGACAGGCTAGCAAGTCGTGCGACTATGTTGGCTTTTGGTTTTTCGTGATTTGAGCAATATTTCAGAAAATATAGAGAAATCATGAATTTTGCTCAAACCCAGGAGTTTCATGAATTGAGGAAAATAATAATTATGCAAGATTAGGGATTGAAAGGTGTGGGACCGACCATGGCTAGGGCATGGCCGGCCGGCTAGGTTGCCCGGTCCCGTCCACCTTTCCCTATTTTATTATTTTTCATGAATCCTTGAAGTTATGGAGAATCCACGGGTTTTTGTTGAAACGGAGGAGTTTCGTGAGATTAGGGAATAATAATTATAAAAAGCTAAGGATTGTGAGGTGTGGGACCGGCCACGGCTTAGGCATGGCCGGACGGTTAGGTTGCCCGGTCCCGCACACCTCTCCTTATTTTATAATATTATTTCGTGAATCCACCAAGTTATGGAGAATTCACGAGTTTTGCAAAAACAAGGAAAGTTGCTAAAACCAAGGAGTTTTCGTGAGTTCACCAAGGAAAGTTATGGTCCAGATGCCCGATTGTTGGGTATTTATTACTGACTTATGAAATTCAGTGGAGAATAATTCATGAAACTGAGTAATAAGATGAGTAGTTATTTATTATCAATCCGTAAAATCAACAACGGAATGGACTATGGATTCAGAATAATAAAATGATAATTTCATCACCATCTCATTGAATCGCAGATTTGACCATAAAATCGGAGTAACGAAATGAGCGGTGATATTACCATTCCATGGGACCATGGTGATTCGACCATGAAATCGGAGTAATATCTATTACCATTTCATGAGATCAGCCGTGGATTCGATCATGAAATCGGAGTAATAAAATAAGTGGTGATATTACCATTTCATGAGATCAGTCGTGGATTCGACCATGAAATCGGAGTGACATCTATTACCATTTCATGAGATCAGCCATGGATTCGATCATGAAATCGGAGTAATACATTTATCTATTACCATTTCGATCATGAAATAGAAGTAATGAGATAAGATAGATTATCTTCTAGGAATTCAGTGGTGAATATGACCTAGAATTTAACCTCTTGCGTATAGTCAGTAAATCAACGAGTGTTGCTAATGTCCCGAAGACGTTTTGCCCTCTCAACATTTCATGTATGGAGGACCGCCTGAGTCTATACACGGGTCTCTCTACATAGTCAGGAAAAGTGAGTATCACCGTCCTGAAGACGTTATTGCTCTCAATCTTACGGAGAACCGCCCAATTGTTCTTCTATGTAGAGGCGAATTCCTCTATGTAGTCAGGGAACAGTGAGTGTCACCGGCATCCTGAAGGCGTTAAGCTCTCAATCTTACGGAGAACTGCCCAATTACGTTATTCTACATAGAGGCTATGATGAAATGCCAGGTGTCGAACGCTCCGGAGAGGCCTTTCGATCGACATATGCATCATACTTCGTAAAACACGAATCGTCACATGGATCCATGAAGCCGTGTCAGAAACATGCAGTATCATGATTTTACGGTTTTGACCTTTGTTGAAAATCCACCATCTACACTCGTGAAGATCTGGAACATTTTATGGAGAATCGAGGGAAAGGAAATGCCCCTCATGTCCACCGTCATCAACCTCCATACCCTGATGCTATGCAGAGAATCCCTTTCTCAATAGGCTACACTTCTCCAACGTTCACACTATACAAAGGAGCAGGGAATGCTCGAGAACACGTCTCTCGATTCCTGGAGGAACTAGGAGAGCACGAACATCTGATTGTTGGATCAGGAATATGTAAGATTATGGTTTTAAAATTTTATCCTTTGTCGAAAATCCACCATCTACATTTAGTCCCCTTCTTAGTAAGGGACAGTCATGTTCCTCAGTCAGCACTGGATGGTGATTTTCTAGTTACAGACGAAATAAGTAATTGAACTTAGTCGTAAGATATAATGTTACCGGGTTTTCGATTGCACGAACGAACCATGGCTTGAACGAAGATCCCAGTAGCATGATAGAGAATCGAGCGCAAATTGGGGTAGCACTGGTGATTTGGTGATCGAACATTGGTTGATTTAGGATTCATGGGTTCGGGCCCAAGAAAAGAAATCCTTGTTTAGGAACAAACGCTCGTTCGTTTGTTAGTTTAAGGAAAAACAAAATAGACCTTAATCTGATGATATAAAATTTTGTCTATGAGCTTTCGCGAAAACCAAAATTTTATTTTTATCTTTTTTGAATATATGAGGTTTCACAAAGTGGAACAAAATCTCGTTTCAAAGGTGGATGCTCGTACGAGAAAAAAGTTTTTTATTTTAATAGACGTGCATCTGTTAGTAATAAAATTTTGTTTATGAGCTTTCATGAAATTTTTTTATCTTCGAGATTTCAGAAATCTTTGAAAATATACTCTCGCTTCTAAGACAGATGCTCGTGCGAGGGAGCAAAAATATATAGATATATTTTTCAAATTTACGTGAGTTTCACGTTAAATATTTATATATTTGGTAAAATCATGTTTTGATTTTGAACAACTGTTGAAAGTAGACCATTATACATGGTGAAATAATGTTTGTATATGAGTTTTCACAATTGTAGAATGGACGTCTGTCTAGTTTTTGAAAAACCAGTGGATGTTAAAATTCACGTGATCACGGTTTTATGAAAATCAAATCATGATTTTGAATAATGAATTTTGCTCGTCTTTGCAGGTTTGAGGGAACGAGCAAGTTTTTGAAATTTTGACGTTATAATCACTACAACTGGTGAAATCGTAAATAGGTAAGAGTTGGATTGTTACCATTTTGTTATGCGTTTGTTATTGGTATATCCATGACTCCATGTATTTCGCCTCAGATAGTGGTGACTTATGGTTACAACCACTCTTTTGGCCCTTCCAGGGAACGCTCTAGAAATATCACGTCAAAGATGAAGACTTCTGTAGATGTTCATGCTGAGGTGAGTCAACCTTTCAGAGACGCTGGAAAACTGATGCATTTAATGTCTCTCGATCATTTGGGAGTCATCCGTGATGGAATAAATGCTTTCCTAGCCTTAGCGGATGCAGAAGAGAAGCAGGGACGGACTGAGTTATTACTGAAAAGGAAAGCTGAAGATGAAAGGCTTGCAGCTTATCAGCAAAACGCCGTCGGCTTCAGCAAATGAGACTAGCGGCTGAAGATGAAGTCTGATCTCGTGCGGAAGGCGTAGCTTCTGATTCAGATGTAGATGAATGAAGAATTTCGTCATAATTCGTCATCAGAAAATTCAGAAGTCAGGTCTTCAATGAAAATGATGTAGAATCTTCGTTCGATGTCGGATTTTCGTGATCTACCCATGTTTCTTCATCCTCAGAAAATTTCCAAGCGTTAACACAGAAGATTTTCGGGTTTTGATCACGTTTATGGGTCGAAATTGACGAAACAGTAAACTTCCAGGAGACTTCCAGAAATTTTTCAGCTGGTATGTAGTCCAATGTTCTGGCCACATCGTTTTTCTCATTTCTCCAATTGCTATGAATTTTGGATATGTTGTATAGGACATCCATACGAAGAGAATGGTATATGACTCATGCCTAGATTCTTCACCAACTTCTCCCAGCTTGCTGCTTTTCGCGTGACAGTGTAAAATTATCTCAGGCGAGCTTGTTATAAAACACTCATGTTGTGTCTTTAGACCATTCGCTTGTGTCTGGAACGGTTGGTGAAGGATTTTAATGTCATTGATTCATTCGAGATCAGGACCCCTTGATTGATACATGAGCATGGTGCTCGCAGTGCCATCTTGTTTCTGTCAGACGTAGAAACATCACTTCTGAAACCGTGGTCACGGGACCATAACTGAGGTTGCTCTCAAGAAGGGGTGATAAAATGACCATGGTTGCATGTCCTGGTGGTAGCATTCCTTTTATGATGAATGATTAGCACATGAGAGTCTGGTGACATGGGTCTTGGACTATGAAACTTGATGAAGGACTTGATGGAAAGACCTGGTGGACATCGATCGACTGTGGAAGTTATGAATACCGTCCAAGAATTGCTGCCTGCATGTTGTATGCTCTGGAATCTGTAGAAACCTCATACGACGTCGGAATTCGATGCTTGACCCCAACTTTTGAAGCTAAAACACTGAGTTATCACATGAGAAAAGAATCACTCAATTTGGAGTTGTAGAGGTCACCCAACGAAGCGTGCACATTTGTAATTTATAATCCCGTACAAATTTTTCAGATTTCGTAGACCTGACGCTAAAGGCCATATCGTTCAGCTCGTATGTCCGATTGATGCGCCCTTTTGGTATGTTGTAGAAGAGACATAGGAGAAAATCTTTTGTTGAGGAAGTATTGTCCCATTCCTCACTGATTGGTACGTTTTTGTAAACCCATGGGCTGAAGTATGTTGTATCTCATTTGTAGAGGTGATGATAACTTCTTGTAGAAGACTTGGGATTGTGTCCGCCTGTTGTTCAAGCTTCTGAAATACTTTCATGTGAACATATTTCATGTCTACAAACCTTGATATGAATCGTTAGTGCTTGGAGAAGTCCAATCCATCGAGTAACACTTCATAGAACGGATAGTTGATGAAGCTGGTCATGAGGATGTTGCCCCTAAAACCGTAGTTGATGCTTGATCATGATTAAAATTTCTCCAAAAATTCTTGTTGATGCTAAGACCATGAACGGAGCTCCTCCACATATCTTTGTTGATGTCGATACTATGTTTGGAGTTGCTCCAGAGACCGAAAAAGGCTAGAACCATGATTATTGATATAGCCTTTGCTCTTTCGTGAGCCTTTCACGAACTAGTTGGTGAGTTGAGCATTCCTAAGATGAAGATGTTCTAGGACTTCAACCCAAATTCTCCTGAATATGACTTTACTGTGGAGTGGCTTCGTCAGGGAATCGATGTTTTTGTGGCAGATAACAACGGTAGTCTCAATTCTGGATGTGAGGAGAAAAATTTCCTTGGTCGTGCAAGGCTTGTGATGTAGAGAGGTTCCGTTGATGAAGTTTCATGGAATCACATCAGATTGCAAATTCCAATAAGATCAAGTCCCCAGTGTATGTTGAAGGAGTTTGTGCCATCCATGGATGAATGATGTTACATCTGCTTTAGAAGTCTTATCATGGTATAATCAAGAATTAGCGATTGTAATTTAGTTACACTTTGTTTGCGCTGGTGTTGAATCAGTGTGTCATGTCGAGATATTTGTGCTGAAGTTAGATGCGCCGTTATAGGAGGTGTACCCTTTGATTGGGAGTACAAATTGAAGGCTTCTTAGATGCTTGAGAGTTGAAGCGTCATATCCCTTGAGCATGTCTTAGGTTTGATCATTTAGGTCCCAACTATCTTCTGTTGATTCAGCATTCCTTTAGTGGCGGTAGTGGGATTCAACACTTGTGCAGATATCAGAGCTTTCTGGTTTTGTGGCACACATGAACACTCCTTCAAGGATATGGAGAAATGTCCAAATTTTTCTTTGCAATGCTTGAACATCATCTCGGTAGTGAATGTCTCAGTGAGATGCTCGATTTAGAGAAATGTCAGATTCAACCACTTGGTAAAATATTGCTGAAGTGAGATTACCCATTTATAGCGTCTTGCAATAGCAGAGATGCTAGCAGAATTGAGTCCCATGCTAGAATAACATGTGAGGAAATAAATGACATATACATGGGAGGAATGAGACTTGCTTGAGTACAAGACCTTTTGATGAATGTTTATTCATCTTTTAAAGGTTCTTGTTTCAACCTCGTCAAAGATTCCTCCAAGTACTCTGACGATGGAACACCCGCCAAATCTTCTGGATCAGAACTTTCTTCGTTGGAGAGATGTGTAACCAAAAGCGCTTTATAAGTACCCATCTTTTCAGCGTGGATCCATGCTCGTCTGAAGGACATGTCATATCCTGGATTTTCCTGATTATGTGAAACTTGGTTTCTATCCAGGTTGAACTTATGTTTACTTTGAGAGTGATGTAGCCATAAGTATTTCCGACCGTTCCTTCAAGGTCTATGATTGAGATAGGAGCATGAGTAGCTTCTTGTAGAGTGATTCCTGTGAATCCGATGGTTTTCAGTGGGATGTTGTTGATGGTTGTGCCAGCATCGATCAATGTTCTTCCAAATTTGTTTCTTCTGAGATTGACTGTGGTAAGTAGTCCCCAGTCGTACATATCTTGGTCTGTAGATGGAGGCTCAAGAAGTATTTCCGGAATGGACTTCTTGACACAATGAGGTTCAGTGTTGTGAACATGTCTCTCCTCGGTGCCTTCGACAGATAGAGCAATTCACATTCGACCAAGGATTGAACTGCCTCTTTGATAGGTTGTTTAGAGAGTGTAAATTTTCTGATTGGGAGAGGATTCTTGTGTACTCCTTCATTCCCCAGTTGAAGCTATCATGGATCAACCTTCTCTTTGAAAATGTGCTTCAAAATATTGCAGTTTCTTGTTGGATGATTGATGAATCTATGAAGGTGACAGTACCTGGGATTCTCCATTTCTTCTTCAGTTGGCTATCTCCTGATGAACGACAATTTGATTGCACCATCTTGAACCCAGACTTCCAGTAACTCGATCACTCCTTTATGAGAAGAGATAAGTTTGAGTATGTCCGGTCATTTCCCTGTTCGTTGATGCCGGGTCGAGGTTTGTGTATTTCAGCATTGGTTATCTTTTCTTTGTGCCTTCAGAGGAGCCTGGGATGTTGGAAAAGTGTTCTGATGTTGTGTCTCGGTTTTCCTTTCAGCAACAACGTTTGTTGAATACTAAGATTATACTGATTGTTGACTAGGCGTCGGTTGCTTCGAGATTCCTCGACCTTGCAGATTTTTGCTCTTTCCAGTAAAGCAGGGCAGTAGTCGCTGATCGCTTAGCCGCTTCGTGAAGTTCTGAGAAAGTCTGGAACCGGAGATTTTTCAGTAAAGCTCTGTAGACCGGGATCGTTCCGTAGATGCATAAGTCTACAAGTTGCTGCTCTGTGATGTTTGGATCATGGCAGTCCAAAGCTTGAACTCTGAACCTTTTCACATAGTCATTGGGATGTTCGTTGCTCCTTTGAAACATCCTTCTAAAATCGGAGAGAGTGACTTGTTCAGGTATATGCTCTGCCTGTCAGAGACTTTGAAAATTCCTTCATATGAACGACATGATTGTGTTCATGCTCTCCTAATGATTCTAAGAATAGAGAGACATGTTCTCGAGCATTTCTTGTTCCGTTGTAAAGTGTGAACGTTGGAGAAGTGTAACCCTTCGGGAGAGAAATTCTTTGCGTAGAGGCAGGATATGGAGGTTGAAGACGGTGGGCAGATGGTATTTTGCCGTTTCCTCGATCCTCCATGAAGCGTTCCAGGTGATGCCTGCAGTTTCCTTTGTTGATAGGTTATTTGCAGCCTTGTGGACTTCATCATCATCTACTACATGGATTGGAGTGACTTCAGGATCAGCAGACAAAGATGTTTCTTTGGATTTTCCTTTCTCTTGAGTTTTCTCTGACATCTTATCGGTGAGAGTCTTGAGATAATTTCATAGATCTTTTTGTGTGGCATCCATGTCAACCTGATTCTTAGCAAGAGTTTCTTGCACCTTCATGAGATCACCTATGGTAGGCGGATTTTGACTTTTTCAGGAAACCGGCCGAAGAGAGGATTGTTGATGGCACTAGTACTGTCGTTTGCAGGGGTGATCACTGGATCACCAGTATTCGGAGGAGTAGTATTGGCAGGTTGCGCTAAAGGAGTGGTATTAGCGATACCACTAGAGATTGTAATGTTAGTGTTGGGTGTTGAACCGAGTTGGTAACTGAACCATACCTAAGATCGACCATCTTTGTGAGAACGTGAGATTGCAACCGAGAGATTAATCTCCCACTGTGATCGTCAATTTGTAGATGGGGAAAAACGATTTGCTGCTTTTTATGGAATTGAGAAGATGACCGTGCGGAGACTCCTTGAACCCAGCAAATGATCAACCTCACACAGATGCACTGCAAGAAGAGAGTGCTTTAAGTTCGAGAGATCAATCTGTAGGACTCCGGCCTAAAGCAACACAATGGTCGTTCCAGAGTTAATTCGGTCACAAGAGAGGATAGGCTGATCTGTAGGAGGGAAGATGAGAAATGTGTGAGATCAATGGTGATCGAGATTGTAGGTGTGTTGTGTATTCTGCTTAAGAAGGTTATAAATGATTGAATTTACTCAGTTGAGAGTGATTTCTCAGATGATGAGTTCGTGTAGACAAAGGATTTCCTGTGTGGACTTGTCGAGAAATTCTTGTCTTTTCAATCAGGATTCCGAGAATTATATATTGCTGAATTGAAAACACCATGATCCCATGAAGTGTGACAGTTGCGGGAGTCAAAGAGTGGGTAAGTGGAAAATCGTGTTGAAACCAGTTTCTCATCGTGCGGAGACTTGGTTAACTTTCCACCCACTACTTTGCTAACTCCTCCAACTGATTGCACGACTTGCTCACATTCTCATCGTGTGTATGAACACACGTTCCATAGACCGCCAGACCAAAACCCTAGTTAATATCCCCCATGTGACACGATTGATATCTCGTGAATGTGGAGTCTGCAAGGCAGACGTGTATTTAGTTAGTCAGTTGCCGACTTTATGGGACGATGAGTCCTTTTATTGCTGAGTTGAACATAATTTGCAAATGTTCTGAGACTCATGAATTGAACGTGTCTGTTGCGACGAAGATATAATTACGTTGATTGTTAAGGTGAGCAAATATTGCTCGTACGAGCAAATGTTGCTCGTTTGATAAACTGTTGAACATTAATAGTTAGTATTCATGGACTGAGCAAGTATTGCTCATATGATGACTTATTGAATACTGATAGTCGAACCAATATTCATGGACTGAGTAAATGTTGCTCATCTGAGCAAATATTAATAGTTGAACCAATATTCATGGACTGAGCAAATGTTGCTCATCTGGGCAAATACTGATAATTGAACCAATATTCATGGTCTGAGCAAGTGTTGCTTATATGAGCAAATGCTGCTCGCATGAGTTATTGAATATTGACAGTTGAGCCAATATTCATGATTTGAACAAATATTGCTCGTATGAGCAAATGTTGTTCGTTTAATGAATTGTTGACATCATCGAATATTGATAGTTAAACCAATATTCTTTTAGTTGAGAAAATATTGCTCGTCTGAGCAAACGTCAAATTAAGATGCTGACATCTGAGCCGAGCATAATTATTAAAGTGTTGATCACGGTATCAACGTAAAATTATTAGTGTTTGAATCTGCTCAAAATTATGTTTTGTAGAGCTCTGGATTCGAAACCCTAATTTTGATCAATTGCCGAATTGATGATTTATTGAAAATAATTCATGAAAATGAAGTAGGGACCGACTACAGGGGATGATGAACCGACCATATAGCGCCAAGATGCTCAAGTGAGCAAAATACCAAAGTCTCTCGAAGATCAGTTGGTGAAAGGATGATTAAATGCTGGTTTAATCATTTTTCAAATAGTGCTTGTGTGAGCGTCAGGTAGTAGAACCTGATTATGGAGAGATGAGGGACAAACCAAGGGATCATGAGATCAGCACTTGGTGGTCATGGGACCAGCTGATGGTCGTTTTAACAAACTCCCAGCTGTTTGGGAAGAGTTTGGACCCAATATGAGCAATTGAGCAAATTAGGTCAAAGTTATTAAAACACGTGGGACCGGCTATTTGAAAGCCTCAGGGCCGGCCTTGGTCGGTCAAGGAGACATGCCCACATCACCATAATGTCCGTGTCTCAGTCCTGAGAGTTTCAATATTTTCTGGTGTGCGTTTGAGCAACATTTTGAAAAAATATGAAGAAATCAGGGATTTTGCTGAAACCGTGAAACTTCATGAGATGAAGGAATAAAATTATAAAATAATGAAGGAATCATGAGGTGTGGGACCGGATAGGCCAAGGCATGGCCGGCCGGCCAAGGAGCCGGTCCCAAGGCATTTTTTCCTAATTTATAATATTTTCATGATTTTAGGGAAATATCATAAAAATCAAGAAGTTTGTTGAAACCAAGGTATTTGTTGAAATTAAGGAGTTTCCATGAGATGAGGAAATCATAAAAAATAATAATAATAATGATAAAATAAGGGGCGTGTGGAACCGACTAGGGCGTGACCGGTCGGCTATGGCCTGGTCCCACGGGTTTCCCTAATTTAATATTATTTTTCATGAACTTAAGTGAAATTTCATGAATCCAAGGAGTTTGCTAAAACTAGGGAATTTTCTTGAAGTGAAAGAGTTTCCATGGGATGAGGAAAAAAATAATATTAAAATAATAAGACATGGGCATGTGGGACCGGCCATGGCTAGAGCATGGCCGGCCGAGAGCCCGGGTCCCGTGCGTTTTCTCCCTAATTTATAATATTTCATGAATTGAGGGAAATATCATGAAATCAGGGAATTTTCATGTGATGAGGGAAATTATAAAATAACAAGGAGTGACGAGGTGTGGGACCGGCCACGGCTAGGGCATGGACGGCCGGCTAATGGACCTGGTCCCGCGACACCTTTTCTAATTTTCATTATTTCTTTGATACGAGGAAACACCATGAGACTGGGTAGTTCCTTGAGACGAAGGAGATTTTCCCAAATGAAGGGATTTTCATGAGGTTAGGGAAAAATAATAAAACAAAATAAAATATGAAATTAGGCGTGGGACTGGCCACGGTGTGACTGGCCGGCCGGTGAGCCGAGTCCCCTAGCGCCTTTGCCAATATTTTATTATTATTTTTCATCCCATTTTGCATAGGTTCATCGTTCCTTCATGTTTTGGAATGCTCGTTTGTGCATTCAGGTGCTCATTTGTGCATTATTGCTGAGTACACTTGCACCGTTTTAATCGGGGCTTACTCGATAGATGCTCAGATGCCCGCACGTTGAATATTTATCATTAACCCGTGGAATTCTGCTGGGAAGAACCATAAATTGAAGTGACGAAATATTACGAAGAATCGTAGAATATTGCTGAATATTCAGTTAATGATTAAAGATAATTTATTGATGGTTCTATGCTAGCAGGCATGCTGTCTAGGAGCATTAATTATCTGAGAATTGAGAGATATGAGCTTGTTGAAACGTCATATCTCTTTTATGTAGTCAGGGAAAACCTTGTTGCATCCTGAAGACGTTATTGCTCTATACTAGCAGGCAAGTTGTCTAGGAGCAGTCCAATCATTAAGATTATATACACATGTCTTTTATATAGTCAGGGAAAATATTGTTACATCCCGAAGACTTTATCGCTCTATACTAGCAGGAAAGTTGTCTAGGAGCCGTCCAATCGTTCAATTATATATAAAAATGATTACTGAAATTGCTCAGTATTCATGAAATATGTCGTTGCCTCGGTTGAGAGACTGCATATTCATGTATGTTCTAAGAGAATTATACTCATTCAGAGACTCTTATGGCACGAGCTTTCATGCTTCGATAAGATACATGAGCCTCAATAGTCATCTGATTGTTGGATCAGGAATATGTAAGATTATGATTTTACGATTTTAGCCTTTGTCGAAAATCCACCATCTACATTCTCTTAAAAGTATATTCGAGTTAGTCCATACAGATTGCTAGCGAAATATTGGGTGAGGTTGTTAGACCCCCACTTTTTTCAGATTTCCCTTTCGATTCATAAAACAAGTTCATGAATGTACTTCCTTTAAAAAAATGTAAAACATTGTTTCCTAATATAAAATGTTCACCTTTACCCATTCACATAATCATCACAGCATTCATAAGATTATGTCGATGTCATATCTACAAAGTTTAAAAGATAAGCATTATACTTCGTAGTCTAATTCCTTAGTACTATGATCATATGATCATGTCTCACTACTAGAGTAAAATATTCATACATAGCTTCACAGTTATGTTCTCAATATTGCACGACTTGAAATATACGTTAGGAATGAAACAGTTCAAGTCAATATTACTAACCTCAAGAGGAAGGATGATGTTGTCGTTGTAGCTCGTTACTTCTTCACATTCTTCAGGTCTTCGAGTAATACTTGTATGTCTCAATTTTCCTAGACTTTCTAGTATAACCTATACGAAGTTGTCTCTAGTACATAATCAAGCGACTCTTAGATGATTTTTGATTCACTAAAATATGCCTACCAAAATTGACATACCAACGCTTGGTGGGTTCAACCGAACTATGCTCTAACAATATGAACTCCCCCCGCAGTATGGTAAGCTAAACATTGTTATCTAGGTACAGTTCCTTTGGAGGGATCCATTATGTTGAATTATGAGAGCTAAGGAGAAAGTTTTTCTTTAGGCTGTTTGGTTTTGCACACGGGATCTGTTGGTTGTAGCAGATTAGCAGTTTGATTTGGTAGTGCATATGTAGTAACTACTTTTCTTTTTCTAATTTCTTTATCTTTATCTTATAAAATTTTCTACTCAATCGTTAATGACAGGCTTAATTTTATATAATTAATTAATGCCAAACATTACATGTATGCGAAAAACGTAGAGATTCATTATATGAGTTCCATCAGTACCACTGCCGGAAGAGAGCGTGCAACAGGTTAATTCAATAAGCTCATATACACATGATAGATAAATTTTCCGTAAGCACATATTCAGATCAGTACACCCTAATAAGTAATTTTGAAACATGATTTTTCAGTGCATTGTATTATCTGTTGCTGAACCTGATAATGAAATTAAGGTACTAAATGAGACACTCAAACTAAGTCTTCACTGGGGTATTTTGTCAAACAAGTAAAGTTCATCTAAAATAAGTTGTATTCGCGCAGTTAAGGTTTAATAATCAGCCAAAATTGACAGTCTAATTGAAGCATCATTTCATGGGAACTACTAAATATGAAACTATTCAAACATTAAAGGCTATGTTTCATGAAAAAGCATCCAAAATTTCATTAACACAATCCTCACCTCAACATTGCATCCTTGGCTTTGTAAATCTTATCCAGTGACCATGTGAATCTTATTACAAATTGAAGCCTATGTCATCTCTGGTTAAAGAAGTTGAAATATAGTGTTCAAAAATTGAATTTGGGGTTGATTGAAAAGTTAGCGTAAGAAAACACTGATAGAAAACACGATTTACATTGTATAACATTTTACACGATTTACCCATATTACTCCTCATCTGACTGAAAACTACGAAAAGTAGGCAAGAAAACAAAAACCCGGAAGGTTTTTTGATATGTTCCTGTCGTACGGTTGAAAACCTCTTCTTTTCTTTATATTAGTATAATATAAGATAAGATATATAATAAATTATATATAGGATTCCAAATAATAGACTAACTTGGGGCATTCAACTAACCTGACATAACTTGGTCAAGAATTTTCTCCTGTTTAGATTAAAAGACACTCCTGTTCTAAGCATATTACATAATTCATAATACATCACCTTGTCTCCATGGACGGTTGGACTAGATAACATTTTAAATATCTTTTTTAACTATTCTTTCATATAATGGATGTTAACGGGTTGGATGTCTAACGGATTTTCATGGTTGCACCCAGGCTCATCCCGTAATTCGTTGGATTTCAAGAATATCATTTATATCTAGTCCACTAGCGAAAGGTCCGGATACCCACCCCCAAGAGTACATCTGGGCTGGGTTGGGTCGAATCCGCTGATTCCGAGACAAATGCTCAGCCCTACCATAATTTCTTCGTTGGATAGAAAGATACTTCGTTTTCTAGAAAAGCTCTAAACGAGAATTTTTATAAGTTTTTATCATTACGGATCTTCAAAAATAAAGAGGCTGAAACGATTATATATAGAACCATAGAAAAACTTAAAGTATAAAAAGTTCAAGAAAATATTGAAGATTTAAAAAATAAGCTTGATGGGTATTTGAACTGAGAAACCTTATATTTGAATAACCTTAGAGCCTCTCCAATGGAATGTGTGTGAAGGAAAAAGTCATAATCCACGTAGGATCCAAAATAATATTTATAAAAAATCATCTCCAACCCATTGATGTGAAGATGATGTGGCAAAAGAAAAAGTTAGACATCCTCTAGGTGAACCTCTAGTTTTAGACATTCACTAGAAGATGTCTTCCCATCCTAGTCACACTTTTGTTAATAAAAGTCAACGAAAAATAAAAATAACAAGGATTTTAACCAATTACATGCCTACAAATAAGTAAACAATAATAGAAAACTTTATGGGTTGGAGATAAAACTTTTTTTTTCCTAATATTTAGGATTTTATACTCAAAGGATGTCTTAGAAGTGATGCCACATATGAAATATTCACATTCACCATTGGAGAAGCTCTTAAGATTTTGTCAAAATACCAAAATCGAAGGTTTAGACAGTAAATAGATAATTAAGCCTGCCTGCCACTTTCTAAAGAAGTACAACAACTAGGGGTTGATCCACTTCAAAAAAAAACTAGGGGTGTATCGCTTGCTGCCCTTCGTAGAAGTAAAAGAGAAGATAAATGTTTCGGACCAAAAAGAAGCTTTGACGGATGCGCATCCACACCTATCTTTTAATTTTCCTTTCATAAAGGAGTGCATTTCATGGCTTTCATGCGCTCTAAAACAAGTAGGGAAAAAAGTTCCTTCAGGGCATTCTTTAGTTCATCTGGTGCACCTAACTCTCGTTAGTTCATCTGGTTCACCTCTCTCTTCTTTATTTTCCCCCTAAACCCATATGATTTCTTCCTCCGCAGTGAGTTTCTAGCCCTTAAGCTTTATCTTCTTCCCTTAACGGCTATTCTAACGGTCAATTTCTACCGGAGTTGTAGCCGGAATTTCTCCTAATGATCACTGCTCCCTCAATCTGATCTCTGATGACTACCTACAATCATACTTACTCTTGCAACTGCAATTGTGTCAATCACAGGAACACCAATTTTATCACTCACAACACTCACAAAACACAAATCACAAATATCTCTCAACTCAAAATTACAGGTTCTGAAGCAAGGAAGAAGAAAATCACTAGTCATACTAGTTTGGAAGCTGAAAATCCCCACTACATGGAACCCATTCATCACCAAGGTCATCGATTTATGATGAAATTTCACTACTCTATTCAATATGTCATCCACAAACCTCCCTCCATCTTTTCCAAGACTCTAAGCTCTTAAATCCTCCTGAAGAAAGTCACAAGGCTCTTATACCCTTAATTGGGATATTCTATTAAAAACCAACTCAATTGATTCAATTTCATACCCTGGATACAAAAAGCCCCCCAATCTAATCAATAAGACAAAGTTCATTCCTTTCTGTCAATTGAATGGAAAATTTCTGCACTACTCATGTTGCTATGCTCTCAAGAACCCATGGAAGATCACAATCATAATACATCACAGGTCCCAATGGGTTAGAGATTTGGTTCACTATGTTTTACGCATTACAATCAGTCCTAGCTACTTCAGAATGGAAACCAGAGATACAACCATCATCTCTGAAAACCTACACGATCCATCACAAACCCAATCTCATCATCATCAAAACACATCCAAATTTCAAACCAACAAAAATTTCATTCAAACAAATCTCCCAAACACCACAACAAACATAAAAGATTACTTCAAATATCAGTTCAACAAGGAAAAACATAAACATAATCAAATATGTCTAAACAAAGTACCAACCATTAAACATCAATTACTATACCCTAAGAGATGCAGTATCCAGAAATTAAACCAACCCAATTACAAATGTCATAAATTCCCACAAAATAAAAACCAGAAATTAAACAAAGAAGATGCATGAAGGATCATTCTCTTACTGAGGAGCGCTTAGAGTCTTGCTCTGAGTCCCTTGACTAACACTTCGAGTTCAACTCCAAGTCAAATAAACTCTAGGCATAACACTTCGATTTACAGGCTCTGGAGACTGGAATCCATCATTATCAGCATTATCATCAGCAACATTCCTTGCTGGATCATCTATCGAAGCTTCGGGAGCAATTGTAGATGCACTCCTTTCAGGCATAAAATCAGATTGCATTGGATCAACAGATGGACTAGCTGGTCTAGTACCTGGAGATCCAAACCCTACAAAAATAGCACGACCAATCCTCCCAGTTGCAGGACACAGAGCATCCATGACTGGAAATCGCATGGACTCATCTCTGTGCAGAGGCTGACCAGCCAAGTAACGGACAATTCTCCTCTCTCTGGCATCAAGAGTAATAGATTGGTAACCAATCCGACTAACACCAGATACCAGGAAATGATCAGCAACTACAGCAACACCTTCATGAACTTCAAAAGGCCCATATTTGGGGTGGAAAGCATTCAACACCCAATGCTCATTTGCACCCATTTGATGATATGCTACAAATTTGGGCATACCAGTTACATAGCATTCTCCACTACCCTCCACCCTCGTAAAATTACCTTGATTTGCACTCTCAACTGCATGTTGAGCACTACTGCCGAACCCAAAATTAGCATGCACATCTACAAATGGGTTACTGGTATCTTGTCCAATGGGTGCAGGGTTGGGTTGATTAAAATGTTGCCGAAGACGATCCACCGGAAAATTTATCAACAATTCATGCAAACAGCGCCTGGTGGTCGATCTTCTTGCAAATTCTCCTCAATCTTCACCTCAATATTATGTTGCAAATCGTCCAGATACCAGGAGAAATCTGCTTCAAACTCAGGAGACTCACAGCCCTTTGGAAAGGAATCCCATACGGCAGCCAAGTTATACAATGCTCTCGAGGATACCAATGGATTCTTGGTTCCTCCTCAACCTTAACCATCTTTCTTTTTCCCTTTCGATCATCACCAGTCCTTATTTCAGAAATCGTATTTGGAAGTACCAGAAGCTCAATTTCTTTGGAGATTTTGTCGAGGGAAGATCAACAGAGCGAATTGAATTACTACTCTTCTCAACGGAAGAAAAATTAAAGAATAAAGGAGACAGTTCCAGGGGTATTTCTTCTTTAAATGGAGACGGTTTCCAAAATGAAACCTCTTCCGTATCCCACACTTATATCCCTCCTCCCTTCGCTTCACTTCTCCTTTCTATAGGGAATCAATACCTACAATATACGGATTTCATCCAATTTAAGATTGAACCAACTAACACTTTGTTTCTATGTTTGACAGATGGCATATGGAAGGAGAAATTTCTTGCATTTGGCAATATGGAAAATTCAGTGCCAATAATTGCCCCAACTTCCTTCACACGTACCAGTCACTCAATTTTGATTCAGCTCGAAATCTACCCGACTCATCTAGCGGTCTTTCTGACTCAAAAAGATTTCTCGGCTGACTGGAATCTCTCAAAGTAAAACTTCTCTGGCCACAAACCAACTAGCAAAAGTTTTGGACAACTTATATCTGACAGGCTAAGTATCTCCACCTCTACAATAATACAAAATAGCTTTCAAATTCTTGCGCATGCTCACCATGATAACTTGTATTTTGCTGAACATCCTTTGCATTCCAGTAGAAAGTACTGGAAAAACTCTAACCTTAATTATAATAAGCTATGATCTAGTTTTTATTGCTATGACAGGTCACTCTCACAAGGCTTACCAGTAGTCAGCTTCATCAACAATGCCAGTCAAGCCAACCAGTTCAGGCATATGACTCTCTGGGCTAGCACATGGTTTTTGTACCTTTCATCAGTTTGGAGTAGGACCCTAAAAACCCTTTAGTACCTCATCCAACAATAAATCCAAAGCCAAACCAATTTTAAAACCTATCTCACTAAGATTCTCACTGATCAACTTATACAAAATAACAAAAAGTACTTTCAGAGGATCTCTTACATACATCACAAAATTCAAATTAAAGTGCTGAGCTCTAGTACTTATCTCATAATCTCTTTATCCCTCTATACCTTCATCACTACAAAAATTTATTCCATGGCCTCCTCTTCAGGAACCAAACCTTATGATCCAGTTGCAAATCTGGTTATTCAAATGAATTCTTCTCTAAATATTCCTGAAGATCTATTTCCCAAAGTTTTCATCAATGCTGAGAATACTCTACCAAAAAGGAAGGAAGACTGGAAATGGGTTTTCATTGGCAGATATTATAGCAAGAATTCTCATGATACTAGAACTATCTTAAGATTCATCAACTCAAACTGGGAGCTTAGAAGGAATGCTGAAGTTAAACTTTGGAAGAAAAGAAGAAACTACTACTCAATCAAGCTTGGAAGCATAGAGGACTATAAAGTGTCCAGGAAAGGAGGAACTAGAGGAATCTTTGACAAACTCATTGTGCTAACTGAAGTTCCTCCATCTGGACACGACTTCATTGATGAAGCAAACTTTTAAAAGGTTTGGATTTGGGATTTAGTTAAAAGAATCCCAAAACACATAATACCTGACATCAAAAACATCATGAAACCAGTTGGAATTTATCAAGATTCAAGGAAAGCTTATGGAAGAGATGATGATGAAAAGAATATGGAGGTTCTCCTAACCATTGATGTAACCATGGCTCTGAAATATGGTATCGATGCTTATGAGAACCCTTCAACTTCATACTGGCTTGAAATGGCCTATGCTCTAAATGGTATTGTTTTCTGCAAAGTTTGCAGAATCCTTGATCATCCCGGACCTCTCTGTGAGGTAAAAGAAGTGCAACCTCAAACCAACCCTCAGCACAACCACCCCTCAAACTTTAACAATCAATACCCATCATCTTCAAATAACCAATACCCCTCATCTTCAAATTCTCCTAAAAAATCCCACACTCCTAACAACTCCAGCTCCAGCAGTCCACAAGCATCCATTAAAATTAGACATTACTCTGACAAGGATGCAGCTGATGAATTTGCCATCAAGATGAGAATAGCCCAAAGACAGATTCTTCTAAAAAACAGCTGTGAAGAACTTGATGGACCTGAGGATTACATTATCTTCAAAGCTGGCCTGCACCAACCTATACAAGGAGAAATCCCTACTACCAACTCTGAAGCCCTTGTTTGCCAAAAGAAGCATAAAAAACTCATTGAAAGCAATAAACAAAAAGAGAGGTTACAGAAGAAGAAAGGAATCCACATCAAAACTGCAGCTAGAAAACTAAATTCTCCAACTATTGTTGGACTGGAAATCTCTTCTACCCCTGAATACTCATTCCCAAAAGTTAATAATCCACAACAATATCCCATCCTAAATGCTTCTCTCCCAACTGCTTTTTCCACTGGACCCTCCCTATCTGAAATTCAACAACAAATCAATAAGGACTTCAATAAACAGAAACAACTGCTTTGGGAAAGAAATAAAAAAGAGTTCAAACTCAAAGATGTGGATACTAACATTCACCCACAACTAGTTTATCCCAAAAGAAAGCTTCTGCAACCAGAGAACACTACTGGAAATCATCTTCTTACCTGGGAGCAAACTTAGCCTTCAAAAAGGAGCAATACTCAGTCAATGCAAATGGAAGAGGACCATCTGAAAGACAGGACTACTGGTGGCCTTGAGGGAGCAAATCCTTTTTCTCCAATACAGGTATGGACCTCAATTCTCACCTTAAGTTTCCAACATCTTCATGTATATTCTTATAAAATTTTCACTGGTAGGAAAAATTTCATCATCATTAGCCTAATCATCTATATTTGCACTATCCAACTTAGCTATCACTATGAAGGATACACCATCATCATATTCACATACCCAAATGTTTCTTATTTCTGGCAATTTTATTCTGCTCTACCTTGGAACTGTCAAGGTTTAGGACAACCACATACCATAAAACAACTAAACAACATGTTAAACAAGTATAATCCGACATAATTTTTCTTTCAGAAACTAAACAACAGTCAAAGAATTTAAAAACTACTCTTGGCAAAATAGGAGTCACAAATTTCTGGTTTTTAGAACCTAGAGGTAAATCGAACACTGCTGGTGGGCTTGTCTTAGCTTGGAAAACTAATTTGAAAGTCACTATAGAGGATTTCTCTAACTACCATATTAATGCTTCTGTTGAACCTATAGATAGTGAACCTTGGCTTTTCATGGGTTACTATGGTAATCCTTATACCACTCTAGATAAATTAAACTCTTGGAAAATTATAGAATACACTCACACTCAGAATACCCTTCCTTGGTTGATAATGGGTGACATGAACTTTGTTTTGCATGATTATGAAAAATTCAGCCAACATCATATTGATTCAAATGAGGCTAAATTTGTTTTGGAGAAAATAGAGGAAGCAAATCTTACTGATCTTGGCTTCACTGAATGTCCCTTCACTTGGACCAACAAAAGAGTTGGTATTCACTTAACTGAACAGAGGCTTGACAGAGGCCTTGCTTCTGAAAGCTGGATTGACATTCACCCAAATTCCACCATTTCAAACCTCCCTGTCATTGGATCTGACCATAAACCCATTCTTCTCAATACCAATCCTACCTGGAAACATGGTCACATCCCCTTAAAATTCTTTGGTCCTTGGCTTGATCACAAGGATTGCAAAGAAATCATTGCTGATTGTTGGAAGGCTCATCACAAAGGCTCTCTAGCCATTAAGATAGCTAGAAAGTTAAGAGTTGTCAAAATTAAGTTGAAAGAGATGGAACAAAGAGGTTTATGGCAACATCAAGACACAACTTGAAGAAAGCATCAAGCAGTTGGATTGGGTTACTAAAAACATCTTCACCAACAATAGAGGTCAAGCTATAAGAGAAGCAAAAAACCAGGTGGAACATTGGCAAGACATTCAAGAGAAATTATGGAAGACAAAAAGTAGGGACCAACTCATCAAGCTAGGTGACAAAAACACCAGTTTTTTCCACATCTCTTCCAAGAAAAGATATATAAGAAACAAGATTGTCTCCATTCAACAAGAAAATGGTACATGGCTGCACAATAGTAAAGAAATACATCAATGTTTCACCAACCATTTTTCTAATATGGATACAGCTGAACCCATAACTATCAACACCTCTCTCATTAACCTCATCCCCACTACTATCACCACCAATGAGAATACCAATCTTCTAAAAATCCCTGATGCCATAGAAATTAAAAACATTCTTTTCAGTATGAATGGAGAAAAAGCCCCAGGTCCCAATGGTTTTCCTCCAAAATTCTTTCAAGCTAATTGGGAAGTTGTTGGGGAAGACATCACCAACATGGTTCAAAACTTCTTTACCTCTGGCTTCATTCTTAAAGAGATGAATTCTACATTCATTTCCCTCATTCCCAAAACTGATAACCCTACGACCCCTGCTCAATTCAGACCTATCTCTCTTTGCAATACAACCTATAAAATTATATCTAAAATGCTTTCTCAAAGACTCAAACCTCCTCTACCCAAGCTCATTTCTCCTTTTCAATCTGCTTTTATCCATGGAAGACAAATTTCTGACAATATTGACATTGCCCATGAAATTATTCATCATATGAACACCAGACAAGGGAAAAAATGAGTTAATGGTACTATGGGAATCAAGATTGATATGACTGAAGCCTTTGACAGAGTCAACTGGGACTTCCTAATTCAGGTGATGAAACAGATGGGATTTAGCAGCCAATGGTGTAACCTCATTCACCAATGCATCTCCACCACCAGTCTTGCTGTTCTCATTAATGGCTCTCCTGGAAACTTCTTCAATCCTTCAAGAGGGCTCAAGCAAGGAGACCCTTTATCCCTCTATCTTTTTTTCTTCTGCATGGAGGCCCTTTCTAGATATCTTATCTCTGCATAATCTCAAGGTTTCATACATGGAATCAAACTTTGCAATAATGCCCCTGATATCAATCATTTCCTCTTTGATGATGACTGTATGATCTTATGCAAAGCCAACATATCTGAATGCAACAATCTCATCAAGATTTTCCAAGAGTTTGGCCAATCTTCTAGTCAACTAATCAACTTTTCCAAATCAGAGATCTTCTTCAGTAAAAACACATCTCCAGATATGGAAATTGCTATTAGTGAATCCATGCAAGTTCAAAGAATTAGCAACACTGATAAATACTTGGGCTCTCCTCTATTCACCAACAGAATCAAGATTCAATCCTTCAGACTTTGTGTGGATAAACTGAGACAAAGGTTTGCTGGATGGAAAACAAATCTTTCAACAGCTGACAAAGTTACCTTAATCCAAACAGTCACTTCCACCTCAAGTGTGTACCAAATGAACTGCTTCAAGATACCCAAAGGAACCTGCAAAGAACTAAATGCTATCCAAAGGGATTTCTTCTGGAACAAGGAGCAAGATAAATCTAAAGGATTATAATATATTGCTTGGGGTGCTGTCAACAAACCTAAGGAGCTAGGTGGCTTAGGCTTCAAAAATATGGAATTCTTCAACCTTGCCATGATATCCAGAATAGCATGGAGATTAGTGAAAGAACCAAATTCTCTCTGGAGCAATACTATGAAAGCCTCTCATTACCCCAACCAGGAGGTTATCAAAATTGACATTAAACCAAAGGCAACTGACTCTTGGATATGGAAAGGAATCCTATAAGGCATATCCTGAATTCAACAAAATTACATTTGGAAGATTGGAAATGGAACAAGAATCCATATCTGGGAGGACATATGGATAGAAGGATCCTATAGCATTATACAAGAACCTCCCCTTTGTCCCTCCTGACCTCATAACTGTTAATCAACTTTTCACTACCCATGGAGAATGGGACCAAAATCTCCTAGCTCTTTGGTTCACTCAAGACACCCAAAACCTCATTATCAACACCCATCACAACCCAGACTCTGAAGATAATATAATTTGGAGTCTGACTAATACAGAGAATTTTTTTGTCAAATCCCTGTATGATAAGCAGATCAATGATAAGTATGCAAATAATGATATCATTGCTCCTTGGATAAACATATGGAACCTAGACACTACTCCAGTTATCCATCTTTTCATTTGGAAGTGTGCCCATGGCATTCTCCCTACTAATGCCAAGACTGCTAGCATCTTACATTATATAGACCCTATCTGCTCTTTATGCAAAAACCCCTTTGAAGATATGACTCATGTTCTTCTATCATGTCCTGCGGCTTCTGATGTATGGACTCACATCTTTGGGGAAAACCATCAACTCTTCTCTAATTATAGATCCTTTCATGAGGGGTTCAATGGTTGGTTCTCTCCAACAAATCCTAGAGCTAATTGGAATGCTACCTTTGCTACCATCTGCTGGTTCATCTGAAAAGCTAGATGTGATCAAATCTTCAGAAACATTCAACTTTCTGCTGCTAAAACGGCTATAAAGATCACTCAACATCTTTGTACCTACAACATGGTTCTTCACAATCCTGGGCATATCCTAAATAGTTACTTCCACCACATAGAGCTAAATGTCCAGAACAACAACTCCACCAGTCTGAACAACAATCTTGGAGGAAATCTTGGCATCACTATTAGCATTCATATTCAACACATGAACAATGGAATAGCTAATAGTGATCCTCTTACTTATACTGATTTTGCTCTCTTGGATGTTTCTTTTACAGGTCAATGCATGGGAGCTAGAAACATCAAAGACTACACAACATGACTCAGCAGCTCAGACAGAGCAAGTAGAGGAGCTCAATTAGCACTGAATTGGGGAGAAGAGCTGCACCAGCAACACATAGACTATGCATCAGCATAAGAAGAAATTCTACAAACCATTCAATCTCTTTATCAAACTCAAGTGCAAGAACGATTCCAAGGAGATCATCTTCAAAATACTGACAGAAGAATTGATCCAATTGATTTTGTCTTGGGAAGGTTAATCAAAAGAACCTCTCAACAGAATATAACTACTGAAATTTAGCTAGGATAGCTAGAAATTCTACTTCCAGAACTTCAACTGGAAAGGTCCTAGTCTCCTATCTCTTTTTACTATGCTACAACATCCTACAAACATTTATGAAACAATGGATCACTGTAATAATTCCAACACTAGCATTGCTAGAGATCTCCTCTTGATGAATCATCCAGTTGCCAGTCCTGGCGTGGCTAATACCATGATTGTAACTCGGGGTGAAGCGGAGGAAACTCATTTCATTTGACGCCTTCTAAATTCATTTTGGAATTTCTTTGTACACTAGCTCTAGTTAAAATGAAATGAAGCAATCGGATGATTTCTGCAATATCACTCGAAAATAAAAATAACAATTAAAAAAAAAAGATAATTAAGCCTGCCTAGTAGACTAGTAGTACTTGGGACTTTTATCTAGCGCTAAATACACCTCATTTCAAATTTTCGTTTTCTCGTAAATTAGTCTTGGTTTCAAAAGATTCTGGCGCATTTTGGTTGCGAATGTTGCCCGTTATCTCGATTAAATTTAGATCCCGCAAACCCACTGATAAAATTGGTTGGATGTCGGTTAATTTGGATTATTCGGCCTTCCGTAAAACTAAAAAAATCATCCACAATGAATGACAAACCTATACTGAAACTAAAACCAAAGAGTTACTAAGTTAGCTATTAGGATATGATTTTGCTTTCATTAGTCTTAAATCTGTTCTATCTACTCTCAGTAGAAATTTAAATAGGAAGAACAAAGAGAATGATGCGGATAAAGAAGCAATAAAACAGGTACAAGCACAAGAATGTGACCTAAATTATACCATAATAAGTACATGAGAGTTTTAGAAAATTTATGCTTAAACCCATTCAATGAAAACCTGATCAAAACCACATCTTAGAAACTTACATATCCTCACTCACATAAGGAAACCAAAAATGGAGAGAGTTCGAATCCGTTCAGCAATGGCGATTGTCGTGTTTGCAACAGTTCTATTTCCGATACCTATGAAGCTCGCATCATTACCAATACAGAAGCCTTTATGTATCTCTCAATTTGCATTAGCTAATCAAGCTTGTGGCTCCATACCAATCCAACAGGACCTTGTTGAATATGTTGAGGATCCGGAGGACCCTGAAAGTGGCGGCCATCGAAGCTCTAGGGCTAGGAACAGAGAAAGGAATAATAGCAGGTCAAGGGATGGTGAAAGTCATAATGGTTCTCATAGCCGCCAACACCGACGTAGGCGTGCAAGAAGACATCGCCATCATCATCATTTGTCACAAAATGAAATGGACTGTTGTAGGTGGATGAAGGAAATGGATGACGCTTGTGTTTGCCAGTTGTTGTATCGAATGCCAGCGTTCATGAGGAAACCTAAACATGATTATGTAGTTAGAGTCCACGATTCGTGTACTGTTACGTTTAATTGCCCTGGGAGATTGTTTTGACCACTGAAAAATGCGGTGCGACTCGTTTATTGATCGATTCTAGGGGTTGGTGATGTTGTTTCTTGGAGGAAAAAAGAATCGGTCGACTCTAGGGTCGGTAAGGTTGTTTCTTAGAACAAAAAGAAGTAAAGTTAATTATAGGTATTGGTTGTGTTATTATTTCATGATAATTAAGTTTCTGTAATGTTAGCATTTGAAATATAATTAAAAGGACTTCATTACAAGGGTTTTACTAGGCTTGCTGAAGAATGTTTTTATGAATAACCCTGTGTGGAAAGCTGAATAAAGTCCAGCAGAAACAACAGAAAAAAGTGAACAATAGATGAAAATAAATTAATTTGTGGTAGTTGTTCTTTCTCCTGCAACTTCACCTAGTTTGCTGGTGTTCGAGGATCTTTGGATTCTTTTAGGCAATGATTATCAATGATTATATCGAATATATTAATAGGTACAATGTGTAAGTGAAATAATGCCTTCGTGATATAACGAAGTTCTAAGCAATATAATTAAAATCAAAGATTGTACTTTCTTAATTCACAATGAACAAATTAATGCGAGTTTTTGATCATGCCAAGAGAAAAGATAAATTATAGAAAATTTATTGTGAATCAAACTTGAATGTTTATAGATGATTTGAATTTATTGGAGATGCATGTTGACCTCCGGTGTTTTTGCGAGTGAGGATCTTGAGGGTCTGTACTTCCTTTATGCTCGCGTTGCTCTGGTGAAGGCAAAGAGAGCGTATACTGAGGCGGTGTAGAAGTGTTATCCTGCTCACTACAGGTAGGTTGAGACTCTTAACAAGTGTGGAGTTGGGATGTGAGGTTTTTGGTGCTCCTTTCTGCTCCGGTATTTCGTTCCTTGTTATACCAATCTTTTGTCCCTACATGCATTAGCTTTCGTAGCGGTCAACATATTTTTAGTATATGTATTACCGAAAGTATAGATGAACCGAAAAGGAAGTACCGTGGTGGGCACCGTGGGCATTGTGTGAGAGGGAGATGGAACCCACGTCTGCCACCCCTCCAGATGCTAAGCACGTAAAAATTGGTGCCATCAGATCCATCTCGGTGTAAAACGGTTGTGTGTATCACAGCTGTATGTATTATAGTTTTAACGAAGAAAAAAAGTGCATTGGGTTTGCCGTAGAAAACGTGAGTAAAGACAAATGACTTAGCTCCGGACGAGAAGGTTTGTCAAGAAGGAGATTGTAAATAATTGGAAATGATTCAACTTAGATCCGAACATGAAGGTCTGTCACAAAGGATGCGGATAAATGATAAAAGACTTAACCTAGCTCATGCTCTAGTTTTGCTTTTGGGCGACCAAAATGTTTTCAGCTGTGCGCTTTGGTATGTTTAGAATTAATATTGTCTGTTAGATTTCGGTGGATAAATGATGTGGGCATCAGAATCCTACTGAGATAGTGTAGCAGACGATGACTAGAATCTTTGCTACTCTCAGTATTCTAGCTTTGTCGTATTTCGTTTTTTGTTTTTTTTTTCTTTTTGTAAGGATTGTTGCTCGACTTAATTTATTTGATCTAAATTTTGTTTAGATGTCTTTTTTTGGAAAATAACGGTGCGTGGGTCTGTTGTTTTTTAATGAAAATCACTTTGAAATTTATGTGGAAAGTGCCTCTTTTAAGTAACTGAAAAAGCTTTTGTAAATTCTTTTTGCAATCGGGTCGTGCGAACCACTATTAAGATGGATATAACTTACTGGTTACTAAAAAGCACAGGGATATCAAATACATTCAACTTTTTCGTTTCATAGGAGTATGGACGTACATATGTAATATTTTTAACAATCAAAAGATGCAAAAAATAAAAATAAAAAGCGCACACACAAACGAATTTTGTTAACGAGGAAACCGAAATAGCACAAAAATCCTCAAACCTCGTCCAGATCGAACACCACACTCGTCCAGATCGAACACCACACTGTATTAAGCCGATACAGACACTAGCCTATTATCAGACTTTGGATTGGAACGTAGTAGATACCGAACCCACCCTCCAAGCGATTCAGTTATAGTCGCGCTCCTTACGTCTCTTGAACCTCGCAAGGTTCTACGCACTTGATTCCCTTAGATGATGTCCTTTACATCCTAAGAGTTGCTTCAGCCGAAATGAAGACTTTTGATACCAATCTGCCTCTAACAGATAAGCCTATTTGATTTCCGTTCAGATCAAAGATCTAGGTGTGATATCTATTTGCAATAGATAAAGCTAACAAACTTCAAAAATCCGTAACTTACGACTCTCGAAGAGCATACTAGATTCTTAACAGCCTCTCAAGAACAATCTTCAAAAGATCAACTAAGATCAGTCTTTAGATATCTATCTTTCCTGAAAGAGATTGTGAAAACCTCGATAACAGATTAGCAAGATCAGGATTCAGGAACTATCAAGGTAAAGATAGTCGGAACTGGCTTCATGAAGCTCCAAAGTGAAGTCTTTTAGTCATAGACCTAATAACTTTTCACAGAGGAAATCCAGGTCAATAAAGGACGACTCTAGAATCAACTAGGACATAAAGTGTCAGGAATTGATTTTACCAGTTGACTGAGATGCTTTGTTTATAGTTTTCAAAGACCGGAGTTAGCTTAGAATTCAATTTAAGATAACTTGAGAAACAATCAAACACTTTAGGTCTTCAAAATACAATAGAATACTATATAAATAGGCTCGGTTACTGAACCATGTATGATGATTGTTCGGTTTGGCAAGTTAGCAAAAGAACTGAAAGTTATTTGATGTTCATTTAAACACTTAACAAATCAATCATGGTACAAACACATAAGTGTTTAAGTAATCAATGAAGTCCTACAAGTGTTTAAGAGAGTTCTAGTAATGTTAAACATATTAAAATAATAATTCTTTAAGCACCTGCTAAACATTATCAGGACAGTTGGTACAATGAGTTGGAAATCGTAGGGCTTGTTCACGAGTCAGGGTGCTACGGATCGTGAACCAGGTTCGCCAACCCTACTAGACTACTGAGCTCAGTTGACCACGGTTCGTGAACTGGGTTCACTAACTGCTAGCCTATTTGTCCAACTTATAAAATTCAGTTCACCATGGTTCGCCAACCGGGTTCGTGAACTGTCCCAACTGAACTTGAGGTTTACGAACTGGTTCGCCAACCTTCCTTCTTTATGTATCTCAGATATATATGGTTTGGAAACTAGTTCGCCAACCTACCATGAGTAGAAATATCAGTAAGTTCATATTTCTCTGTTATGATGTTTGAAATATTTCCAAGTGATATAATCATTTGCATGGGCAATTTTCAATTGATCCACAAACTGATTCATAGAATTAATATTGTTAAGGACCTTTGAAAATCTAATCGCTAAATCATATTTCGAGTTTTTTTACAATACAAGCTTGACTCGAAATTTTTTATTTGTAATTCTACTATAAGTCATACGACATAGTCTTAATAGATAGAACGATAGTATAGTGAGTAAAATAGAATGGTTCAGTCTTCACATACCTGATATAGAAGTTCTCCAAATGTCTTCGTCGATCTTCAGTCTTCAAGGGTGATCTCTGATATTCAACTACAATTCCAACCTATCCGAAACTTGACTTGGTAGACTAGATTTCAAGATATAGTTTTGATCACCCAACATTAACAACAAGCTTGAGATAGCAAAAGTCGTGGGTTCAACCGAGCAATGCAAAATAGGTAAAATCTATAAATAATAATTCACTCCCCCTTAGATGATTCTCCGTAAAGCTACACATAATGTAGTAAGATACTACTTAATAATTCTCCCCCTTTTTGTCAACAAAATTGGCAAAGGTGAAAAATCAGTATAATAATGAATTAATCAAAAGAGTTTCAAGACTAAAGAACACATACCAACCTTTAGTTTAGACGATTTCAACCGAGAAATCTTGGTTTGCGTCAAGGAGACATAAGGCACAAGCATATCCTGTAATTACACATACGCACTCCCCACAAATATATTACTATTAAGCACAAGTTCAAAATAACTCTCCCCCATTTATGTCATTCCCTAAAAATCGATGATGCGACCTTTACTCTATTCACAGGAGAAGGATTTTCTTGGATTTTAAATTTATTCCCCAGTTACATAACAAAATAAATTTGTATCCAATATTTTTCTCTCTTCACACCAGTTACGAACAAAGAAGTTAAAAATTATGATCTTAATGTTAGAGGCACTAAGATAGAATATTTTCTTGAGAATAATTATCAACACAAATTATTCTTTATGCCAGTTACGAACAAGAGAACAATTAGTGTGATACATGAATCAATATAAGAATTATAACTTCTCTAGCCATATACGAATGTAGAGATTAAATGTCACCACTTATTCCCTGGTGGCGACACAATCAATGAAGTAAGTCGATCCCTAATGAACATCTTACGAAATCCTATAGAAGTTTATTTACAAAAAGTGTAATCGTTGAGAGATAAAAAAAACTACCATTCTCAAAATAGTTTACTTCTCTTCTGCAAGAGGGAAAGAGCTTAACCTATGAGAAAATATGAGATATATGTTCTAATCACCAAATAATGATAGCAAAGAAAAAATCTCACAAAATAATTTTTACCTCTTACTGAACACTAGGCAAAAGATCACCAGAATGTCATGTTTCATAGAATACATTGGTAGGAAGATGTACATGAGAATAAATCACAATCTCAGATAATGGAAGATTCTGAAACTCAAGTTAGATTTCTCAAAATGTGTATGAATAATATCAAGGGAATAACTAGATTGAACTAATGAACTAGAACAACACCAATAGATTTCCCAAGACTTTGAAGGGTTCAGGTATCTAAAGGTTTGGTAAGAATATCAGCCAATTGTTGTTCAAAAGGCACAAACTCAATTTTGATAATACCATCCTCAAATAGTTCTCTTATAAAATGATATCTTATGTCAATGATCTTTGTTCTTGAGTTCTCAACAGGATTCTCAGTAATTCAAATTGCATTTGAGTTATCACAAAAGATTTTCATAATTCTAGAATTTATTTCGTAATCAGCGAGCATTTGTTTCATCCACAAAAATTGAGTATAATACAAACCTGCAGCAATGTATTTGGCTTCACATGTCGACAATGACTAAAGAGCTTTGTTTTTTGTTATGCCAAGATACAAGATTCAAACTTACATGAAACAGTCTTCCTGATGTACTCTTTCTATCTTCTACACAACCTTCCCAATCTGCATTAGAATATGCAGTAATTTTATTGTTAGTATCAAAGGTAAAAGATAAACCATAACTGATAGTGTGTTTAACATATCGGATGATTCTTTTTACAACAACAGGATGAGAATCTTTTGATTCTGCTTGAAACCTTGCACAACAACCAACACTAAATAAAATGTATGGTCTAGTTTCCGTAAAATATAACAGACAAGTAATAATGGATCTATAAATTTTATGGTCAACTTTGACACTATTCTCGTCTCGCTGTAATTCCCTAGTAGTTCACAGGAGTGAGCTTTGGGATGGAATTTTCTAGACCGTACTTTCTAAAAAGTTTCTTGGCATATTTCTCTTGAGAAATATAAATTCCATCCTCATGTTGTTGAATTTCCAATCCTAAGAAACACTTTAATTCACCAATATTGCTCATTTCGAATTCCTTCGCCAAGGAGGTTTGGAATTCTTCATAAAGTTTCATGGATGTTGATCCATAGATGATGTCATCTACATAGATCTGAGCTATTAAGACATCCTTTCCACTCCATTTGATAAAAAGCGTTTTATCAGCACCTCCTCTAGCAAAACCTTTTCAAATAAGAGTAGTTCTAAGTTTTTTATATTGTGCTTGTGGAGCTTATTTTAATCCATATAATTCCTTATTGCGCTTAAAGACATAAACGGGAATTTTTGGGCATTCAAATCCTTTAGGTTGAGCTATATAGACCTCTTCCTTAAGGCACCCGTTTAAGAATGCCCATTTTACGTCCATTTGATATAGCTTAATCATGAGAAAACAAACATGATCTAATAGAAAACTTATGGACTCAAGACGTGCAACAGGAGCTAAGGTTTCGTCAAAGTCTATTCATTCAATCTATGAGTAGCCTTGAGCGAAAAGTCTTGCTTTATTTCGAACCACCGTTCCAAATTCATCTGACTTGTTCTTAAATATCCACAATATTTCATTGGATGGACAAGGAACAAGATTCCAAAAATCTTGTCGCTTGAATTGATTAAGCTCATCATGCATAGCACTAAGCCAGGTAGGATCATTCATATCTTCATCAATATTTTTAGGCTCAGCTTGAGACATGTAGCATGAAAAGTTGCATAGGTTTTGAAGCTGACCTCGTGTCTTAGCATTTGAGTCTGTTCCACCAGTGATATTGTTGGTATCATGATCCCTATGAACCCAAAAATTACAAGCAAGAGTATGTTCGACCGAGACACTCTTTTCAGGGATTTTCTCCTCATCGCTAGAGTAATCACGATGAGAAACTGTTGGAACAACTTCTTCGGATGTAGGTGCATCTTTGACATTCTCAGTTGTCTCCATAGGAGGAAACTCAGCAAGATATTTATCATGATGGAAATACTCAAGTCATCAATAATAACATTTGTTGATTCCATTCTGACGTTAGTTCGGAGATTGTATACCCGGAAACCAGGACTATCATAGTTATAGCCAAAATGTTAGAGCATTGATCGGTCTCATAAGTGTTGTTATCTCAATATTGTTGTCAATTTAGTTATCAAAACTATATCTTGATTTCTAGTCTACATTTAGTTAAGTCTCGGACTAGGATAGAAACGTATTTGAGAAACAAAGGATCACAACAATCATCATTGCATTCTACCGTTTGAAGGCAAAGATCAACCGAATCTTTTAGACAACTTCATCAACAAAAGGTAAGTGAAGACTGAACCACCTACATCTCAAGTTATATTCACTTTCTATCATTTGAGACGATGTCGTATAACTAATTAGACTAGTATGCATAGACAAGAAATTCGAGTCGAGAACTAATTCTAGTTAACGAATTTCTCGAAATATAATGACTAAGCTTAATGAACATTTGTTCATACTTAATGAACTTTGGCTAAGGATAATTTATTGTTCAGAATCAAAATCGTGATTCACGTTTATCATTCGGAAATAGCCTGGAGCAGTGATATGTGTCATTGATGTTATTCAGGAATATTTCGAATTGATTTAGAGAAATATATAACTACTATTGATTCTGATACAAGACAGTGATATCAGTTTCACTGGGAAAACTGTTATACGTATGAACCTGTATTACATGTATTCATACAAGTAGCGGAGTATCTATATACATATCGACTTACAAACAAGTGGTAAACATATTCTTATTTATAGCATACTGAAAATCTGTGTAAATCGTTAACGGGATCGGTATGCCTACTCGTATGCAAACCATTTTTGAACTGTGATTAGGGAACCGGGGGTGAGCACCCAAATCGGTACGCAAGCTAAAACATTTATGTGTTCCTGAAGTCGGTAGCATTTCCAAACCGGTACGCAAACCGATTTAGTTCTGTGAACTCCGGAACCGACGACAGTCTTTAAGTTTCCAAACCGGTACGCAAACTTAAAAAGTTCTGTGAACTCCGGAATTTTGGTTTGGTGGAAAGTTTACAAACTGGTACGCAAATCTAAAATTTTTTGTGAACTCTAGAACTCGTTTTGGTTATAGTTTTCCAAACCGGTATGCGTACTGTGACTGGACCGACTCACGAACTACTATGTATTTGTACTCGTACATCTACTAATCATGTTGATTATATTTTCAAGTGTGTTTAAATTATTTCTTTGAGATAATTAGAATTTGATTAATTCTATATAAATACTAGACTTAATTGATCATATGTTTGTGATTCAGAGTTAGTATCTTATGTATTCATGAAAATGAAGATTAAGATTTTAAGTTCAAACCGGCTAGTTTAGGCTAACTATGTTGAACATAGTGTTTGTACATGGTTCGGTTATGGTTTCACCTAACCAAAGTGTATATCTTGCTTATGTAAATCATATTCAAAGATTCATCTAACGGTTGATACTGTTTGCTTGGTTCCAAAGCTATCTTAGGTTAAACCTAAAGCAACCTATGTTTTGAATGTCTATAAAAGGGGAACTTCAAGCAACTGGTATCTTTGAATCCCGACACTATTTTTTGGTGTGTCCTAATTGTATCTATAGTCGTCCTATTCCTAACCCTTTTAAGGTTTAGCAACTATAAGACTCCATTGGGATTCGTGAAGCCAGGTCCAGTTATCTTTCCTTGATAACTCGAGTATCCTGATATTGATTATTTGTAGAGCTTGATCCAACGATCAAGATAAATAGTAATCATCAAAGTTCTCTTCGTCTCAGACTTTGTATATTCCACAAGTTTTATACTTGTTAGATGAATAAAAATCTAGGATGCACTTCGGGTTGCATAAGTCTGGATTTTGAGGATATCTAGACTTTGTCGAATTGTTATCAATTTCCATCAAATTGATCATACGTTTGATTTTGATCATACGTCTCCAATTGAGTTGAAAAAACTCTTAGTTGATGTGATGTCATATAAGGGAATCAATTGCGTGGAGTCATGATGGAATTCAAGAGGCGCAAGGTGCGCGACTATACCTTAATCGGTGGGATACCTTTTAGGGATCAACTACATTCCAGTCTGAAGTTAATTGGTAGTAGGCTAGTGTCTGTAGAGGCTTAATACAGTTTGGTGTTCAATTTATACTAAGTCCCGGAGTTTTTCTGCATTTGCGGTTTCCTCATTAACAAAACTTCTGGTGTCTGTGTTATTTCTTTTTCCGCATTGTATTGTTTGTCTTTATAATTGAAGTACCATAGGTTGTATGTTGATAAATCATAGTAGATACATCCGACCTAATTTATTGGATACGACTTGATTGATTCTTGGACATTGGTCTTTGGCATCGTCCAAGTAATCTCTTTTTGATTAGGTTCATGGACTTGTTTCTGTAAACGTTATAATCGCAAGTGAGAGAGAGATAACTCTAGATATTATTCCTTGATTGAGTTTATCTCTCGGAGTTATATTGAGTTTGTCCATATATATTTCCTAAGAAAGACGTGGTGGTGTATTTTGGTACCCCCGCATTTTCACAAGAAAAATTCCTTCGTCACTTTTAAAATCAAATTTCCCTTTTTGTTCTCAATCCTTAAGAATATATCACTTACTTCCAAAAACCCAGAGATAACTCAAGTTTAGTTTCTTACCATACCATAACTCATAAGGAGTATTTAAGGTTTGTGACCGTAGGTAAACACGGTTGTTAGAGCACTGCTCGGTCGAACTCGCAAGCGTTGCTATCTCAAGCTTGTTTATCAAGTTTAGTTGATCAAAATTATATACTTGATTTCTAGTCTATATGTCTCGGATTAGGATAGAAGTATGTTATTGAGATTTAGACTTCACGATGTTCACCAATTGAAGAAGAAGTTCTACTGAAGAGCTTGGAGGAACTTCATCAACAAAAGGTATGTGGAGACTAAAACTTATCTATCACTCAGAAGTATATTCTATTCTATTTTCTAAAAGAGACTAAGTCGTATAGCTATATAGAATTTTACATTATACATATTTGAAATTTCGAGCCGAGTTTATCTTGTTTATATATTTCCCGAAATACTGTTGGAAGCTTTAGCTTAAACTTCATCATCTACTTGACGAGTTTAGTTGGAGACAATTTATTTGTTGGAAACTAAATATTAAGTCAAGATGATCATGTGAAAATTACCTTGAACATCTTACATGATTCGTGTGAAACAATTATTTGATGTTAACTTGGGAAGTTTCGTATTGATCGATTAATCACTTGAAAATTACTTGAAGATATTGGTATGTGTAAAATTACCATTGTTGTCTTCTAAGGATGTTTCAATGATTAAATGAGAGTTTAGAACTAATACTAATGTCTGCTTATAACACAGGTTGTATACTTGTATGCTAACTGTGTAGCTCTGGTTCAGGTCTAGAACTCTTCTTTTCGAACTACGTTTGCGAACGGCTAGACAAGTCTAAGTCCGGAACTGTGGTTCGCGTATTCTGTTTGCGAACACAGTGGTTAGGTTTTAAAATCGGTAAGTATGGAATTAAAACTCATGAACCGAGGTTCGTTTGCGAAATCAGTTTGCAAACTAAAGTCCCTGGAACTTTAATGAAATAAGGTAAGTGATTTTGTTTTGCAAACCGTGGCATTATGTTCATGAATTGGTTCTTGTATAAGTACTTTGTAAAATTACAAACCAAACTGAATATGTTTCAAATGGTTCATATGTATTTCTATGAGATAGTGAACATTTGAACAACTCTCTTGAAACACGTTTAGATTTATTTGATTATCTATCATGATTGATTAATAATCATAATTGATATACAAGTGTTAGATGAATGTGGCTAAACTATAAGTGTTCATATGGCTAATATCGGTTAACTGTTATTGAGGCAACAGGTTATACACGTTCAGGTATGGTTCGTCCATATCTAAATATAAGTATATTTCATTTGTATGTATCAAGATAATACCATCTAACATTGGACATTGATTTATTAGTTTATAAGCAGATTTAGATTGAATCTTAAATCAGGAGTTCAGCTAACGGTGAATATCAATTGCTTTGTTAGTAAGCTATCTTAGTGTTTATGGGTGAAAACTTATTCTGCTATTTTTGGTAAATTTGGGTGTATTGATGAGAAACGAATCTAAACCCTAAACAAATGCAATGCATGGGAGTACTTTAGATTCGAGAGATCAATCTGTACAATTTTGGCCTAAACCAAGAAATGGCCGTTCCAGACTTGCTTCGGTCACAAAGTGAAGGAGAAGGGTTGATCTTAGGGAGGGAAGCGAAGAAGGTGTTGAGATTATGAAGGTGTTTGTTGTTTATGACTTGTATCAGAATGTTGAACTGGCTTTCATAATGTAAGATATCAGTTCTGGGTATTTTCTGGATACTATGATACAACACTTGGTTTTCTGTGTTGTTTTGAAAATAGGTCGGAGAACCTATTTATACAAGTCATCGAGCGCAACCCTCATATCGTAGGAAGTGGAGGAGGTGAAGTGATGGAGTAGTGGGGTCGTGTATGATTATTGTCACACGATCACATCTTTTCCCACTTCCCTTATCACTGTTAACCGTCCACCTTTTCCTGACACGTTCTCGTAATGGCGTGTTGCACGATGCACGCTGTAAACCGCAAGACCAATACCCCAGTAAGTTTCCCACAGCTTGTGACATGCTTGATGTCTCGAACGAGCGGATCGTGGGACCCACCGCAGGGAATATCATACGGCGCTATTAAGTTAAATAAGTAAGTTATTTAAGGAATCGATATTCATGAAATATCATGTATGCTCGATGCATGTAATGCATCATTTTCAATCAAGCAGCTCAAAACAATCGATATGCATGAAACATCGTTGTTTTAAAGCTTGATTGAATAAGTCACGGATTAAGCGTCTTAAAACAGCATCATGTCCAACCATCTCCGAGTGATCGTTTGGGGGCCGCATGGGCGAGACATCCCCTGGTCGATTAATTCCTGTGGAAGAGTGGTGGACGATGATCATCGAGGTGCTTCATTGGTTGCCTGGTTTTTAACCTAGGCTGTCCGCGAAGCTGGAAAAGTTGGACGGACGAGATGGTTTACGACACATATTTGCGACCGTTGATGGAATTTAAGGGTTTTTAAGAGGTGCGCAAGCATCCCTCTTTGGCTTGACCGAATCCACACATGGGTGCCGATTTTGGGTGAATCGTTTGGGCATGCGTGAAGATAGATCTCCGTCATGCATGCCTCCCCTTCTTGGTCCCATGAATATTCGATCTTGGCCACTCAATTTGACCGGTAAAGATGAGTGGCCGTGATTGATTTGCGACATATACGTGTTGCCGCAAAAGAATGAAAGGCCACATGGCATGCCACTTTGGGGGGCGCGTTTCGAGGTGCCAGGACTTGTCTGCCTAGGCTGGTCGGGCAGATGCAAAGGTGGGCCCATAGTGATCACGTTGACACTCTAGGTACCTCTTAAGTCTATATATACACCCTCCGTCCAGGATGGCAAAGATGGATGGTCGTGATCGAACTACGACAGATATGCATCGCTGCAAACCCTAATTAGGGTTTTGAATCAGTCACTCACATGTGACTTTGGCCAAGCGGTTTGGCATGTCGTGATCCTCCTTTGGAGAGATCGATCACGTGGGGCCCATGTTGGGCTGACGGTGAACGCATGTGCACCTTCCTGACGGTCCTAAATGTGATCTAAGCCATCCAAATAGGCTGGCTAAGTTGGATGGTTGTGATCGATTTAAGACACTAGTGGAATTTCCGCGACCTAATTTAGGGTTTGGAAGCATCACGCCTGCCATGGCTTGGGCGAGCGTTTCACTGCTCAATGGCCCCACCATGAGCAAGTCGTTCGAGCAAGGGGAAAGTGGGTCCCCCCGGGTGCGTGCTAGCAATTCCCTAGTCATTCATGGAGCAATCTAAGCCGTCCAACAAGGCTGGAAAAGTTGGACGGTTGCTATGTGTTTAAGACTGTTTTGGACAGTCTAGCTCAATCGAGCTTCTTTCAACCAGCGCGACCACCCTACTTAGGATTGGCGTTTGACGGTGCTGGGCGGTGAATGGGCAAAGTCCGATTAGTCGGAACATTAGTGGGCCCGTCGATGGTTATCACGATGGTTTCCCATTCCTTCCCGGGTTCGACTAAGATTGTTAATTTGTGCGGCCAAATTGTGTGGCTGTGATTATTTTTTGAGACCAATGTAAACAGTCCAGATTTTCTTTAAGGAATTTAAACGCATTCGATCGCGCTAACTTTTAATTAAAAGGTGTGCGAACACGCTGATCTCTTTGTCAGAGGGTGGTGTAGCCTATGTGAGTGTTTTTATGCAGGTCTCAATACTGACACTTCGGGAGATTCATGCTACTCCGTTGCGAGCGAACATTTAATCGTCATGTCATGCCAGTATTGAGAGTTCGCTGGGGAACATACCATAGGAAGACACTAGGCAGGTCATGCATTAGTGAATAATGCTGATAGAACTCACAGAATATTTGGGATTGATGTTGCACGCACCATTCCGAGTGAATTTCATGAATTGTATTGAATTGCTTCAAATAAAGCGAAGGGGTTTTCTGCACTCGTCACTTCTTAAATGACTTTTCCTTTTGCATGATAACAACACATTAAATGATGGTTTTACAATTTTAGCCCTGAACTAAAATCCACCATCAACATTAAGTCCCATGCTTAGCACGTAATAGTTACACTATTGCGGGGTAAGCACTAGATGGTGACAAATAAAGATAAAACTTATGAGACAAAGTTAGATGTTACCAGGAGAGATAGGTCGGCCTGTCTTTGGAACATGTCATGTTCAAGAGGCATCCAGGTGAGCGTTCCCCTAGTATGATACCGGTTGGCCCCAGGTAGATTAAGCATACGGCCGGTTGGGATCTCAAACTATTCATGACGATTTCATAATCCTCGACTCTGATATGGACGAGCCCTATCATGAGGAATATCTTTAAAAAAGCTGGTGAAGAAATTTCTGAAAATATGTTGAAGCAGCTCCCGAAGAGAACGTTGACGTAGCTTCCGAAAAAATTGTTGAAGCGGCTCGGATGTTAAAGCGGCTTCCGAAGAGGATGTCGAAGCAGCTTCTGGAGAGGACTCTAGTGAAGGCGCCCTTGGTCCTTATTCATGTTGTAATTTCCATTTTTATGTCACGTGTGTTGTGCTTCTGTGAACAGGAGATCCAGGAGTCGTATTTTTTAGGTGCAGAGGCTCTATCTTCAATTAATGGCGTGTGTGATGTGATTAGATACGTCCGAAGAAGTAATTCCAATCTGGGAGTATCGCGTGAACTGGCTCGCTGCTTCATGATTCCGTGAAGGGATTTCCCAAGATTTGAAATTTACAGATGGGGAAACTTCTTTCTGGGATCTAGGCTGAGATAGCGATTGAGGGGTTGTTTCGTCATTGAAGCAGCTGCACTTCAGGGTACAAATGACTTTTTCCCTAAGAAGCATGTACTGGATGCTTGATAATTTCTTTCAGTCATCTTGATCTTTCTGATTGCGATGATGATATGCTTGTATGGGAACAATCCTCTGGGGTCGTCAAGTGAAGTAGACAATCTGAGAGACCTTCCGTTGTCGACGTTCCATTGTAAGCCTTCAAGGATTTCGTTTCAAGAAACATCTCTTGAATCGTCTTCTGAATTTTAGATGGTTGTATGGAACGGGATGTGATGAGCAGTCCCCGGTTACACTTCAGAATCGATGGTGTGGCTGGACACGTAAAAATATCTCCGATTTTTACTTTGGAATCCTTGACGCACATGTACGTATTTATTTTGAGCATCTTGTAAAGATTCAACAATGATGATTGCTTATATTAAAAACAAACCGGTTGAGGGACATGAAAAAGGCATCATGTGCTGGCAGTCCCCAGGTGTAATTATCCCGAGCTTATTTTCTCTTGAAAGACGTACTTCAATTGCATTTGCTGGTCTGGAGTTGAAGCGGTTTCGACCTCTGAAGAGAGAGCAGAAGTAGCTTCGGGAAAGAGTGTTGATGCGGCTTCTTCTGGAGAGAGTGTTGAAGCGGCTTCTTTTGGAGAGAGCGTTGAGGTGGATTCTTCTTGAGAGAGTGTTGAGGTGGCTTCTTCTGGAGATAGCATTGAAGCGGATTCTTCTTCAGTTTGATTCCCCTTGCGAATTACATGCTTCTTGATTGACCATCTCCCATGTTGAAGAAGTCCTTGACTGATGGGGAAGGAATTTCATGCTGAGCCTCAGTCCCCAAGTGTGAGTTATATGGTTCTATCTTGTATGGTCAGTGGGTTTACCATAATAACGATATCACCATCTCACCTCCATAATGATGAATCTATTACTTCTCCATGGGAAAGTAAAATACACAAAAGTTCGGATTACCTCTGTCCGTAGTGGTTGTTGCTATGGTGAAGCTCTAGCGAGCAACAACGATTCTTGGCAGCATCTATGATCATAAGAGACTGGCAAGGAGAGGCATGGTACCTACTTGCACTAACTTGGCAGTCTTCATATAATGGTAGGGATCATCTCGTTATTATAGGGAGAAGGAACCGATAGCTTCCTTGGTGTTTCCTCATGGAATGGAGAAGAGGGAGACAATCCCCTTCCCACGAGTATCTATTGAGCTTTTAACTTGATAGATGTTGTCACGCTTGGTATCTGAAGAAATAATTCGGGAGAGAGTTGGAGTTGAACCCGATGTTGATGAGGATCGTACGAGTTGCTGATCATGAGGCCGTCTTTGCGTCTACATTGCGTTTCATAGACGTCCAGGCATATCGCTGGTTTTTGACAATGCATCTTCTCTCTTGAGTATGTCCCCGTCTTTGGACATCTTGGAATCATAATGGTATCGTTCTTCTGTCTCTCTAAATTCAGGATTTTTGAGATGGATAGTGCCGAGCAGTCCCCAGCTACACTCTTTTGTCTCTATCATCTTTAGATCGTGTTTTTGAGGAGTATGGAAGTTCCCTCAAGCGGATGACTTAACTAACAAGTTGTGCAAGCATGAAAAATCTCTTGACATGGAGAGTTCGTATGTACCTCTTAAGTCCCAGGTGTGACCTACTTCGGTAATGCAAGTACTTCTTCTATGAGAGACGAAATTATGAAAGTGTCTCTCACTGATTTTGTTGCCGTCAAGCCAGATATGGTATATCTCCGACGTTGTTTTATCATTTTGATAGTCGTTCACGTGGTACTGAGGTTGGAGTTGGCGGTTTTGGACGCGCAAGATGTTGTACTTGGTGGTTTTCCTATTGCTGCTTCAGTGAAGCTGCTTATAGAAGGCTGAAGGTTGTATTGCATCTTAGTGAGATGTATGCTTCCATGAATATCATAAGGCTCTTCATTCCTGGACCTGGTTCTTTCTAGCAGGGAAAGTACTGTTATAGCCGGGCTTAATAGCTTCACGAAGTTCAGAGGATGTCTGAAATTGCAGATTCTCCAGCATAGCACGATAGACGGGTACCATCCTATTAATGCATAATTCCACCAATCGTTGTTCAATCATATTTGGATCATGACAATCCAGTGCCTGAATTCCGAACCTCTTCACATAATCATTTGGATGTTCGTTGTTTCGTTGGAACATGATCCCCAAATATGAAAAGGTGATTTTCTCGAGCGGTTACCATCTCACACCAGTTGGATACATTGTTTGGTGCAATGTTGTTGTACCAGGTGTAAGCTCTCCCAGTAAGTGATTTTGAGAACTCTTTCAGACGAAGGAAATGATTGTATTCGTGCTCTCCTAATGACTCCAGAAAATGAGAGATGTGTTTACGAGCATTACCAGTCTTCCATAAAGGGAAAATTGAGGAGAGGAGTATCCTCTCAGAAGAGGAACTCTTTACACATCAGGAGGATAAGGAGGTTGATGCTGGTGCAGGTCTACCGGGTTTTCCTTTACTCAATGCTGTAGAAGTCGTTCTAGATCCTCACGCGTGATGAAATTGGACGGATGATTCCTTTCCCTTGAGCGCTCAGGAATTTCTTCATCTATGAATGCACGCCCTCTTTTCGAGTTGTAGCCATGTCCGTTTGAGCCTTAGGGAGAACTTATCGTCTTTCCATTAAATCAACAATGGTGATAGGGGGTTGGCCTCCTCTGGTTCCTTCGATCTCTCGTCCTGATGGGGAAGTGGTAGTAGCGATAGTAACAACCGGGGAGTTACGATCGAATAAATATTGGTGGCGGAAGCGGCTCTGGCTCTGGTGATCGGAGGTGTCACACCTAAGGAAGTGTCTCGCTATTGTCCGGGTTGACATAATAGGCGAACCCTTTATGATGATTTGAAGATGTGTCAAGCCTTCTTTGCTGTTGTAGATGTACAAATTCTCAGAATTACGCCATTTTTGTATCTACACGTTTTGTTGATGAAATGGTAGCGGATATTCCTGATTTTAAATTGGTAGAAGTGGTGGAATAGAGATAGACCTTTTATTTTGTGATCTCTGAAGGTGTCTCTCTATGACTCCAATGGTATTTAGATTTGTTGTCGACTATATCCATACTGGAACAACAGCCACACGAATCTTCACTTAGGCTTTCTGGGTTTGGACCCTTTGAGGCATTTCTGGCTTGCTCCATACAAAAGTTGTGGCAATGTAGAAAGGACGGTTCCTCCATTCAGATCTCGAGAGAAACCACTGCGTTCTTCTAAGTAGTAGTCGCGTCTTGTTTCTCCATGCGTCTTTCTGGTACTTTCATCTGGGAGATTTACTAGTGCTCAACTATCCAAAGCATTGCTTGAAAAATCATTTTCGTGAAGCTTCTTGGTGAATGGAACACCAGAGTTGAAATTGGTTGTTGAACCTAAATTGAATTTAACGATTGAATCGAATCTAAGATCTATCCTTTTGAAATTGAGAAAACTGGAATGAATCTTGAGAAACTGATTTTGCAACCGAGAGATCAATCTCCCACTGTGGTCGCCAATTATATATGGGTGAAAAATGATTCTGCTATTTTTGATAAATATGGGTGTGTTGATGAGGAACGAATCTAAACCCTAAATAAATGCACTGCACGGGAGTACTTTAGATTCGAGAGATCAATCTGTACAATTCTGGCCTAAACTAAGAAATGGCCGTTCCAGACTTGCTTCGATCACAAAGTGAAGGAGAAGGGTTGATCATAGGGAGGGAAGAAGGTGTTGAGATTATGAAGGTGTTGGTTGTTTATGACTTGTATCAGAATGTTGAACTGGCTTGCATAATGTAAGCTATCAGTTCTGGGTGTTTTCTGGATACTATGATACAACACTTGGTTTTCCGTGTTGTTTCGAAAATAGGTCGGAGAACCTATTTATACAAGTCATCGAGCGCAACCCTCATCTCGTAGGAAGTGGAGGAGGTGAAGTGATGGAGTAGTGGGGTTGTGTATGATGATTGTCACACGATCACATCTTTTCCCACTTCCCTTATCACTGTTAACCGTCCACCTTTTCCTGACATGTTCTCGTAATGGCGTGTTGCACGCTTCATGCTGTAAACCGCAAGACCAATACCCCAGTAAATGTCCCCCAGCTTGTGACATGCTTGATATCTCGAACGAGCGGATCGTGGGACCCACCGCAGGGAATAGCATACGACGCTATTAAGTTAAATAACTAAGTTATTTAAAGAATATATATTCATGAAATATCGTGTATGCTCGATGCATGTAATGCATCGTTTTCAAACAAGCAGCTCAAAACAATCGATATGCATGAAACATCGCTGTTTAAAGCTTGATCGAATAAGTCGCGGATTAAGCGTCTTAAAACAGCATCATGTCTAACCATCTCCGAGTGATCGTTTGGGGGCCGCATGGGCGAGCCATCCCCTGCTCGATTACTTCCTGTGGAAGAGTGGTGGACGATGATCATCGAGGTGCTTCATTGGTTGCCTAGTTTTTAACATGGGCTGTCCGACCAAGCTGCAAAGTTGGACAGACGAGATGGTTTACTGCATATATTTGCGACCGTTGATGGAATTTTAGGATTTTTAAGAGGTGCACAAGCATCCCTCTTTGGCTTGACCGAATCCACACATGGGTGCTGATTTTGGGTGAATCATTTGGGCATGCGTGAAGATGGCTCTCCTCCGTGCATGCCTCCCCTTCTTGATCCCATGAATATTCGATCTTGGCCACTCAATTTGACCGGTAAAGATGAGTGGACGTGATTGATTTGCGAAATAAACGTGTTGCCGCAAAAGAATAAAAGGTCGCGTGGCATGCCACTTTTGGGGCGTGTTTCGAGGTGCCAGGTCCTAATATTCTTAGGCCGGCCGGCCACATGCAAAGGTGGGCCCACAGTGATCACGTTGACACTTTTGGGACCTCTTAAGTCTATATCTACACCCTCCGTCCAGGCTGGCAAAGATGGATGGTCGTGATCGAACTACGACAGATATGCATCCCCCCAAACCTTAATTAGGGTTTTGAATCAGTTATACACACGTGACTTTGGCCAAGCGTTTTGGCATGCCTTGATCCTCCTTTGGAGAAATCGACCACGTGGGGCCCATGTTGGGCTGACGGTGAACGCATGTGCACCTTCCTGACGGTCCTAAATACGATCTAATCCATCCAAATAGGCTGGCTAAGTTGGATGGTTGTGATCGATTTAAGACACTAGTGGAATTTCCGCGACCTAATTTAGGGTTTGGAAGCATCACGCCTTCCATGTCTTGGGCGAGCGTTTCACTGCTCAATGGCCCCACCATGAGAAAGTCGTTCGAGCAAGGGGAAAGTGGGGCCGCATGGGTGCGTGCTAGCACTTACCTAATCATTCATGGAGCAATCTAAGCCTTCCAACAAGGATGGAAAAATTGGACGATTGCGATGTGTTTAAGACTGTCTTGGACAGTCTAGCTCAATCGAGCTTCTTTCAACCAGCGCAACCACCCTACTTAGGATTGGTGTTTGACGGCGCTGGAAGGTGAATGGGCAAATCCCCATTAGTCAGATAATAAGTGGGTCCGCCGATGACCATCGCGATGGTTTCCCATTCCTACCTGGGTTCGACTAAGCTTGTTAATTTGTGCGGCCAAATTGTGTGGTCGTGATTATTTTTTGAGACCGATGTGAACAGTCCATATTTTCCTTAAGGAATTTAAACGCGTTCGATCGCGCTAAATTTTAATTAAAAGGTGTGCGAACACGCTGATATATTTGTCAGAGGGTGGTGTAGCCTATGTGAGTGTTTTTATGCAGGTCTCAATACTGACACTTCGGGAGATTCATGCTACTCCGTTGCGAGCGAACATTTAATCGTCATGTCATGCCAATATTGAGAGTTCGCTGGGGAACATAGCATTGGAAAACACTAGGCAGGTCATGCATTAGTGAATAATGCTGATAGAACTCACAGAATATTTGGGATTGTTGTTGCAAGCACCATTCTGAGTGAATTTCATGAATTGTATTGAATTGCTTCAAATAAAGCGAAGAGGTTTTCTGCACTCGTCACTTCTTAAACGGATTTTCCTTTTGCAGGTTAACAACGCATTAAATGCTGGTTTTATAATTTTAGCCCTGAACTAAAATCCACCATCAACACTTAGCTTTGATTGTAAGCAACCCTGATTTGAAAGACTATATAAGAGAGAACTCTAGCATCTAGGAAGTCTAATCCCGACACTCTCGTGTGTCTTAGTTGCAAACTAGAGTCGATTCTCCTTTGACCTAGGTTTTCCAAAACCATTATTAGGTTAACGACTTGAAGACTTTATTTGGGATTCGTGAAGCCAGATCCAAATATTTTCCCTGTAGTTGCGTATTCTGATCTTACTTTTTCTATCATATTGAGTTTTATCTTCTCTAAGATTTTATCGAGATTTAATCTTCGATAGGTAAGATATAAAAAGTAATCACAACAGTTCTTCCTCCCAGACTCTTGTGATTCCGCAATAACTTATTTTGTTAATCAGTTAGGTTATTGTGAGGTGACTAATATTTCTAGGCTCCTCTTTGGGAGTATAAGACCGTATTATTATTTGAGTTTCTTGGTCACCTTGATTTTTCTAAAGAAGGAAACAACAACCAGAATAGACTTATATGTGGGAGACAGATTCGTTTATAAGTCTTCGACTTCGGGTCGTAGCAACTCCTAGTTGTGGGTGAGATCAGCTAAGGGAATCACATGCGCAGAGTCCTGCTGGGATTCAAGAGGCGTAAGGAACGCGACTGTACCTAAATCGGTGTGAGACTTGGTTAGGGATCAAATACATTCCAGTCCGAAGTTAACTTGTAGTAGGCTAGAGTCTGCAACGGCTTAATACAGTGTGGTGTTCAAACCTGGACTAGGTCCTGGGGTTTTTCTGCGTTTGCAGTTTCCTCGTTAACAAAATTCCTGGTGTCTATGTTTTTTCTTTTTCACATTATATTTGTTTATATAATTCAAATATCACAGGTTGTACGTAGTTCAATCATAGTTGATAAATCCGACCTTATTTGTTGGATAAGACTTGATTGACACTCGGACATTGCTTTTTGGTACCATCAAAGTTATTCTCATATCAATCAGCCTCACGGATTTCTATCTAGTTGATTTATTGATTGTATTGAGAAAGAGATAAAGCTCTTTGATATCTTTCTTGATTGAGTCTCACTTTTAAGTTGGTGCTCTCATAATTAATTGGAGTTTAGTCCATACATATTGTCGAACCATAAATTGGGTGTTGTTGTTATACCCCCACGTTTATAATTGGTACCATAGTAGGAAAACACGCTATAAGACCACTCAAGTCTGTGTTTGAAGTAATCCAATTTGTATGGACAGTAAAATCTCTGTTAATGCTTCATCAGTTTTAGATCTACCTAACTCTGAGTGTGTTCTAGAAACCATCGATGAGGTTGAGTGCTTTGATCTAGAGAAAATCATCAAAAATGTTTGTCGAGAGAAGCAGCTATTGATAAGGAAAATTGATGGACTTCATTGCGAAATTTACATCAAAGACTCTGATCTTCGAGAATGCCCTGAAGAGGTAGTTGATCTCCAGAAGAAGTTAGACGAACAAATATGGATCAGTATTGATCTTGTTGCAGAAATTGCAAAATGTAAGGATTTGAAGTCTGTCAAAGAATCTTCAATAGATTTGAGAAACTACTTTAATTCTTCTTTGAAGGATTGTCGTAAGTCAGGAGATAAACGAGGTTGAGGTTTTGTAAATCCTGATGTGACTCAGAATTTTTCTGATGAGTTTAGATGTTGGTTCATGTATGTTTTGTGGTTCTTGTGATCATTTTCAACATACATGCATGCCTTTTAAGAAAAGTTTAAAGGTTGCTAATGCTCTTCACAAGAAAGCTGAACAATTGTTTACTACTCTAAAAAGGTGCACAAAACTAACAAGAAATCCCAAATGGGAAAGTAGTGTAAGTATGGGATCTTTTTCTATAAAATCAACATCACCCTTTCAATGGTTCCTTGATAGTGGATGTATCCGGCATATGACAGGTGATCTTTCATGGTTTGTGAATACGAATGATTTTGAAGGAGGACATGTAACATTCGGAGATGGGAGTTGTTGCACATCAGCAAAAAGGGGACGATCAAACTACCAGGTGTTCCTGAAATCCATGATGTCGTATACGTTAGAGGTATGATTGCTAATATTCTTTCAATTAGTCAAATTTGTGACAAAGGCCATAAAGTCGTCTTCAGTGCGAATGGATATGACATAATAGACAAGACTGGAAAAGTAATTTTTCAGGGAACTCGTGGTAAAAAATAAATGTTATCTTTTGGATGCTCAGTTTAATAATTGTTGCAATTTGACTAAGGTGGAATTTACACATATTTTGCATGAGCGTTTTGGTCACATCAATTATCGTCTTCTAACTAAGATCATTAACAATGAACTTGCTAGAGGTGTTCCCATAATCAATGCTAAGATTGACGGTGTATGTGGTGCCTGTCAAAAAGGTAAATAAACAAGAGTTCCACATAAATCATTTCCATATATTCTCACTAAAGCTTAACTTGATTAATTCATATGGATTCCTTTGGCCATATTCAACAACCTACTGTTGTTGGAAAGAAATACGCTTTAGATATGGTAGATGATTACACCAGATTCATTTGGGTGGCAGCATTTTCGGCCCATAAAAACGAAACCTTAAGTGAATTCAAGATTATTGTTAATAGAATCCAGAATGAACAGGGTCACAGGCTAAAGAAAATTAGAAGCGATCGTGGAACTGAATTCAAGGATACTAAAGTGTTTGAATTCTATGATAAACTGGGGATTATTCAGCAATATTCACCATTCATAACTCCATAAGCCAATGGAGTTGCAGAAAGAAAGAATAGGAATATTCAGAAAATGGCAAGGGTAATGCTCCATAACAAAAACTTACCTTTGAAGTTTTAGGGAGAAGTTGTTTTTACAGCATGCTATTTGATCAATCGTGTTTACTTACGGTCTAAAACCCTAAATACTCCTTATGAGTTGTGTTACGGTAAGAAGCACAACCTACACTATCTCAGAGTGTTTGGCAGTAAGTGTTATATTCTGAAAGATCGAGAACAGAAAGGGAAATTTGATTCCAAAAGCTATGAAGGTATTTTTCTTGGCTATGCATCTCATAGTCGTGGTTTTCGAGTATACAATCTCAGAACTCATGTTATGATAGAATCAGCAAATGTTATCATTGACGATCTTAGCGATTTCCATCATGATGACCCTCCTGCTAAATTTCCTCCAACGGAGACAATTGAGAAAGTCAAAGAAATCTCAGAATCAGTAAAAGTTGTTCCAACTGTTGCAGATCCTGACATTTATATTTACGAGAAGAAAATCCCTAGTCAGGGTATTCCTATTGAACGTGCACCGCCGCGACATATCTGGGTTCAAAGGAATCATGATACTAACGATATTATTGGAGGAAAAGATTCCACTACTAAGACGAGATGACAACTTCAAAATATTTGCAACTTTGGATGTTATCTATCGCAAGTGGAACCAAAAAAAATTGATGAAGCTCTTAGCGATCCCTTCTGGGTGAATGCAATGCATGAAGAGTTAAATCAATTCCAAAGACAATATGTATGGGAACTCGTACCTTGTCCCTCTAATGTAAATATTGTTGGTACTAAATTGATATTTATGAACAAGTCGGATGAATTTGGCACAATTTTCAGAAACAAAGCTAGACTTGTTGCTCAAAGATATTCAAAATTTGAAGGTATCGACTTTGATGAGACATTTGCTTCTGTGGCACGTCTTGAGTCCATTAGATTGTTATTAGCTCATTCTTTTTATCTCAAGATTAAGCTATTTCTAATGGACGTACAATCCGCATTCTTAATTGGATGTTTAAAGGAAGAGGTTTATATTGCTCAACCTAAAGGATTTGAAAGTTCATAATTTCCTGATCATGTCTTTAGACTCATAAAGTCATCGTATGGATTAAAACAAGCACCTCGTGCCTAGTTCTACAAGCTAACCACTTCACTTCTTAGAAAAGGTTTTTTGAGGGGTGAAGCTGATAAAACGCTTTTTACCAAATTGAGTGGGAATGAGGTTGTTATTGCTCAAGTATATGTAGATGATATCATCTACGGATTGACCTCCGAGAAACTTGCAAATTATTTTCAAGTCTCTCTTGGAAGGGAATTTGATATGAGCAACGTTGGTGAATTAAATTTCTTTTTAAGATTACAAATTCAACAACACAAGGATGGAATATACTTATCTCAAGAAAAGTACGCTAGGGATCTTGTAAAAAGTTTCAGTATTGATAAGTATACTCCACAACTTACTCCCATGCCCACCACTGGTAAAATGCACAGAGATGAGAAAGGAATCAATGTGGATCAGAAACTTTATCGATCGATCATTAGAAGTCATTTATATTTACAGCTACTAGACCTGACATTTCTTTTAGTGTTGGTTGTTGTGCTAGATTTCAGACTAATCCAAAGGATTTTCATCTTTCTTCTGCGAAATGGATCACGCGATATGTTCAACATACTATCTTATACTTTTGATACTGACACTGATCTTACTGCTTATTGAGATTCTGATTGGGCAGGATGTGTAGAAGACAAGAAAAGTACATCAGGGCGATTTTGTTATGTGGGATTGAATCTTGTGGCATGGCATATCAAGAAACAAAACTCACAATCTCTTTCAACTTGCGAAGAAGAATATATTGTTGCAGGTTTGCGTTGTACTCAGCTACTATGGATGACACAAATGCTTGTTGATTATGGAATTGACACTGGCATAATGAAGATATTCTGCGAAAACTCAAGCGCGATTCACACCACTGAGAATCCTGTTGAGCACTCAAGAAATGTGCCTTTATGAAATTGGTATTATTAATATGGAATTTGTGCCTTAGGAACAACAATTGGCTTATATTCTCACTAAACCTCTAGACACTGCAACGTTTTAACTCTTACAACAATCTATTTGTATTGTTTTGGTTCATTAGATTTCTAGATTTTTGCCCCTGGATCTGTCTATATCTTTTGGGCAATGAAAGCTTGAAGTTCCAGTTAGTTGTTGTCTCAATTATGTATTTGTTTCTAGTAGTTGTATTATATTTCTGTTGTCTTTTCAGGTCTGTGTCGTATCAAAAAATGTCCAAGGAAATCCTTCTTTTCTCGTAAAAGTAAGGTCGCTCATGTTGTTCTCTTGGGAATGACATCAAATGGGGAAGAGTTCCTAAATGAACTTGTGCTTAATTGCCATGTCTTTGTGGGGAGAGAGGTTGTAGAATTTAAAGGGGTTAACTTGTATCTTAATAAACTCCTTGATGAATACACTAAGTTTCGACTATGTGAAATTATCGAAACAAAGTTGATGTTTTCTTTTTACTCATGAATTATCTTTTGTGAATTCATTATGATCCCATAGTTTTCGTACCTTTGCCAATTTATATTGACAAAAAGGGGTAGAATTATTCCGTAGCTCATATTACATGCATATGGTTTAGGATCATTATGTAAGGGGAACTGGATTTCATGTAAGATGGAAGTATTGACTAAGGGAGAGTAATACATATAACCATAGTATTATTTCAAAGTTATGATGCAATTGGACTTTGATTATATATAATAATATTATGACATTGAATAACAATGATCGAAAACTTTTGTTTTCGTATTGTTATTTCTATGGATCTTTAACAACAGTGATGCTGAGTTGAACATATTCAGAATCGATGGATAAATTTAAGTAACGAAGAATTCAAGGAAGTTGAAGAGCCAAGGAAATCAAGCACGATGGATCATAAGCTACAAAGTTTATTTATTTTTTAATTCATATGTATTGATAGTTTTGTCACTAAAATTGACAAAGGGGGAGATTGTTAAAGTACTGCTCGGTCGAACTCGCAAGCATTGCTATCTCAAGCTTGTTTGTCAAGTTTAGTTGATCAAAACTATATACTTGATTTCTAGTCTACTTATAGCTATATCTCGGATTAGGATAGAAGTGTGTAGTTGAGCTTTAGACTTTACGACGTTCACCAATTGAAGAAGAAGATTTACTGAAGGGCTTGGAGGAACTTCATCGACAAAAGGTATGTGGAGACTAAAACTTATCTATCACTCAAAAGTCTATTCTATTCTATCTTCTAAAAGAGACTAAGTCGTATAGCTATATAGACTTTTACATTATACACATTTGAAATTTCGAGCCGAGTTTATCTTGTTTATATATTTCTCGAAATACATGTTGGAAACTTTTACCTTTAGCTTAAACTTCATCATCTACTTGACGAGTTTAGTTGGAGACAATTTATTTGTTGGAAACTAAATATGAAGTCAAGATGATCATGTGAAAATTACCTTGAAAATCTTACATGATTCATGTGAGACAATCATTTGATATTAACTTGGAAAGTTTCGTATTGATCGATTAATCACTTGAAAATTACTTGAAGCTAGTGGTATGTGTAAGATTACTATTGTTATATTCTAAGGATGTTTCAATGATTAAATGAGAGTTCAGAACTACTACCAATGTCTGGATAAAACACAGGTTGTATACTTTGTATGCTAACTGTGTATCTATAGTTCAGGCCCAGAAATCTTGTTTGCGAACTATTTTTTCAAATGGCTAGACAAGGCTAAGTCCAGAACTGTGGTTCGCGTACTCTGTTTGCGAACGGCAAGACTAGGCTAAAGCCCGGAACTGTGGTTCGCGCACTCTGTTGCAAACACGGTGGTTAGGTTTTAAAATCGGTAAGTATGGAATTGAAACTCATGAAATGAGGTTCGTTTGCGAAATCAGTTTGGAAACTAAAGTCCTTGGATCTTTAATGAAATAAGGTATGTGAACTTGTTTTGCAAACCATGGCATTATGTTCACGAATTGGTTCTTGTAAAAGTATTTTGTATATTTAAAAACCAAACTGACTATGTTTTGAATGGTTCATATATATTTCTATGAGATAGTGAACACTTGAACAACTCTCATGAAACACATTTAGATTCATTTGATTATCTATCATGATTGATTGATCATTATATTTGATCTAGAACTGTTAGATGAATGTGGAAAAACTATGAATGTTCATATGGCTAACTTCGATTAACTGTTATTGAGCCAACAGGTAACAGGTTATACACGTTTAGGTGCGGTTCATCCATATCTAAATATAAGTATATTTCATTTGTGTGTATCAAGCTAATACCATCTAATGATGGAGGTTGATTGCATAGTTTCTAAGCAGACTTATCTTGAACCTTAAATCAGGAGTTCATCTAACGATGAATATCAATTGCTTTGTTAATAAGATACCTTAGCTTTGATTATAAGCAACCCTGATTAGAAAGACTATATAAGGGAGAACTCTAGCATATGTGAAACCTAATACCGAAACTCTCGTGTGTCCTAGTTTCAAACTAGAGTCGATTCTCCTATAACCTGGGTTTTCCAAAACCATTATTAGGTTAACGACTTAAAGACTTCATTTGGGACTCGTGAAGCCAGATCCAACTATTTTCTTTGTAGTTGTGTATTCTAATCATATTTTTCTATCGTATTGAGTTTAATCTTCTCTAAGATTTTATCGAGATTTATCTCCGATAGGTAAGATATAAAAAGTAATCACAACAGTTCTTCGTTTCTGACTCTTGTGATTCCTAAATAACTTTTTTTGTTAATCAGTTAGGTTATTGTGAGGTAACTAATATTTCTAGGCTTCTCTTCGGGAGTATAAAACCGGATTATTAGTTGAGTTTCCTGTTCACCTAGATTTATCTAAAGACGGAAACAACAACCATAATAGACTTATCTGTGGGAGACAGATTTGTTTATAAGTCTTCGACTTTGGGTCGTGGAAACTCTTAGTTGTGGGTGATATCAGCTAAGGGAATCATGTGTGCAGAGTCCTGATGGGATTCAAGAGGCGTAAGGAACGCGATTGTACCTTAATCAGTGTGAGACTTGGTTAGGTCTCAACTACATTCCAGTCTGAAGTTAACTTGTAGTAGGCTAGAGTCTGTAGCGGCTTAATACAATATGGTGTTCAAATCTGGACTATGTCCCGGGGTTTTTTTGCATTTGCGGTTTCCTCGTTAACAAAAATTTTAGTGTCTGTGTTATTTCTTTTCCACATTATATTTGTTTATATAATTTAAATATCACAGGTTATGCGTAGTTCAATCATAGTTGATAAATCCGACCTCGTTTGTTAGGTAGGACTTGAGTGACACTCGGACATTGGTTTTTACTACCATCTGAGTTATTCTCATATCAATCAGTCTCATGGATTTCTATCCAGTTGATTTACAGATTGTATTGAGAAAGAGATAAAGCTCTTTGATATCTTTATTGATTGAGTCTCACTTTTAAGTTGGTGCTCTCGGAATTATATTGGAGTATAGTCCATACAGATTGCCGAACGAAATATTGGGTGTGGTTGTTATACCCCCGAGTTTTCAACGGTTGTTCAAATAGCATGCCTTAAAGACACATTCTCCCTAAAACTTAAGAGGTGAGTTCTTGTTATGGAGCTTAGCCCGAGCCATTTCTTGGATATATATGTTCTTCATTTCTGCAACTCCATTAGCTTGTGGAGTTATCGGTGGAAAATGTTGTTGAATAATACCTAGTGTGTCACTTAACTCAAATACCTTCGTATTCTTAAATTCTGTACCGCAATTGCTCCTAATTTTCTTTAGTTTGCGGCCTTGTTCATTCTGGATTCTATCCACAATAATCTTAAATTCACTCAGGGTATCATTCTTATGAGCAAGGAGCGCCACCCAAGTGAATATGGGTTAGTCATATTTCTTCCCTTCAACAGTATATTATTGAATAAGACTGTTCGCGGTAAAAAATGGCTCACAGGTTTTCTGGTAAAAAAGTGGTGGAAGAGGCAAGTGCTCACTGAGGCAGGTGCTCTGAGTTGTGATCGTTTGAACCTTTAGAAAAATGTAATGCACGGGAGTACTTTGTGTTCGAGAGACTAATCTGTAAGACCCTGGCCTAAACTAAGACAATGGTCGTTCCAGGTTCAACTCGGTCACAAGAGAAGGAGAAGGGTCGGTCTGTAAGGAGGGAAGCTTAGATTGTGTGGAGATCAATGGAGATTGATCTGTAGGTGATGTGATGTGTCGAACTGTTGTAAAGATGATTTTCTGTCTAGACGAGAGAAATCTTCTGAATGTGTATGATAACTTGACAGTGATGAATCTTAGTTGTCGTTCGTTATCAGATCATGGGTTAAGAAACCTATTTATAGCAGCACATCAATCTCCTGTAAGTGGTGACAGTTGAAGGTAATGTAAGAATGGGGAAGTGGGAGATCATGTAAAAACCATTTCCATTTTGTGCGAAAGACTAGGTTGATCAACCATCCACTATTCCAATTACTACTTAACTATAAACACAACTGACCACAACTCTCATCATGGATGTACCACACATCGCACGTGATGTAGACCGCCAGACCAAAACTCTAGTGATATCCCCCCCCCCCCCCCCCCATGTGACGTGAATTGATGTCTCATGTGTGAGTGGTCAATCTTTTACCTAAGACTATGAGTCTTATGAACTGAACCGACGAAGTTCAATTTTATGATGGATGAAGCATGGAATGTTGAAACAGCAACATACTCTGCAGACCATGAATACTGAATTAGGTCACTGGGGATTGTTTCATACCATTATGCTAGTTGAAGAAAGTGAAAAAGCAGGATACAACAACCACACCCAATATTTCGATTAGCAATCTGTATGGACTAACTCCAATATACTTTCAAGAGAATCAACTAGACTCAATCTTAATAAAGTATATCAAAGAGTTATATCTCTCTTTCTCGATTAAATTCTTACTCAAGAAAATATTAATCTGCGAGTCTAATTGAATACAAGAGAAATCACTTGAACGGTACCAAAGACCAATGTTCAAGTATCAATCAATTTCAATCAACAACCAAAGGTCGGATTTCCAATGGATTGATTCTAACGCACAACCTGTGATATTTCAATTATATAACAAAATATAATGCGAAAAAGAAATAACACAGACACCAAAATTTTGTTAACGAGGAAACCGCAAATGTAGAAAAACCCCGGGACCTAGTCCAGATTGAACACACACTGTATTAAGTCGCTACAGAGACTAGCCTACTACAAACTAACTTCGGTCTGGAATATAGTTGAACCCCAATTAATCTCACACTGATCCAAGGTACAGTTGCGCTTCTTACGTCTCCGATCCCAGCAGGAAACTACGCACTTGATTCCCTTAGATGATCTCACCCAAAACTAAGAGTTGCTACGAACCAAAGTCGAAGACTTTAATAAAAGAATCTGTATCACACAGAAAAGTCTACGGTAATAGATAAATATGTCTCCCACAGAAATACCTACAAGTTTTTATTCCGTATTTTGATAAATCAATGTGAACGGGAACCAATTGATAACCCGGACTTATATTCCCGAAGAACAGCCTAGTATTATCAATCACCTCACAATAATCTTAATCGACGCGACGAAAGCAGATATTGTGGAATCACAAACGATGAGACGAAGATGTTTGTGATTACTTTTATATCTTGCCTATCGGAGATATTAATCTCAATACAATCGTTACGATTGTACTCAACACGATAGAATATGCAAGATCAGATCACACAACTATGAGAAAGTAGTATCGGTCTGGCTTCATAATCCCAATGAAGTATTTAAGTCGTTAACCTGCTTTCCAAGAAGAAACCTAAGGCTAAAGAAGAATCGACTCTAACTAATACAACTAGTATCACACAGGAGGTGTGGGGATTAGGTTTCCCAGTTGCTAGAGTTCTCCCTTATATAGTCTTTCAAATCAGGGTTTGCAATCAATGTTAGCTTGTAACAAAGCATTCAATATCCACTATTAGATGAAAACCTGATTAGATTCAATCTAATATCTTTCAACCGTTAGATCGAAAACTTAGCTTCTTACACACAAATGAAATGTATGATTTTAGGTGTGTGTAACCGTACCTAAACATGTACATTTGTTGGTAAAACATTAGTTAACCAAATGGTTAGCCATATGAGCACTTTCATATCAACCATATTCTTCTTCACCATAACTAGTTAAAATGACTCAAATGAACTAGTGAGAGAGTTGTTCAATTGTATAAATCTTATATAACTACACAAGATACAATTGAAGCAAAAACGATTTGATTCACTCGAATCGATTCATGAACTTTATAGCCATGGTTTGCAATTTGCATTCCTTAGTTAATATAAATATAAGTTCACAAATAATCGTCTTTAGATATAACCAACTCAAGTTCGCGGAAGGAGTTCACAAACTCCAGCAGATATTCTCGGGATGGGAACCTCATTGAGTTCACAAAATCTGAGCTCACGGCTCTTGTTCCGGTTTTCCTGATCAACAAAGTACGCATACTTTGGTTTAAGGAATTAGGACTGATACATATATGTTTTTCCATACAATGCTTATATCCAACAATAGTTATATAATCTAAACTCTCATTTCAATCATTGAAACATTCTTAGAGGACGTTATATAGTTGTTATTCACAAACCATTTTTCGTCAAAGCCATTTTCAAAGTGATTGAAACATAACATGAATTTCGTCACTAGGTAAAGATGAACTTGGCCAAAGCGCAAGCTTACAAACACATATTTCGAGAAATAGATAGGCGAGATGAACTCGGCTCGAAATAGAAAATGTGTATAATCAAAGTCTATACAGCAAAACGACTTTTATCTCAAGATAGGAGATATAGTAGATAGACTTTTGAGTGATAGATAAGTTCAAGTCTCCACATACCTTTTAGTCGATAAAGTTCCTCCAGTTCCTTGAATAGTCTTTCGTCTTGTATTGATGACCGCCATGGAGTTCTTGAGCTCAACATCACTTTCTATCCTAGTCCGAGACTTAGCTATAGTTGATTATAAATCAAGACTTATATTTTTGATCACTAACATTGACAAACATGCTTGAGATAGCAACGCATGCGAGTTCGACCGAGCAGTGCTCCAACAATCTCCGCCTTTGTCAGTTTTAGTGACAAAACTATCAATACGTATGGAATACAAAAATAAATAAATAAACTTGTGTATCTCCTATTCCACATGCCTAATCTTCAACATTACTCGAAATCTTCGTCACTTCCAAGTACTCCAATGATCCCAAATGTTGTAAGTTCAGCATCATCGTTGTTGAAAATCCGTAGCTATAACAATGAGAAAACATAATTCTCAATCATTGTTATACAGTGTCATAGTATCATTATGCAGCATCAAAGTTCAATTGTATCACAACTTCGACAACAATACTATGGTGATATGTATCACTCCCCCTTAGTCAATACTCCATCTCACATGGAAACCACTCCCCCTTACATAAAACCATATGTATTTGTAGTGTGAACTACATATTAATTATCCCCCTTTTTGTCAATAAAATTGGCAAAGGTACGAAAACGAGATCCTAATGAAATATTCAAAAGAGACATTTCATGACCAAAAGAAAGCATATATCAACTTTTTTAGATGCAATCATAAAGCCGAAGCTAAATGCATTCATCAAGGAGTTTATAAAGATACAAGATAACCCCTACAATATTCCACAGCCGCACTCCCCACAAAGATTTGGCAATTAAGAACAAGTTCAATTAAGAACTCTCCACCATAAAATGTCATTCCCGAAAGAACAACAAGAGCGACCTTAATTTCAAAAGAAAAGAAGGATTTCTTTGGAAATAACAAATCACATACGAATATGAATTTGAATCCAAAAATACTCAATTAGATTAATCACAAGAGAACCCATAATTAATCCAATCGGAAATATACAACCAAATTAACCACAAAAAGTGATGAATTTAATTGATCATGCTCGACATAAGAGAAATTACGGAGCCTCACAGTAATACATAAAAAATATGGATCAGGGAAGATCAATACTACGGAATATACAAGGATTCATTTTATTTTCCGTCACTATTCGCATAATGACATACAATAGACATAATCCTTGTCAACAAAAGTTCATCCTATCTTCCATCAATAATGACATAATAGGCTTCAAACTTTTGTGATGTCAAAAGTCCATACATTCTTTTATGAATACATGCATATTGACATATGAAAGACTTACTTTTGACAAGGTATGGGACAATCACAGTTCACAGACGCAAACACACATATCCCATAAAAAATTGCAATATATAAAACCATAAATATTAATACTGCAAAAATCATCTTCCAAACAATTTTAGAATTTAAACAAATAAACCTAAAAACATGAAGATGAAAACGTTGGACATAGCTATGTGTAATCACAATAATGGCTATTCCAAACTCTAGTTATTCTTCTAATCAAAACAAGAAAATAGAAGATTTACTAGGCAAAACTAAAAATCACAATCTAAGAAACAAAAAGCAGACTCCAGTGTTATGCCCGTACTCGAACGAAGGTCAATTAGACGGTTCAGAAACCTCACGAATCTTGGGGTCTTTAAGCTTGTGATTGATGGCATCCACAACATCTTCAAAATGGATATCCTCATTGAGAAGTCCTTTAACATGAGTTTTCATAAGAACAAGGTCAGAATTAACCTTTTTCAACTTAGTTCTTACCATATCAAGACACTTCATTGTATCAACAAGTTGTTGCTTTGCATCCTCAAAGTTTTTGAGAAAATCGAGAACCACTTCAGCTGAAATCTCTTCAACCTCCTCAATATCCGAGTAGGAATCAGGAGATTGGGGAAAAGATCCTTCAACTTTGACAAAAGTCCCCTTCTCTTTATCGAATTCGAAATATACCGCATTATCAACGAAGTCTTCAGGAAAATCCTAAGAGCAGGATGATGAATCCATTGATGATAGAGATCCTAGAGTGATATAAATCAACTCAATAGGATAGGTATATAAACAAGTTTCGAGAGACTTAGGGTTTACAAAATTGGTTTGTGAGAGAATCCCAAAACCGTACGTATACCCGTAAGAAGAGGGTCCATAAAGCTCCTTCCAAAAAGGCTATTTGTGAAGCATGTTGACAGACAACATCCATACTTTTGCTTTTCTAAAAGAACAAGTTTGAAAGCATAGAGCCAAAAACTAGAAGCAAATAAACAAGAAAAAAAAATACTCATGTAAAAGTGTTACTTGATAATCCATCTAAGAACGATAAGAAATTATCTAGATAATCAGTGTCACTTTGGCAAAGAGTATACCTAAACATTTCTCACTCAGCTAGGATTTTTGTAAGTGAGATTTCAACCTTGTGATTACTTAACACAAGTATGAGCCATTAACTCACTAAATGATTTTTTTTTACGATCGAGTCTCTTTTTCCTTTCAAATCTAGGAAGGAAACCTTTTTGATATGAGAAATTATCATAAAACTTACTATCATCAAAATACGAGACATAGTTTGAGTCCTTATCATAGGATTTTTTCCTTGAGAGGGTAGACAACCCGTTGATGGTTTCTTTATAACCTTTAATTATTTCCTTCGGGTTATCATTAACATCATTACTTTTCCTTATTTCTTCTGGAATTTTATCTCACTTAAGGTAACATCACCTTTTCTGTTAATAGTAGGCAAGACTTGATTTTTCCTTAGACGATGTTTACTAAGACGTCTGTTCTGCTTTTGAGCATTCGAGGAACTCATTGAAATGACCTTCCTGGTAGCATACACATGGAAAGTATGAAAACCAATTGGTTTAGACATACGAATGTCAGTTACACCTTTGAGAATTAAGGTTAAGGTGTGTTGAAGTTGAACCATGGAGTTTTTATTAAACCTAGAGTTTCCCTTTTGTTTAACAGAACTCTTTGTCTCACAGAAGAGACAGACTTTCTGATCACAATAATGATTAGATAGTACATTCTTAATAGTCTCATTAGGAGTTTTTTTCCTTCCATGTGATGTAGAACATCCTTGATTAGAGGAGACTAACACATCTTTTCTGATAGGAAAGGATTCCAATTTTACTTATGGATCTGGAATATTTTCAGTCGTAGCAGAAGTACTTGGTATATTATACTTCTTAGAGCATCCTTGAATAGAGAGTTTACTCAAGCGATGTTCAATTTCCAGAGCATCCTTTTTGAGGATAGCCTCAAGAGACATACGTGAAGAATGATCTTCAGTATTTTCTTTGAATTTGCAGTCTCTTACTATACCAAGAAGAATATTGACATGGTATTTCAACCGATTAAATCTATTAGCTTGGATTCTAACAAGATTTAGAATCAATTCACTCTCTTCAGCTGTTTCCCGTTCATTAATAAAGATGGTCTCTTTTGAAGGGTAATAGGGATCACACATGTCAGTGTTTGTCTGTCTCGTCAGAACACAAGGTTCATCTATATTCGAGATTGAAGAACCTTTATCTTTAATATAATTAGACGAGACGGAACTTTTATTTCAGGTGACGCGTTTATCAGAGATAGTACTCTTGTCCATAGAGTCAGATCGCTACAAACACAGACTTGTAAGGTCTTTAAACGTGTTTGCCTTCTCTGATACCAATTAAAAAAGAGGGGGTACAACAACCACACCCAATATTTCAATTAGCAATCTGTATGGACTAACTCCAATATACTTTCAAGTGAATCAACTAGACTCAATCTTAATAAAGTATATCAAAGAGTTATATCTCTCTTTCTCGATTCAATTCTTACTCAAGCAAATAGTAATCTGCGAGTCTAATTTAATACAAGAGAAATCACTTGAACGGTACCAAAGACCAATGTTCAAGTATCAATCAATTTCAATCAACAACCAAAGGTCGGATTTCCAATTGATTGATTCTAACTCACAACCTATGATATTTCAATTATATAACAAAACATAATACGGAAAAGAAATAACACAAACACCAGAATTTTGTTAACAATGAAACCGCAAATGCAGAAAAACCCCGGGACCTACTCCAGATTGAACACACACTGTATTAAGCTGCTACAGACACTAGCCTACTACAAACTAACTTCCATCTGGACTGTAGCTGAACCCCAATCAATCTCACACTGATCCAAGGTACAGTTGCGCTCCTTACGTCTCTGATCCCAACAGGATACTACGCACTTGATTCCCTTAGATGATCTCACCCACAACTAAGAGTTGCTACGACCCAAAGTCGAAAACTTTAATAAAAAAATCTGTATCACAGAGAAAAGTCTACGGTAATATATAAGTCTGTCTCCCACAGATATACCTACAAGTTTTTGTTCCGTCTTTTGATAAATCAAGGTTAACAGGAACCAATTGATAACCCGGACTTATATTTCTGAAGAATAGCCTAGTAATATCAATCACCTCATAATAATCTTAATCGATGCGGCGAAAGAAGATATTGTGGAATCACAAACGATGAGACGAAGATGTTTGTGACTACTTTTATATCTTGCCTATCGAAGATATTAATCTCAATCCAATCGTTACGATTGTACTCAACACGATAGAATATGCAAGATCAGATCACACAACTACGAGAAAGTAGTATCCGTGTGGCTTCACAATCCCAATGAAGTCTTTAAGTCGTTAACCTGCTTTACAAGAAGAAACCTAAGTCTAAAGAAGAATCGACTCTAACTAATACAACTAGTATGACACAGGAGGTGTGGGGATTAGGTTTCCCAGTTGCTAGAGTTCTCCTTTATATAGTCTTTCATATCAGGGTTTGCAATCAATGTTAGCTTGGTAACAAAGCATTCAATATTCACCGTTAGATGAAAACCTGATTAGATTCAAGCTAATATCTTTCAACCGTTAAATCGAAAACTTAGCTTGTTACACACAAATGAAATGCACGATTTTAGGTTTGTGTAACCGTACCCAAATATGTACATTTGTTGGTTAAACAGTAGTTAACCAAGTGGTTAGCCATATGAGAACTTTCATATCAACCATATTCTTCTTCACCATAACTAGTTCAAATGACTCAAATGAACTAGTTAGAGAGTTTTTCAATTGTATAAATCTTATAACACTACACAAGACACAATTGAAGCAAAAACGATTTGATTCACTCGAATCGATTCATGAACTTTATAGCCACTGTTTGCAATTTGCATTCCTTAGTTAATATAAATATAAGTTCACAAATAATCATCTTTAGATATAACCAACTCAAGTTCGCAGACTTATTTCGCGGACTCAAGTTCCCGGAAGGAGTTCACAAACTCCAGCAGATATTCTCGGGATGAGAACCTCCGCCAGTTCGCGGACTGAGATCACAGCTCTTGTTCCGGTTTTCCTGATCAACAAAGTACGCATACTTTGGTTCAAGGAATAAGGACTTATACATATATGTGTTGCCACACAATGCTTATATCCAACAATGGTTATATAATCTAAACTCTCATTTCAATCATTGAAACATTCTTAGAGGACGTTATATAGTTGTTATTTACAAACCATTTTCGTCAAAGCCATTTTCAAAGTGATTGAAACAGAACATGACTTTCTCCACTAGGTAAAGATGAACTTGGCCAAACTAAAGCTTACCAACACATATTTCGAAAAATAGATAGGCGAGATAAACTCGTCTCGAAATAGCAAATGTGTATAATCAAAGTCTATACAGCAAAATGACTTTTGTCTCAAGATAGGAGATAGAGTAGATAGACTTTTGAGTGATAAATAAGTTCAAGTCTCGACATACCTTTTAGTCGATGAAGTTCCTCCATTTTCTTGAATAGTCCTTCGTCTTGTATGATGATCACCATGGAGTTCTTGAGCTCAATTACACTTTCTATCCTAGTCCGAGACTTAGCTATAGTAGACTAGAAATCAAGACTTGTAGTTTTGATCACTAACATTGACAAACATGATTGAGATAACAACGCATGCGAGTTCGACCGAGCAGTGCTCTAACAGAAAGAATGATAGTCGAATGACTTAGTGATAGTTTTATGAGATTGTAGGATCAATCATAAACTGTCATGTTGGTGCGCTGAGCACTTGTGAAAATAATCATTGTTGAATGGTCATAAAAGACCTTTCTCGATCCATGTATCATGAGTCATTCGAATGACGAGGAGAGATTTATATATTAAAATAATGGTTGACAGACAAACCAAATGTTGATTGATGGACCAATAAAATACTGATAGTTGGATCAGTGTTAAATTCTCAAATATTGATAGCTGGATCAGCATGAGGATTACTGCAATTCGAATATTGATAGCTAAATCAATACGAGGAATATTGTTATGAGCAGTTAAATATTGATAGTTGAATCATTATTGAAAAAGAGGGGGTCTAACAACACCACCCAATATTTTGCTTAGAAATCTGTATGGACTAACTTCAATATACTTTGCTAGAGAATCAACTAGATAGTCAGACTCAATCTAGCTTAAAGTATAACAAGGAGTTAATATCTCTCGATTGTTTTGATTTACTCGAGCTAATAGAAATCAGCGAGTCTTTAATCAAACACAAAGAATAACTTGGATGGTACCAAAGACCAATATCCAAGGATCAATCAATGACAATCAACAACCAAAGTTTGGATCACTCTAATTGATGATCTAACGCACAACTATTTTAATTATAAAGATAAAACAATATAATGTGGAAATTGAACTAACACAGACACCAGAAATTTTGTTAACTAGGAAACCGCAAATGCAGAAAAACCTCGGTACCTAGACCAGATTGAACACATATTGTATTAAGCCGCTACAGACACTAGCCTACTCCAAGCTAACTTCGAACTGGACTGTAGTTGAACCCCAATCAATCTCTCACTGATCCAAGGTATAATTATGCTCCTATGCCTATGATCCCAGCAGGATACTGCGTTGATTCCCTTAGCTGATCTCACCCACAACTAAGAGTTGCTACGACCCAAAATCGCAGGCTTTGACAATAAACAAATCTGTCTCCCACAGACAAGTCTATCAAAGGATCAATATGTCTCCCACAGATAAACCCTAAAGGTTTTGTTCCGTCTTTTGATAATAATAAAGGTGAACAGGAACCAATTGATAGTACGGTCTTATATTCCCGAAGAATAGCCTAGAGTTATCAATCACCTCACAACAATCTTAATCGTATGGTAGCGAAACAAGATTTTGCGGAATCACAAACAATGAGACGAAGATGTTTGTGATTAATTTTTATATCTTGTGTATCGGAGATATCAATTCAAGCCAATCAATCTGATTATACTCGTACGATAGAAGATGTAAGATCAGATCACACAACTACAATAAAAGTATTATCGGTCCAATGAAGTCGTTAACCTGGTTTTAGAAGAAGAAAACCAAAGGTTAAAGGAGAACCGACTCTAGTATGCAAACTAGTATCACACGTGAGGTGTGGGGATTAATTTTGCACAATACTGGATGTCTCCTTTATATAGTCTTTCAAATCAGGGTTTGCAATTAGTTACCTTGGTAACAAAGCAATCAATATCCATTGTTAGATGAAAACCTGATTTAGATTCAAGCTAATATTTCTCAACCGTTGGATCAAAAACTTAGCTTGTTATACACACTTGACAATGCACTCTTCTAGGTTTGTTAACCGTACCCAAACATATGCACTTGTTGGTTCAACAATAGTTAACCAAAGGTTAGCCATATGAGCATTTCATATCAACCATGTTCTTCTTCACCATAACTAGTTCAAATGACTTCAAAATGAACTAGTTAGAGAGTGTTTAATTGCAAGGAAATCTCATGTACTACACAAGACACAATTGAAGCAAAGATGATTTGATTCACTTGAATCGGTTCATGAACTTTTATAGCCACGGTTTGCAAACTGCATTCCTTAGTCTTTTTAAGTTTAAGTTCATAAATCATCTTCAGATATATAACCTTCTCAAGTTCGCAGACTAGGTTCGCGGATTTAAGTTACCGGGCAGAGTTTACAACTCCAGCAGAAATTCTCGGGTATGAGAACTTCGCCGGTTCGCGGACTGGGTTCGCAGACTGACTTCTTGGACTTAGCTTCACATAAGTTTTTTGTCAACTCCATTAGAAATTCTCGGGTTTGAGAACTTCGGCAGTTCGCGGACTTGGCTCATGCCATTCTTCTAGTTCTCTTGATTAACAAAGTTCGCAAACTTTGGTTCAAGGAATAGGACTTATACATAAATGTGTTTCCACAACAATGCTTATGTCCACCATTGGTTATATAATCTAAACTTTCATTTCAATCATTGAAACATTCTTAGAGGATGTTATGTAGTTGTCACACCATTTCTCGTCAAAGCAATTTTCAAGATGATTGAAACATATCATGACTTTCGTCACATGGTAAAGATAAACTTGATCGAATCGAAAAGCTTACCAACACATATTTCGAGATATAGATAGGCGAGGTATACTCGACTCAAAATACCAAATCTGTATAATCCAAGTCTATATATATAGCATACGACTTCTTGTCTCAAAGAGTATGAGATAGAGTAGATAGAATTTTGAGTGACAGATAAGTTCAAGTCTTCACATAATTTTTTGTCGAGAAGTTCCACCGGTTCCTTGAGTATTTATTCTACTTGTACGATGAATCGCCATGAAGTCCTTGAGCTCAACTACACTTTATATCCTAGTCCGAGAGTTAGATATAATAGACTAGAAATCAAGACTTATAGTATTGATCACTAAAATTGACAAACATTCTTGAGATAGCATCGCTTGCGAGTTCGACCGAGCAATGTTCTAACAATCTCCCCCTTTGTCAATTTTAATGACAAAACTATCAAAACATATGGAATACAAAAAAAGATAAAGAAACTTCAGTAGCTCCTATTCCATATATCTAATCTTCAACATTCCTCGAAATCTTCGTCACTTCCAAGTACTCCAATGATCCCAAAGGTTTTAAGTTTATCATCACCGCTGTTGAAGATCCGTAGCTATAACAATGAGAAAGCATCGGTCTCGATCATTGTTATACAGTGTCATAGTATTATTACACAGTGTCAAAGTCCAATTGTATCACAACTTCAACAACAATACTATGGTGATATGTATCACTCCCCCTTAGTCAATACTCCATCTCACATGGAAACCACTCCCCCTTACACAATGATCTGAAAACCATATGTATTTGTAGTGTGAACTACATATTAATTCTCCCCCTTTTTGTCAATAAAATTGGCAAAGGTACAAGAACGGGATCATAATGAAATTTCCAAAAGAGACATATCATGACTAAAAAAAGAATACATACCAACTAATTTAGATGCAATCTTAAAGCCGAAGCTAAATGCATTCATCAAGGAGTTTAAAGATACAAGATAACCCCTCTAAAATTCCACAACCGCACACCCCTCAAGATATGACCATTAAGCACAAGTTCAAAAGAACTCTCCCCATTTGATGTCATTCCCGAAAGAACAACAAGAGCGACCTTAATTTCAAAAGAAAAGAAGGATTTTTATTGGACACCAAAAACCATGAGAATGATTTTTTATTTCAAAAACTCAATCAAATTAATCACAAGTAAACCCATGATTAATTTAATCGGAATACACAACCAAATTAAACACAAAAAGTGATCAATTCAATTGATTGTGCTCAACATAAGAGAATTTATGGATCTACGACTAAGTTAACCATGAGATAATGATTAGCTTAACCGTTCATATACTCAACATAAGAAAACCTTATGGAGTCACGAAAATACTCAACTAGATTAATTACAAGAGAACTCATAATTAATCTAATTAGAATACACAACCAAACTAATTACAAAAGTAATCAATTTAATTGTCATTTGTTTTGCTCGACATAGGAATACTTACAGAGCAATAACTAAATAACCAAACAAGATGATTAATTTAGTTCAATATGCTCGACATAACATATCTCACGGAACAACAACTAATCTAATAAATCAACTTGGTTGTATAATGCTCAACATAAGATACATTACGGAGCCTCACAGTAATACATAAAATATGGATCAGGGATGATCAATACTGCAGAATACACAAGGATTCATTCTATCTTCAATCACTATTTGCATAACAACAATTAATAGACATAATCCTTGAAAACAAAAGATTTTAACCTATCTTCCATCAAATGTTTGAAAATATAGGCTTAACTTTTGTATTTGTCAAAAGTCTATTCGTTCTTTTACCAGTACATGAATCCCGAACACGAACGACTTTACTTTTGACAAAGTATGGGAAAAACATAGTTCACGGACGTAAACACCAATATCCCATCACCCATTGCAGTATAACAAATCATAAAGATTAAATACTGCAAAACATCATCCTCCAAAAAGTTTTTAGAATTTAAACCAATAAACCTAAAAAAACAAGAAGATGAAAATAATAGTTATGTGTAGTCACAATCATTGCTATTCAAAGCACTAGTTATTCTTCCAAGTAAAACAAGAAAATAAAATTCCCATTTGAAGTCTTACTAGTCGTTGTAGATCTTTTTCAGAGCATCTACTGAGAATTCCTTCTCATTATTGAAAAACCCATTGATTATGGGATCGTTCAATTCCTATAAATCTTCAGAAATATCATTTAGCTCACTAAGTTCTCTTTTTATATCACGCAGGGTATTCCTGGTCAGAGACAACCTTTGTTCATAGTGAGTTATCTCTTCCAAAGAGGAAATGATTCGAGATTTTAAATCATTTCGCTTGTTGATGAAAACTTTCACCATGTCTCTAGCACGAAAACCAGAAAAGTGACAGTTAGAGGAAGAACCTTCTCCATTGGTTCTTGACTTCTTCTTTATCATTCTCGAGGAAGTGATTCCTTTGCACTAATGTATATTGACTGCTTCTACTGCATATCTTTTGGTAGTACCTCTAGTTACAGGAGCCATGAAAGAAGGAGAAAACAACCAATAAAATGAGATATATAAGTGTCAAACCCTAGATCATTTTGACACAGTCTTCAAAGAATCTAAAAATAAGATTACCTACACAAATATAAACTGAAATTCACGAACATTGACTTGAGCCACTTCTCAGACACTTCTCATCCTTCCCAAGTTAAAGATGAGAAGGCAAACATCACCATTCAGTTGGTGACCGGACGGGCCAAATGACCACTTCCCTTGTTTTTTCGTGGCTTGTCACTGTTGGTTGTGCTAACATATTTCTTACTTCTTCTGGAATATTTACCTTGCTTATCTTTATCCAGACTCACTCTTTGCATGTTCTTTTGAAGTTTGGTGACTCTTTTGTTTTTCTTGAATCTCCAACATGTATCTTTATCATGCCTTGATTGTCCACAGAGGAGCAGATCAATGTGGATTTTTCGTCTCCATGTAATTTTTCATGTTTGACACAACACCCAACCATCGTTTCCTGATTTGTAGAATCCATCACTTTTGTTGTTTTGATTTTGAATCCTAAGCCATGATTGTTTCCAAAGAATCTCTGACCAAACAACATTGCTATGATTTTGTCAGAACTTCCAGACAGCCTTTGCAGGTCATCTCTGAGAGAATTAATTTCTTCTTCCTTTAGAGACATGGTTTTGACGAATTTAATATGAAGATGCTCTATCTCAATATTTTTCGTCCGGAGTGATGATTCAACATTCCTCAAGGAGTCTTTAAGACGGAGGTTCTCTTGAAGAATCTCTTTATCCAGGAGATCAACCAACTCAGTGTCAAATTCAAGTTCGGAATCAGAATTTGATGTTGAAGGAGAATCTGAAGTAAAGGAAGTAAATCCATTGCACCAGTTACACTCATCTGAGTTATATTGAGAAGTATTGTATTCTGTTGAATTATTTTCAGCAACCAGAGAAGATGGAAAACCTGCAAATCTATTGTTCCTTTTTATTTGATTCTTGACCTCTTTGACTATTAGTGAATGATCACATTTATCATCCCAGGATAAGTGAGAGGAAGACATCCCAGTTTTGTTCACATCTTTGAGTGCGAACGTTCTCCTTGTATCTTGATCAAGAATTCTTAACTTTCCAATTAGTGAAGTCTTGGAAAGTGTATCAGGGTTATTTCCCTCAAAGATGGCATGCTTCTTAGAGTCGTATCTTGATGGCAGCGATCTGAGGATTTTCATCACAATGTCCTTTTCAGGAATGGTCTTACCCAATGCAAATGATGTATTAACAATTTCAGACACTTTGTGATAAAAATCATCAATTAATTCATTATCTGCCATCCTAAGGTTCTCTCAATCGGAATTAAGGTTTTGAAGCCTAGATTCCTTTTCGCTGGAGTTACCTTCAAATATGGTTTCTAAGATATCCCAAGCATCTTTAGACCTAGTGCAATTAGACATATGGTGCTGAAGATTTGAGATAATGACATGTATGATGGCATTCAAACCGTTGGAATTCTGCTTTGCAACAAGTATCTCGGCAGGATTATATTCACCAAATTCTTGGGAACGTTTACATCTCCAACTGCCACAATGGCAGCATCATAGCCATTAACAACATATATCCATGATTGAAAATCACATGCTTGATGAAAATCTCGCATAATAATTTTCCACCATAAGTAATTAGAGCCATCAAAGACTGGTGGTACGTTAATAGATATAGAACCTCTGTCTATAGAGTCATATCGCTACAAACACAGACTTGTAAGGTCTTAAACGTGTTTTCCTGCTCTGATACCAATTGAAAAAGCGGGGGTCTAACAACAACACCCAATATTTCGCTTAGCAATCTGTTTGGACTAAATCCAATATACTTTGCCAGAGAATCAACTAGACAATCAGACTCAATCTAGCTTAAAGTATATCAAGGAGTTAATATCTCTCTCTTGTTTTGATTTACTCGAGCTAATAGAAATCAGCGAGTCTTTAATCAAACATAAAGAATAACTTGGATGGTACCAAAGACCAATATCCAAGGATCAATCAATGATAATCAACAACCAAAGGTTGGATTACTCTAATTGATGATCTAACGGACAACCTGTATTATTTGAATTATAAAGATAAAACAATATAATACGGAAATTGAAATAACACGGACACCAGAAATTTTGTTAACGAGGAAACCGCAAATACAGAAAAACCCCGGGACTTAGTCCAGATTGAACACACATTGTATTAAGCCACTACAGACACTAGCCTACTCTAAGATAACTTCGGACTGGACTGTAGTTGAACCCCAATCAATCTCCCACTGATCCAAGGTACAATTATGCTCCTACGCCTCTGATCCCAGCAAGATACTGCGCACTTGATTCCCTTAGCTGATCTCACCCACAACTAAGAGTTGCTACGACCCAAAATCGCAGGCTTTGACAATAAACAAATTTGTCTCCCACAGACAAGTCTATCAAAGGATCAATATGTCTCCCACAGATAAACCATAAAGGTTTGTTCCGTATTTTGATAATAATCAAGGTGAACAGGAACCAATTGATAATCCGGTCGTATATTCCCGAAGAACAGCCTAATGTTATCAATCACCTCAAAACAATCTTAATCGTATGGTAGCGAAACAAGAAGTTGTGGAATCACAAACAATGAGACGAAGATGTTTGCGATTACTTTTTATATCTTGCCTATCAGAGATTTCAATATCAAGCCAATCAATCTGATTGTACTCGTATGATAGAAGATGCAAGATCAGATCACACAACTACGATAAAAGGAGTATTGGTCTGGCTTCACAATCCCAATGAAGTCTTTAAACCGTTAACCTGGTTTTAGAAGAATAAAACCAAAGGTTAAAGGAGAACCGACTCTAGTATGCAGACTAGTATCACAGGTGAGGTGTGGGGATTAGTTTTGCACAATACTAGATGTCTCCTTTATATAGTCTTTCAAATCAGGGTTTGCAATTAGGTTACCTTGGTAACAAATCAATCAATATCCACTGTTAGATGAAAACCTGATTTAGATTCAAGCTAATATTTCTCAATCGTTAGATCGAAAACTTAGCTTGTTATACACACTTGACAGCGCACGCTTCTAGGTTCGTTAACCATACCCAAACGTATGCACTTGTTGGTTCAACAATAGTTAACCAAAAGGTTAGCCATATGAGCATTTCATATCAACCATGTTCTTCTTCACCATAACTAGTCCAGATGACTTCAAATTGAACTAGTTAGAGATTGGTTCGATTGCAAGGAAATCTCATGTACTACACAAGACACAATTGAAGAAAAGATAATTTGGTTTACTTAAATCGGTTCATGAACTTTTATAGCCACGGTTTGCAAACTGCATTCCTTAGTCTTTTTAAGTTTAAGTTCAGAAATCATCTTCAGATATATAACCTTCGCAAGTTCGCAGACTAGGTTCGCGGACTTAAGTTGCCAGGCAGAGTTTACAAACTCCAACAGAAATTCTCGGGTATAAGAACTTCGCTGGTTCGCGGACTGGTTTCGCGGACTTAGCTTCACGCAAGTAGTTTATCAACTCTAGCAGAAATTCTCGGGTTTGAGAACTTTGGCAGTTCGCGGACTGAGTTGGCGGACTTGGCTCATGCCATTCTTCCAGTTCTCTTGATCAACAAAGTTCGCAAACTTTGGTTCAAGGAATAGGACTTATACATAGATGTGTTTCACAACAATGATTATGTCCACCATTGGTTATGTAATCTAAACTCTCATTTCAATCATTGAAACATTCTTAGAGGACGTTATACAGTTGTTACACCATTTCTCGTCAAAGTAATTTTCAAGATGATTGAAACATATCATGAATTTCGTCACATGGTAAATATAAACTTGATCGAAACGAAATTCTTACCAACACATATTTCGAGATATAGATAGGCGAGGTATACTCGGCTCGAAATACCAAATGTGTATAATCCAAGTCTATATATATAGCATACGACTTCTTGTCTCAAAGAGTAAGAGATAGAGTAGATAGACTTTTGAGTGACAGATAACTTCAAGTCTTTACATACCTTTTTGTCGAGAAGTTCCACCGATTCCTTGAGTAGTTCTTCTACTTGTACGATGAATCGCCATGAAGTCCTTGAGCTCAACTACACTTTTTATCCTAGTCCGAGACTTAGCTATAATAGACTAGAAATCAAGACTTATAGTTTTGATCACTAACATTGACAAACATGCTTGAGATAGAAACGCATGCGAGTTCGACCGAGAAATGCTCTAAAAATTATTGGTGGTTCTGAACCCTGTTGGTCGTGACCCCTTTTCTAGTTGAAGCGATTAGGGGATTGCCAGATAGAGCATTGATGATTAGAGCAAGTATTGCTAGTCAGAGCAAATACTGCTAGATCCATGAATAATTTGGTTGCATGACCAAATAAAATATTGATTAAAAGTATTAACCTAATATTATTTAATTAATTAATTGAAATATTGATTTCTAAATCAATATTAGAATATTGGTGTTTGAACATGTTCAGAATTATTCTAGACGTAGCATTTAGTTCAAAACCCTAATTATGATTAATGGATGATCAACAGAGAATCAACCAAATGAACGAAAGAGGGATAATCCCTATGAATGATGGACCGATCATGTAGTATCTGGATGCTAGACTGAGCATTTACCAACTCCTTTGCAGAGCAGTTGGTGAAAGAATGATTAATAGTTGTTTAATCATTATTAAATTGTGCTTGACTGAGCAATAGGTAGTAGAGCCTAATCATATAGAGAGATGAGGGACCGACTAAGAGGTGTAAAACCGACCTTTGGTGGTCGTGGGACCATTTGATGGTGAGTGGATCATCGTTCCAAGTTGCAGGGAGGAGTTTGAACCAAATATGGACTCTAGATGATTAATTAGGTCAAAAATTATCAAAGGAGATGGGACGACTTTTGCAATCCAAAGGGCGGACCATGACCAGTTATGGTGGCGTGCCTATGTTTCCATGCTCTTCACAGACTAATTCTGAGAATTCTTGTATTTTCTGATGGTTCTATTGAGGATTATTTCATTCTTGTACGAAGAATTTGAGTTTAAATGAAACTCTTAATAGTGGTAGAAGAACCACTATTAAATATATTAAAATAATATTATTTTAATATTTCTCGTGGTGGTAAGAGGACAAGTCACGGTTGCGGGACCGCTTGCTTTCCTAACCACATGGTTCATGGAAAAATATGGAAATTTCATGAGTTTTGATCGAAAGAGGAATCCTTGAGAGAGCAAAACCATAATAATAATATAATAATAATAATAATGAAATACGGAAAAGAGGGGTGGGCCGGCTAGAACCGACGGCATGGCCTGCCAGCTAGCAAGGTGGGCCCACCCTCACGGTTCCTTTATTATTTTATCTCTTCCTTTCCTTATTTAATCATACTTCCAATCCCAGTTCTTCCATGAATGCTCCTTTGAGCATTATCACTAAATACACCCGTGCCTCTTGCTCGTGGGTTACTCGGGACGTCCAAATGCCCGAAAGGTAAATACTCATTACTTTCCATGGAATTCGACTGAGAAAAATCCATGGATCCTGGATAGATGAATATTTAGGGTCTAATTAGTATATAATTTCTATGAATTCAATCCGATGAATATTGAGACTACATTTAGTTAATCCATTGCTCTATACTAGCATACAATATGTCTAGGAGCGTTCAGACATGATGTGATCAGCATCATATATTATTCTGGGTTAATTGAGACACCAGGAATGAATTTTGTATTCAGATAAAATGTGCCAAATCTTTCAGCTTTTTGATAAAAATGCATGGAATATTAAAAGTTCTGCCTTAGAAACCCTAATATTGTTGCTATATGTTATTATTGCTATGATATTATAGAACTGCGATTCACCCCTTGTGAAGATAAAAATTTCTTATGATTCTGATACTAATCAGAGATACATGATTTTGGATGTGATTTTACAAATATGACCTTCGTCAAAAATACACCATCAACATTAAGTCCCCTGCTTAGTGTGGAAGAGTCATGTTCCACAGTATGCATATAGATGGAGATTTTTATTAACATAGGAAAAATGAATAAATAAGATCAGTTGTTTAAGGATGCAAAAATAACCCGGTGTACCAGACTAGAACCGGACAAAAAAAACCGGAACCGTACTGGAACCGGGAGAGGAGGTACAGGGATCGGGAATCAAATATGAGAACCGATGTATACCGGTACTCAGTTCTCTGGGAGTACAGGATAGTACCGGCCTGAATGTCCCGATCAATAAGAGCCGTTGATTGTAAGTTTATAGATTAATCTTAACCATCCATTCTAGGTTTGGTATGAAAGTTTATAACAAAGTTTCATCGTTTCACATCATTCTCCATTTATTCTTCTTCTTTTTTTCTATGGAGAGCAGCCGAGTCTCATCTCTCTATCACCATCTTAGGTTCGCTTCTTCTTCACCATCTCTAATCGCATGTTAGGAAAAGAAGGAAGAGAAGGTATTGTTATTGTTGTTCATCTAAAAAAGTAGATAATAGGAAATAACTTCCAAATGGGAGATATGTGTTGTTAGTTTCCAAATTTGTGTCTGGTATTTTCTTGTGTTGTACTTCAGTTTTGTCTACATAGAACATGTGACATGATTGCTTGTATTGTTGCCCTTATGGGAGTTTGATTATTTGATTAATTATGTTGGTGGACATAAAACTGAAAGTTTGGTGGGTGAACTAAATTTTGAAGATTTCTATTTGAAAAATGAAATTGAGTTTAATTCATGATTTAGTTAGGATTTGAATTAATGGTTTTAATCCATGGTAAGCCCCTTTTCTTTTGTTCATGTGATTTTTCTAATTCAATTAATTATTTGTGTTTGCTGCTGTTCTTGAATGTAATCAGATGGAATTTTTTTTCTTCTTATTGATGGAAATGTTATAATCATTTTGATTGTGATTTAGGATGTTTGAAATGTTTAATATTCTTTATATTAGTTAGAATAATTTCATAAATTTTGTTATCTCTTCGTTAAATACACATAAAAGTATGGATTTCATCGCGATTCATGCGATTCAATACTGTAAACGAATTGATGTTTTGGAAATCTTTTGAGTATCAATGGGTTCAGACTTTAGAGGAAGATAATTACATCCTCCAGTGGATAAAAACCCGGTACCGGAGGTACATATACAAATACAAGTACCGGTTCTCAAAATGAGGTACTGATCAACACCAAGTACAGGGACCGGTTCCATAAGACAACCAGGTCGTACCAGACCATTTGCAGCCTTAGCTACAACTATGCCGAATGGTCGTTGAAGGAGCGATAGTCAGTCGTAGGAGCTCTTGTACGGTGACTGGGCATCTTCCGTAGAGCATAAAATGATAAGGTACGCTGATTTTGTCGGTAGAGGGACCATGTTGACCCGCGCATGGCATGGTTGTTGCTTGAAAAAGGAGTCCTAATTTGACTGAAATTAGAAAACCCTAATAATACATATAAAAGGGAGTAAACCCCTTTTAATCACTTCACCTTCTCTCATCACCACCACCGACCAGCAGCAGGAGCACCTCCATCTCTTCTCTTTCATCTGTCTGTCGACAGCAAACTTTGCCGGGAAATCTCGCCGGACGACCAACTTCCGTCGCTAAGCTCCGGTATGGTTTTTTTTTTGTTTTTTTTTTGTTTTGTTTTGCTTTTCTCTGCAACGTGATGCTTCATCCATGGAAAGAAAAATTGTTTTAGTATTTTTTTACGAGTTAATGAAGTTTTAGGTCAAAATACTGTATTTTTGACTTTTGGTGCTTCGAACGTCTTCGTAGGTGCTTTAATAAACTTGGGTACAACAAAGAGGAAGTCTTTGTAGCATAAAATGTTGTGTCATCACCATTGGTCGTTATTTAAACCATAAACAGGTAATAATCAGGATTTCATTACCTTTCCTTTGTTTTCGTCGTTTCTGATCGATATATGCGACTTTGCGATGTAATTCTCTTCTGAAATCGGCCTTCTATAGTTTACAAATCTTGCTGATTTTTTGAGTTTTTATATCCCACTGCATGGTGCATTGAAGTAATCATGCCTAGACGATCCGTTGAGATGTTAGAGGATAATTATGATTTTTCTTCTAATGATGGAGATGAGAACGTGATTAAGACCACTGCGAATATGGATGATGAATTTTTTGTGGTTCAGTATAAACCAGCGAAATCTCCTCAAGGACATAACTTCCATCTTCTTGTAAACCCCAGAGAAAGTGATAAGATGAAGATGGTTTCTCCGAAATCCATCATCCGATTTTGTTTGCAAGGAGGTCATTATGCTGCTTCAGTCATAGAGTTTAGAATTGCTAGAAAAGCTTTGCCTTATTTTTTTGGATGGACGCGACACATGCTTGGTTATGATCATGTCAGAAAAATGTTGGACAACGCACAAGTCACTGAAGCCATTAGAGCGTCTGGAGAAGTCTTCATATATCATGACATGCCTGGTATCGTGGATTTGCTCTCCCGATGGTGCGCCCCTACTCACACGTTCATATGTAGATGGGGAGAGCTCACTATCACCTTGGAAGATTTTGCTGCTTTGCTTCATTTGTTGGTTACGGGTAATCTTCCTATTGTGTTTTCAGTGGAAGAAACCAAGCTATGCACACCTTTAAGGACTGAGATGATTAAGATAAATGGGTAGGGAATTGTTATTCTCAGTGGTTTAAGCACTGGTTTTCAATGGAAAAAGACTCGGCCAGACCTGATGACAGTACATTGACCATTGCAACATTCTTGTCGTTGTGGTTGTATAGAGACGTGTTCGAGGACGGTAGCTCACAGTTGAAGGCATTCGTGATTCCCCTTGCAGTTAAGATGGATCAAAGTGAAAAACTTCCCATTGGTAGCTTGTTTCTTGGTTCATTGTGTTCCCATTTAGATTCCTTAGTCATCGACAGCCTCACCTTCAATGGTTATATGAAAGTGGAATCATATGTTAACACATTGTTCATCCAAGCATGGTTGTGGGAGCATCTGAGCAATTATGCACCTAATCCTCGTAATGTATTGCAAAAAAAAGGTGTAGATTCCCATCATGACTTTTCTGAAGATAACAATGCAAGGATAATGCATTGGTCCAACAAGATGCCATGCTCTCGATTACGCCTTGTTGATTTGTTGGATAATGAAGCTGAGTTCGATTTCCGCCCATGGGCGCCAGTTCCTCCTTATGTCTCTGAGTTGACCATTTTTTCCGGAGAAGAAGATATAATGTTGTAACCGGGGTACTGACCTCACCGATGGCGAAAAAACATTTATGCTGAGTTGTACTCCTAGACATCTTATGTCTGTCATGCAACAAAAATACCTCTTGGAAGAATATAACATTGACAGAGATGCTAGGAAAATGGGTCTTGATCAGTGTGCCCATCCTTTTAGGGCCACAGAGCCTCAGGTTCATCACCTTATGACTAACTTGGGTCGCGCACATGTGGCTGGGAGTAGATATTTGTTTCCTCGTCGTGATCGTGACACATACGTAACTCCGGGTTACATAAATTTCTGGAATCAACAACTCGAGCGTCTCTATGATTTCATAGTACTAGCATCGCCTCCATCGCGTGGTGCTCCTTCTTTAAAGATGACGGCTGATCGTCCTCGATTGAAACCGCTTCCCAGTAATGATAAGAGAAAACATTCCCAGAATCTTCACAGATGAGTATTTTCTTTGTAGTTTCCAGAGAAGTACAACTTCTTACGACCTAATTATTTTGTTGACTCCAACTGTAGAATGAGTGTGTCGTGAGACCCCTAAATAATGGTGACTTTGCGGATGTTGGAATAAGTCCCCATAGCGGTGAGAAGAGAAGTAAAAGTCACAGTATGTTATCTAACGTTGTGGAGCCTCCACCTGTTTATTTGGTTCGTTGCCTCACCCAATGACTTCTCTGCGTCTTAGAGTTCATGAAATGAATCATATTGTTATTCCATTATAGGGTTTTGCTCCTTATATCATAGAAGGTCTTCGATTTTCCACAGCCGAACAGTCGACTCAGATTGTTGGGTCTTCTGAGGAAGATAAAGGAACCGAAAACGAAGATGAAGAAGTAGATGTAAGTATCTTGCTTGATTGCTTGTAATTGTTTTTGAAGAAATAACCTTACATTCATGATTGTTGTTTATTGATGGACGCATTTTTGTGTCCGATTTGTCTCGATTCTATATATTGATAGTGCTCATTTTTGTACTTATTAAGGTGTTTTATGCATGTGTAGGTATTTTTGGGCAATAAACAATTTTAGAAAAATCGGCTCGAAAAGTTGTCTAAAGCACCTGGAGGAAATGATATTGGCACCCACGATTTGGATAAGGGGCACCCACAAGACACCCCCAAGACAGCTGTTATTCGCACCCCCATTCTGGATAGGGGGCGACCACCTTTCTTCCCAAACTCAAATTTCAAATTGGCGGGAAAATAGTGCAGACGCAGGCAGATTTAGGGTTGGAATTTTGAGCGATTTCTATAGAGATTAAATGGCTTATTTTCATTGGAATGGACCTGTTAGAGCCTGACAGGGTTGGTGTGTATGTTTGGATCGAGTATTTTGGGCTGGACAACCGTGTTGGAGTGAAACAGAGGAGGTGGAAGTTTATCGAAGTTCTGTTGATGACTAGGAGCAGATTTAGTCGGAGTTTGACGTGGATATTTATTGGGATTCACTAGATTCATCAAAACAGGGATGGTAATCCCTCTAGATTCGAAAATAGAGGAGGAAATCATCGATTTGTCTAAAATAGGGAGGTGAAGTTTTTCACGGGATTTTGGTTGATATATGGAAACTATCAGATGCAGATAAGGGAAGAATGGTAGATGTTCGATTCTTAGATATCCTTTAGAATTTCTGGGACGTTGGATTTAATATAGAGGAGGAGTAAACAAGATTTAGAAGGGAAGATCCCGTACCGTGGAATCAAAGAAAGAAGTTAGGTTTAATCGAGATTTCATCGAGTTATAATCGATATGTTGGCTATATATAGGTTGTTGAGAGGTCAAGGAGGGGGACGTTCACATTGGGGTAACTGCATAAAAAAACCAAGGCTTGCAGAGACGAATTCATAACTTGCAGAAAAGAGGAAGAACAAGAACAGAGAACATCGCTCAAGGAAGGTCGCAGAAACCGTCACCTATTCATTCAAATTCATTCTCTTTATAACAATTTTCCAACAATTTTATTGAGCTCGCAACAGTTCTCTTAAGGTTTCTCTGTAACAGTGAGTTCTGTAACACTTATATCTGTTACAAACTCCTTGCTTTATTAGTTTTCTCTCGTTTTTCACCCTTTTGAGCTATGAACACCTATTTTGAGCACGTGAATAACATGAGGAGCTAAAACCCTTAGCCGAGGCGACGGAGGAAGCCATTGTTCCATGAAAAGTGGTATATTTCTATTTTAATTAATTCTTGCAATTTCTTTTATGATTATTTGCATGGAACTAATATTGGAAAATTGATTTTTATTGAATGATTGTGATTCTTTTTGATGGAGCATGCTTAGTTTAAGACTTTTGATGTTTCATGCTTGATGTATACAATTCTTACTTCGAAAATCTACTAGAGGCAATAAATTAGAATCACTTTACACGCAAAGAATTGCATGAATATTGATTGGATTGAATCACTTTAATGGTCAATGGTGGAATCCTGAGTCTCGGTGCTTTTTTATATAATATTGATAACAAAAACTTCTTAAGCTTTCTATTGAGTTTTAGTCTAAAATCGAGTCGTCACAAGTCTGAGAATCGAACCACTTTTACCACTATCTACAAATCACATCAATTTTTGGCGCCGCCGACGCGGACTTGTTTTTAGGGTTTTAGATTTATTTATTTTATTTTTTATTATTTTTGTTCTTTTTTATGTTTTGGGGTATTTATCTTGTGTCTACAGGTTCTGGATCATAAAGAAAATTGAGACAAAGAGTTTTTGGTGATTTCATAAAGGCTTGGAGCTAAAGATTAAAGCAAAAAGAACAGAAAAGAAGACAATTTTATTTTAGATAATTTTAGTTTAGGGTTTGTTTATTTTCTTTTAAAAAAAATTGTATTAGGGTTTATTATTTTTGTAATTTTACTTTAGTTTTTGGACTTTTGGACTTTGGGACATTATTTTTTTACTACCCTACGGAAGGGTACTTTAAATATAAACTGTTTGCAGAGCAGGAGGACAATTACGATATTGTCTCTGCACCTTGGGTTCGTACACTTGACATCGGAGCCAGTGGCCCTAGTCGACTACAACCGACTCATCCCCCGTCTGGAACGGGAGGTAAAATTCTAAACACTCGCGAATCCCTTGTCAGCGAGTTACTGGACTCCTTCGTATGCATATATGTTGAGGACTGAATACGAACATTTATTTTTCTAGTAAAGGGAAAGGCCTGGCCATATAAGATAAGGGTTCGGATTTCATCACCGTTCTGTTCTTGGCCGCTTTAGGAACACGTAACCTACGCGAACCTAAGCCTAAAATTTTGACTAGAACGAGACCGATAGGGTAACGAGCTTAACAGGAAAGTCATTCGAAAAATATTGGTTACTCTTTTAAGCATACTTCGAAGTTCTTGACGGTTTCTGTAAGTTGAATGTGTGATTGCGCCGCCTTGTAATACCGGTGAGGCCTTGGGTATCAAAGCTCCACCGAGCTTCCCTCGCCTCTATTCAACTTACGTTAACTCGGATTGATTCCAGAGGGGTTTGCTTAAATTGTAATGAATTCCCATTCGAATGATTAGAAGCTGGTCTAGAAACAATCTAAGTGGAGCCATTATGCTTTTTGTTTGCTAGAAATCAATAGGTTTGATTTGGTGGAGTCGGCCTTGATCTGTGTTTGCTTACCCTTCCAATTTAGAAAATTCTATTGTATGCCTGAACGTAAAAGAGAAGCACTAGGTAGATTTGTTAAAGAGAAACCTAGTAGTTCGAAGCGTCTCGATTACCTTAATCTAGAGAGTCCGACTTTGGAAGAGTCTGTTTTTGAACGTCCTTTGACTGAGGAGAGAATCCTTGTTGCTCCGATAGCGCCAGAAATGGCAACTTTGAAAGCTTTGTTGAATCCAACTAGGACTACTCGTCCCTCATGTATCAGTTTAGCTGAGACGGAAGCAACTTATGAACTTAAACCTGGGACCTTACAGCTGCTCCCAATCTTTTTAGAGAAAGAAAATGAAAACCACTATTTCCATGTTAGGGACTTTGAGGAAATTTGTAGTACCCTCAGGATTAGAAACTTAGATGATGATGCTTTGAAACTTAAGTTATTCCCCTTTTCCCTAAAAGATAAAGCTAAATCGTGGCTATATAGTTTGGCTTCCGGGTCAATCGAAACGTATGAACAACTTACATCTGCCTTTTTGAACAAGTTTTTCCCTAGGCACAAAACATCATCTATTAGGAAAAAAATCTGCACGTTTTCTCAACAGGAGGGAGAAACTTTGTATAGGTATTTGGAAATGTTCAATGATTTATTAGCGCAATGTCCTCATCATGGTTTAGAGAAGCTTAGGTTAGTTCAGATCCTTTATGAGGGTTTAGATTATCCCACCACAACCACAGTAGAATATATGTGTACTGGTGGATTTGAGAACCAAACAGTTGATGACGCGATGACATATTTGCATGAAGTCGCCGAAAAGACCCAACAATGGGAAAGTAGTAGGGGACCCCAGAAAACAATTCTTCTCGGTAGAGGAAACGTTAATAGGGTAGAAGGAGGCTATGAATCAGATGCCAAAATTGTTGCTATAGCGAAAAGGTTAGAAGCTTTAGAAGTGGGTAACACTAGTGGTAGATTGGAGTCTTTTTGGGAAGGCCAAAATAATGAAGAGCAAGCCAATGCTCTATATAATAACACTAGGTTTGATAATCGTCAGAAGTTTGACCCATATTCAGAAACCTATAATCCTGGTTGGAGGAACCATCCGAACTTTTCATGGTCTAAGGGCCAGAGTCAGGGTCAGTCTAATAATTTTAATGCTCCCCCAGGTTTTGGATACACTAGGAATACATCAGGCCCAGAAAATAAAACGACTAGCTTAGAGGAATCTATTAAGATGTTAGCAAAAACTCAGGAAATGTTAGCACAGAGCCATGTTAGTTTTCAACAGGAAACCAAGCAGAATTTTCAAACTAATGCTCAGATCCTTGCTAAGTTAGAACTTCAATTCGGCCAAATAGCTAAGACCTTAAGTGAGAGAGATAATGGTAGGTTCCCTAGTCAGACTAATCCCAATCTTAAAGGAGTTCATGAAGTAGGTACAAAACCATCGAATCAATTGAATGTTATTAGAACCCTTAGGAGTGGTAGAATAGTAGACAATCAGGTAACCATGCCCGATAGTGAACATACTGTAGTTCACCCCTCAGGACCACTAGCTAAGGAAACTGATAAAATTTCTGATGATGCCAACTCAGTTCCTGAGAGGTCTGATTCTATTCCTAGATCCCCATTTCCTCAGCTATTAGTACCAACAAAGAAGGAATCGAACTTTAATGACATAGTGGAGGTTTTTAAGAAAGTTACCATAAACCTTCCTTTATTAGATGCAATTAGGCAAATTCCTGCTTATGCCAAGTTCCTTAAGGATACGTGTACGCGAAAGCGAAAACTTAGCGTCCATAAGAAAGCCTTTTTAGCTAGTCACGTAAGTTCAATCATTCAGAACACCACAACTCCAAAGTACAAAGACCCAGGTTCTCCTACCATTGCTTGCACAATAGGTAACTTCCGAGTAGAAAAAGACTTACTTGACTTAGGAGACAGTGTGAACTTACTTCCATTCCATGTATACTTACAGCTAGGACTTGGTGAAATGAAACCTACTCAGATGACACTGCAGTTAGCTGATAGGTATGTTAAAATCCCTCGAGGTGTTATCGAGGATGTTCTTATTGAGGTCGACAAGTTTATTTATCCAATGGATTTCGTGGTCCTAGATACCTAACCTGTCCCTGACCCAGAGAACCAGATACCTGTGATTTTAGGTCGCTCATTTTTATCTACGTCTAATGCGATCAGTAACTATCGAAATGGTGTGATGAGTTTATCTTTTGGTAATATGACTATGGAGATGAACATTTTTAATGTCAGTAAGCTACCTCATGATCTAGATGACACATGTGTTGAAGAGGTGAACATGATAGAATCCTTAGTTCAGGAGTCATTACCAAACATTTTGTCTGAAGACCCATTAGAAAGTTGTCTGTCCCATTTTGGTTTAGATTTTGACGACGATAGCACTATTGAACAGGTGAATGCTCTGTTAGATTCTACCCCCGTGTTAGACACTGATAGATGGAAAGCTAGGTTCAAACCATTACCAGTTTCTATGACTACCCTAATTCATTCTTTAGAAAATCCCCCGAAGTTGGACCTTAAACCACTACCCGATACTCTAAAGTATGTGTTTTTAGGCTTATCTGAGACTTTACCTGTGATTGTATCTTCCGATTTGGATGGTGATCAGGAAAGTAGGATAGTAAATGTACTTCAAGACAATAAGGAAGCTTTAGGGTGGACTATAGCAGACATTAAGGGTATAAGTCCTACTGTGTGTATGCATCAGATTCATTTAGAGGAAGACTCCAAACCTTCTAGGGGGATGCAACGTCGACTGAACCCTAACATGAAAGAGGTAGTTCGAAAATAGGTGCTTAAGTTGTTAGATGCGGGTATTATTTACCCAATTTCAGACAGTAAGTGGGTCAACCCTGTTCAGGTTGTCCCCAAGAAATCAGGTATCACTGTAGTCCAGAATAATAATAATGAATTAATCCCAACCCGAGTGACCACGGGATGGCGTGTGTGTATTGACTATAGGAAATTGAACAAGGTCACAAGGAAGGATCACTTTCCCCTTCCTTTTATCGACCAAATGCTAGAGCGATTAGCTGGACATAGTCACTATTGCTTCTTAGATGGCTACTCCGGTTATAATCAGATCGTTATTGCCCCAGAAGACCAAGAGAAAACCACTTTTACATGTCCCTTTGGTACCTTTGCGTATAGACGCATGCCTTTCGGGTTATGTAATGCCCCTGCGACTTTTCAGCGTTGTATGATGAGCATATTTTCTGATATGGTAGAAAGGTTTTTAGAGGTCTTTATGGATGATTTTTCAGTGTTTGGTTCATCTTTTGATGAGTGCTTGCATCATTTGATATTAGTGTTGACTAGGTGTAAGGAAAAGAATTTAGTGCTTAATTGGGAAAAATGCCATTTCATGGTTGAATCAGGAATTGTCTTAGGGCACATCATTTCTTCAAAGGGTATAGAGGTAGACAAAGCCAAAATTGACCTTATTAAGACTCTACAGGTCCCAGAAACCGTAAAAGATATTAGGTCATTCTTAGGGCATGCAGGTTTTTACTGTCGATTCATTAAGGATTTTAGCTTGATTTCTAGACCTCTTTGCAATTTGCTTGTAAAAGATGTTAAGTTTGTCTTTGATGATGCTTGCTTAAAGGCTTTTGATAAGCTTAAAACTTTACTCACTACTGCCACGATAGTCCAGGCACCCAACTGGAACCTACCCTTTGAGATCATGTATGATGCTTCAGATTATGCTATAGGCGTTGTGCTAGGTCAGCGAGAAAACAAATTACTCCATGTGATTTACTATGCTAGCAAAACTCTGAATGATGCCCAAATGAACTATACAACTACCGAGAAGGAATTGCTAGCCATCGTATTTGCCTTGGATAAGTTTAGATCCTATTTATTAGGTTCTAAGATCGTAATCTATACTGATCATGCTGCTTTGAAATACCTTTTGTCTAAGAAGGATACCAAAACTAGATTGATTAGATGGATCCTTTTGTTACAAGAATTTTGTCCAGACATTAGAGACAAAAGGGTGCAGAGAATGTGGTAGCATACCACTTGTCTAGGCTAGTTGTTAGTTCCCCTAATAATTCCCTTCCTATAAGGGATAGTTTTCCTGATGAACAATTGTTCTCTGTTTCCCAATCACCTTGGTATGAAAATATAGTGAATTATCTTGTTACTGGTCGAATGCCTCAACATTTGGGTAAGCAAGATCGTTCTAGGTTTTTAGCCGAGGTTAAGCATTTCTTTTGGGACGATCCTTATCTGTTTAAGTGTTGTCCGGACCAGATTATTAGGAGATGTGTATCTGAGAGTGACCAGTCTAGTATTATCCCCTTTTGTCATGAACATGCATGTGGGGGTCATTTTAGTGCTAAGAAGACTGCTGCTAAGATTTTGCAGTGTGGATTTTACTGGCCTTCGTTGTTTAAAGATTCCCATAGTCATTGTGTTTCTTGTGAGCGTTTCCAGAAGTTAAGAACCATTTCTCGTAGAAATATGTTTCCTTTGAATCCTATTTTAGTGATTGAGGTCTTTGATGTATGGGGCACTGATTTTATGGGTCCATTTCCTATTTCGTTTGGTTATCTTTACATACTTGTCGTTGTAGACTATGTGTCTAAATGGGTTGAGGCGGTTCCGTGTAAAACGAATGACCACAGGGTCGTAGTTCAGTTTTTGAAAGAGAATATACTTACACGATTTGGTACACCGCGAGCTATAATTAGTGATGGATGTTCACACTTTTGTAATAGACCGTTTGCACTTTTAATGAAACAATATGGTATTACCCACAAAGTAGCTACCCCATATCACCCACGGACTAGTGGTCAGGTAGAGGTCTCCAATAGGGAAATTAAGCGTATTTTAGAGAAAACAGTTAATCCTAATAGGAAAGACTGGTCATCGAGGCTTAGTGATGCCTTATGGGCTTATCGTACTGCGTTTAAGACACCCATTGGAATGTCACCTTATCTTTTAGTGTTTGGAAAGGCATGTCACCTGCCCGTTGAGTTAGAGCATAGAGACTATTTTGCTATTAAGAACCTAAACTTTTCACTTGACAAGGCAGGAGCTCACAGAAAACTCCATCTTAATGAGTTGGACGAGATTCGTAGAGATGCATACGATAGTGCTAAGGAGTATAAGAACAAAATGAAACTTGTACATGATAAGAATATTTTACGAAAGTCATTTTCTCCAGGTCAAAAAGTTCTTCTGTAGGACACTCGTTTGCATTTATTCCCCGGGAAGTTGCGCTATCAGTGGAACGGTTCTTTTGTGGTCCGTACTGTTTTTTCTCATGACGCTGTTGAGATTGAGACACCTGATGGTAGTAGTTCTTCGAAGGTTAACGGTCAGCGATTAAAGACCTTTTTAGAGCCTTTTCCTACAGGTGATGTTGAGGAGGTTGATGTAGATTTGAAAGTGATAAGTAGAAGTTCGTTCAAAGACTTGTAAAGATTTGATTTCAGACTTAATTTTGGTTTCACTTAATGTTACGAGAGACTGGGACTCAGGATTCCACCAATAAATCCATTCATGTAATTCATATAGTTATTCTAGACAATTACAGCTCAAATAGAATATTGACTCTGTTTCTTTGCCAAGGTAGATTTTTGAAAAGCAACGACTATAAATCTAAAGCATGGGATATCAAAAGACTTAACCTAAGTATAACACATCAATTGAAATCACAACCGTTCAATAAAAACCATAAAACAATTAATAATCCTTACAAAAAGTCATGAAATAATTAAATATAATTACCACACGCATGAAAAATGGCTTCCTCCGTCATCCCAGTGTTGGGGTTTAGCTCAGGATATCGTGCAAACTCTCAAAACATAGAAACATGGCTGAAAGAGTGTTTAAAGATGGAAGTACTAGGAAAATCACCAAAACAGATCAATTGCAACGTTTATATGCGTGGCAGATCGACTGTTACTAACGATACAGAAGTTGTAAGACTACTGGGAACGATACTATGTGTGTCGTGGATAAACCACACTTTTCTGCGACTGACTTGGGTCGTCCAATGTTCTTCAGCTTCGTCTTCTTCCTCCTGCTACTGCAACTTTCTCTGCAGCGTGATTTCTTCTTACCAAAGCCTCCTCTAAGACTACGTAAACCCCCCAAACTACCCAACATCCTCCTTTGAACCTCCCAACTCCTTTTATATACTTCACAGGGTCATTGAATCCCGAGAACACCCCTGTTTTTCTTCTTTTCCAAGTTTCGGCAAGTTTGGTTATTATTTCCTTTTTCTCTTCTCACGCGGCTTTCTGTTTGATGCAAACTCTTTTAAAAATATCAGTAAATCTTGCAGAGTATATTCTCTTCCAATCCCACCACATTCTTTCCAAAAATACAGCAAAGATATCTTGTGATATTAAACCTCATGTGTTTTATCCCAACTCGACAAATACTGCTCTTTTGTCGAATCTGGATGCCTTACCTTCCCTGTTTAATCTTTACACGTCACTCCCAATCCAAATCAGAGAAAATCTCCGACCAAATCTCGCTGGAAATCATCGCAGTTCAACAGCCATTTTCCCGTGAAAGTCTCACTCTTTGTTTTGATACAACTCGGTGTACATCCTTGCTTTATCGAATCTAAAGCACTTAGAATCCCTGTTTAGCCGTTATAGGATAATACCAATCAAAACCAAAAACCAAATCCATCTCAAACTCTTCAAAATCATGTCCAGAGAATACGCAGGAATAACCAGGTCTTCCCGCTAATTTCTATTTTCAAATAAAAGAGAAGATGACCTCCACCTATCCAGACTGGGGTGCATTTAGCCATTGGAGTGTATATAGCAGTGAGGTGCCCCTTAGTAAATGAAGTGCCCCTTATCCAAACTGAGAGTTCGAATAATAATTTTCTCCCACGAGCGGAAATACCACTTTTCGAGCCAATTTTCCCGCAAAATCTTATTTCTCCAAAAACACCTACAAAGATACCAAAAGCCATAATAAATACAAAATCGAGCACTAACAATATTTACAATTGAGATTATATCAGACACAAAAATGTGTCTATCAAATACCCCCAAACTTATTATTTGCTAGTCCTAAAGCAAATCAAATCTAGAAAATAAAATCCTAACTCACTGTCGCAGGCATCGTCGATTGCATTTAGCGTATGCAATAAGCCTTTAAACCCCTAGGTGTCCCTAGTGGCGGAGTGTTGTCTCCGGAGGGCTTACCAGAGGTATACCCACAAAACCTTTATACTCCAGGCCCTAGATATCTACACAGAACCTAGGAAGGCACTAAAGAATCTCCTTGGTTGGCATACTTATTGATTACAGGAGAGGAAGTACCCTGATGCGAAATTCCAATTGTTGTACACGAGTTCGAACTCAAGCATACTAAAATTCATATGAAGTGACAGAGCTCTACTCAGATAGTCGCACTATGGACATCAATATTCGGAGTTAAAACTAATCACATGGAGAGATCAAGAAGATGGATATAGAAAAAAATATATGGTTTTAATGTTTACTAGGTGAACGGTGTTTCTCATATCTGTCTGAAGGCCTCCGCCAAAATGAACCTATCCTAATGGACTGAGATACTAGTCTGACTAATATCAACACACTGGCATATACAAGGTAACCAGTGATTGATAATCCTAACTCTAGGTCAACACAACTGGCATATACAAGGGTTCCAGTGGTCGACTTTATTGAATTTATTCCAGTTGGTCTGATGGTCTAGTCTCAATTTCTCTTCTTCTTTTTTTTTTTTTTATTTTTCTCTTTTTTTTTTGTATCTCAATCACTCTAATTCACCCTAGCATTGGTAACAACTTGAATCGTGATCCCCACCTAATCACTTAGATAAACATAGTTTAAAAACAAAACAAAATAAAAACAGAAGTGAAAAGGACTCAACGAGATATGGTGAAACTATCATGTTATTTCTAACACCTGAGCTCTGTGCTTTTATGAATAGACTCTTTAGATGTTGCCATCTAGTCAGATTGGTTCCTCAACTCCTACAACCAAAATGCTTCCATCCATTTAGATTGGTTAGTGTCATCCTTAATAGGCATAAATTTCTAGGCTCTGGAGTTTAATTGTGCAACTAAAAAGTTTCTCCTATACCCCCAAACTTAAATCTAACATTGTCCTCAATGTTCTAAAGATCAAATTAAAAACATGAACAAGGAGAAACTGTTACCATTTGAAGCAAAAGAGATAAGGAAAGATATTACCGTGTTGCATGAGAATGGGTTACCTCCCAAGAAGTGCTAAGTTTAACGTCTTCAGCCAGACTAAGAAAGGATTAGTCACCTCATAGAATCATAAAGTAATAGCCGAAATATTTGTGGGTCATCAAAACCAAATAGAGTTATCACAAGTAAAAGGAATCTGCAACATGCCAAGAAAATGAACAAATAATGCACACCCTTGTCTAGTTTCCTGTTTAATACAACTACATCTAGTTGTGGTTCAGGTTCAGGATCTATAACTGGGTCCAAATAAAATATTTTCATGGGTTGCGTTTCCTCATAGGTTAGATCCAAATGTTCAGGTTCTAGAGTCTGGAAAAACTCAAATAAAAACTTAGGAGCACATAATAATAACCTGAATAATTGAGGATCCTCTAAGTCAATCAGATTTGACTTACACAGCTGACCACAATGAGAGTGGTGATCTTCCTTAAACAAGTATGTCGATCCTAATCTCCTAAAGTAATTAGGTTTAGTCTCAAAACTTAATATTCGACACATTTGAAAATCAAACATTCCCACATTTGGAAGAAAAATATTTGGTGGGAAAACAAAGTCAATCTGGGCATCATAGCCTGGGTAAACCACATGAACCAGAGGATGGGTTTCTAATAACTGAAATTTCTTGTGGACATCACTAGGTTCAGGAAAACGTGTATGAAGATAATCTTGTAAAATGGTTGAGGCACATATGTCAAGTCCCAAGTGAGGGATCTCTGTAAGAGCTAAAGGTAAGGCACAAGGAGAATGATAATCACCCCCAAACTTAGAGTTTTTGGTGTCTCTAGAAAGACTAGCTACAATTTCCCTAATTTCTAGATCATCAGATTCATGAAAATGGTCAATTGATTCTTCTAAGTCGGGTACATCCTCACTCATCTCGACGAGTTCATTTTCTTTTTCTAAGTCTATTGTTTCTAAATCGCTAGACTCAAAATATACTCGTTCCTCTAAACCATTATTAGCTTCGTAATCAAAAGGAAATACTACATCGTCTAAAATGGGGGTATCTCTAGTCAAATCCTCGTCCTTTTGAATAGGTGAATAATTATTAAAATTATTTGGATTTGAACTAGAAATAATATTATTATTAAGCTCAGTTGGAGTAGCAAATTCCTGATCATTATGCTTATTTATTTCAAATTCTTCATTAACACTATCCTCATCATAATCATGATAATAACATGAAAATGGTTGAACCTCATCTAAACAACAAGTAGTGTTACCAATTATATCCTCGTCATCTTGATTATGCAAATAACTATCCTCATTTTCAAGGGTATTATTGGAGACATTGTATTGAAAATTAAGATTATTTCGAGCAATTCTTTTGTTCGTCTCAGCTATCAGCTTGAGGGATTCCTCTATAGAAAGTTTTCTTTCGTCATAAACTAAGTTATTCATCTCAGCTATCCTACGTGTCGACTCTTCTAATTTCCTGAGAGACTCTTCTAAAGGAGAAATATAAGAATTTTGTTCATATGACCGGTGCGTATGTGGATAGTAATTGGGATCACCATGGTATGGACCATAATCTTCAAAAGGATGATGTTCCCAACCACTATTCACACTATGGTCAAAGTAGTAACGTCCATTTTGAAACTCAGTCGGATATTCGGTGTATTGTCTATTGTAATACCAGTTCGACATTCTACTGCAGGGGTGTGAGTTGTCACACAAAATAAAACCCACTGACATGGGATTAGTGGGTGGATAGAGTCTTACCTCCCGTACCAGACGGGCGATGAACTGTTGAAGTCGACTCAGGCCACCGACTCCAATGTCAGTGTACGAACCCGAGGGGCCGAGACAGTATCATAACTGTCGTCCTTCCCTGCAAACAGTTTATATTTAATTTTTAACCCTTCCTTAGGGTTTCAAAATAATAATAATGTCCCAAAAATAAAGTCCAAAACTAAAAATGTCCAAAAAGGAAAAAAAAATTACAAAAATAAAATCCTATTTACAGTTTCTAAAAATAAACAAAATAACTATATATAAAATCTTCTTCTTCACTCCTTTCAGATTCCTCTTTTCTTTCCTTCTCTGGCGATGCTTTCCTGTTATAACACTTTTTCTTTCCTTGTAGCTTCGCTCCAAATCTGAAAAGAATCGAAAAATACCAAAACGCGTAAAAAAGAACAAAAATAATAAAAAGAAAAAGAAACCTAAAACAAATCTAAATACAAGTCCGCGTCGGCGGCACCAAAAATTGATGTATATTTGAAAGTGATGAGTAGAAGTTCGTTCAAAGACTTGTAAAGATTTGATTTCAGACTTAATTTTGGTTTCACCTAATGTTACGAGAGACTGGGACTCAGGATTCCGCCAATAAATCCATTCATGCGATTCATATAGTTATTCTAGACAATTACAACTCAAATAGAATATTGACTCTATTTCTTTGCCAAGGTAGATTTTTGAAAAGCAACGACTATAAATCTAAAGCATGGGATATCAAAAGACTTAACCTAAGTATAACCCATCAATTGAAATCACAACCGTTCAATAAAAACCATAAAACAATTAATAATCCTTGCAAAAAGTCATGAAATAATTAAATATAATTACCACACGCATGAAAAATGGCTTCCTCCGTCATCCCGGTGTTGGGGTTTAGCTCATGATGTCGTACAAACTCTCAAAAGATAGAAACATGGCTGAAAGAATGTTTAAAGATGGAAGTACTAGGAAAATCACCAAAACAGATCAATTGCAACGTTTATATGCATGGCAGATCGACTGTTACTAACGATACAGAAGATGTAAGACTGCTGGGAACGATACTATGTGTGTCGTGGATAAACCACACTTTTCTGCGACTGACTTGGGTCGTCCAATGTTCTTCAGCTTTGTCTTCTCCCTCCTGTTGCTGCAACTTTCTCTGCAGCGTGATTTCTTCGTATCAGAGTCTCCTCTAAAACTACGTAAAGGCCCCAAACTACCCAACATCCTCCTTTGAACCTCCCAACTCCTTTTATATACTTCACAGGATCATTAAATCCCGAGAACACCCCTGTTTTTCTTCTTTTCCAAGTTTCGGCAAGTTTGGTTATTATTTCCTTTTTCTCTTCTCACGCGACTTTCTGTTTGATGCAAAATCTTCTAAAAATATCAGTAAATCTTGCAGAGTATATTCTCTTCCAATCTCACCACATTCTTTCCAAAAATATAGCAAAGATATCCTGTGATATTAAACCTCCTGTGTTTTATCCCAACTCGACAACTACTGCTCTTTTTTCGAATATGGCTGCCTTACCTTCCCTGTTTAATCTTTACACGTCACTCCCAATCCAAATCAGAGAAAATCTCCGACCAAATCTCGCTGGAAATCCTCGCAATTCAACATCCATTTTCCCGTTAAAGTCTCACTCTCTGTTTTGATACAACTCGGTGTACATCCTTGCTTTATCGAATCTAAAGCACTTAGAATCCCTGTTTATCCGTTGTAGGATAATACCAATCAAAAACCAAATCCGTCTCAAACTCTTCAAAATCATGTCCAGAGAATACACAGGAATAACCAGGTCTTCCCGCCAGTTTCTATTTTTAAACAAAAAAGAAGATGACCTCCCCCCCCCCCTATCCAGACTGGGGTGCATTTAGCCATTGGAGTGTATATAACAGTGATGTCCCCTTAGTAAATGAAGTTCCCCTTATCCAAACTGAGGGTCCGAATAGTAATTTTCTCCCACGAGCGCAAATACCACTTTTCGAGCCAATTTTCCCGCAAAAGCTTATTTCTCCAAAAACACCTACAAAGACACAAAAAGCCATAATAAATATAAAATCGAGCACTAACAATATATACAATTGAGATTATATCAGACACAAAAATGTGTCTATCAGAGGTCCCTCTGGAGGCCCCTGTTTACCTTGATTGACCATCGAGGCAATTTTGTATGTTGTATATTATTTTTATAGGTTTTTGGTTACACTTCACCCAGGTACTATCTTTCCGACTTCTCTCTTTACTATTTCTTCATGTTACTTATATTTTTGGTATTGTTCTTTAATTAGAAACATTGAGGACAATGTTAGATTTAAGTTTGGGGGTGGGGTAGAACTTTTTGTTACTTTTTAGTTGCATAATTAAACTCCAGAGCCTAGAAATTTTTGTTTATTAAGGATGGCACTAACCAATCTAAGTGGATGGAAGCATTTTGGTTGTAGGAGTTGAGGAACCAATCTGACTAGATGGCAACATATAAAGAGTCTATTCATAAAAGCATAGAGCTCAGGTGTTAGAAATAACATGATAGTTTCACCATATCTCGTTGAGTCCTTTTCACTTCTGTTTTTATTTTGTGTTGTTTTTAAACTATGTTTCTCTAAGTGATTAGGTGGGGCTCACGATTCAAGTTGTTACCAATGTTAGGGTGAATTAGAGTAATTGAGATACAAAAAAAAAAGAAAAAAAGAAAGAAACTGAGACCAGACGATCAGACCAACCGGAATAAATTCAATAAAGTCGACCACTAGTACCCTTGTATATGCCAGTGTGTTGACCAAGAGTTAGGATTATCAATCACTGGTTCTCTTGTATATGCCAGTGTGTTGATATTAGTCAGACTAGTATCTCAGTCCATTAGGATAGGTTCATTTTGGCGGAGGCCTTCAGACAGATATGAGAAACACCGTTCACCTAGTAAACATCAAAACCATCTATGTTTTTCTCTATATCCATCTTCTTGATCTATCCATGTGATTAGCTTTGACTCCGGATATTGATGTCTATAGTGCGACTATCTGAGTAGAGCTCTGTCACTTATATATGAATTTTAGTATGCTTGAGTGCAAACTCGTGTACAACAATTGGAATTTCGCATCAGGGTACTTCCTCCTGCAGTCAATAAGTATGCCAACCAAGGAGATTCTTTAGTGCCTTCCAAGGTTCTGTGTAGATAGCTAGGGTCTGGAGTAGAAAGGTTTTGTGGGTATACCTCTGGTAAGCCCTCCCGAGACTATAACTCGGCCACTAGGGACACCTAGGGGTTTAAAGGCTTATTGCATACGCTAAAGGCAATCGACGATGCCTGCGACAGTGAGTTAAGACTTTATTTTATTTTTGCTTGAGGACTAGCAAATAATAAGTTTGGGGGTAGTTGATGGACGCATTTTTGTGTCCGATTTTCTCGATTCTATATATTGATAGTGCTCATTTTTGTACTTATTAAGGTGTTTTATGCATGTGTAGGTATTTTTGGGCAATAAACACTTTTAGAAAAATCGGCTCGAAAAATTGTCTAAAGCACCCGGAGGAAATGATATTGGCACCCACGGTTTGGATAAGGGGCACCCACAAGACACCCCCAAGGCAGTTGTTATTCACACCCCCACTCTGGATAGGGGGCGACCACCTTTCTTCCCAAACTCAAATTTCAAATTGGCGGGAAAATAGTGCAGACGCAGGCAGATTTAGGGTTGGAGTTTTGAGCGATTTCTATGGAGATTCAATGGCTTATTTTCATTGGAATGGACCTGTTAGAGCCTGACAGGGTTGGTGTGTATGTTTGGATCGAGTATTTTGGGCTGGACAACCGTGTTGGAGTGAAACAGAGGAGGTGGAAGTTTATCGAAGTTCTGTTGATGACTATGAGCATATTTAGTCGGAGTTTGACGTGGATATTTGTTGGGATTCACTAGATTCATCAAGACAGGGATGGTAATCCTTCTAGATTCGAAAATAGAGGAGGAAATCATCGAGTTGTCTAAAACAGGGAGGTGAAGTTTTTCACGGGATTTTGGTTGATATATGGAAACTATCAGATACAGATAAGGGAAGAATGGTAGCTGTTCAATTCTTAGATATCCTTTAGAATTTCTGGGACGTTGGATTTAACATAGAGGAGGAGTAAACAAGATTTAGAAGGGAAGATCCCGTACTATGGCAGCAAAGAAAGAAGTTAGGTTTAACCGGGATTTCATCGAGTTATAATCGATCTGCTGGCTATATATAGGTTGCTGAGAGGTCAAGGAGGGGGGCGTTCACATTGGGGTAACTGCAGAGAAAAACCAAGGCTTGCAGAGACGAATTCATAACTTGCAGAAAAGAGGAAGAACAAGAACAGAGAATAACGCTCAAGGAAGGTCGCAGAAACCGTCACCTATTCGTTCAAATTCATTCTCTTTGTAACAATTTTTCCAACAATTTTATTGAGCTCGCAACAGTTTTCTTAAGGTTTCTCTGTAACAGTGAGTTCTGTAACACTTATATCTGTTACAAACTCGTCGCTTTATTAGTTTTCTCTTGTTTTTCACCCTTTTGAGCTATGAACACCTATTTTGAGCACGTGAATAACATGAGGAGATAAACCCCTTAGCCGAGGCGACGGAGGAAGCCATTGTTCCATGAAAAGTGGTATATTTCTATTTTAATTAATTCTTGCGATTTCTTTTATGATTATTTGCATGGAACAAATATTTGAAAATTGATTTTTATTGAATGATTGTGATTCGTTTTGATGGAGCATGCTTAGTTTAAGACTTTTGATGTTTCATGCTTGATGTATATAATTGTTACTTCGAAAATCTACTAGAGGCAATAAATTAGAATCACTTTAAACGCAAAGAATTGCATGAATATTGATTGGATTGAATCACTTTAATGGTCAATGGTGGAATCCTGAGTCTCGGTGCTTTTTTATATAATATTGATAACAAAAACTTCTTAAGCTTTCTATTGAGTTTGAATCTAAAATCGAGTCTTCACAAGTCTGAGAATCGAACCACTTTTACCACTATCTACAAATCACATCATTTATAGGAGGAAATATCCATGGATGATCAAGGCGACGGCGGTTCTCAATCATCTTCAGAAGAAGGCGAAGAAGGAAATCACCACGATTCGGAACCGAATGGAATGAATGGTGATTCCAATGACTATGGTAATGTCGATGCTTCAAAGGGATTAGAGGCTCCTCAAGTAAGTCCTCATTTTGTATGTTCTTGTTATGACATGAGTTTTACTCCTTGATGTAGAATCCCTATGAATGAATGAGGAATCTCAACGCAACTCGTTTTCAGAAAATTCAGAAATAATAGTTACAGTAAAAACGCCATAAAATCTTCACCTGATGCCCGTTTTTGATGGTCTACCCAAAAAATTTTATGCTCAGACAATTCCTCACCAATATCGAAGAAGACTTTTTAATTTTGAGCTCGTTTAGAGGTCTAAATCAGCGAAACAGAAAAGTTCCAGGAGAATTTCAGAAAATTTCCTGCAGTGACGATGTCCAATGTTTGATCCACTGCTCTTAGCTCGTTCGTCCGATGAACTTGAAATTTTGATATGTTATAGAGGACACCCATACAAAGAGAGTAATATATAACTTATGTATTGATTCTTTACCAATTGTTCCCAGTTCGTCACTCTGTACAGGGTAGCGTAAAATATCTTTAGTACGGCTTTGTTAAGAAATGTGTTTCCACGCTTCTAGACCATTAACCTGCGCTTTTGAATGATTCTACCGCAGAGTGAATATATTTAACTCACTGGTGCTCTGTATTTTATGCTTGAATCTTGAATTTCTTACTCGAAGTATCTTTACTCGTAAATTGTCATACCAGGTGCAGAATAGTGGAATCGAAGAAAACAGAGTCACTGAGGGTATTGTCGTGAACCGGGTTATCAATAAGACTCTCTCTGTATCACAAGATCATGTCAATGCCGATCCTGAGGCTATGGAGACGGAATCCCAAGCAAATGTTATTCTGGTAACCGAAGAAGATGCTCCAACGGGTGATGCTCCACACGAGTATCCACATGCAGGTGTTCCTTTTGATCCTTTATTCAGTGAGCCGCTCGAACATCATGAATTAGTTGGAGGATTTAGCATCTCTACTTGTTAGAGCATAGCATGGTTTAACCCACCAAGAATTGGTATGTCAAGTTTGGTTGTCATATTTTAGTGAATCAAAACTCATGTTAAGAGTCGCTTGATTATGTACTAGAGTCAACTTCGTATAGGTTAGCTTGAAAGTATTAGGATATGAGACATTACAAGTATTGCGAAGACTTGAAGATGTGAAGAAGCAAGGAGCTACAACGACAACAATCATCCTCCCACTTGAGGTTAGTGATATTTGACTTGAACTGTTTCATTCCCCAACGTATCTTTCAAGTCGTGCATATTGAAAACAAAACTTCGAAGCATATTTGAACTCTAGATAGACATAGTATTAAGGAATACAATACGAGGTTTATTTCTTAACCATTAAACTTTGTAGATAAGACATTGCCATAATCATTTAAATGCTATTGTGATTATGTATGGGTATGAGGTGAGTATTTCACCCTAGGGAACAATGTTTTACATGTGTTCTAAGGAAGTAAGTTCATAAACTTGTTTGTGAACCGAAAAGGAAATTTCCAGGTGTTATTGGTTTTGTTATTCATTGCTTATCTTATGAACAGCCAATATGTGTGATTGAGTATAACCGCTCACAACTTGTTTGTGTTCTTGGTAGAACTATTCACAAAGGACTGACTTATGTATTGGTATGAATTTTATTAGTGAAACCGATCTTAAGTAATCACCTGAGATGGTATGATCGGGTTTGTGTTTTGTCTGACCAAATTTGGGAAAGGGAACCGATCCTAGTAAGAGGTGCAGTACATCACAAAAGGGAACCGATCCTTGTATGGCGTGCAACAAGGTTTATAGCAGAAAGGGGAACCGATCCTATGGACATGTGCAACACATATAAGTTAGATACCATATATATGTGGGGAACCGATCCTACTACCTAGTCAACCGAATTTTGGAAATATAGTGTGACTATACATAGTACTCACAAGGAGGTAGAACCGAAACTTGTTTTGGTAGAACCATTAAAACCATGATTGTGATTGAATGTTTGTTTGATCAATCACATAGTTCTTGAAAGTCAGATGAACCAATTCTAAACTTGTTTGGAAGTGTGGAAAATCGGTTTCAAGGTGGTAAGTGTGAAAGAGAACTTACAAAGTAAGGATGTCGACATACTTTGAACACGTGTTGTGAATGTTTATTTCTTTAATTGTTCAAAGTTCTTCCTTAATAGCTAAAGGAAGAAAATCCCAGGATCGAAACATAAGTAAGTTAAGAATCTTTTAATTAAGGTTATTAATTTCATTTTGTAGGGAAATACAAGAATTAGTAATGTGCATTTACTAATTAGATTTTCTGAGAGATTTCGATCATTATTTTTGGACAGAGCATTTCCAGGAATTATGGAAACCTAATTTTTGTTTTAATGAATATCTTGAGAATATTTTTGGTTTGGAAATTCCTTGGTGTCCAAACTTCCTTGTCTATAAATACTTGAAGTTTGCCTTTCTAGCAAACTAATCCTTCGTAACAACAAACTTCCTCTTTGTTGTTATTACTAGTGTAGCCGCGAGTATCCTAATTAAGAGAAATATCTTACGGCCGCTCAGTTTAAAGTCTTCTTTGGGATTGAGAAGGTCTAGCATGTATCATTGGTGGGAAAATAGATTATTGCGGTTTATCTTTTGTTTTCATTGACTAATGGTGGTTGAAATCTGATTGCACCTAGTTTGTTTATGCTTGATAATCTTCTCTTCTAATATAAGATTCGCTCAAACTAGTTCATAGTTTTGATAGAGATCTTTAGACTGTTGTTAGTTCTAAAGACGATCTTGTGATAATCCATTGTTAACAAACACTGTTCTGTGCATGATTGATCACAAGAGATTCAAGCGATTGTGTGCAGGTTTTTATTGAAGATCTAAGAAGATTTGAAGACGAAGAAGATGTTGAAGATTTCTAATTTGTAGGTTCATAATCTTTGGTGTGCACAATACTTGTTTCGGTAAAAGAGGATCCAATTAATAATTGGTTTATCCTTGTGGTAGATTGGATTTATCAATTGAGTAGATCGGCATCAACACAATTCTTTGGATTAAGAATGTCGTTGGATTAATCTTAAACTATTACTTCGGTAATTGATCATAAGATAGATCTAAGGACCTGACGAAGGAGTTTATGTTAAGATAAACAGAAGAGCCTTTGTCCAACTCATATCACTTGGTGGAATAGAGTTGATACCAAACAGATTTGTTGTTCCTTTACTGTTTGGAATACCAAAGGAATTTATCCAAGTACGTGACTTACTTATAATTTGGAGGCGTGAGAATACAGATGGAACTAGGTGAACTATAGGTTTAGTTGCTTGGTCTCAACTATACGAAGTTGGTGTAATTTTGTGTAGTGGCTTAATCCTGAGAGTATTCAATTCTGGACAAGGTCCCGGGGTTTTTCTGCATTTGCGGTTTCCTCGTTAACAAAATCTTGCTGTGTCATTTACTTTATATTTCCGGATTATAATTGTTTTATTATAATTAAAGTAAATTACACAAAGATTAATTCCTATTTACTTGATAAGTGAATCCTACTGTGTTTGGTTATGTCCGAACCTTTTTATCAAGTAACATACTTCGTTGTTGTATTGTCTCGATCTCGTATCCATGGACGATCACACGAAGTGTGAACCGATTAGTTGTGTTGTCTCGACTCAGTCCATAGACAATCACTTTCGGAGAAAGGACTTATATGTATGAAAAGTTTTAGCTTGAGGTATATTTGGGTACCCTCGCCTTTTCACTACTAGGTATGCCAATTTATACCAGGAGATATGGAAGACATATGGCCACATTGCTATTACTAAGAAACTTGAGCATGCTTATTTCTTGATAATGCGAGTAGAAGCAATATTACGTATTGTTAATGACATACACCAAACCGAGAGGTGCCATTACCGCATGTGTACTCTATGATTGGGAGTTCAACTTGAAAGCTACTGAGGAGCATGGCCTCAACGTCAAGTGGCTTCGCCAAGGAGTAGAACTTGTCTAGAAGGCTCAAACTGATAATAAGGCCCTTTCCTCTGATGTTGTTGAGAAAACGAAAGTGAAAAAGCGGGGGTCTAACAACCACAACCAATATTTCACTTAGCAATCTTTATGGAAAAACTCCAATATACTTTCGAGAGAATCAACTAGACAGTCAGACTCGATCTCAAGAAAAGTATATCCAAGAGTTGTATCTCAATTTCTAATTCAATCTGCAATAAAAAAAAATAGGAAATTGCGAGCTCGGTTGAATATAAGAGAAATAACTTGAACGGTACCAAATACCAATGTTCAAGGATCAATCAACTTCAATCAAAAACCAAAGGTTGGATTTACCAATTAATCGATTCAACGCAAAACCTGTGATATTTCAATTATATAACAAAAAACAATGCAGAAAATAAATAACACAGACACCAGAAGTTTTGTTAACGAGGAACCCGTAAATGCAGAAAAACCTCGGGACCTAGTCCAGATTTGAACACCATATTTTATTAAGCCGCTAGAGACACTAGCCTACTCCAAGTTAACTTTGGACTGGAGTGTAGTTGAGCCCTAATCAATCTCACACTAATCAAGGTACAGTTATGCTCCTTACGTCTCTGAATCCCATCAAGACTCTATACACTTGATTCCCTTAGCTGATCTCACCCAAAACTAAGAGTTACTACGACCCAAAGTCGAAGACTTGATAAACAAATCTGTATCACACAGAAAAGTCTATTGTACAGATAAATCTGTCTCCCACAGATAATCTATGAGTTTTTTTCCATCTTTTGATAAATCAAGGTGAACAAGAACCAATTGATAAACCGGACTTATATTCCCGAAGAACAGCCTAGTATTATCATCACCTCACAATAATCTTAATCGATTAACGAAATAGGATATTGTAGAATCACAAACGATGAGACAAAGATGTTTGTGACTAATTTTCAATCTTGCCTATCGGAGAATAAATCTCGAGCAAATCTTAAAAAAGATAGTACTCAATCACGATAGAAAACATCAACATCAGAACACACAACTACAGAAAAATAGCTGGGTCTGGCTTCACAATCCCAACGAAGTCTTTAAGTCGTTAACCTACAAGGATTCGTGAAAAACCTAAGGTTAAAGGAGAATCGACTCTAGTCGCAACTACTATCATACCGGAGGTGTGGGGATTAGGTTTCCCAATTGCTAGAGTTCTCCTTTATATAGTCTTCAAATCAGGGTTTACAATCAATGTTACCTTGGTAACAAAGCATTCAATATTCACCGTTAGATGAAAACCTGATTAGATTCAAGCTAATATCTTTCAACGTTAGATCGAACTTACCTTGTTATACACAAATGAAATGTACCGTCATATAGATAAAGGTAATCGTACTTAAACGTGTACACTTAGTTGGTTCAACAATAGTTAACCAAAGGTTATCCATATGAGCACTTTCATATCAACCTGATTTATAACTAGTTGAAATGACTCAAATGAAACTAGTTAGAGGGTTGTTCAATTGTTTATATTCTCATAGAAGTATACAAGACACAGTTGAAGCAAAATCGATTTCGATTCACTCGAATCATTTCATGAACATTATAGCCATAGTTTGCAAAAGATTGCATTCCTTGTTATACAAATGTATTAGTTCATGAACAAACCGATTTTAGAACATAACCTACTTAAGTATGCAAACGGGTATGTTTACCTAAGTAGTCAGACTGAGTTTGGTTATGCCAGTATGCGTACGGGTACGCATACCACTTTACTCTTCCAAACTCTAGCAAAAATTCACGGAACTTGAACTTCGGCCAGTACGCGTACTTAGTTTCCGGACTTCCAACAACCAACCAGTACGCGTAGGGGTACGCATACCATGGTTCCCAGTTTTGGACTTTATACAAATGTGAATACACACTATGTTTATATCCAGTCATAGTTACATGTTCTAAACCCTCATTTCAATCATTAAAACATTCTTGGAAGACGACAATAGCTGTCTCACACAAATTATTAGCTTCAAAGCAATTTTCAAGTGATCGAATGATCAATACGAAACATTCCGAGTCTACATCAAATGATTGTCTCACACAAATCATGTAAGATGTTACAAGGCGATTTTGACATGATCATCTTTTGAATTTCGTCAAGATTAAAAGATGAACTTAGTTAAAGCGAAAGCTTACCAACACACATTTCGAGAAATAAATAAGGGAGATAAACTCGGGTCGAAATACCAAATGTGTATGATTGAAGTCTATATAGCAATACTACTTTTTATCTCAAATAGGAGATAGAGTATATAGAATTTTGAGTGATAGATGAGTTCAAGTCTCCACATACCTTTTGTTGATGATGTTCCACAAGTTCCCTTGAGTAGTTCTTCGTCTTCATTCGATGAACGCCGTGAAGTCTAAATCTCAACTACACTTTCTATCCTAATCCGAGACTTATCTATAAGTAGACTAGAAATAAATACTTATAGTTTTGGCAACTAAACTTTACAAACAAGCTTGAGATATCAACACTTGCGAGTTCGACCGAGCAGTGCTCTAACAATCTCCCCCTTTGTCAATTTTGGTGACAAAACTATCAATACATATGGATTACAAAATAAATAAACTTTGTACCTTCTCATCCAAATGCTTGATCTCCTTGGATCTTCAACATTACTCAACATCTTTATCACTTACAAGTACTCCATGATTCTAAAGATGTTCAACTCAACATCATGGTTGTTGAAGATCCGTAGCTATAACAATGAGAAAACAATAGCTCTCAATCATTGTTATTACACAACATCAAAGTATTATTACACAGCATCAAAGTATTATTACACAGCATCAAAGTTCAATTGTATCACAACTTTGACAACAATACTATGGTGATATGTATCACTCCTCCTTAGTCAATACTTCATCTCACATGAAAACCACTCCCCCTTACAAAATTATCCGTAGTCCATATGTATTTGTACTGTGAACCACACATTAATTCTCCCCCTTTTTGTCAATATAAATTGGCAGTGCGAAAATTAGTGGGATCCAAATGAAATTTCATAGAGATGCTTCATGACCAAAAGAGAACCACATATCAACTTTGTTTAGATGAAATCATATAGCCGAGGCTAAATGCATTCAGCAAGGAGTTTATACAGATACAAGATAACCCCTATAATATTCCACAGGCGCACTCCCCACAGAGATATGGCAATTAAGCACAAGTTCAAATAAGAACTCACTAGTCCAAAATCAGATTTTTAGGACACTTGGTGTTCACGGGAAACGACAGATGTTGTTTGTCGTTCAATATTGGACAGTCCGGAAGCGTCGAATAATTGGTATATGTCATATATCGGTAGGGTTTTTGTGATTTTGATTGATACGATCATCTTATTCATCTTACTTTCCAATGAAATTCTAATTCAATTGGGGGTTTTCTAATATTAGGTTTTCTTCTTCTTTTTATTGATTCGAATTTGAGAAAATTTTCTGTTGGTGGTATGAGATTTAGGGTTTTAAGTATTTTGGAATTTGATATAATCATCTGATTCACCAAAATCAAGACTTTGGTGTGATATCCTTTCTTTTGTTTTAGATTTTTTTTCGAATATTTGTTGATTTCATAGGTGATAAGATCCCCTAAATCCACAATCTGAATTTTTCCTGCGTTTACTAAATAGCACCGGCTCTTTCTCTATGAATCATTTGTGTTTCTCTATGCAAATACAATAGATTGAAGCCTCGGGGTGTTCATTGCTCAGTGTTTTGAATGTTGATTATCTAATCTATGTGGTCATATGTACAGACATTCCCAGTGAACTAACCTAGATTTGCTTGTTCAAGCTCCAATATTTCACTGGATATAATTATTTTCTGCAGGATCTTCCCACTGTTGTGTCATTTGTGTATCGTAGGGTATAACGTCCATATTTATTGCCAGATTAGTAGCAGTAATATTGGTTGAAGCTTATGATGTTGTTATTAGAATAATAATCATGTTTGCAAGAATATGAAGGAAGAGATCTGGAATCGTATTAAGTAAGTGGATTTGTTTTATCGTTACTAACGATGTGCATTTTTTTTTTTCTGTATGTGACTTACAATATATGACAAGTATCTGTGCAGTCTACTTTCAACATACTTGAAGCTGCTAAGAAAATGATTTTGATAAAAGCAAACAAATCATGGAAGTATAAAAATACCACGCTTTATGCAATCTGTGATGAAGCTCTAAGAAATGAAACTGTTTCTGAATTGAGGAATCATAAAAAAAGAAGACCAGGATGACTTTCTTAATGTTTATCTATCCAAGGAATTTGAAGAAGCTAGGGAAAGAGGGAAGGTTGCAAGGTCCAATGTAAAGACACCACATAGTACTAGTAGAAAAGGCATTCCGAGAGTGGCACATAAGATGGTACTACTTTATTCTATTACTTGTTTTCTAATCACATTGATCCATGTGCTAGTCTTGAATGAAATTATTGCCCATTATTAGTAGTCAACTAGCTTGTAAGTTGTAATATGAAATTACTTGTTTGTGATGATATCACAACAGAAAAAGGAGATCCCAGATAGTGAGGTGGACAGACCTGTATTGTATCCCAGATTCTGAGGTAGACACATGTCTACAAGGATATCCCAGATGATCAATTACATCCTAAACATGTTGCAGCAAAGAAAGTAGTAAGTGTTGTTGATTTCGTAAGCTTAACATATAATAAACTGGTCATATAATTTATACTTATCAATGATATTTTATCATTCTGTAGGAAGAGGTTAGGAAATATGAACGCTATCCTAACTCATCAACAAAAAAGTATTTGGATTCTGATGTTGTTTCATTGGTTAGTGGAAGTGAAATTTACCATTATATTCTTCATAAGCATTTGGATTTTGATGCCTTTTTCTACCATCCTGTTTTGCTGAAATTATAATTATTGTTCTGATAGGTCTTTGGAAGTGATGGAAAGGGCTATGTACGTGGATGGGTGGAAAGGTATCGAAGACTGGAATACTTGCTTCTGCAGCTTATAGGGAAGAATTGCGTATTGAGAAATTGAAAAACCAAGGTCTTCAAATTCAGCTGACTACTTTAGAGGAAAGATTTAATATTTTTGAGGCAGGAAGGCAGGATAACAATAGTGTTCAACCCTCAACTTCTGCTTCACATAAGGTATGGCATGCTTGTTATAATTGTTCTTTCCTGGTGACGTTTTACTAAGTACATAGCAGGATTTCGATTCTTTTCATTGGACTGTATGATGATCCAGAGATCTTAATGACTGTGGTGACACTTTGATGTTGGTATGACATATGCATGATATGTATGATACACAAAATTGACCTTTTAGTTGCATCTTTTCAAAGCGTCATGTTTATTTGTTGATACAGCCAAAAAAAAATTCCATACTGTTTTCTGGATATCAGTGTCCTGGATTTCTATATTTTATTTGCATAAATCTGGCTCCACATAATAATTTGTCCCCATACTACTGATGGATAGAATCAAGCAACTGGATGCATCTAGAGGAATTTAAGGAAGAAGGCAGTTGCATTTGGACGTGTTAATTTTAGTACATCACCAAATGAAGAGAACTATGACGTCGTTATTGATGAAATTATCGGTGAATATATGGAACTATGTGTTGGAGATGGAAGACTCGGAGATATTGATCTTGGCAAGATGATTGAGTGGCCAAAGCAATACGTAATTCGGGCACTTGTATGTAAAATCACATTGTTTTTATTATTCATTGTTGTTTTGAGCATGAAGTAGCTTTTGTTGTTAAATTTAGAGATGTTTGGGTTGTTAACTGAATTCAAAGTTTAAGTTAACCTGATGAGTTGCATTTGCTTACAAAATTCATTGGGTTGTTTGTCTGTGCTATTTCTTTAACAACAATAACAAAAAAAGCAAGGAAAAATAATTGTTTATAGGCTGAAACTGACTTGGCTGAAACTGACTCAGCTGAATCAGATATGGCTGAATCTCTGGTTATAGAATTTCGACAATCATCCTTAGTAGTTAATTTTAGATAAAATATATTTGTTATTATTTATCATGAACAAATAAGAACCGTCATATAATAAATAGTACACCAAAACTGGGACAGACTTTAGGACAAACGATATTTGTCTTATAACTCTATTTTCGACAGTTTTGGTGCGTCCTAAATTCCACGTTTTGGACTAGTGACTCTCCCCCATAAAATGTCATTCCCTAAAGAACAACAAGAGCGACCTTACTTTCACAAGAAAAGAAGGATTTCTTTGGTAATTAAAAAATCTCATGAAACATGAATTTTGTATCCAAAATACTCAATTAAATTAACCACGAGAGAACCCATGATTAATTTAATAGGAAATGCTCAACATAAGAGAACTTATAGAGCCACACAGTATTTACACAAGGATGTGGATCATGAGAACCAATACTGCGGAATATTCAAAGTTTCATTCTATTTTTCATAAATATTTGCACAGAGACATATAATAGACTTAATCTTTGTAAACGAAAATTCATCCTATCTTCCATCAATATTTTCATAATGACATAATAGGCTTAACTTTTGTTTGTCAAATGTTCATTCAATCTTTTATCAATATTTGCATAATGACATATGAAAGACTTAACTTTTGACCACGTATGGGATAATCATAGTTCACGGCAAGCACATATATCCCATAACAAGTTGCAGTATATGAAACCATAAAGATTTATACTGCAAAATCATCTTCCAAGTAAACTTTACAATTTAAATAAATAAAACTAAAAACATTGAAAGATGAAAATCGTTGGAAATAGCTATGTGTACTCACAATAATGTCTATTCCAAACCTAGCTTATTCTTCTTAAAACACAAGAATAAATTCCCATAAGAAGTTTCCTAGACAAAAAGAAATCGACAAGCTAAGAAACAAAGAAAGACTCTTAATCCGTCAAATACGAACATGAACTGAAATCAAAGACCACTTCCGGAATCTCCATGAGTCTTGAGTCCTTTGAGCTTGTGATCGACATCATCCACTGCTTCTTCAGAGAAGATATCCTCATTGAGAAGATCTTTAACATTTGTCTTCATGAGAACAAGGTTTGATTTAACCTTTTTCAACTCAGTTCTCAACACATCAAGATCCTTTATAGTATCAATGAGTTGCAGTTTTGCTTCCTCAAAGTACTTAAGAAAATCATGAACCACTTCAGCAGAAACCATATCCTCATTCTCAACATCCTGATGAGTGTAGGCATAGTAGCATGAGGCTTTAGGATTTTGATCATCTTCTACTAGGGTTCTTTTCTTCCTCCTTTTTGACTCGAAACCAATACCTTTATCAAGTAAACCTCTTGCAAAGTCACCAGTGCGAGAAGGTGAAGACATTCTTGACAAATAGACAATAACTTAGAGTACGTGTACGTGACCCAATGTGTTTCGTATTTAAATGGTTTAATAGGGAAGTTAACTTTTAGGGTTTCTAAAGATAATTCATGACAAGTAAGATATGGGTACTCGTGCGAACATAATCCGAACCCAAAAGAAAAATAAAAACCGAAACAAAAACGTACCTTAAGACTCAACGGTACTTTTGCTACGAGAATTTTTGGCTCAATAAATTTTATATATCCAAAGAGAAACAATTTAGAGCACAAGAGTAGCAGGCAACTTAGTTGCAACGAAAAATTCTTCTAAATTAAAACAAAAAGAAAAACGAAGAACTTCTTGAGACACAAACAATACTTAGGCAGCACTGTCTAGAGACAATAGTTCATCTATGGACGATAAGAAGATAGCTAGACTAATTATAAAGCAAATACCAATAAGTATACCTGACCATATCTCACTCAACCAGGATTTTTGTGAGTGATAATTCAACCTTGCGATTTAATTAGCACAAGTATGAGCTCTAAGCTCATTAAATGAACGGTGTTCATGGTTGAGTCTCTTTTTCCTTCCAATTCTAGGAAAGAATCCCTTTTTATGTGAAAAAATTATTATGAAAATCACAGTCATCAAAATATGAGACATAGTTAGAATCCTTACCATAAGAGGTATTTTGACAGCTTGCTGATAAGATCCTTGTATCCTTCAATTATCAGATTAAGTTGTTCTTTCACATCTTCACTTTTGCTTCTACCTAAATGAATCTTTTTCACATCTTGAACATCATCCTTCACATTAGGTTGAGAGGGATATTTCTGAAATCTCCTTGACAAAATTGAATTAGAGTTACAATTTGTCCGCACATTCGATGAGCAAGTAGAACTGACTTTACTGGTAGAGTTTACAGGGTGAATACTAAAAACGATGGGTTTAGACATCCGAATGTCAGTTACACCTTGGAGTATTAAATCTGAGGTGTGTTGAAGACGAACAACAGAATTGTTATTCAATCTAGACTTGCTTTTCCGTTCACCATGTGCTTTTGAATTTCAAAAGAGACACACTTTCTGATCACATGAGTGATTAAAATGAACAGGCATACCACCGTTGCTAGGAGATTTCTTCCTCTGAGTGATGCGAAGTATCCTTGATTAGAGACTTTACTCAAGCACATCTTTTCCAATAGGAAGGGATTCCGATTTTACTTCTAGAACGGAATTTCTTACAGTTGAGACAGAAGCAGTTGGTATAGTGGACTCTTTGGAACATCCTTGAATAGAGAGTTTACTCAAAATATATTCACTTTCCAAAGCATCCTTTTTCAGGTTCTCCTCGAGTAAGGTTCGTGATGAGCGAACATCAACGAATTTCTTGCCAGGACGCTTTATTTTAGAGTCATGATTTTTTACTATACCGAGAAAAACATTAACATTGTTTTTCAATCGATTGATTCTATCAGCCTGGGTTCTAACAAGGTTTATAATCAGTTTACTCTCTTCGGATTCTTCCCTTTCATCAACAGAGTCGGACTCGTTTGAAAGGTAATCTAGATAACACTTGTCAGTGCACGTCTGTTTCGTTGAAACACTAGTTTCATCTATATTTGAGATTGAAAATATTTCTATTTAATAGATTCCATAGAAACGGAACTTTTTTTTTTGGTGATGCGATTTTCAGAGATAACACTACTGTCCATAGAGTCAGATCGCTACAAACACATACTTATGAGGTCTTAAACGTGTTTTCCTGCTGATACCAATTGAAAAAGCGGGGGTCTAACAACCACACCCAATATTTCGCTTATCAATCTGTATGGACAAACTACAATATACTTTCGAGAGAATCAACTATACAGTCAAACTCAATCTCAAGAAAAACATATCCAAGAGTTGTATCTCAATTGCTCAATTCAATCTGCAATCAAACAAATAGGAATTTACGAGCCCGATTGAATATAAGAGAAATAACTTGAACGGTACCAAAGACATATGTTCACGGATCAATCAATTTCAATCAACAACCAAAGGTTGGATTTACCAATTGATCGATTCAACGCACAACCTGTAATATTTCAATTATATAACAAAATATAATGCGGAAAAGAAATAACACGGACACCAGAAGTTTTGTTAATGAGGAAACCGCAAATGCAGAAAAACCCTGGGACCTAGTCCATATTTGAATACCACACTGTATTAAGCCGCTACATACACTAGCCTACTCCAAGTTAACTTCGGACTGGAATGTAGTTGAGCCCTAATCAATCTCACACTGATCAAGGTACAGTTGCGCTCCTTACGTCTCTGAATCCCAGAAGGACTCTACGCACTTGATTCCCTTAGATGATCTCACCCACAACTAAGAGTTGATACGACCCAAAGTCGAAGACTTGATAAACAAATCTGTATCAAACAGAAAAGTCTTGTATAGATAAATCTGTCTCCCAGAGATATACCTATCAGTTTTGTTCCGTCTTTTGATAAATCAAGGTGAAAACCGACTTATATTCTTGAAGAAAAACCTAGTATTATCAATCACCTCACAATAATCTTAATCGATTAACGAAACAAAATATTGTGGAATCACAAACGATGAAACGAATATGTTTGTGACTACTTTTCAATCTTACCTATCGGAGAATAAATTTCGAGCAAATATTAAATAAGATAGTACTCAATCACGATAGAAAACAACAAGATCAGAACATACAACTACGGAGAAAATAGTTAGGCCTGGATTCACAATCCCAATGAAGTACTTAAGTCATTAACCTACAGGGTTTCGTGAAAAACCTAAGGTTAAAAGATAAATCCACTCTAGTCGTAACTAGTATCACACAGGAGGTGTCCTCGGATTAGGTTTCCCAGTTGCTAGAGTTATCCTTTATATAGTCTTGAAATCAGGGTTTGCAATCAATGTTACCTTGGTAACAAAGCATTCAATATTCACCGTTAATGAAAATCTAATTAGATTCAAGCTAATATATTTCAATCGTTAGATCGAATTTAGATTATTATACACAAATGAAATGTACCGTCATTTAGATAAAGGTAAACGTACCTAAACGTGTACTCTTAGTTGGTTCAACAATAGTTAACCTAAGGTTAGCCACATGATCACTTTCATATCAACCTGATTCATCTTTATCATAACTAGTTCAAATGACTCAAATGAAACTAGTTAGAGAGTTGTTCAATTGTTTATATTCTTATAGAAGTATACAAGACACAATTGAAGCAAAATCGATTTTGATTCACTCGAATCATTTCATGAATATTATAGCCACGGTTTGCAAAAGATTGCGTTCCTTATTATATAAATGTATTGGTTCATGAACAAACCGATTTTAGAATATAACCTACTTAAGTATGCAAACGGGTACGCATACCACTTTACTCTTCCAAACTCTAGAAGAAATTCACGGAACTTGAACTTCCGTCAATAAGCGTACGGGCACGCATACTTAGTTTCCGGACTTCCAACAACCAACCAGTACGCATACGGATACGTATACCATGGTTTCCGATTTCGGACTTTACACAAATGCGAATACACACTACGTTTATATACAAACATGCTTACATGTTCTAAACCTTGATTTTAATCATTGAAACATTCTTGAAAGACGACAATAGCTGTCTCACACAAACTATTAGCTTCAAAGAAATTTTAAAGTGATCGAATGATCAATACGAAACATTCCGAGTCTACGTCAAATGATTGTCTCACATAAATCATGTAAGATGTTATAAGGAGATTTTGACATGATCATCTTTTGACTTTTTTCAAGATTAAAAGATGAAATTAGTTAAAGAGAAAGCTTGCTAACACACATTTCGAGAAATAGATAAGCGAGATAAACTCGGCTCGAAATACCAAATGTGTATGATTAAAGTCTACATAGAAATATGACTTTTTGTCTCCAATAGGAGATAGAGTAGATAGGCTTTTTAGTGACAGATGAGTTCAAGTCTCCACATACCTTTTGTTGATGCAGTTCCACAAGTTCCCTTGAGTAGTTCTTCGTCTTCATTCGATGAACGCCGTGAAGTCTAAATCTCAACTACACTTTCTATCCTAATCTGAGACTTATTTATAAGTAGACTAGAAATCAAGACTTATAGTTTTTGCAACTAAACTTGACAAACAATCTTGAGATAGCAACGCTTGCGAGTTCGATCGAGCAGTGCTCTAACAATCTCCCCCTTTGTCAATTTTATTGACAAAACTATCAATACTTATGGGTTACAAAATAAATAAACTTTGTAGCTTCTCATCCAAATGCTTGATCTCCTTGGTTCTTTAACATTACTCGAAATTTTCGTCATTTCCAAGTACTCCATGATTCTAAAGGTGTTCAACTCAGCATCATGGTTATTGAAGATCCGTTGCTATAGCAATGAGAAAACAATAGCTCTCAATCGTTATTATACAGTGTCATAGTATTATTACATAGCACCAAAATTCAGTTGTATCACAACTTTGACAACAATACTATAGTGATATGTATCGCTCCCCCTTAGTCAATACTTCATCTCACATGAAAACCACTCCCTCTTACATACTGATCCGTAAACCATATGTATTTGTAGTGTGAACTACACATTAATTCTCCCGCTTATTGTCAATATAAATTGGCAGAGGTACGAAAACTAGTGGGATCTTAATGAAATTTCCATAGAGATACTTCATGACCAAAAGAGAACCACATATCAATTTTTTTTAGATGCAATAATATAGCCTAAGCTAAATGCATTTATCAAGGAGTTTATAAAGATACAACATAACCCCTATAATATTCCATAGCCGCACTCCCCACAAAGACATGGCAATTAAGCACAAGTTCAAAAAAGAACTATTCCCGATAAAATGTCATTCCCAAAGGAACAACAAGAGCGACCTTACTTTTACAAGAAAGAAGAATTTATTTGGACATTAACAAATCTCATGAAACATGAATTTTATATCTAAAATACTCAATTAAATTAACCACAAGAGAACCCATGATTAATTTAATTGGAAATGCTCAACATAAGAGAACTTACGGACCCGAACAGTATTTACACAAAGATGTGGATCATGAGAACCAATACTGCGGAATATTCAAAGATTCATTCTATTTAAAATCAATATTTGCATAGAGATATATAATAGACTTAATCTTTGTAAACAAAAGTTCATCTTATCTTCCATCAATATTTGCATAATGACATAATAAGATTAACTTGTGTTTGTCAAAAGTTCACTCAGTCTTTTATCAATATTGACATAATGACAAATGAAAGACTTAAGTTTTGACCACGTATGGGACAATCATAGTTCACGGACGCAAACACACATATCCTATAACAAGTTGCAACATATAAAACCATAAAGATCAATACTGCAAAATCATATTCCAAATACACTTTAGAATTTGAATAAATAAATCTAAAAACATTGCGAGATGAAAAACGTTTGAAATAGCTATGTGTACTCACAATAATGGCTATTCCAAAACTTAGTTATCCTGCTTAAAACAAAAGATTAAATTCTCATAAGAAGTTTCCTAGACATATTGAAATATAACTCCTAGGAAGAATGCAAGAGAAAATAATTATACATGACCAGCAACCAGAGATCGAACATAGACAAGTTCATCAGTTGCTTTCTTCAGTTCGTTTTTCAGAAAATCAAGATTCTTTGTTGCAATTCCAAGTTGTTCACGTACGACATCAATATCTCGAAGAATATTTCCTACCAGTTGAGATGACATCTGATCTTGCAGTTTGTTTTCATGATCAACAACATGGTAGCAGGTTATTAAAATAAGGCTCTCGTGAAACTCAATAGCCTTGCCCTTCTCAACTTCGTCTTCCTTGTTGCATCCATCCATTTTGCACACCACACAAAAATTCAAGGGAATTTTTGACGTTTCAAAATGCGTATGTATCATAAGAAGATGAAAAATATGATACATATATATATGAGTGTTTCATAGAGAAACCCTAGGGATACTCGTATGCGTTTGATAAGAGTCAAGTGCACGTGCACTTATGGTTACGAACCAGGTTCGAAACCAAGAGTGTAATGGAGCCTAGTTTAGAACTCATTTTGATTAAATTAAGGACAAATTATAAATAAATTGACATACCATCTTAGTTCCAAAAGAACATAAGATAATTGTTGAAACAACAACTCACTGATCAATGGGAAGAAAACAAGAGTTTTTCAAGGTAAGCAACAAAAAGAATATTCTCAGGAGTTAATGATCAACTATATAATATACTGGAGCAACGCTCAATAGTAGAATGATCATATAAAAACAATACTACAACAAGGACTACTTTCTCAAGACAATTTTTTTTTGAGAATTGAGCATCCTCCCACAGATACAAGGAGGATGCTACTTTGAGCGGTCAACTTGTATTTTGATGAGCATTTTGCTCATCAAGGATTTTGACTTCTCCCCTTTTTCCTTCATGAAGATTTTTAGAAACAATAAAAGGGTTATTCGAAAGAGAAATAGAAAGAGGAGGACAAGAGATACCCGAAACTGCCGCCTTCCTTGCCTTCTAAATGCTGCATTTAAGTATGTTTATATTCATTTTGAGATCCGAGACTCGATTATTGTTGTGAATGTAATCTAGAGTAGACATTTTAGATTCAAGGATTTCTTCATAGAGAGGAAAGGATCTTGAACATTTCTTCTTCCTCCAATGACTTTTTCTCTTTACAGAGTAATTTGAATTTCTTCTTCCTCCAATGACTTTTTCTCTTCACAGAGTAATTTGAAGAGTCAGTTTTCCATATAACATTCTTCCCTTTACAATTGTAGGAAGGTTTTGTGTGATATTTATAATCAATAATTGGATCATCACAACACTTTTCTTGATTGCAGACAAGACATTTTACTCCAGCAAAATGTGAAACAGGTTTAATTACTTCTTTAGACATCCATACAAGAATGTTATGAAGTTTTTCATTCCGCAGTCGGAAAAGACATTTCCTTTCAAGATGACCTTAGTTTCCGCAATAATAACAGTTGTAGGGAATGTTCTTGACCGTTCTCACATGAGCTGTTTTCGAAGGTGGACAATCCTTGTTCCTAGGAACATCAGATGCTGAATGAGGTTTTTCACTTTTGATGTCAGTGAGTTTCTCATTTGAAACTTGTCATTAGCAAAGAAAAAATTGATCTTACTAGTACTTGGAGCGTCTATTCCTTTATATCCCAGACCACGTGTATCACGATGTTATTTACATGGTCCCAGCATAGAGGATAATTTTGTAGAGCTAGAATTGAATCTTCTCAGATTTTCTTCCGGTGGATTGACCTTATCAAGAGCAGCAACTAGATCAACCTCCAATTATTTTTCTCTGGCGAGAAGACTGATTTCTTTGTCATTAATAAATTTTTGTTGAGAGTTATATCTTGCTTCAGCTTCTGCAAGTCTTTCTTTCAACACAAAGAGATTTCGACGAAGATTATCACATTCAGACCTTTTAGAACGCACATCTTCGTCACGATATTTAACAGTAGACTGTAAGAGTTTGTAACCACGATCATAACCCTTAAAGAGTTTTCTCAATTTCTTGTGTTCTTCACCAAGAGGTGTCATATATTCAGCCAAGCAAGCTGTTGAATTTTTTGATTTTAAGATATTGTCAAAAAGCTTGATATATTGAGTGACTTCCTCATCAACACCTTGTCCTTCTTCTGAATCACTTTAATCTGAAAGATCATCCAACTGTTCATCTAGGCATTTTTCCCAGTTGAAAACAGTTACACCCAAAGGAGAAGGTATGAGAGACTTCTTAGAAGACTCAAGACCTTGAACCAAATCGGAGTGCTTCTGAACTGGTGTTGCGTTGTCAGAGATATACTATTGTCCATAGAGTCAGATCTCTACAAACACAAACTTGTGAGGTCTTAACCGTGTTTGCCTGCTCTGATACCAATTGAAAAAGCGGGGGTCTAACAATCACACCCAATATTTCGCTTAGAAATCTGTATGGACAAAATCCAATATACTTTCGAGAGAATCAACTCGACAGTCAGACTCAATCTCAAGAAAAGTATATCCAAGAGTTGTATCTCAATTTCACAATTCAATACGCAATCAAATAAATAGAAATTTGTGAGCCCGATTGAATATAAGAGAAATAACTTGAACGATACCAAAGACAAATGTTCAAGGATCAATCAATTTTAATCAACAACCAAAGGTTGGATTTACGAATTGATCGATTCAACGCACAACCTGTGATATTTCAATTATATAACAAAATATAATGCGGAAAAGAAATAACACAGACACCAGAAGTTTTTTTAATGGGGAAACTGCAAATGCAGAATAACCCCGGGACCTAGTCCATATTTAAACACCACACTGTATTAAGCCGCTACAGACACTACACTACTCCAAGTTAACTTCGGACCGGAATGTAGTTGATCCCTAATTTATCTCACACTGATCAACGTACAGTTCCGCTCCTTATGTCTCTGAATCCCAGCAGGACTCTACGCACTTGATTCCCTTAGCTAATCTCACCCACAACTAAGAGTTTCTACGACCCAAAGTCGAAGAATTGATAAACAAATCTGTATCACACAGAAAAGTCTATTGTATAGATAAATATGTCTCCCATAGATATACCTATGAGTTTTGTTTTATCTTTTGATAAATCAAGGTGAAGATGAACCAATTGATAAACCAGACTTATATTCCTGAAGAACAACCTAGTATTATCAATCACCTCACAATAATCTTAATCGATTAAAGAAACAAGATATTGTGGAATCACAAACGATGAAACGAATATGTTTGCGACTACTTTTCAATCATGCCTATCGGAGAATAAATCTCGAGCAAATCTTAAATAAGATAGTACTCAATCATGATAGAAAACAGCAAGATCAGAACACGCAACTACAGAGAAAATAGTTGAGTCTGGCTTCACAATACCAATGAAGTCTTTAAGTCGTTAACCTACAGGGTTTCGTGAAAAACCTAAGGTTAAAGGAGAATCGACTCTAGTTGCAACTAGTATCACACAGGAGGTGTGAGGATTAGGTTTCCCAGTTGCTAGAGTTCTCCTTTATATAGTCTTCAAATCAAGGTTTGCAATCAATGTTACCTTGGTAGCAAAGCATTCAATATTCATCGTTAGATGAAAACCTGATTAGATTCAAACTAATATCTTTCAACGTTAGATCGAACTTAGCTTGTTATACACAAATGAAATGTACCGTCATTTAGATAAAGGTAACCGTACCTAAACGTGTACACTTAGTTGGTACAACAACAGTTAACCAAAGGTTAGCCATATGAGCACTTTCATATCAACCTGATTCATCTTTATCATAACTAGTTCAAATGACTCAAATGAAACTAGTTAGAGAGTTGTTCAATTGTTTATATTCTCATAGAAGTATACAAGACACAATTGAAGCAAAATCGATTTTGATTCACTCGAATCATTTCATGAACATTATAGCCACAGTTTGCAAAAGATTGCATTCCTTATTATATAAATGTATTAGTTCATGAACAAACAGATTTTAGAACATAACCTACTTAAGTATGCAAACGGTACGCATACCTAAGTACCCGGACTGAGTTTGGTTATGCCAGTACGCGTACGGGTACGCATACTACTTTACTCTTCCAAACTCCAGCAGAAATTCACGGAATTTGAACTTCCGCCAGTACGCGTACGGGTACGCATACATAGTTTTCGGACTTCCAACAACCAAGCAGTACGCGTACGGGTACGTATACCATGGTTCCCGGTTTAGGACTTTACACATATATGAAAACACAATGTTTATATTCAAACATGGTTACATGTTATAAACCTTGATTTCAATCATTGAAACATTTTTGAAAGACGATAATAGCTGTCTCACACAAACTATTAGATTCAAAGCAATTTTCAAGTGATCGAATGATCAATACAAAACATTCCGAGTCTAAATCAAATGACTGTCTCACACAAATCATGTAAGATTTTACAAGGCGATTTTCACATGATCATCTTTTGACTTTCGTCAAGATTAAAAGATGAACTTGGTTAAAGCGAAAGCTTACCAACACACATTTCGAGAAATAGATAAGCGATTAAACTCGGCTCGAAATACCAAATGTGTATGATTGAAGTCTATATAGCAATACGACTTTTTGTCTCAAATAGGAGATAGAGGAGATAGACTTTTGAGTGATATATGAGTTAAAGTCTCCATATACCTTGTGTTGATGAAGTTCCACAAGGTTCCTTGAGTAGTTCTTCGTCTTCATTCTATGAACGCCGTGAAGTCTAAATCTCAATTACACTTTCTATCCTAATCCGAGACTTAGCTATAAGTAGACTAGAAATCAAGACTTATAGTTTTGGCAACAAAATTTGACAAACAAGCTTGAGATAGCAGCGGTTGCGATTTCGACTGAGCAGTGCTCTAACAACTTTCATCTTTGTTTTTTAGGCACCCCAATCTCTTCCATTAGGATTGTCGTTGCGTTGGACAAATACTTGATGAATACGTATCTAAAATAACGATGTTTTTTTCTGCGCACTCAAAATTTCACCACAACTCACATAAATATAGGGAGTAGTAACATCAACCTCTTCCTGATGTGTAAAATTATTAACCATTTCGAATCTAACCAAAAAATATAAGAACTTGAATGGTAGAAGATAAAGATAGAAATCAAAAAAATATGGTAGAAGAAGAGAATTAAGAAATTAATTAGAAGAGAGATAAGAAATCAATTGATTTGGAGAGATTTGAATAGAGAGTTAGAGTGGTATTTATAGAGTATTTTTGAGAAGTTTTTGAAAATATGATCGTTGCGATCCGACGGTGGAGAGGATAGAGCCGTTATGAGTGATGGACAGTTAGGATGGGGTGTGAGAGAGTTGTAAAGGAAAAAATGTCAAACAAATAAATTTACGGATACGAAAACTCAGTTACCGTCAAATATGCTACGGAAAATGAGTATCATTATCAACTGCCATTCGGAAATTGAGTTTCCGTGAAGCAGAAATTTTGACGGAAACTGAGTATCCGTCACATTTCCCTTCCCTACTACCTGGATCAGATGTGATCCACCTAGTAGGGAAGGGAAGGGATTTCCCTACTTTTTTAGGGATATGAGAGATCATAGTGGTTGCCAATTTGGATTTTCCCCTACAAATGAGGGATATAGAAGGTAAATAGGGCACCATAGTGCTTGGCCTTATGGTTTGATAGAATAGCGAACAAGAATCGTTTACTGAAATAAAAACTCAATTGATGGTTGCAAGTACTGCATCCGTTTTGTAGGAATTGAAAATGCAAACGAAATAAGAAAATCCTAGATGTTCCAAACATTAAACTTGTTGATCTCTGAGCTTAGAATTCCTCAAGCGTTGAACGCCTTAAGCCATTTCTCGTAGATTGCTACTTCTAGTACCTTTCCATCCGCGGAAACCAACTTGTAGTACCCACCGACAGTGGATTTGGCAATCATGAACGGACCTTCCCAATCAGAATTGGTCATAGAGAGACCATTACGCTTTGTTGCTTTGAGTAACAAATTCCCAACATGAAAGGCATTCGGTTTGATTGGCCTAGACTTGAATACCTTTTGTTGATTCATCTTTTCCTTCATCTTTGTACCGAGATCCCTATTCCAGACATGAGCATATCCTGGATATTTTTCGTGACTTTTCTGAGGCACATGAGGACATTCTTGCAACGTCAGAAGAGGAAACCCTAGATGTTCTTCATCGTATTTTGGGATCACATTAGCAGTGGAAGTCTCGTCATCTTGCTGATTATTCTGAGTCACCCACTTGGTGAAGTATTATAAGGGAGAAGTCACCCAGTCGTAATGCCCTATAATTGCAGTAGTGTTTTTACTAGCATGATTGAGTCTGACTATTAGGGTATACAGATAACTCAATGAAAGAGATTCAGGTGGGATGCGACTTGCATGAGCACGGAATCTCTTGATATATGACGTCGCGTCTTCTCCGATTTCTTGTTTCATTGTCATCAGATTCTTTAATTCTTTCATTAATTCTTCTAGGCGATTTGCGGACGTACTATCGACCAAAGTCTCAGGACTAGGGATTTCCTCATCAGGGAGATGAGATGAATCTTTGCCAGCAATGATCTTCTCAGCGTGTAGCCATTCTCGTCCAAAGATCATGTCATACCTCTGTCCAAGAAGCATCCATCCTTACCTCGAGAGTAATGTGACCAGGAATTTCTGATTTCTCCTTACGGATCTCTTATCGTCGTAGGAGTGAACGTGGCTTCCTGGCAGGTAATCCCTGCATCTCCGAGTGTCTTGAGAGGGATGATATTAAAACGGGTACCAGCGTCAATCAAAGCTCTTCTAAATTCATTGCCATTGAGATGGACTGAGGTTAGCAGTCCCCAGTCATACAATTCTTTTTCTGTGGATGGTGGGTGAGAAGGCGATTCTGGTACTGGTAAAAGCAGGCGTTTCCCTGACACAACATGGTTGAAAGCGTTGAAGATGTCCTTACTCTGTGCTTTCGATAAGTAAAGCATCTCACATAAATGATTTATCAAAGGCTCAACTGCTTCATTGACCGGCTCCTCATATAAAGTGAATGCTACGACTGGTAAAGGATTTCTATGGACTCCTTCAGTCCCCAGGTTCAGTTCTCCATACTCCACTTTTTCCTTAAAGATACGTTTCAGAACATTGCATTCACTTGTCGAATGGTTGATAAATTGATGAAAGCGGCAATATTTAGGATCCTCCATTTCTTCCTCAATAGGTGGACACCTGACAAGAGGTAATTTGATTGCTCCATCATTCCATACCTCTAGTAGTTCCAACACCTCTTTTATGGGTAGAGGAAAATTTTGAGGTGTATGAGCTTCTCTTGCCTCGTGGGTTCAATGCTGGTGCAGCTTGGTCCTGATTAACACATCGTGGCTCCCTCACCGGTTGAGATGGTGTTGGTGGTGTTCCACGTTTAGGTTGTGCATCCGATGTCGTGGCTTTCTGTTTTCCTCCCTCGTTGACAGCGTTCACAGAGGGTCCAAGATTATACTTCTTATTAACAAGTCGTCTGTTGCTTTGAGCATCACGTGATTCTTCAGCTTTGGCAGGCTTAATTCTCTCTAGTAAAGCAGGTGTTGTGGTAGCTGACTGTTTGGCTGCTTCATGAAGTTCAGAGAATGTGTGAAAATGTAAATTTTCCAGTACTGTTTTGTAGACAGGAATCATCTCGTTGATTCACAGGTCCAAAATATGTTGTTCAGTGACATTCGGATCATGACAATCCAAGGCATGGACCTTGAACCTCTTAACGTAATCGTTTGGATACTCAGTATCTCTTTGGAACATCCTTCCAAGATCAGACAAAGTAGTTTGTTTTGAGACAAAGAAATACTTTCGATAGAATGCATTGACCATCTCACCCCAACTAGCGATACTTCCTGGTGCGATGTTGTTGTACCACATGTATGCTCTGCCTTTCAGAGATTTCGAGAACTACCTCAAGAGAAGATTGTGGTTATATTCATGCTCTCTCAATGTTTCCAAGAATCGTGAGACGTGTTCTCGTGCATTGCCAGATCCATCATACATTTTGAATGTTGGGGCGACGTAGCCTTTAGGAACTGAAACTTTCTACACGTCAGAGGGGTATGGAGGTTGATGGCGGTGAACAGATGACGAGCCTCCGTCCTTTCCACATTTTTCGAAGAAGCTTTCCAGGTCTTCCTTGGTAATGAAGCTTGACTGATCCTTCTTCTAGGAATCCTTTGCAGCATTTCAGATCTCGTTGTCTTCAACTACATGAATTGGAGTTACTTTAGGATCCGCATATGGAGAAGTTTCCTTCGGTTTTCATTTTTCTGAGCGTCGATCGTATTTTAGCTGATGTGTCAGATCTTTCAAGTAGGTGAGAAGATATTTTTGCGTTGCGGCCATACCTTCCCGAGTCTTGGAAAGAGTTTCCTGTGTTTGCATGAGATCAGCTATGGCAAGAGGTTGTTCCTGACTTCTTCGGGATTTCGACCGAAGAGTGGATTGTTGGCAGCGTCAGTGCTTTTGATGTTGACATGAGTGATGACTAGAGGGTTATTGACACTACTAGTACCAGGGCTCCTAGTAGCAGGAGTGTTGACCGGAGGATTATTGGTACTACCAGTACCAGTGCCCCTGGTAACAGGAGTGACTACTGGAGTAGTGGGAGTACTGACAGGAGTGGTCACCGTGACACTAGGTGTGATGCTAGGAGGAGTGACATCAGCAGAACCATTGGAACGTGCAAGGGGAGTGGTATTAGTTGTACCATCGGAAATTTCAACATTGGTATTGGGTTTCGAACCTTTAGGATTGGGGTTGGTAGTTGCACCAGATCTGAGACCGACCATCATCGAGAAATTGAATTTGCCACCGAGAGATTAATCTCCCAGTGTGGTTGCCAATTTGTTTGCGGGTAAAAACGGCTCACATGTTTTCTGGTAAAAAATTGGTGGAGGAGGCAAGTGCTCGCTGAGGCAGGTGATTTGAGTTGTGAATCGTTTGAACCTTTAAATAAATGTACTGCACTGGAGTACTTTGAGTTCGAGAGACTAATCTGTAATACCCTGGCCCAAACCAGGAATGGTCGTTCCAGGTTCAATTCGTTCACAAGAGGAGGAGACGGGTCGGTCTGTAAGGAGGGAAGATGATATTGTGTGGAGATCAATGGATATTGATCAATAGGTGATGTGATGTGTTGAACTGCTGTAAAGATGATTCTATGTGTAGACGATAGAAATCTTCTGAATGTATTTGATAACTTGACAGTGATGAGTCTTAGTTGTCGTTCGTTATCAGATCATAGGTTAAGAAACCTATTTATAGCAGCACATCAATCTCCTGTAAGTGGTGACAGTTGAAGGTAGTGGAAGATCGTGTAAAACCCATTTCCATTTTGTGCGGAAGACTGAGTTGATCAACCACCCACTATTCCATTTAATACTTAACTGTCAACACAACTTACCACAACTCTCATCGTGGATGTACTTCACATCGCATATGTTGTAGACCGCCAGACCAAAACCCTAGTGATATCCCCCCATATGACGTGAATTGATGTCTCATGTGTGAGTGGTCAATCTTTGACCTAAGACTACGAGTCTTATGAAATGAACTGACGAAGTTCAATATTATGACGGATGAAGCATGGAATGTTGAAACAGCAACATACTCTGCAGACCATGAATGTTGAATTAGGTCACTGATGATTGTTTCATATTATTATGCTAGTTGAAGCAAGAATGATACTCGAATGACTTAGTGATAGTTTTATTGTATAGTCCCATTATAAGTCATACGATATAGTCTCAATATATAGAACGATGGTATAGTGAGTAAAATATAATGGTTCAGTCTTCACATACCTGATACACAAGTTCTCTAAATATCTTCGTCGATCTTTAGACTTCATGGGTGACCTATGATACTTAACTACAACTCTAACCTATACGAAACCTGACTTAGTAGATTAGAAATCTAGATATAGTTTTGATCACCTAACATTGACAACAAGCTTGAGATTTCAAAACTTTTGGGTTCAACCGAACAATTTTCTAACAGTTATGCATTTTCCGAAGTACTGGTGCAACATTGTAAAAGGATATGTGACTTAAAAATGTAAATGTGACTTATTAATATAAACACAATTTATAAATACATACATGAATTATCTTGTTGTTACTTTTATGGTGGTGCTTTTTCTATGTATGATCTCGGAATTCCATTTCCATGGTTTTAGTTGTTTGCTTTAGGACGTTTCAAGGTGATTAGTTGGACGGATCTTAATAACTCTATTTGAGGATTTCTTATGTCTGATCGCAGATATCATCGAGAGGGTTTGAACAATATAGTTATTCTCTTTAAATGATTTAGAGCATTTCAGATGTGGAAGTAATTATTAGTTAGACGGTCTGCATACTGCATCTTAGAAAAATTTTACAAAACTAAATAAGACTAATACAGAATAAAACCGTAAAGACTAATACATAATAAAACCGTAAAGACTAATACTTACTACTTCCATATACGGACTTCCCGTGCTGATCTTTATCTTTTTAGTTACTCTAAGATAATATCCAGACCTGATGAACTTTACTGAAGCACCTATGCGCTTTCGGAGTGCTTAACCTACTTTCGGACACAATATGAAGGTATTTTAGAAAACGCGTTTTTCTTGCATGATCTGAACAATAATAAAATAGTTGGTACTATTTTGTTGAAAATCTTAACTGACTTATCTGCAAGAGATTTAACTGTGATCTTTTGGGGAGTTTCCACATATGCTCCTCAAACGGATAAGTCACGAAACAACTTCTTTTTTTGTTATCTTACACTAGTTAAATGCATATAAAAGAATCAAAAGAGTTTAAATTTTGTAAAACAACTTGAATAAAAAAGCGAAAGTAAGTGTTGTAAAGTAGTACGGAACATAAACTTAAAGAAAAATAAAGAAAATTAAATTTGAAACAACCGCATAACTTTTTTCCGATTGTATAAGGTTGAGTCGAAAACTCCCCTTAATCAACGCAAAATATAGTTCCTTAAAAACTAACCATTATATCCAAATATATATGAACTCACTACTAAGATACACAAACAAATAAACACAATAGAAATACGCACACTTCATTAATAGAATCTTCGGGTAAAGATTCCTTGAGAGAGAGCCAATAATTTGATCCTTAGCTTTGAGTCTAAGGACTTGTAGGCTTGAGGGAGCACCTTCTCAGCGATCTGGTACTCCTCACGGGTACGTTTGCTAAGTTACGTATATTCCAGACTTATAATTATACTTGGGATCGATGCCTTTACAAAATACTAGCTCCGGTGTCTAAAGAGAATTGTGTAGTTAAATAGGCAACATATATCAAGTATCGAGAGTGGCCTTTGTGGGATTCATCTACCTCAAGTGAGTCTGCAATCAAATAAAATAGTACAAAAGTGATTGTGAGTCCTCCAAAACTAATAAACGATTTTACTGAACATATTTAAAATAAAATTTCATGAATAAAATCCTAGACAATTATATGGTCATAAATATCACTTCGGAAATGATTTTATGGATAAAATTCCCAGATACTATGCAGCAACCGACAAAACAAAAACATGAATAATTAATGAATTTTCCAATAGGTATTGTTAGCCAATATCTAAATAATTTAATCAAGTTTTAACTTCATATTCTAGTTTTTTTATAAATTTTATTTTCAATTCGAATATCGATTGAAGATGACAACAAAATTATACCGCAAAAAAAGTATATTCAAACAGAGCGAGAAAGAAAAAAAAATTCTTTTAAAAAGAAAAAACTTAAATGACCTAGAAATATTTTTTATCCGTTCTGGCCAAGGGTGATTACTTGTCACCAAGACCTAATCCAGTCCATCCGACTTTTTACGGGTGGATACACAATCCATGCATTAATGATTTGGACGCGATTTTGGAGTTAAAAATCCGTTGGAAATCCATATCTTTAAAATTAATATTTATTGTTTTTCTATATACATATCTTGTTCATTAACATTGATATGCATTGATATTTGGAGTGGTAGTATATAGTTCTTGATATTATTATATTAGACAAAATTGGATATATAATATTAAATGATGTGATGAGTGAAGTAATGGAAATTTTAGTAAAGTTGTGTCTATTTGAGTTAATAATAAAAATCATGTTAATGGTAATGGGATGTCAAGTAATTTTCTTTCAATTTTTTAATATATTTTAAATAATAATTACATAAGAAATCCATTGGATCATACGAATCCAACCCTTCGGACGTTAGATCATATACAGAGGTCAAAATTGAAATTCCACATACATTGGATTGGATGCGTATGATTCGAAAACCGGACCAATCTATACCAAACTCACCCTTAGCTCTGGTTTCATTAGTTTATGAGTCAGAACTGGAATCATATCTGACTCTAATAAACAAATTAGGTTCTGAATATTTTTTTAGTTCTTATTCCTATTCCGGTGAAAACCAAGAGTAACAACACCTGTTGAGAGTCTTGCATAAAACTTACCACAGCGTCAACCACTTGTGTCTTCAAAATTAGAAGACTTGCGATCTAGGTGAAAAACCAGGCAATCTTGTAGGATGCTAAACGTTACAAACAGAGCCGATCTTAAGTCTAAAAAGGCCCTATGTGAACTTGATCGTAAAGCTCTGGATATTTAAAAAATAAAATTACCAGGAAATTTCCTAACAATAATAAAAAAGAATATTTGTTATCGACTAACAAGAACAAAAATATGATCGGGAGAACTCAAAAACGGTAACAAAGGGTTATACTATAACAATAATCTGACTCATTTTCGTTTTCAATAATTAAATCATATATTGAAATGGTCTTGGAAAAAACCGGTCCCTATGACGGTCGCACGATTCAGGTGTAAACGTGCCGGCCCAGCACAATCCATCCCACGAGATCATGTACTCAGTATGTTGTACGCCATGTGTGACGTGATGTGTTGTGCAAAAAAAAAAAACGTGCTGCGACGGACATGTTTATTTTATGTTCTCCAAAGAAAATATTTAACTAATATTTGAATATTTTATGTGTAGTCGTAAAAATAAGTCAACATTACGAAGATAAGATGTGAAATTAACTAGAGTCAAGACTTTTTTCGTGTTTGTGAAATACACGCGAAATATGATGTATCATGCCATGTTGTGACGTGCTTTCTTAATGTGTTGTGGAATATTTTACCATGTGCTTATTCGTGGGGCGTGCTGAATTGTACCATTGTACCAATTAATCTGGGCCAACACATCCCCTAAAATTAGCATATGGTGTTGTGCTGGACTAAGTCGCATACTAGACTAGATTGGGCTCTTATTTTGGCGTGCTCGGCTGGGTTGGATTCATGCCGGCAAGGCTCAATTTACACATCTGTGCCTTGCCTCGGGCCGTACCTTCAAGAGTATAATTTATTTTTATTTCTCTGGCAAATGATTGCTTGATGTATTCAGTGGCATAGAGATAAGTTTATATATTATACACACAGCTTAATGAAATGATTGTATTTTTTACCTTCTAGCTAATCATCTTATAATCAATTCAATGATAAGACAAAATATAAAGCATCTTAATATGTATAACTTTTCCATTTCTTTTTTGGATTATAGACCATTGGAACAAATCAAAAGTAAGAATGGACCACGAAGAAAATGACCTAGGAATAAACTAAGTTGACCTTATTTTATTGAGAATTAGATTTCAGTGTCTATATTTTAGTCCATAAAAGAGTTCAAGATTAGGAACCATTTTTCTTTTGACCTTTTTTTCTTCTTCCATTCTCTGTTGTTTTGTTATGAGAGAAAAACAAAAACTTTACTTTGATTCCTTTGAAGATTTGAGAGATGGGAGAAGAGACGAAGAAAGCTGCTTTTGGGTGTTCGAAAGGTTAAGAGACAATTTGAGCCTTCCAAGTTTCTTCACCACTTCGTCACTCTCTATATTGTTTTATGTATCTAAATGGAAATCATCATGCGAATGGTCATCAGTGTAAGGCACCTTAGACAGTTGATAAATGAATCATGTATGGTGGGGATCAAAAGATTTTTTATTCCACATTATGATGTGACCAACAATCGTACTAATTTGTACGGATTGTAAAGTTTCGTCATTCGAAAACGATATCAACTAACATAAAATTTTCATTTTTATATTTGGTTGAATTTGATTTGCTACAGTTTTGATCAGCTAATATAGTAATTTACGAGGAATATATACTTGTTCTAATGATTGAATTTGGTATTGTTTACTGTTTTGTGTACTAAACCAACTCATAAACTCTTTAAGTGTTAACCATCCAAATCCCGTATCATTAATAAGTGAACGAGGGTGGCTCACGCCTAATGAACCATATTATTCTAATAGGCGCATTATTTTTTTTTATAGGAAAACAACAACTTAAATGATGTGTGGGAAACAATTCTATAATCTTTCGGTTTGGATTTGTAAACAATATAATTTTGGTGATTGGTTGTCTACTTATTCTGTCGAATTAGTGCTATGAATTAAACCGACTTTTACCAATTCGGAAGCTCGTCTTGGTGTGGGATATCGGCAAAGTCACCGTGGGTTTAAAATGAATAAAAATGGTTTTATTATAGTCAGAACATTGAAATCTGATTCGTGTGAATCGGATTTTATTTTTAAATGGTTACAGATTCACAGAAAGTTCCTTCAAATCATAAAATTACGGGCTGGATGGAAAAAAATAATACATCTCATAAAAAAAGTATTACATTAAGTAGTTAGAAACCTAAAAAGCTAAATTCCAATAATATACTACTACATTAATTGAACATGTTGTTGTGCTAGCCTATCGGTGAGTCTTATGGACACCCTCGCCAAAAAAACCGAAGAGGATAGGGACTGAGATTGTGTCACAAGGAGGACAAACTAACTCTACCTTCCATGTTAATTTCTGCAATATCACGTCATTGACGACTCGAACCTGGAACCTTCTGGAATTGCCTCCAGAGCTGCAAGAGCTTCTCCGTGCTCCTCCATTTTTTTCTTTTGAGCTTTTCCCTTTTGATGCTTCAAATTTTCATGCAGTATTCCTAAGGATCAGTCCAAAACCAATAGGCCGATTTTTATTTATGGAAGAAATATCAAAATTAACCTTCATAGCTTGGTCCACAGGTGAACATCGACCTTGCATTTGTAATTCAGGATGCAAGCTACAATAGTTGTTCTCAATAGTTGATAAGGAATTTCCCCGGTATGTTATATCTTGTAAGCAAGTGAAAGAATTCATTAGGTTCAATTTGAGCACAATAAAAAATGATTCGACATCTCAATTTTTAAACATACCATAAAGTACAACTAACAAATCTCAAGTTCTACTGCATGACATTTTCTGAAAATTGGTTTGGCATAAATATATCCTGTAACCAGTCAATGAAACAAAACGAAAACAACATTAGTAAGAGAAAAAGCTAAGTGGTTATCCATTGGAAATCATATTTTTTTGAGTCAAATCACATTGCACGAAATATGTTGCATGTTTTCATTGTTGAGATTATTAGTCCCGTCTTGTTGGATTATCTATGATCCTGCGGTTTATAATTTCTTCGAACCTCGCCAATTGGTTTTGAGTTGGATGTCCGTATTCTAACATGGTATTAGAGCATGCTATTTACGACGAGTCTTTGACTGCTCTTGCAGTTTATAATTTCTTAGGGTCTCTCCCGTATTCTAACATTCATCACAGTTGTTATATATAATCACATTAATTTGATCTCGTTTTTGTAAGGAAGTTATTTGCATTGTTCTCGATGACATGACATGAAAATTACGAGAGATCTTTGTCACTGTAACTCAAAATCTGTCCAATGGTCCAAATCATGCTTTGTGACCTAAAATCTACATTTTGTGTCTCGATATTCACTTGTGACATAAATTTATCCAGTGACACATTTTCTTACGAAACCTAACAAAAATTATGTTGAGCAAAGAACTTGCATGTCACCCGATATCTATCTCGTGACTCAAAATATGTGTAACATAAAATCAAACTTGTCTAATGGCCCGAATTTTTTCCTAAAAAACCAGAATGTTTCGTTTGATCTATGCACATTAATCCAAAAGCCTACCATTATCACCTAAATAATACCTCAGGACCTAATATTTGTTTCGGAAAATGGGTCATTTGTCCAAATATTTTTAAAATATGGTTCTAATGGACGACTAAAAATTGTTATGGGTGAAATGGATAAAAAAAATAGCAAGGATGAAACTGGATTCATCCTGGCTTAAACTTAAAATAGCGAGGATGAAACTGGATGCATCCTGATATAAATTAAAAATAAGAAAAAGTATTTGAAAATGGGTAGGATGAAACTGTTTACATCCTGGCTATTTTAACATTTTTGTCCATTTAAACAGTATCAAAATCTAAATGTCTTTTTCACCCAGAAATTGTTTATTTTGGTTTTTTAACCAATTTTGTATATTTGTTTCGTGATTCAAAATTACTTAGTAACCCATAATATGTCTCGTGACTTGGAAACTATTAGGCTTTCAAAAATTATGCCATGTCAATACAAAATTACATAATGACCCAGAATCGGTCGTTGTAATCCAACCTCTATCGTATAGCCCAAATATTTTTAGGAATCAAAATTTTGTACGAGGACCTAATGAAGTATATACATATTTGGGTACCACAAACTTCTTAATAATTTACTTAGTGCCTCGTCAATTCATATGCATCATCAACCTGACTCTGTTTGAGACAATGTTAACCATAAGTGGTTACCTCCTGACACAGATTTCATAAAACTGAACACTGATGTTTTTTATTGTTTAACAACTAAATCAGGTGGATATGGTCTAATCTTTAGATATTTTGCAGGTACATATGTAGCTTCAAGATGCGTCAACTTCAATGGAGTTTTGGGTGCTGAACATTTGTAGAGTCTTGTTGTTTTGGATGGACTGCAGCGGGCATTGCGGTTGGGAATCAAGAAAGTTAACATTGAATCTGACTACTTGGGTATGACAAAGGCTATCCAAGGAAAAGCACACGATGTATCATGGGAGATACGATGCATAGTAGAAAACATTGTTTACTTATTATCTTCTTTTAAAAGCTGGTCTTGTATGCATGTAAATAGATTAGCAAATAAGTGTGCCGATAAATTAGCTAAACATGCTCAAAAAGAGAGCATTTGTAACAATTAGAATGGATCCCCTCCGTATTTCATGTTGAGTTGTATTATGCACGAAAGTTTTTAGCTGAATTAAAATTTATGTGCATAAAATAAAAAAATTCTTCATAATTTGCTTGTAACCAACTCCCGTAATCTAATGCAGAACAAGTATATCAATTAAAGATTAACTCATAGGCTACTAAAATAAATAGGTTTGTTTAATTTGCACAAAGATTAAGAAAACTAATCATTGTAGCCATTTTTTTATACATTTTTCTTATTGTCCTTGGTGTCATTCATTTGATATTAGAGAAAAAAATGAAAGAGAGAAAGGGTCCTCTTTTTGTGTAAGAGAGAGAAGTAGTCCCTCTATGGGGTAGATTAGTAAACTAATAACATTTGAATTTCTATTTATGAAAACCAGCCTATTTTTTAACATATCCAAATAAGGAAACCAACATATTTTTTAGAAACGGAAGAAGTTTAAGATAAAACAATATATGATACAGAAATAAAATAACAGCATAACAAAAGATTTTTAACGATGAAACTACTGACTAGTGGAAAAATTCTGAACCTTGGTTTATAATGATAATTACAATTGACTTGGTCATCTACCAAATTCAACCCACAACAGATCCTAATCCAATTTCTATTTTCTAGTGATATTCATATGCCAATAGCCTCTTCGATCCCATGCACGTGAATCTCAAGGTACTGTACCTGTAATTCCTTTCCCGAAAAAGTCTGGTCTAGAACTTGGTCTCATAGAGTTGTTTTTTGTTTTTATGTGGCAAGCGTGTCTGAGTGCCAATCTTGAGTAATCTTCACTGAAGGCATTCTGTCCTAGATACCCATAATCTGTGTTACTTATGCGGAAATAACGTATAAACTGAAGACTATCTGTTAATTCAATGACCCTCAGCTTCTCTTGTCTGGAATTACTTCATTAATGTCGTGGGTAAACCTAACATTACTCTAAGTTCTGTCAAGGAGATTGTTGTGGGTTGGAAAAATTCTCCATTTTCTGTTCAGGGTCTTCAACTATGGAAACGTCTTCCAGCCGCCATTTCATGGATCTCTGGAAAGCTCGCAATGCTATAGCATTTTCTGGGAAGATTTTCAACTTTCATGAAGTTATTCGAGATATAGAAATCGATGCATTTAACTGGTCTAAAAGCCTAGATTGTTTCAAGGGGATTAATACGTCTAGTGTTACAGTGGGATGAGAAGATTTCCTTTTAAACCTCCACAAGTTTTTCTCTCTTTTACGGTTTTTCTTTCAGGATTCTTTCTTTTGGCCTCTGTTTCTTTTCACTGTCTGGGTTTCAGCTTGTTTCTTTAGCCTCTCTGGTTAGTGGTCTTGTATTCTTTTATTCTTTCAGTATATCTTCATTTCTTTGCCTAGCAAAAAATAAAACAAACAAAAAAAAAGTAACCCGTTATAGGGGCGGCTAGGTTTTTTAGAGGGACGGCATTCTAATAGGACAAAAAGAGTCATTTCATGATCATTCAAGGTGTCCCTTATAAAAAAAATACTAGAAAACCCTCATAATTGATTACCTAGTTTAGTGATGATAATCAAATTTAGTGTTAATGATTAATTTCACTTATATTAACTCAAAACCAAAATCAAATTTTTAGAGTTAAAAAAAAAGTTTAGAGGAGAAGGTCAATCTCAATCAATTGAAGAAATTAACCAACAAAATGAAGAACCAGGACCTGAAAATGACCGGGTATACTTCTAAATTAGTCCCAACTAACTTTTTGTTGCTCAAAGTTATCTAAAGTACGTAAAAAATCCATTTTTTTTACATTTTCAGAGCTAATTACGGTTGGAATTTTGCTCATAACCAACCGTAAATCGAAGTTACGGTTCGTAAAAGATGAACTACCAACCGTAACTGGTTAAATTTGAAGAAAACTGAATCGTAAAATCAGTTACGGTTGGTAACTAAATGGTCGATACCAACCGTAACTCAATTACGGTTGGTAACCAAATGCTCGATACCAATCACGGTTCGTAACCAAATAAGATTTGGGGGCTGGAATACCCCCAAATCCTAGATTACTCACCCCTATAAACGATGGGAGGGTAATCTAGACAATGATTGCATTTTGTAAACGTTTCGTAATAACAGTTGTTACAGAAATATAAACGACCGAGCACGCTTGTATCAAGGGGGTGGAGTAAAAAGTTGTCACAAAAACATAAACGACAAGGTGGAGCTTTCATAAGTGATGACAAGAAGCAAATTTTCCATACACAAAAATAAAATATTCTTCGGCCATCTTCTTGTTTGACAACATAACATAGAGCGAGATAATGCTACGATGAAAACGAAAACGCACAGAATCGCACACTAGAACGTACAAAGTATTGAAAGTGATACATGTATGTATAGTGATGAGTTTTGATGCTGAAGTAAATTTAGATCGTTTTTTTGTATCGTGGAATTTGTGGACCCAAATGCTTGAACTAATAAAAACAAAATGGTGTTTTCAGATAAGGCATGTAAAGTAACCTTGTGAACGTGCGTGCTAGCTAGCTAGATTGGTGAGAGAACAAATTTTCTGCCTTACATTCTGTGTCTTTTCAATGGTTATTCCTGGACCGTACCAACATCCTTCTTGATTCCAAGACTTTGGTCCATGTATCATTAAGAACTGATTAAATTTATTTTGCTTGCATCCGGCGCAAGTAATTAGGCAGATTTCAATATTTAACCAGTTGAAGTGGGAAAACTCTAAACTTGGACACAACGACCGAAGCGGGATTGAAAGACCCCTGGCTAAAATAACCCCATGAGCTAAACATTAAATTCTTGGGGGCTATTTTCCCAAAAATTACGCCCGGAAATTTGATTTTTGGGTGATATTTTAGGATTTGGGGGGCTGGAGTACTCCTAAGCCACCCCCAATACCGTCCCTGCTTGGACAACTAACATAGACCAGAATTAGGACAATTAATCCATATTTTTATCATTTCCATCTTTATCCCACTATCAATCCAATTCTAGAGTTATTCCTCTTTTCACTATTAAGATTGTGACACGTCATGTCTTAATTTTGGACTAACCCCTCCTGTCGTGGCTGTAACAAGGTTCGTTAAAGTGATCCGGTAATTTTCACATTCAACTGACTTATCTGAGTTTAAGTCATTTAAATCTGACTTATCACATTAAGGTAATTTTTTATATTTTTTGTTGTAAATGATATGTGTGAGTAAGACTTTTTTCAACTTAATAGAATCATTTGTAATTTGATCAGGTAATTATTCCATAGTATTCCTTTCTGTCCTAATAAAAAGAAAAAAAATTCTAGAGCTTCCTTCTTTCTGCTCAGATCTAGTCCAAAAAAGGACTATATCTGAGCAATGATTTTTAGTTTTTTATGAGTAAGTAGTCGAATTTTTTATATTAGGTTTTGTTTTTGTTGTTTTCTTCGCTGTTTAGGCGATATTTTCTTCGTCTGTAGGAGGATTTTCTCTTCGCTCTAATAGCGATTCTCTCAAATTTCCCTGGTGTTTTTTGGCTTGATATTCTCGATTCATCAAGAACATCAATGATTTTGCTCGGATTCGCTTTGGATTCATCTTCAACAAGAGGGATTTAGGGCGTCCGAATTCGTTTGGATCTACAAGATTTTGGTAAAATACTCCATTTTATTTGGAGCATCTCTTATTGAAGAAGATAATTATTTTAAATGGTCGGAGTTGATTCCGGTTCACATCATCATTCGTCAATACTACTGGTACAAAAATTGGATATCTTTGCGGTATATGGCTCTTTCTCTTCGCAATGTATTTGCAATTGGTGTCGTCAATTATATTTGGGTTTTGATTTTATTGTATTTTGGTGTTTTTTGATAACCTTGTAAGCAATCATGTAATCACTATTTTGGTTTTTGAATGAATTGAAATGTGATTTCCACAAAAAAAATCATTTGTATTTTTTCTTAAAACAAAAAAACTTTTGAATTATAGCGCGACAATTTAAACTTATAAAAAATGGGTAAGTTAAGAATCACATGAGTAAAAAGAACATACATATATACATCTTAAACTAGGTCATTCCTACATTGTCACAACAATTGAGAGTGATCCGACTCCCCAAGATAAACTTTTTTATCGAAACAGAAAAATATACAGATCAAAAACAAAGGTACACAAGGATCGTACTGCCAACAAATACATAGTAAATTCATTTGAAGCTAATGAAACGGAAAACTGTAACTATCCGTGGTGATTGAAAATGTAAAAGCTTTCCACTTCACCATAAATCTTGATATTTTGAAAGTCTCTAAAAACCCGTGAGAAAATCGAAAATATTTAACCATGTTAAGATTTTTTTTTTTTTTTGATGCAAAGAACTACTTCATTTAAGCCATAATATTACATAACTTCTTGCTAACCTTCCTTTCATCCCTTATCATATTTTCAAATTCTTCAGGGATGTTACACCAAAAGTCAAAGGAAACATTGTTAGCTCTAGCTTTGTTAGCTATTACATGAGCTGTTTTATTAGCTGTTATTTTTACATGACTGGCAACAAAAGACGAAAAGGAAGTAGCTAAATGCCTTATTTCATCTACATATCCTTGGTTCATCTAATAAACCACCGGATTGGCATTTTTGATAGAACTAATTACATTCTGACAATCTGATTCATAGATAATGTTTTGTAACTTCATTTCCTTGGCCCATAATATAGCGTGTTTCATGGCCAAGCACTCTGCCTGCTCTGGATCTACTCCTGCATTGAAGTGTCTGCCCATGATACCTCTGGCTGTACCTGCAGAATCTCTAAGTATTAGACCAATTCCTATTTGCTTAGTAAAGTGATCAAAAGAGGCATCAATGTTCATTTTTAGATGTTTATTTGGAGGAGGAGTCCAAGATTGAGGGTTATCTGCTGAGTTCCTATTATGCTGATGCATATTTTCCGAAATGCAGTGGTTGACTAGGTTCCTTATAGCACTACAAGTAAACCAGCAATTGATTTTTTTTGTTCTGAAACACCTTCATGCATCTGCTTTTCCAGATATGCCAAGTTGTACATATTAAAGTTGACATCCAAAAGACATTATCTTGACTATCTTGTTGACCATGAGTGAACCATCTAGAAATCCAAGATGTTATATCTATGTGTTGCATCTGAATGTTGGCTACATTGACGTTCATAGATAACCAAATAGATCTAGCTTAATCACATTCAATGATCAGATGTTGTAGGGTTTCTTCATGTGTATCACAATGAGGACATTTGTTGTTTATATCTGTTTTATAATTGAACAAGCGGGGGTACAATAACCACACCCAATATTTCTCTTAGCAATCTGTATGGACTAACTCCAATATACTTTCAAGAGAATCAACCAGACTCAATCTTAATAAAGTATATCAAACAGTTATAATATCTCGATCTCTCGATTTAATCCTTACTCAAGCAAATAGAAATCTGCGAGTCTGATTAAATATAAGAGAGATAACTTGGATGGTACCAAAGACTAATATCCAAGTGTCAATCAATGTAAATCAACAACTAAAGGTCGGATATTCTAATTGATTGAACTAACGCATAACTTGTGATATTTCAATTATATAACAAAATATAATGAGGAAAAGAAATAACACAGACACCATAATTTTTTTAACGAGGAAGCCGAAAATGTAGAAAAACCCCAGGACCTAGTCCAGATTGAACACACACTGTATTAAGCCGCTACAGACACTAGCCTACTACAACTAACTTTGGTCTGGACTGTAGTTGAACCCAAATCAATCTCACACTGATCCAAGGTATAGTTGCGCTCCTTACGTCTCTGATCCCAGCAGGATACTACGCTCTTGATTCCCTTAGATGATCTCACCCACAACTAAGAGTTGCTACGACCCAAAGTCGAAGACTTTGATAAACAAATCTGTATTACACAGAAAAGTATAAAGTAACAGATAAATCTGTCTCCCACAGAAGTACCTACGAGTTTTTGTTCCGTCTTTTGATAAATCAAGGTGAACATGAACCAATTGATAACCCAGACTTATATTCCCGAAGAACAACCTAGAATTATCAATCACCTCACAATAATCTTAATCGACGCGATGAAAGAAGATATTGTGGAATCACAAACGATGAGACGAAGATGTTTGTGATTACTTTTATATCTTGCCTATCGGAGATATCAATCTCAAGCCAATCTTTACGATTGTACTCGTACGACAGAATATGCAAGATCAGATCACACAACTACGAGAAAGTAGTATCGGTCTGGCTTCACAATACCAATGAAGTCTTCAAGTAGTTAACCTGGTTTACAAGAAGAAACCTAAGATTAAAGGAGAATCGACTCTAGCTAATACAACTAATATCACACGTAAGGTGTGGGGATTAGGTTTTCCAGTTGTTAGAGTTATCCCTTATATAGTCATTCAAATCAGGGCTTGCAATCAATGTTAGCTTGGTAACTAAGCATTCAATATTCACTGTTAGATGAAAAACTGATTAGATTCAAGTTAATTTCTTTCAACCGTTAGATCGAGAACCTAGATTATTACACACAAATGAAATGCACGATTTTAGGTTTGTGTAAGTGTACCCAAATATGTACATTAACAATAGTTAACCAAATGGTTAGCCATATGATCACTTTCATATTAAGCATATTATTCTTTATCATAACTAGTTCAATGAATCAAATGAACTAGTTAGAGAGTTGTATTTCTTAGATCTTATAGAAGTATACAAGACACAATCGAAGCAAAAACGATTTGATTCACTCGAATAGATTCCTGAACTTTATAGCCACGGTTTTCAAACTTGCATTCCTTAGTTTATATAATTTTAAGTTCACGAATAATCGTATTTAGAAATAACCAACTCAAGTACGCGGCATTAGTTCGTGGACTTAAGTTATCGGAAGAGTTTACAAACTCCGGCAGATTTTCTCGGGTCGAGAACCTCGCGGACTGGTTTTCCGGTTATCCTGATCAACAAAGTACGCATACTTTGGTTCAATAAATAAGGACCTATACATATATGTGTTACCATACAATGCTTATATCCAACATTGGTTATATATTCTAAACTCTCATTTCAATCATTGAAACATTCTTAGAGGACGTTATAATATTCACAAACCATTTTTCGTCAAAGCCATTTTCAAGTGATTGAAACTTAACATGACTTGCGTCACTAGGTAAAGATGAACTTGTCCAAAGTGAAAGCTTACCAATACATATTTCGAGAAATAGATAGGCGAGATAAACTCGGCTCGAAATAGCAAATGTGTATAATCAAAGTCTATATAGAAAAACGATTTTTGTCTCAAGATAGGAGATAGAGTAGATAGACTTTTGAGTGATAGATAAGTTCAAGTCTCCACATACCTTTTAGTCGATGAAGTTCCACCAGTTCCTTGAGTAGTTCTTCGTCTTGTATGATGATCGCCATGGAGTTCTTGAGCTCAACTACACTTTCTATCCTAGTCCTAGACTTAGCTATAGTAGACTAGAAATCAAGACTTATAGTTTGATCACTAACATTGACAAACATGCTTGAGATAGCAACGCATGCGAGTTCGACCGAGCAGTGCTCTAACAATAATAGCTGAGTTTTTTCCTTGTAGGAACTATGCCTCTCAAGCATTTCCAAATAAAGAGTTTCACTTTATGAGGAACTTTAGCTTTCCAGAGATTTTTCCAAACTATTTTTGGAATCCTCTGAGATTATTGATTCCTTAAGTGAGGATTATGAGTTAAAGCCTTGTAGGCTGAATTGACAGTGAATTCCCCTGTTCTATTTGGTTCCCATATCATCTTATCATGTCCATTCTGAACTAGATTCACCTGAAGAACTAGATCTGCTATATGATTTGGAAAATGATCTATAATTATTGTTGTGTTCCATCTCTTGGGATTTTGAAGCATAAGGTTAGATACATCCACAATTCTAGCTGGTTCTCTATAGTTTTCATTAGGAATCGGAGGAGTTTCCAGTCCTCTAATCCACTTGTCATATCAAACTAAGGTTTTAGTGCGACACCTTACATCCTATCTGTGACATTTTCTAACATTCTCAATCCCTAGCTCAACCCGCTTCCAAATCTAGGATGAGCTTTGATGTTTCTCTTGCAGATGAAGGAAATCACAAAATGGAGAATATTTAGCTTTCATGTTTTATAACCATGCCTTATCAGATTCAGTACACAGCCTCCATGCCAGTTTGGTTATTAAGGCCATGTTATACTGTTCTAAATTACGGAAAGAAAGTCCTCCATCTTCCTTTGAAAAACAAAGAGAATCCCAAGAAATAAAATTAATACCATTATTTTCTCTATGGGCCCACCAAAATTTCCTTTGCATTGTATCTAACTGTTGCAGAGTATTTTTCGGTAGTCTGAAATTACTCATATATTGAGCAGGTATGGAGTTTAAGACTGATTTAACCGTAGTTATTCTTGCAACATGATTAAAAGTCTTGGAACTCCAGCCTTAAAATCTATTTTCAAAAGAGTCTTTCATTAAACTGAAGGAATTAGTTTTAGACTTACCAAAAAAAATTAGTTTTAGACTTGCCATGTTAGGAACTTGATAGGCTGTTTTTTACTTGCCAACCAAATCTCTTTCTGTCCGTTGTTTTGCGATTTTCAGAATGAATCATAGTCCAAAAGAAATAGAAAAAAATTAAAATCGGGGATTTTACCAAAGAGTGCAAGATTGGTGGTTTCTATTGCATTACTCATTTCATTTATTTTATCTATTCTCCTACTAAACGAAAGAAAATAGTTAATAGTTTGGTTTTCCATTCCTTGGTGAGAGATTCTCTCTGTCTCTTCTCTTTTGCTTAACTTAATGTTTAATTAAGTGTAAAATTTTAAAAACCAATAGTAATCCTACAACATCAAAATAAGTTGTTTACTTATATGTAAACTGTAGAAAATTAGAGATGAAAAGACGATATCCCCTACACGTACCATGAATTAAACGACCAAAATTATATGTGAAAGTGCATGAAGGATGATGAAGGATGTTTTTGAAAGAGCAAAACATTAAGGATTTAGTTACTTAGTTGACAGTTTAACTTCCGTTTAAGAGTCCCACTTCAACTGAATTATTGGTAGTTGGTTCAGTTGGATGAATAATTTACGATTTCTAAGTTCTTTTTGTTGTTTTTATTATAGTATATATCTCTTCTTATCTTGTAGATATAATACTAGTAAAATCTAAATACAACTGGAATTTGGAACCACTACTAAAGGAGTGCTTTAGAATTTCTTCTTTGGAACCACACTTATTTTACTTTTAGTTGACTAGATTACTTATTCTACTAATATATTTACGATCAGAAAATTTCTCAACTTGATATATCACAAAAAGCATCTCCCATAATTCATTTAATTCATGTAGATGATCTTCCGATAACCTATAAAGCATCAGATCACAGTAACCAACACCTTAAAACCCTCCTCCATGTCTATAGCTCCTCGGCAGGGCAAGTAATTAATATTACTAAATCAGTAATCATCCATCACCCTAATTTAGACCCAATCAAAATAAATGATCTTCAGCAATTTTTTAATATGCCGACCGCATCAAAACCTCCAACCTATCTAGGCATCCAGTTTAAACAAGGAAGAGCATCAAATCTGACTTTCACTCCCCTCCTACAAAGACTAGTAAGAAAAGCAAACAAATAGATGACAAAATGCTAACTCCGGCCAAAAGACTCGTTCTCATCAAAACCTCACTAACCCCGACCTCCAATCACATAATGCAAACACAAAACCTACCCAAAAATATACACAAACAAATATATCGTATCACCAGGAATTTTTTCTGGGGACATGACTCAACAATAAAAAAACTACACCCTATAGGATGGGATAGAGCAACAAAACCATTAGCCGAAGGAGGATTAGAAATAAGAAAAAGAAGTGATCATAATAAGGCTCTTCTCATGAAGAGAATCTGGAATTTGCATGAACAACGTAACTATATATGCGGAAGTCTATTCAGTGCAAACTACCTTAAAGAGCAACCAATTTTACAAGGAAGCATTTCCGTGCCCTCTTCTTCCGGTCCTCAACGGAGACAACTCGCATTAATTATCCTACCATGCAAAACTTAATTTTCCATCGTATTGGAAATGGGTTAACAACTCCGATAGAAGCTAATTGGATTCCACACTCTACCAATCTAGACCCAACACAATGCTACCCAATCCAAACGGTAGCAGATATCATCGACCCAATCTCCCACTATTGGAATCGTGAAAAACTGAACACATTTCCCAATCCAATAATTCAAAAAGTCATCAACATCCACTTTCCCCAAAATAATACCCCGAATAAAATTATCTGGCCACACTAAAAAACTGGAAAGTACACTACATCTTCGGGATACAAATGTCTAACCCATGGTCAACCAACCCGCACACCTGTACCACCTACCAAATTCTTGTGGACCTTACCATGTCCACCAAAAATTCGGCTTTTCTCGTGGAAAGCCATCAATAAAGGATTACCAACCTTCTCTCTCTTACATCGAATCCATTTGACCAACTCAGACATATGTCCAAGATGCAATACTGATAGGTAATTAGCAAGCCACCTTTTAATTCATTGTCCAACGACAACTACTTCCTGGAATACCTTATTCAATCAACTTACAAATGCACCAAACTCCAACCCCGCCCCGAATTTCACCTTAACTCCACAAACAACCATATCCCAAATCCTGCAACAACCAACATCAATATCTATAATCTCCTCCTTCTGTTTTCTATTCTGGACCCTATGGCTATCCAGAAATGATCTAATTTACCAACAAAAATAAACAACTTCAGAAGAAATCCCAGACTGGGCACAAAAACTACAATAAGAATATTCCGGGGCACTGCACGCTTCACCACCAATCATACCAGGAGATACATCAACATTCAACCACCCAATATCAGATAGAAGGATATCAACAATATCGGTAGGTTGGTCCACTCTGAACATCAACTATATTAAGATTAACACAGATGGAGCAGCCAGAGGCCACCCGGGATTTGCAGGAGCGCGATTCGTCTGTAGAGACTCTGATGCACGAACGTTAATATCAATGACTCAACTACTGGGAATTACTATTGCCCTAACTACAGAAACATGGGCGTTACTATTGGCCTCAAGAACAACAACATAAAGACAATGGCCTAGAATTCTCTTTGAAACGGACTCAGAGAACCTCCTGTGTTTCATCACATCAACCACCATACCACCTTGGTACATAGCAGGAATGATTGAAGAAATAAAAAGTAGGCTTACGCAAATCCCGCAAGTCGCTATACAACACAACTACAAGGAAGGTAATCAAGCAGCGAACGGATTAGCAAATCATGCAGCAGATGGAAGCCAAGCAGGAAACTATTCAACCAAATTTGGGACCAGACAATCCTATCTTTTATCAGTCACATTTTATTTCAGGACTCTGTGGGTACCACACACCCACGACAAGTTGTAATTTAAACTTTTCAAATTAAATTCATGCTCAAAAAAAAAAAAAAAAAAATCTGAAAACTACTTTCTTTTACTACAAGTTGGTCGTTCCCATGCATATATAAATACCACCTTCTGCCACTCCCTCATACCCAAGCTTCATTTCTCTCCTTCAACAAATTAAGATATCATACATGATACAACACGGCATTTAAACCAACAGACCGCACCTTTTTCCCACTCTTCATACAAATCCTGCTCCTATCTCCCTCTAACTTATTTCTCTTTATTGATTTGACGAGGAGGACAGCTTTTATTAGGGCAAGTACGTACGCATAGAAAGAGGTAGGTGATCAGTAAAATACATACGGGTTAACTGTTTGATAGGTCATAATTCATGCATGTTTAGATATTTTAGCCTTCTTAATTGATGTTAGCTACACTCTTTGATCATCTTCTCAACAAATGAACTAGGGGTCAGTTCTTTAGACAATACAATTAAAATAGTTATATGTTGATTTTGTTAATTCTCAATCTTTGTGTTAATGAAGTATTTATCTGATTTAAGAGCATGTATTCCTTTATTAATTTTCCTTTTTTCAAATAATTTTCAGGCAAACAAGTTTATTCGTCATGGATTCATACAATACAACATGGAATCAAAAAGAGAAGGTAGTGATCATAATGGGTCAAACCGGAACCGGAAAATCAAGACTTTCGATCGATCTTGCAATTCGTTTCTCAGGTGAGATCATAAACTGCGACAAGATACAAGTCTATGAAGGGCTAGACATTATTACAAACAAGGTATCTCATGAAGAGCAAAGTGGTATTCCTCATCATCTATTAGGAGTAATAAACCCAAATGAAGAATTCACTTCATCCGATTTTCGACGTGTAGCTATGCACGCAATCGAATCCATTTTAGCTCGTAAACGTCTTCCAATCATCGTTGGCGGCTCTAATTCGTTCATCGAAGCATTGGTAGATGATGATGAACTTGAGTTCCGGTCGAATTATGATTGCTGTTTCATTTGGGTTGATGTATCGTTGCCATTACTTCACTCTTTTGTATCAAAAAGAGTTGATCAAATGGTAAATTTTGGATTAGTAACTGAGGTCCGGGAATTTTTTGAACCAAGTGGAGACTATACTCGAGGAATAAGACGTGCCATTGGTGTACCTGAGATGCATCGGTACCTTCAACTTGAATCGTCTGTGGACGAAGAAACTCGCGAGAAATTACTTGAAGTAGCAATCGACCAAATCAAGATTAATACATGTACTTTAACGATGCGTCAATTGCAGAAGATTTATCGGCTTCGTTCCCTACCTGGATGGAACATACATCGCGTCGATGCCAGCCAAGTGTTCTTATTATTGGATGGTAGAGATGTCGATGATGCATGGGATAAGATAGTTGTTGCTCCAAGTACCTTGAGGGTCGCTAAGTTTCTTTACGGTACTGATGATGATCAAGATCAAACGGCTGACATTGTCGTCCCTACTACTGATTCCTTCTTGAAAAATGCAATCATGGGAATGGTTGTTGCTGCTACGCAGTAAAAAGTATATCAAAGGGTCCCACAAACACAGCACACTACCCTGTCCTACTGGTGTTTTGACACGTGGAAAAGGGTTTGTCGTTGATTTTATCTTTTCTTCTTTTTTGGTTATCTGAGAATTTATTACAACGCACGTATAATTGCGGCCGTAATTAAAGCTGAGTCTGCCAATAATCGCACTCAGATTTTCCGTACTTATAATTGGGTCCCACGTTGCTGCACGTGTATTATTTTGCTACTGCACGTAGGTTAGTTAAAGTATAGATCATTTTCTCCGCATTTTCTACTTTAGGAAAGAAAGATTCACTCGATTAAAAATGTGTGATTTGTTTTTGATATGCTACTTTAAGGAATAATTTATTAAATTACTACGAGGACCACTTAGTGGGTTACCTTACCGAACACTGTGTTATTATCTTCTTTTAATGCGAACGCAGGAAGGAAATGTTTCTATCTACAGAAATTCCATGCACTCAGACAAAATAAGGCAAATTGATCTTCAAGCTCCATCAGTAGTGGTAAAGTTACTGTGAAGACAGAAGTAACAATGATAGCATCGTGTTCATAATCATTATTCCCAGTGTCGATAAAACCACTATAATAATTAAAACACATTCAAAGCAGCATATAATAATTATATTGGAAATTTTGGGTTTTCGGGATCGTCCTTGTTTCTCATCGTAGAGGCGTCTATGATGATTCAAACGATGCATAATATAGATATAAGGAAACTATAAGTACAGAATGTAAATGAGACAATAATTTACGTGGTTCAACACTAAGGCCTATATCCACGGGGGGTTCGGTTTTTCATTATGTATCGTATAAGGTTACAAAGGATACTCGAATGACTCTGAGTAGGGAACGACGATAGAAAAAAGGTAGATAAAACTCATACTTACTTTTACAATTTCTCCCTCCTTAATTATAGTTCTCTCTCTCTAAATCTGATCGACTCATTCTCCTTTTGTTGAGCAGGGTATTTATAGATCTATGTGGGCCTCTCTTTACTGCCACTGTCAATGCTTATCGTCTTGGTTAATGTGCTGAACCGATGACCATCTTCGTAATTCCCCGATGCCTCCAACGATAATGTATGGTGACGATGGTGCATCTCTTTTTCCTCCGTTGGATGTTTGACACACACCCTATGTCTATAGCATTTAAGTCAGGTGGTTGGGACAGTCCGCACGCGTTAGACAAATGTTACTACGGCTGTCACCTCCTTGTCAGCAATACTCATCTCCTCCGTTCATTTCGGATCTATCTTGGGATAGGATAAAGTAGATTTTTGGATCTTCTATGGTGCTTCACGGTGATATATCGATCCGGTACTCCTTGGTCCTCCCATCGTCGGATCAGTCTGGTGTTTGAGGGTGAAAACTAAGGGTGCACAGGAACCGAGCCAGACCGACGGACCGAACCGGAACCGATGGAACCGTACCTGATTTTGGACCGAACCGAGGTACAAGGTACAAGTACCGGTCCCAAAAATAGGAACCGAGCTCTGGGGGTACAGGTACACGGTCCAACACATGAACCGTCCCGTACCGGACCGAAGTCCCGAATAATTCTGACCGTTAGATTTAGGGGATAAGGGATCTGTCTCAGCCATTGGATTAATAGGGGGTATATAAGCTCACTGTGAGAAGGAGAAGAAATTCTTAGGGTTTCAGAATTTCAGTTCCTTTAATTTTTTCTCGCCTCTTCTCAGTACTTCTCTCTGAGAAGGAGAAGAAATTCTCCCCTTCTTCTGATCTTCATCTTCTCTGTTAACCTTCAATCAAACGATTAAAAGTTCAAACCGTATTACTTCGTCTGTCTCTTCGTTTTTAATTCCGGTGTGAAGAAAATTAGAAGAACAATTCCGGTGGTAAGTAATTTTTAATTTTTTGATTTTAATTTTTGTATGCATGTCTGTGAATCTGTGATTGAGATTAACGGATTTTTGTTTTCTCTAGCGAGTAGCGGCTTAAAGGATTTTCTTCATCTCCCACCAAACCTTCATAGCGAGTAGCGGCTTAAAGGATTCACTGCAATCACCGTAAGATCTTTTTCTTCTTCATATGGATGTTGTTTCTTTTACACTTCTGAAACTAAATCTAGGCTTTTAGTGTTCTGTCACATTTTTGGATGATTTTTTTTGCTTTTAGATCTTTGATTCATGAGCAGTAGTTTAGCCGTGAAGATGGAAATGCTATTCTAAAGCTAGGGTTACCTAAAAATTTCTGTAATAGACTAATAGTTGTTTTTTAGTTTTGTGAATGCTGATAAAATGTTAACATGGGTGTTGAATTTGACTCTGAGTATTTAGTTTACCATTCTTTTGATTGAGTTAGTTTAAAGGCTATTGATGAATGTTTTTGAACAGTTATTATGAATCATACTTGAAATAGAAAGCTAAATTGTTCACTTCCATAGGTATTTGTATGGATTTTCACAAGTAATTAGATAACCAGTTCACAGAACCTTGTGTAGCCCACTCTTACCTCTGTAAGTATTCTTGCCTTTTGTTTCCGTGTCTCTATTTTGGGTTTGTTGAATTCCTGGCTAATTGTGTTTCATTAGCTTTTAATTTTAATTCTGGGAAATCGAAGTAGAACATGCATTTTATCATACAATTTCAATGCATCTTTTTATAATTTTGAGCTTAACCACCAAATATCGAAGTAGAACATGCATTTTATCATACAATTTCAATGCATCTTTTTATAATTTTGAGCTTAACCACCAAATTTAGTGTTCCTATACGAGTTTTTAATTGACTGTATAAGATTGGGTCAGTCATTGTTAAGAGTGGCAATTTATAAGCAATGAGTTGCCAGATTTTGCTGATCATAAGCTACATTACCCCACTCTACAGGCCAAAGATTGAGACCAATTGAGAGCAATTGCCTGACAAGTAAAATCAAGGTACATTATCAAAGGCAGGAGCCGCAGGACTGCATCAATTGCAGAAGGTAGAAAAATCCCGAACTTTACAATTTCATAACAGTAGAACATTTTTATCTTCTTCTATAGAATGGGAATCATTGTCTAAAGAATTTTATGGAACACATTGTACATAGCCTCTTTCTGATTACTGAACTTTATGTTCTTTATTAACTGCATGTCACACAAGTACTAGAAGCACATGTTAAACAGATTTCACAAATTACTAAACTTTAAATGTTCACATGTACTGGTTCACAGTAAATGATTGAAGCACTATAAATGATTGTCCACTGTTTACTAGATTACATGTTTTCTTCTTCTTATTCATGTACTAGTCCACTTTAAGGATTGAAGATAGTTAAATTTCATGTACTAGTTCACTGTTCACATGTATTATGTCTTATTCACTGAGCTCAAATACAGGAAGTGCCAACTTTGTCAGTGATGGAAATATGACGTCATTTCACTCGGAGAAATGTTGAAGAACCCTCTTGCAATTACTGTGGAAGGACTTATAGGGCTAACATGTCCAGAAATGGAACTTCTGCCTTGTGAAATGCTTAGAAGTTGCAATAATGCTTAGAAGTTGTAACTTATGCAGTTATGCACTTATGCTTATGCTTAATGAAATTATGCTTAGAAGTTAGAACTTATGCAGTTATGCACTTATGCTTATCCAGTTATGCTTAGAACAATGTTTTTAATATTTATGAAATTTTTTTTTTCCCCTGAAATGGAACCGGAACCGGTATCGACCGGAACCGAGGTACTCGGTACCGGGACCGGTCCATTTTTTTGGTACCGAAGGGTATAAGGTACAGGTACACGGTCTCGGCAAGAACCGAGCCGAACCGTACCGTGTGCACCCTTAGTGAAAACAGTTTCTGTTGGTTTCGGTAATTTCGTGTGATGTGGGTGAGAAACAAATCTAAACCCTAAACAATGTACTGCAAGGGAGTACTTTAGATTCGAGAGATCAATCTGTACAAGTCCGGCGTAAACCAAGAAATGGCCGTTCCAGACTTGCTTCGGTCACAAAGTGGAGGAGAAGGGTTAGTTTTGGGCAGGGAAGCGAAGAGAGTGTTGAGACCAGAATAGTTGATTCTGGAAAATTAGTTCTTTTGTGACTTGTATCAGAAAGTGGGAAGCTAACAGATGGGAAAGCTAGCAAACGTTTTCTGATTGTTGTATGTTCTTGACCAGAACTTGTTGTTCGGTGAAAATAGGTAATGCCTATTTATACAAGTCGAAGTGAAACGTACTATGGTCTCATTAAGAAATGGAAAACGGGTGAGTAAATGGGAGGATGTGGTAACCAGCAACGCTTGGAATTGATGTTCCATAAAAGAAAGCGTTTCACCATTACTCCCTGTATTTACTAACCGCCTCATCCTTATGACACTTTCTAATAACGAGCGTAGTGTACACCGCACGCTGTAAACCGCCAAACCAATACACAATGAGCATCCCCCAATTTGTGACATGTGTTGATGTCCCGAGTGTTTTCATGGAAAACATGTAGCATGTTGTTATTGTCTGGCAAGTTGAGCTTGGAAGACTTGCCGGCTCGGTGGTGACCTTCGACGGTCGAGATTTTGCATCTTAAGAGGAAGGTAGCCGTTGATTACTGCAACCTTTCATTTGGTAGCCAATGGCATGAAAGTATGATTAGTATGGTTTTAATATGTCCCAGTTTAGGCGCGGCCAAAAGTTAGGGTTTTGGTTTTGTTTAGGCGCGACCAAACTAGGGCCAAAGGTTTCCATGCGTTAGCTGGTAACCTTGGACGGCTAAGATCTGCATCTTAGATGAAAAAGTGGTAGTTGATTGTTGCAGGCCTTCGTTTTGGTAGTCGCATAGGGAAGGCCGCATGGTATGGCGCGGCAAGGTGGTTGGCATGCCATTGGCACATGTGGCATGGCATGCCTTGGCGCGGTTTGGCATGGCCAAAACTAAGGTTTTAGGCCAAAGGTTACCATGCGTTGTTTGGCGACCTTGGACGTCTAGGATTTGCATCTAGGATGGAAGGGTGGTCGTTGATCGTCACACGCCTTCGTTTTGGTAGCCGCATGGGGAAGGCCGGCATGATGTGACTCGGCGAGGTGGTTGGCATGTTATTGGCACATGTGGCATGACATGCCTTGGCGTGGCCAAAACTAGGGCTTTGGGCCAAAGGTTACCATGCGTTGTTTGGCGACCTTAAACGGATAGGATTTGCATCTAGGATGGAAGGGTGACCGTTGATCGTCGCACGCTTTCGTTTTGGTAGCCGCATAGAGAAGGCCGACATGGTGGGGCCAAGGCCAATGACGCGGTTGGCTTGGCATAGTGGGGCCAAGGGTTTAGTACGGACGGCTTGGCATGGTGGGGCCAAGGCAAGGTGTGGTTGGCTTGGCATGGTGGGGCCAAGGGTCTGGCATGCCATTGGCGCATGGTGCAGCTAGCATGGTTGGGACCAATGGTTTTCCATGCCATTGGCGCATGGTGCGGCTAGCATGGTTGGGGCCAAGGAAAGGCGCGGTTGGATTGGCATGGTGAGGCCAAGGGTTGGGCATGCCATTGGCGCATGGTGCGGCTAGCATGGTTGGAGACAAGGAAAGGCGCGGTTGGCTTGGCATGGCGGGGCCAAGGGTTTGGCATGCCATTGGCGCATGGTGCGGCTAGCATGGTTGGCATGCCTTGGCGCGGTAGACGTGGCTGGCATGGTTGGCATTCCTTGGCGCGGAGATGTGGCTGGCATGGTTGGCATGCCTTGGCGCGGAGATGTGGCTGGCATGGTTTGCCATTGGCATAGTGGTGCGGCTGGCATGGTTGGCATGCCTTGGTGCGGAGATGTGTCTGGCATGGTTTGCCATTGGCACAGTGGTGCGGCTGGCATGGTTGGCATGCCTTGGCGCGGATATGTGGCTGGCATGGTTTGCCATTGGCACAGTGGTGCGGCTGGAATGGTTGGCATGCCTTGGCGCGGTAGCATGAGAATTAGGGTTTGGTATGTACGAAGATGATGTCGGTCAATACTAAGGGTTCTGCCGTGGAACATGACACATGTATATAAGAAAAAGGTACCCTGGTAATTCTTACGTAGGTATGTTGAATGATTCAATAAATGCGCTAGTGGTTGTAGTGACGTCATGTCAGATGTAAGGTTTTACGATTTTAACCCTAAGCTAAAAACCACCATCAACATTAAGTCCCACGCTTAGCTCGGAACAAGAGCATTATCGCTAGGTAAGCATAAGATGGTGATAGGCCAAGACAAAATCGAAATGGAAAGTCATGAAAAGATGGTCAGGAAGACCCGACTAACATTTTTCGAGAGGTAAGGAGAATTTATGATTCTTGTGTTGGCGGCCTTGCGTAAATTCTACTCGTGGTGTTTCTGGCTAGACCTTGAAATGGTAGAGGCGGTTGCTAGTTGAGATGCAGACTGTCGGCTTGGCTTGATCACGCGTCATCTTGGCTGGGCTAGGGAATGCGGAGGTGCTGGATTAGCGAGTTGTCGGTGTTGGTGTGGCTTGACCAAAGCCGCTGGCGTTGGTCGGCTTGGAATGGGAGCCGCAGGCGTTGGTCGGCTTGGAATGGGAGCTGCAGGCGTTGATCGGTTTGGAATGGGAGCCGCAGGCGTTGGTCGGCTTGGAATGGGAGCCATCAGCATTGGTCGTCTTGAAATAGAGCTGCTTGCGTTTCTCGGCTTGGAGTGGATCTAGCTTGAGTTCCTTGGAAGGATGACGATTGGATTTAGTTCTGTGGAAGGATGACAACCGGCTTCAGTTTCATGGGATGATGGAAACTTTGTCTGACTTAGGGTTTGGCATGCCGAAACCCTAATTAGCGCCCTTTACTAGAATCGCTGTAGAATTCTCTTACGAACTCGGATTTGGACGGTCCGCCCTCCATTCTGAACGGAAAAGAATTTCCTATCTCCCCTCTCGGGAATATTTAGGTTTTGAGCTCGTTCGAGAGGTGAAAACAGCTCAACAGTAAGATTCAGGAAGAATTCAAGAGGGATGTTGCGGGCCTGAGGTGGCATAGTCGCTCCCAGTCATCCGTTTCATGGAGCAAGAAGGAATCTTTATTTTTTTTAAACTCTAGAAACTCCGTCCGCATGAAAAGAGATATTGACCTTCTTCTGTTTTCTGTTGCTCGTCCAGATCCGTGCTTTCGTCTATAGTGTCTCTCCAGTGGATTCCAAAATTTATCAAACTCCATTGCATTCTTGGGACGGATGGATGTGGTTGCGTTTTCGGTCCATCCTTGATTTTAGGTTGTTCAGTGCCTGGACCCTCTGATGGCAACATGGTGTGGATGCTTGTATTGGTCGAAATCTTCCGGAGACACTGGATGAAATAAATGAGTTGGGAGACGTTTCGTTGGCGATGTGCTACTATCAAGTCTTCAAGGACTTGGTTCCAAGTGGCATCCTTCGAACCATCTTCCGAATCTTGGACTATCATGTGGAATGGGATGTGGTGAGCAGTCTCCAGTTATGATTCTATTAGATCCGATGGCTTGCCCGAATATGTGAATGTATCTTTGTGGCGTGCATTTGGAGTCTTCGGTGCACATGTACAACTTCATGTTGAGAAATTCCTTAGGCTCGTAAAACTTCGTCAGTGATGATGTTGAAATCAGAAATAACCTGGTTGAGGGGAGTGAAAGCGTCCCATGTTGGTAGTCCCCATGTGTAGCCTACTTTCATTGCATCGCCTTGAATCCACGTCCACAGGATTTGATATAAGCTTATCGTACTCTTCTGGATGTGATGCTGCGGTGATCAGAATATCACATAATGAAATATCCTGGATAGTGAAGTGGTAGGAATGAGAGAGTTATGTTGTTTGTCATGGATCCCTCTGTTTCGTCAAGAAAATGTTTCAGCCGCGTCTCTGGAGTTATCTCATGAGTCTTTGATGGTCGTCGGGATCGACTGCGATGAGCAGTCTCTAGTCGCATTTTTCTTCAGTTTCTGAAGTTGTTTTCCTCTGAGAAGGATTGGGATCCTCTGCGGCCTTGTAAAGTGTTGAAGGCGTCTTCTGGACAGATAGGTGATGATTTTCTTACGCTGCACCCTTGAAGAGTAGATGACCTTGTTGTGGCTATGACCTTTTAGTTTAACGTGTCTTCTGAGCTTTGACAGTGAAGGGATTCCGTGTATATCCTCAGTCCCCAAGTATGGTTTACATGTTTCCATCTTGTATAGTCAGTGGGTTGACCATGATAAAGACATCACCATCGTGCGTTCGTACTGGTGATTTTGTTACTTCTTCCACGTGGAACATAAAATATGGAGGAGTACAAGTTACTTTTGTAGTGATTACTGCTGTGGTGAAGCTCTGGATGGTATCAACAAATGAGCGGCAATAGTTCTTGGTAGAAGATGTAATCAGAAGAAACTATATTGTCGTGGTAACAAAGTAGGTTGGCTGGAATTGTATGGGTATCCATGGAAGTAAAAGGATTGGCTGGACGCGTAAGCGAGCAAACTGTCCATGATCACGAGTTTTGGCGAGATGGATCAAAAGGCGGTCATGACTACGAAGGTTGGCTGGTTGTGATCATGATCCTTGACATGGGGAGCGTGGTGGTACGACCCTTTGCAGGAAGAAACAGCGTTGAAGCAGCTTCGGCTCTTGGAAAGGATGTTGAAATTTAAGGAGCCAAATGCTGAAGCTTCGACTTCGGATTCTGTATCAGATTATGGATAAAACGCTGAAGTGGAGCGGCTGCTTGAGCGAGCGTTGAAGTGGAACGGCTATCAGAGTGAACATTGAAGCGGAGCCGCTGGTGGAGGACGTTGAAGTGAAGCGGCTCTTGGAGCGAACGTTGAAGGGGAGAGGATACGTTGATCAGTGTGCTGTCAAACTTGACACCCTTCAAGCGCACAATGGTTAGGAGTCCCCAGTTCCATCTATCAATCGTGCTTTCCAGGAGAGGTTGGGGTTGGGGAACGGCTTCTCTGGTTGGAAACAACTGCTTCCTTGATGCAATGCCGTTGAGGGATTCAAATATGTCTTGACGCTGCGCCTACAGAACCTCACATAATTGTTTCATCATAGACTGCACAATTTTGTGGGCGAAGTCCCCGGAAATCATGCAGCTCCTGACAGGAAGAGAGTCTTTGTGAACTCAGGGGGGGTTGCTGATTTTCTTTGCTTCGATTTTGGAGAAGTCGTTCCTGATATTTACGTGTGATGAAATTAGATTGCTGATTCCCTTTTATTGCGCGTTCAAAAGGCAACGCTGGAAGGATGCAAGCTGCTGGCACTGGAAAGATGCAAGCTGTTAGCGCTGGATCGGCTTGGAACGGGATCTAGCTTGGCGTGGACGCTGGCTTGGATTTGGTATGGTGCAGACTGTTGGCTGGGCATGGTGCGAACTGTTGGCTTGGCGTGGCGCGGACTTGTTCTTGCGGGCCCAGTTGCCTCTTTCAATACGTAGCTCAAATAGGAAATCATTTCCTTATTCAAATTCCAAAAGTGTTATGCGTATGAAAGGGGTTGGCGGTAGCGCAGTAGCAATAAAGTGGGCAAGCGTATTCCAGCTATGTACTCCAGCGTTTCTCTTTCATTTTATTTTCTTTTTTTGGGGAAAATCCTAGCCATAGGTATGCCTTCCATGAATCTGTAGAAATATTGTTCTTCTCTTCGAATATCACTGTAGTAGCGTCGGCTACCTCATGAATAGTGACTAGTAATCGTTATTATGTAAAGTAGGTACGTACAGGTAGGTGACTGATTCCACGAGGAACTGGGCGTTAGTTTCTCTGAGATGCAAAAGTTGCAGGCCAAGGTGACCGAAGGTCCTTCTGCAGACGTGGTCAAACAACAAAAAGCGGAGGTCGAAAGGCTGTCCAAAGAGTTGGAGCTGAAACAGGAAGTCCTCCAAATGACGAAGGACTCCTTCTTCGGGAAGAGAAAAACACCGTTGAATGGATTCCTTTGAATGCACTTTTGTCTTCTGAAATTCTTCTGTTTCGTTTTTTTTTTTCTTTTTTGAAAGGCAAATGAAACACCTGGCTTTATGGTTTTGATTTTCTGGATTTTTGGGTTGATAGACAAGCGTTACCTATGAGGGTTTTGGATTATTATTCGGGATGAACTGTTTTAGGATGATGCCATTTTTGGTTATGATTGTAAGTGACACAAACATCCCAGGGAAGATATGGAACCGTGAACGTTGCATGTCGGTAAATGACATGGGATGAAACATAACATGACTATCGGTTTTATCATTCCCGTGAAAACTTTAAATAGTAAACCATGTATTTTGTCTAGGAAAGACTTACTCGGTTTTTTGGATCTGCTAACAAAAAATGAGTCAGGTGCAAGTCCGAGTTTTGTGAGAAGCACCGCAATTGTGGAAAGTCCCAAGTCGTCCCTGAGTCACTTTATAATCGAGTCGTCTATCCCTGGGCGGATCGTTTGCTTTTAACCTCTGGGAAGTCCCCGGTCACCCCTTGCCGTGTCATGACTGGTAATCGGGTCGTCTGGTAACTGAGTGGTCGATCCCTGAGCGGATCGTATCGGGTCGTTTGGTAGCGGATCGTTTGCCTCTACCGTCCTGACGTCTGGGTCGAAGTATGAGATCGAGGATTGAAAATTGACATTGTAACCGAAAGACCAATCTCCCATTGGGGTCGCCAATTGTTTGAGGGTGAAAACAGTTTCTGCCGGTTTCGGTAATTTCGTGTGATGTGGGTGAGAAACAAATCTAAACCCTAAACAATGTACTGCGAGGGAGTACTTTAGATTCTAGAGATCAATATGTACAAGTCCGACCTAAATCAAGAAATGGTTGTTTCAGACTTGCTTCGGTCACAAAGTGGAGGAGAAGGGTTGGTTTTGGGGAGGGAAGCGAAGAGAGTGTTGAGACCAGAATAGTTGATTCTGGAAGAGTAGTTGTTTTGTGACTTGTATCAGAAAGTGGAAGCCAACAGATGGGAAAGCTAGCAAACGTTTTCTGATTGTTGTATGTTCCTAACCAGAACTTGTTGTTCGGTGGAAATAGGTAATGCCTATTTATACAAGTCGAAGTGAAACGTACTCTGGTCTCATTAAGAAATGGAAAACCGGTGAGTAAATGGGAGGAGGTGGTAACCGGTAACGCTTGGAATTGAAGTTCCACAAAAGAAAGCGTTTCACTGTTACTCCCTGTATTTACTAACCGCCTCATCCTTATGACACTTTCTAATAACGAGCGTAGTGTACGCAACGCTGTAAACCGCCAAACCAATACCCAATGAGCATCCCCCAGTTTGTGACATGTTTAGATGTCTCGAGTGTTTTCGTGGAAAACATGTAGCATGTTGTTGTTGTATGGCAAGTTGAGATTGGGAGACTTGCCGGCTCGGTGGTAACTGTCAACGGTCGAGATTTTGCATCTTAAGAGGAAGGTAGCCGTTAATTATTGCAACCTTTCGTTTGGTAGCCAGTGGCATGAAAGTATGATCAGTATGACTTTAATATGTCCCAGTTTAGGCGCGGCCAAAAGTTAGGGTTTTGGCTTGATTTAGGCGCGACCAAACTAGGGACAAAGGTTTCCATGCGTTAGCTGGTAACCTTGGACGTCTAAGATCTGCTTCTTAGATGAAAAATGGCCGCTGATTGTTGCAGGCCTTCGTTTTGGTAGCCGCATAGGGAAGGCCGACATGGTATGGCGCGGAAAGGTGGTTGGCATATCATTGGCACATGTGGCATGGCATGCCTTGGCGCGGTTTGGCGTGGACAAAACTAGGGTTTTGGGCCAAAGGTTACCGTGCGTCGTTTGACGACCTTGGACGGCTAGGATTTGCATCTAGGATGGAAGGGTGGCCGTTGATCGCCGCACATCTTCGTTTTGGTAGCCGCATGGGAAAGGTCGGCATGGTGTGGCGCGGCAAGGTGGTTGGCATGCCATGCCTTGGCGCGGTTTGGCGTGGCCAAAACTAGGGTTTTGGGCCAAATATTACCATGCGTTGTTTGGCGACCTTGGACGGCTAGGATTTGCATCCAGGATGGAAGGTTTGTTGTTAAACGTAGCACGCCTTCGTTTTGGTAGCCGCATGGGGAAGGCCGGCATGGTATGGCGCGACAAGGTGGTTGGCATGCCATTGGCACATGTGGCATGGCATGCCTTAGCGCAGTTTTGCGTGACCAAAGCTAGGGTTTTGGGCCAAAGGTTACGATGCGTTGTTTGGCGACCTTGGACGGCTAGGATTTGCATCTAGGATGGAAGGGTGGTCGTTGATCGTCACACGCCTTCATTTTGGTAGCCGCATAGGGAAGGCCGGCATGGTGGGGCCAAGGCCAATGGCGCGGATGGCTTGGCATAGTGGGGCCAAGGATTTGGTACGGACGGCTTGGCATGGTGGGGCCAAGGCAAGGTGCGGCTGGCTTGGCATGTTGGGGCCAAGGGTTTGGCATGCCATTGGCGTATGGTGCGGCTATCATGGTTGGGGCCAAGGGTTTGGCATGCCATTGGCGCATGGTGCGACTAGCATGGTTGGGGCCAAGGCAAGGTGCGGTTGTCTTGGCATGGTGGGGCCAAGGGTTTGGCATGGCATTGGCGCATGGTGAGGCTAGCATGGTTGGGGCCAAGGCAAGGTGCGGTTGGCTTGGCATGGTGGGGCCAAGGGTTTGGCATGCCATTGGCGCATGGTGCGGCTAGCATGGTTGGGGCCAAGGAAAGGCGCAGTTGGCTTGGCATGGTGGGGCCAAGGGTTTGGCATGCCATTGGCGCATGGTGCAGCTAGCATGGTTGGCATGCCTTTGCGCGGTAGACGTGGCTGGCATGCCTTGGCGCGGAGATGTGGCTGGCATGGTTTTCCATTGGCACAGTGGTGCGGCTGGCATGGTTTTCCATTGGCACAATGGTGCGGATGGCATGGTTGGCATGCCTTGGAGCGGAGATATGGCTGGCATGGTTTGCCATTGGCACAATGGTGCGGCTGGCATGGTTGGCATGCCTTGGCGCGGAGATGTGGCTGGCATGGTTTTCCATTGGCACAGTGGTGCGGCTGGCATGGTTGGCATGCCTTGGCGCGAAGATGTGGCTGGCATGGTTTTCCATTGGCACAGTGGTGCGGATGGCATGGTTGGCATGCCTTGGCGCAGTAGCATGAGAATTAGGGTTTGGTATGTACGAAGATGATGTCGGTCAATATTAAGGGTTCTGCCGTGGAACATGACACATGTATATAAAAAAAAGGTACCCTGGTAATTATTACGTAGGTATGTTGAATGATTCAATAAATGCGCTAGTGGTTATAGTGACGTCATGTCACATGTAAGGTTTTACGATTTTAACCCTAAGCTAAAAACCACCATTAACACCTGGTGATGAGTACGTGGCAGAAGGAGATGATGCATGCCCCTTGGGTATTGGAATTTGGCATTAGGACTTGATGTTTCTCAGCCCCATGTCGTCCGCGTATGATACGTGTTTAATTTATGATTATGTGTATACAATTTTCCCCTTTTTCTTCTAAGGTTGAAAAGAATCAAAGTTTGAAGAAAAACTCCCCGTACTTTCCATTCTACACGTTTCCCACTCCTTACTATAACTTCCCCTTGATTTTCGGGGTGATTTTCTTCCTCATTTATTACGTCTATAAATATATGAGAAGGTCATACCATAATAACTTTTATTCCATTCTCATTCTCTAGCCAGTTTTTCTTTTTCTTCTTCTTCTATGAGAGACTTGACTCTTCTTCATTTGTTCTTTTGCTCTTAACTTGTTCTGATACTTGCTTCCTCAGATACTTCCCCAAATCCGGTCTGACAAGATCTTTCTTGGTAACATCACATAGTTGGTTCGTTTTCGAAGAATTTGTGCCGTTTTCTGTTGATTATTTGTTGAACGTCTCCAATTCTTCGATTTCTCCATTGTTGCAAGTATGAGTTCTTCCCTGCTATGTCTGTAACCCTGATCATCTTTACTTCTTTTGTTGTTGTTTCGAGGTTTTGTGATGAAGAACATAATATACGAAAGTATATATACTTGCCCCTGTTCTTTATCACAACATCTGGAGCCATTTTATTGATTGTCGTAATGTTTTTTTTTATGTGTTCTTGATGATATGATGGTGTTATTGAGATGATGTATGATGATCAAAGACCTAACTTTTGGATATTCTCTTATGCTTCTTATAGGTAGTTATGAAAGGTAACAATCGTATAAATAATCCTTATAGATCTCCGACGTCGAATCCTTAAAGATCTCCACCAACTAGGAGTCCTGATATATCTCCGCCCAAAGGAACACCATCGAGGTCTTCTCAATCGGATCTTCATTCTCGCAAAACCTCATCGTATACTGATCCAAAGGCTTTTTCCCAAAATAGGGGAGATCAAGTAAGCGGTTCTCGTTATGTCGTCGATAGACCAACGGGAAAGTCTTCTTCACAGCGTTCAGAATCGCTGGAGGTTCAACCCGTACGTTCTATTGCTTCTCCCAATCTTTTATCTTCTAAAAAGATCTAAAGTTCCGCTGAATGTCCCTTCATCGAAGATGGATCATGATCTATCTAGGAAACCAGCGACGAAGAGAAAATCTTCGGATATGAGTCCCCCGAAGAAACCATCGTCGGGTAAAGCCACGTCTTCTGAGGTTGCTCCTTCTGGACGAACTGCTCCAACTCCGAAGAAGAAGAAGAAGGCCTCCTTCAAGCATATTTACCTTGAAGAATTTAAAGTGAGGCACGATCTTGAGAATTTCGAGGTTCGTTTTTATAATCAAGGGGATGATATTACTTATGATATGATAAAAAACTATAAGTACGATGCCTTTCATCTACTGACGACCGTGGGAGCCTTCGAAGCGGGTTTGATGTTGCCCTTATATAAGTGGGGATATTCATTCTACTATGATGTTCTGGCACGTCGTGAGGGTTCTACTTCTCATACCCATTGCCGCTCTGTGGTTCAGTTGAGTGGGAACTATATTCGGACTCTTCGTGAGTGTTACCTTCAGATCAAGGGAGAGACACTGATGACGTGCTATCTCCTGATCCCGAGAAGAAGAGTTTGTATACCCCTGAGAATTTTAATGCTTCTTTTGGAGACTATGTCAACGGAAGGAACCAAAAATGGTGGAGTGTTGGTCTTCGTACGATGGTTTCTCCCAATGGTGAGGTTCTTCTTTTGAGTGAGGTCGGCGACTCAAAACTTCGGTTCGTCCCTGGCACTGAAGGGACCAGTAAGCCAGAGCTCTTTCCCCTCAAGGGGCGACTTCTTCGTGATAATGATTATGAGTGGCATGCCACTCCTCTTGAAATTATTGGCCATTGGGATCATGGTTGGATCCCAAGTCCGCATGGATGGAAGCCTATTGCTGGCAGCAAACCTCGTGATGATGCCCCGTCCCACTATGGTGATTTCTGTCCTTGGATTTTGAATTTTGCCGGTATGAACTTTGACTATACCGTTGAAGCTGTTGATGCTGAAGACGAAGAGAGTTCTGAGGCGGGTCTTCCTCTGAAGGGTACTACTACTATCAAGGTATAATTCAATATAATAATGTGTTGTTTATATGTTTTTGCCCCTTGAATCAGAGATTGATTGTGTGCTTACTTTTAGGCTTCAAGGAAGAAGAAAATTGGTCCCGTTCAGTCCTCTACCGTGGAGGTTGAATAGTGGGGATTCCTGAAGTTACTAGTCTAGTGAATGACGAATAAGACTCTGATGATGAAGAAGATACCGATGAAGATGAGCGTACTGATACTTTCCCTCATAATCATGAAGATATTGAAGATGTTGGTGATGAAGATTATGGAGAAAGGGATGCTCCTAGAGGTCAAGGAAATGATCGCATGGCCGATCCCGAGCATACCCCTTCCCCGCGTCAAAGGAACGAAGACGCTGATTGAAATTCGGTGAATTCCTCGGAGCCGAACCAAGATTCCTCCTTCGAAAAGATCTACTCTGCTTGCGGGAAGATTGATATTGGTACTGCAATGGGGATAGCTTACGACTTCTCGTTTTTATCTCCTAATGATGACTGGGAAGTGGAGGCCGAGAAAGAGGAAGGGAAAGAGAACGAAGAGTAAAGTTCTGAGGGCGAGGATGCTGAGCTTCGTGCTGCCAAGGAGGCGAAGGGCAAGGAAGTCGTTGTTGGCACCTCTTATGAGGGATTTGTGAATGGCGTGATGCGCGGTCGAGATGATGATACTTTCGATTGGTTAAAGAAGAAATGTCTCATGAACGTGCCTAGCCATTCCCTTGTCGTTCCTGGTGATAGGGATTACGATGCTTTCACTCGTCGGAACATGGAGTTGTATTACTTGGACAAGGTTAACGAAGCTTGGAAACACAACTCGGGTACTGCTGCTCCATCGGGTCTCTTAGCCACTCCTCCTACTTCTATCTCTAAGATGATGGGCATCAATACGGCTTTCCTCAGCAGCGTATTCTTGAGGTGAGATGTCGTACTCTTTTCTTGGTGAAGCGCTGCAATTTACCTTCATTAGTGATTCTTATTTGCCCCTGGTTGCTGCAGTTGGTGAGGAGCGAGCAATGTAATCATACCCTTTATCAGTTCTTCGGAGCTAAGGAACTCAAGCTGGAGGAGAAGCTACGTCAGAGGGATGATGAGTTGTTCACTGCTCAGGAATTTCTTGTGGCTAAGGATAAGGAAATATTGGAGCTGAATGAGAAGTTGAATGGGAAGTATCAGGCCGGTGCCGCTGAAGAGCAGCTTCGTCAAGAGGTGCTTCGTCTAAAGGTTTGTCTCTTCTCCTTTACTTCTATCTTCTCCTTCTTAGTTTTATTTCTGAGTTATCCAGCCCTGTATTCAGTGGGTGGCGTTGAAGAGGTAGTATGGCTTCGTAATGAGAGGACTCACCAGGCTTCACGTATTAGAGAGTTGGCAGGCCAAGTAATAGAAGCATCTAACAAGTGGAATTCTCGGGCCGATGAGTATAACCAGATGGCATCTCGGTATCGGGAAAGACGGGAGCAGATGGTCGAGATGCAAAATACGATGACTGCTGATCGTCGCCAGTTCAGCGGTGCTTTGTTTGTGTACTCGTGAAATCTCTATGAATCCCGCGATGCTGCTTCTCGGTCAGAGGCCTGAGTAACAGATTTAGAAGTAAAGCTTTTCCAGGCCCGCTCGTCCCATGATCCTGAAGTTCGGGACTATATATAGCGGCTTGTTCGAGAAAGGGATGATGTAAGGGTGGAGGCGTATTCTATTAACAAAGCCTTAACTGCTTCCCATGCCGATGTTGCCCGCTTAGTTGAATCAGAGAAAGACTTACAGGTTAACATGTATAAACTTACAAAGGGGACAAGGAGATGACTAGTGAGGTCAATCGTCTTCATCATTCAGATTCCATGGGGCAGGTGATCGCTGTCGTATGCGTCAAAAATAATTTCACTTTATCACTTCAACTAGATGTAAATATAGTATGTGATAAGAAAGAGTTCGTTCCCACAGAGAGGCTTTTGTTGTTAAAAAATTTCAGTTTCTTAGTAACCAAGGGGGGTTTTGATTTTATCAAAGCAATAAAAATGAATTGAAAGCAAATGAAATAAATGGAACAATCAAAAAGGAGGAGATATTGATCATGGGATAATATCATTCACAAACATGTATTTTCATCAATGACTAGAATTGATATTTTAATCTCTCATTTATTAAAAGTCATATGATACCCTGATTGCAAGAATATCCCGCTAATTCCCTGATTTCATCACAACCACATTAAAAGATGCATATGTGAATTCTACCTAGAAAGCAACCTAAAGTGTAAAAGCACAATTAAGTTTAACTCCCTAAGAGCAATAAGTTCTATGGAATAAGACTAATCAAAGCAACCGAACATGTAAAAGCACTAATTCGATTTAACTAAGGTTATGATTCATATGTGACTAGTAGGACATATCACTACAAGCACTACTCACATTTATGCTACTTGTAAACAGGAATTTATCACTTTTTCGTATAGTAAAACCTAATCTAGCAATAGAAATGAATACCAATCTAATTGATTCCAGACTCAATCAAACTAGCACTCAGATCATGCAACAATATTAACAATGAATCATAAACAATAAAGTTGAGACAAAACTAATTCATTGATTTAAATATCATGCTTGAGAAATCAACTTTTATCCCATAACCAATAATTGTGTTTAGTTACTCATAATAATGGAGTTCATCATAATCATTTTCATAAAATAATGAAATGAAAAATAAACAAAAAACAAATCCTAGTAGAATCGCCGCTCTCCTCCAAAACACCAAGTAGAAAATACGTGATCCCAAAAGAAGTAGAAACTTTCTCTTATTGTAGCTTTCCTCTTTCCAAAACTAGGTCTTCAAAGCCCAAAGTCCAATACAAAGATGTCCACCAAGCCCATATATGAGGAATACCCATGTGAAAATATAACCCAAAAGTGGTCGCTGGGAAACTGGTAAAATGGCCGGAAGTTTGCCGTGAAAATCACCGGGAAAGTATCTCAGGTAACCGGCAAATCCCACCTGGTCACCGGTCAAACGAGTCAGTCAACACGGTCAAGCTCAGTGAGTCATACTGTGTCAATGAGTCAGATCAGCTAACTCATCTGAGTGGCTGAGTTGGTATTGGCCAAGGCCATTGCACAACCTGAACCTGTATTCAGTCCAGCCATGATGGTCTTGCCTTCTTCACAGCTGCCACTCTGTCCATCCAACAGCACCAGCTCCGTCTCTTGCTTGCACTTCTAGTCACTCATTGCATTACCAAAACCAAGACCAACAACAACCTACTGATCCAGTTCACTGCAACTCTTGCAATACCACCACACACAACTAGTCATCTCATCGCCATTACCAACCTGAGCTGCTTCTTGTGCACCTAGCATTCATCTACACTGTCGAGCATTCATTCATCTCCGCCATAGTTCACATCACGAACCACCAATTTAGTTGCAGCAACACCACAATCACCACTGAATTGCCATCACCAGCTATATGTCAGCTCCGCAAACTACTGTTCTGCTTATTCTCATACACAATCAAACCCTGGAACTTCTACAACCTTAGCCAATGTCAAAAATGCACAACACCAGCTGAGCAACAACACCTTGAACTGCAGCTTCAATAATTTATCACCTGCAATATCAATTCCATCCGCATAAGTCACCTCTGCATCAATCCATTGTGTCGCAGCACGCAAATCTACAGCAACATTTCTTACTCCCCTACAGTTCATTATCAACAGCTGCAGTTCATGCATGTTCTCTCTGCGATTCAATTTTGCACCACCTGAACATTCAGTTCAACTGATACTCTGCCTCACTCAAACAAACCATTCATCCATGTAAACCTAACACCACTAGTCCCAACTCATCTTAAGCTGCACCTGCAACATCACCAGTTGCTCAACCATTCTGCACCTTCAGTTCAGCTACCACACAGAGCATCTCAAGCCCTTCCACCTGTGTACATCTTCCACTCCAGCTGCAATGAATCAGACCATCTTGTCAGCTTCAGATTCGACTCAAACAAATCGAAACAGCACCACTGAGCCTGCAGTTCCAGCTTAGCTCAAACAACCATTAAGAGTACCACCAACTCTGTAACTCCATTAGCGACATTTTAGCTCAACTTGCAATTCAGTAAGCCCATGACAGTTCATAACTGCACCTTCCTTCTCTTCTTTAGTAGCAGCTACAGATTCAGATTTGGACCAAAACCCTTAACTGAATCTCCACCAATTTCACCATCTACAACTGTTGAATCTTTAACCGAGAAAAACCCATCTCTCATCGACTAAAACAGAGCAGCTTCATCTTCTAATTCCAACAAACAATCATCTCCTGCTTCCATTACCAACCACTGAAAGTCTTCTTCCTTTCTTAATTTCTCAACTTCAATCCCTGGCTTCACTTCCTTCTGAATTTCAGTAACACAACCACATCAAATCCATTTCTCGAACTTCTCTATCCACCTCAGCATCAAACCCTATCTGAGGGTCGAATTCAGAAACCCTTACAGATCCCCTTTTAATTCAGACTCCAATTTCTTGTCTTCAACCAACGATCACACTTCCTAGCTGCTTCAGAATCAAGTTCCACCACAAACCCTATCTGTAGAATTATTAATCGATCTTCATAGGAACATTCCCTCTCTGATCTTCTCAAATCCTCTATTCTTCTCTCAAATCGATCTCCATGGCTTTCTCAGTCTCAGACAAAGGGTGAGGCATAAAAACTAATGATAAGAAGAAATAAATTGTGCTCTCTGATTTTTAGGTTAGGTGTAGGAACCAAAACTACTATCGGCACCCCACTTTAGTGGTTAAGGGGTAACCAGCTCACACATGGCCTGTTATTCTTTGTTTGACTATCAGTTATGGGAAACTGACAGTTCATTCTCCACTTCTTCCTTGCGCAACCTAGTCTGCTCCAAGTATGACTTGCCCGTGAATCAACCTTTTCGGCTTTTACGCTCCAATTTGAAGTTTTCTCCATCTTTTGCTCCAAATGACTCCACAATACCTAAATACTCAAAAGTAAACATAAGATACATATTTTACAAGAAAACTCGCAAAGAAGGCATAAACAATAGATAAATATCAAGGTGTTTACAACACTTATCAAATTCCCCCACACTTAGACTTTGCTAGTCCTCGAGCAAATCAAACAAAACTTATTCTAAATGATACACATACAACTCCGTTTCGTCGAGGCTACGGTCACACTTAGCATGTATAACAATCCTTTAAACCCCTAGGTGTCCCTAGTGGACGAGTTATAGTTTCGTGAGGGCTTACTAGAGATATACCCACAAAACCTACTTTACCAACTTACTAGTTCTCCGAAATGCTAGCATCCAACGCGCTAAAAAGACATAGAAATTCTGCACACTAGTCATAAGAAGTTAAGACATATATATGAACACAATCTCATCCTTAAAAGTTGAGAGAGAAATAACCATCCCTTCTCGAAATAAATTCGGGTCCGGAGTGATCAAAAGTCTCGACTCTGCCTCACAAGAAAGGGTTTTATGAAGTTGCTCTCGATAATAAACAACTTTTTTATGGGTCACACATGTGTCCAGGTAAGAGTGAAGAGAGAATCCTGCGACACGTTGAATGGTAGGAAGGCAAAAACCCTCAGAATCGTTTTGAAAACCCATATCTTTTATTCAGTTTTGAAAAACCCATTTTTCTGACGATCTCTACGAAAGGAAAACAACCACTTAACGAAGGTGGGAATATGCTTACTTACCTCGTTATCCGTTCGATGTGCAGTTAGTACCACTCTCACAGCATTCATAAAAAAGTCTTCGGTCTTCAATCCCTGTCTTCATCTTCGTCTTCGGTATTCAACTCTTGATGATAATTCTTGAACTTCGTAGAATCGTGACAATGTGATTCTTTCCTCTAATTCCTTGTTGCTTGAAACTGCATTATGAATATTTCTTCTTCCATTGGCTTTATTGAAATAATACAAAACTAAAAACGAATTAAACAAACCAAAATATGATGCAATGATTATTTTTTTTTTTTTGTAAGATGCAAAATAAATAAAGTAAATACAAAATTAAAACAAACAAAATATGAAAAATAATGATGGACCTAATAAACATTTATTTTGTCTCTCCTTTTTTTTTTCTCATTCATTCATTCATTCATTCATTCATTCTTTTTTTTTTGACAAGAGAAAATAATACAAATTAACAAATAAGATAAAATACAAATGCAAGTACAAAGGCCATGGTGTAAGTACTTTACCGCTCAATTCTTCACAACTTGTATGTCTCGATATCATAAACTTCTTGAATTCTCATCTTGATAATCTTCTCTTGTACAATAGTCTTCAACTTGTAAAAATTATGCTCATTGTCTTGATGCTATACTTGAATCTGAAATCTACTCATTTATGTACCGTTGCTTGTAAACCTTGAACGTCTTCAACTTTTCTTCGAATTTGTGATGCTCCTCTTGTTAATGATGATGGTGTTTCAACGGACCTATTGGTGTAGAGAGAGATAAAGTGGATGGTGCTAACTGCGAACAAGATTACAAGTGGTATGTAAGTTAGCAATTTGATGTCACCATCATGATTGATAAAATAGCACTCAAGAGATCAAAGTAGTGCTTTTATTGGTGGGAGGTTGGGTAGCTCACCATTCTACCCAGAGTTTACGTACGGTGACACACACTCTAAAAGCATAAATTTAGACACGTACAAAGAAGTGAAGGTCGGTGCTTCTCATGATGTAACATGGGTAGTCTCCACTATAGCGGACCACAACTCTACTACCGAATTTAATCTGCACCTCATTTTCCACTGGCATGGTTAAATCCAACTTTAACTCTCATACAAGTAAGAAACCCGATCATGTTCTCTGTCATCTCTAAGTTCAGTCACTCTTATGAGAATCTCGATGTAATCTTAGAGACATGTATACTATGTGACTCTAAAGTAACCACAAGTTGGAGTTTTTTTTATTCACTGTTTTACACAAAAGTTGAAAATTTTGAAAAATTTACAATGCAAACAAAATGCTTAACCACTCCCCCACACTTAATCTTTACATTGTCCTCGATGTAAATTGAGTCATCCAAAGTAAGTTAAGGTGGGAAATCCTACATGATAATGTGACAAGAAATCAGAAAAAGTAAATGCAAGACAAGAAAAAAAAACTAAAAACAAGACAAGAAAATAAAAATAAGAAAAGAAATATTCATCCTATGGGTTGCTTCCCATTTAGCGCTTGGTTTAAATTTGTCAACCCGACTATCTCCTTGCTTGCCAAGCCTCCTCCAGAGGGAGTGCATCCACAAAATTAACTCATTCCACAACTTCAGAAGTGAAGTTCTCATAATATGGTTTCAACCGGTGCCCATTCACTTTAAGTTCCTTTCCTGTAGTTATGCTACGAATTTCTACTGCACCATGAGAAAACACATTAGTAACAATAAAAGGTCTGATCCAACGTGACCTTAATTTACCCGAAAATAAATGCAAGCGAGAATTAAATAAAAGCACTTTCTGCCCAACACAAAATTGTTTTCTAGAAATCATAGTATCATGAAATGCCTTTGTTTTCTCCTTGTAAATGCGTGAGCTTTCAAATGCATCATTGCGAAGCTCTTCTAGCTCTTGGAGATGTAACTTCCTTTGCTTTCCAGCACCATCCATCTCCATATTGCATTGCTTTATAGCCCAAAACGCCTTATGCTCAATCTCAACGGGTAGGTGACAAGGTTTACCATACACAAGCCTAAAGGGAGACATCCTAATAGGTGTCTTGTATGCGGTTCTATAAGCCCACAAAGAATCATTGAGTCTCATGATCCAATCCTTCCTTGTTGGATTCACCGTCTTCTCTAGAATGAATTTCACCTCTCGGATAGAAACCTCGGCTTGTCCATTTCTTTGGGGATGATAAGGTGTTGCAATCTTGTGCGACACATTGTACTTCTTCAACAAGCTTTGTAAGATCCTGTTTTTGAAGTGAGAACCCCCATCGCTAATTATGGCTCTTGGAATTCCAAACCTTGCAAAAATATTAGCTTGCACAAAATCTGAAACCACTTTACAATCATTAGTCGGGGTGGCCTTAGCTTCCACCCATGTAGAGACATAATCAACAACAAATAATATATAAAAATTCCCATGGGAGTTGACAAAAGAACCCATAAAATCAATACCCCATACATCGAAAACTTCAATAAATTGAATAAAAGTTTGTGGCATTTGATTTCGGGAACCTGATTTCCTGTTCTTGGGCACCTATCACAAGTTGTAAAAAATATGCATGAATCCTTAAACAAGGTTGGCCAATAGAAACCACTTTCAAGTACCTTGTGAGCGGTTCTTTTAAACCCAAAATGTCCTCCGCAAGCATAAGAGTGACAAAAGGACAAGATAGAATTAAATTCATATTCGGAACGCACCTTCTTATTACTTGGTCACTACAATGTTTCCATAAGCATGGATCATCCCATATGTATTGGCTCCCCAACTTCTTGAGTTTGTCCCTCTCAGCACGAGACAAGTTCTTTGGGATTTGTTTAGACACCAAGTAATTGACAATATCGGCATACCATGGCTCTCCAAAGGCAATTGAGAATAGTTGCTCATCCGGGAAACTTTCACGCAATGGGATAGCTTCCTTGTCCACAGCAAGACGGCTCAAGTGATCCGCAACGGTGTTCTCAATTTCTTTCTTGTCCTTGATTTCAATATCAAACTCTTGCAAGAGTATAATCCATCGTATGAGCCTTGGTTTCGCTTCTTTCTTCATTAGCAAGTACCTAAGTGCTGCATGATCAGAAAAGACAACAACTTTTGTACCAATTAGATAAGAGCGAAATTTTTCCAAAGCAAAAACAATAGCCAACAACTTTTTTTTAGTGGTTGTGTAGTTTTTTTGGGCCTCATTTAACATTCTATAGGCATAATAAATAGCATGAGGTATCTTCCCCACACGTTGCCCAAGCACCGCACCAACCGCGTAGTCACTTGCATCACAAATGAGCTCAAAAGGCTTACTCCAATACGGTGGTTTAATGATAGAGGCTGAGATCAAAAGTTCTTTTAAACGATTGAATGCCGCCATACACTTTTCATCAAAGTTAAAAACCACATCTTTTTGCAATAAGTTGCAACGTGGTGATGTTATCTTGGAAAAATCCTTGATAAATCTACGATAAAAACCTGCATGACCAAGAAAAGAACGTATCTCCCTCACCGTAGTGGGAGGGGTTCAAGCACGAATAAGGTCTATCTTAGATTTATCAACTTCCAAGCCTTTTGAAGATATTATATGTCCTAAAACTATGCCATGAGTTACCATAAAATGACACTTCTCCCAATTTAGCACAAGGTTTGTTTCAACACATTGTTCAAGGATTAATGATAAATTGTTCAAGCAAAGGTAAAATGAATCACCAAAGACACTAAAGTCGTCCATGAATACTTCAATGATGTTTTCAACATACTCAGAAAAAATTCTTACCATACACCTTTGAAAAGTAGCTGGAGCATTGCACAAGCCAAAAGGCATCCTCCTATAAGCAAAAGTACCGAATGGACAAGTGAAAGTGGTTTTCTCTTGATCCTCCGGCGCTATCACAATTTAATTGTACCCTGAATAACCATCAAGAAAACAATAATAAGAGTGTCCAGCTAAACGTTCAAGCATTTGATCAATAAAAGGTAATGGAAAGTGATCTTTTCTAGTGGTGGTATTTAATTTTCTATAATCAATACAAATCCTCCAACCGGTTTGCACACGAGTTGGGACAAGTTCATTCTTATCATTCTCCACCACCGTCACACCTGATTTTTTTGGTACTACTTCTACCGGGCTCACCTACTTGCTATCGGATATGGGATAGATAACACCCACTTCCAAAAGCTTGAGTATCTCCTTTTTCACAACTTCCATCATTGGGGGGTTCAAACGACGTTGCGCTTCTCTTGTATGCTTTGCATCGTCCTCTAAACGGATCTTGTGCATACAAACGGCACGACTTATACCCTTGATATCGGCAATTGTCCATTCAATGTCCGTCTTGTACTTCCTTAGAACTCGTAGAAGTTTTTTCTCCTGTAATTCACTAAGATATTTAGAAACAATCACAGGTAACTCTTCCTTGTCGCCCAAGTACAAGTACTTTAAGTGACTTGGAAGAGGTTTCAATTCCAACTTTGGATATTTAACAATAGAAGGTACAAACTTTTCATCACTGCATGGTAAAGAAATAAAAGAGATGTTATGAGTTTCCAAGCATCCTTGTAGTGAGTTAAGATCACCAAGGGCTTCCTTGACTTCATTACCACACTCTACATCATTATTAATGGATGTAGTTAAAACGGTTTCCAAATCATCATCACCATTCAATTCGAACACTTGTTGTGCTAAAGTATCCATAACATCAATGGATAAACAAGAGTGGACATCACTAGGATATCTCGTCGTCTCGAAGATGTTGAAACGTATTGTTTCTCCATCAAACTCCATAATTAGCGCTCCCTTGTCTACATCAATAATAGTTTTCGCCGTTTTCATGAAGGGACGCCCAAGTAGCAATGAAAGAGATGAGTCCGGTGAAGCTTCATTCATCTCGAACACGCAAAAGTCATCTGGAAACACAAGTTGATTAACCTGCACAAGAACATCCTCCACAATACCCATTGGGTAAACATTAGTGCGGTCGGCTAATTGCAACACAATATTGGACTTTTTCAAAGGACCTAGATCAAGTGAATTTTACATAGATGCGGGCATAACGTTAACGGATGCATCTAAATCCAACATTGCTTTATTAAAATTAGTGCTACCAATTGTGACGGGAATGTCAAAGCTACCGGGATCCTTGCATTTCAGTGGGAGTTTGTGTTGTAAGATTGCCAAAGCATTCTCCCCCACACTTAGCACTTCATTGCCTTTGAGCCTTTACTTATTGGTACACAAGTCCTTCAACACCTTTGCATACTTTTTCACTTGCTTTATAGCATCTATGAGTGGTATGTTCACATGAATCTTCTTGAGAATATCCAAAATCTCCTTTTCTAGTTCCTCCTTTTTGGACTTTGAAAATATGCGAGGGAAAGGTAAAGGAGGAACATAAGCAGGAACATGAGTTTTAGAGTTAGGAATAGGTACCTCGGGAGTTTGAGGAATTTCATCCCTCTTTTCCTCCAAAACCGGCTCCATTGGAGCTTCTTCTTTACCCAAATCAGCAACTTTGGGTTGCACAAGTTGTGTACCACTTCTCAATGTAATAACATTGACACCCTCTTTTGGGTTAATAGGTTGATAAGGGAGTTTCCCACTATTTTGTGCTTTCAATTGGTTCAATTCAATAGCCATAGAACCCATTTGTGTCTGCAACTCCTTGATAACACTCTTAGTCTCTTGTTGGCTTTCTTGAAACATAGTACCAATGCCCTTCATCATTGCTTGAAGCTTTGCATCGATATCGGAACCTTGACTTTGTGGTTGTTGCTTCGGTTGCTGAAATTGTTGTTGTTGTGGTTGGAACCCGCTTGGACGGTTTAAAGTAGGTTGTTGAACTGCACCTTGCCTCTTGGCATAGCTGAAATTAGGGTGATCTCTCCATCCCGGATTGTAAGTGTTGGAGTAGGGATCATACCGTCTTTGATGATTTGGAAATATTGCACTAGCTTGCTCCAACTCTTCGTATTATGAAGGTACAACAACTGAAGCTATCTTTTGCATCATTCTCTCCATATTATCCATCCTTTGATATCGTTGTGATGATGAATCACTAACTTCATGCACTCGCCTAGCCATTGGTTCACCTCTTGTGTAGAATTTTTTCGAATTCGCAGTAATGCTTTCAATCAACTCCGTAGCTTGGGACACCGTCTTGTTTACTAGTGCTCCACCACCCGCAGCGTCAATAAGATACTGATCACTTGATTGGAGACCTTCGTAGAAGTATTATAGTATCATCACGTCACTAAATTGGTCGTGAGGGCAGCTTGCCACCAATCTCTTGTATCGTTCCCAACATTCATGCAATGACTACCCATATCTTTGTTGTATACCACAGATATCCTTACGAATTTGGGTAGCTTTTGAAGCAGGAAAATATCTCTCTAAAAAGAGATTATTCAACATGTTCCATGGTGTAACACTCCCGGAAGGCAAGTAATACAACCATCCTTAGCATTGTCCACAAAATAGAATGGAAAAGATTTTAACATCGCTCTATCCACATTAGTCTCAGGTGGAAGCATAGCCATGATAACGTTGTGGAAATCAATGAGATGCTTGTTTCGATCATCATTTACGATTCCATGAAACTTAGGCAACTATCTAATCAACCCCGGCTTGATCTCGAAGGTTGAGTTTGTTTGAATACACCACCGTTGTGCATCAAACCTTTGAGAAGCCAAGTCCTTGAGTGTAATATTTGCATCACCCATTGTTTCTTCTTCTTCAACTAGTGGTTCTTCTACGAATGGAACCTCTTGTTCTTATTATTCTTGATGAAGAGCTTCGTGTTCTACTTCCAAGTCTTGTTCTTCCGTTGTGTCTTGTCTTGATTGGAGTATTGTGCCTCTTCGAGTAGCTATCCCGCACATTGCGTAGTTCCAATTTTTAGAAGCCAGGGATTAAGTACCTGAAAAACAATTCTCACAAACAAATGAGAAGCAAGACAAGTAACGAAAAATAAAGATAAAAGCATAAATAGTAAAAATAAGAAACTAAAACTAACTAACAAGCCATATGCCTCCCCGGCAGCGGCGCAAAAATTTGATCGTTGTCGTATGCGTCAAAAATAATTTCACTTTATCACTTCAACTAGATGTAAATATAGTATGTGATAAGAAAGAGTTCGTTCCCACAGAGAGGCTTTTGTTGTTAAAAAATTTCAGTTTCTTAGTAACCAAGGGGGGTTTTGATTTTATCAAAGCAATAAAAATGAATTGAAAGCAAATGAAATAAATGGAATAATCAAAAAGGAGGAGATATTGATCATGGGATAATATCATTCACAAACATGTATTTTCATCAATGACTAGAATTGATATTTTAATCTCTCATTTATTAAAAGTCATAGGATACCCTGATTGCAAGAATATCCCGTTAATTCCCTGATTTCATCACAACCACATTAAAAGATGCATATGTGAATTCTACCTAGAAAGCAACCTAAAGTGTAAAAGCACAATTAAGTTTAACTCCCTAAGAGCAATAAGTTCTATGGAATAAGACTAATCAAAGCAACCGAACATGTAAAAGCACTAATTCGATTTAACTAAGGTTATGATTCATATGTGACTAGTAGGACATATCACTACAAGCACTACTCACATTTATGCTACTTGTAAACAGGAATTTATCACTTTTTCGTATAGTAAAACCTAATCTAGCAATAGAAATGAATACCAATCTAATTGATTCCCGACTCAATCAAACTAGCACTCAGATCATGCAACAATATTAACAATGAATCATAAACAATAAAGTTGAGACAAAACTAATTCATTGATTTAAATATCATGCTTGAGAAATCAACTTTTATCCCATAACCAATAATTGTGTTTAGTTAGTCATAATAATGGAGTTCATCATAATCATTTTCATTCATAAAATAATGAAATGAAAAATAAACAAAAAGCAAACCCTAGTACAATCGCTGCTCTCCTCTAAAACTCCAAGTAGAAAATACGTGATCCCAAAATAAGTAGAAACTTTCTCTTTTTGTAGCTTTCCTCTTTCCAAAACTAGGTCTTCAAAGCCCAAAGTCCAATACAAATATGTCCACCAAGCCCGTATGTGAGGAATACCCATGTGAAAATATAACCCAAAAGTGGTCGCTGGGAAACTGGTAAAATGGCCGGAAGTTTGCCGTGAAAATCACCGGGAAAGTATCTCAGGTGACCGGCAAAGTCCACCCGATCATCGGTCAAACGAATCAGTCAACACGGTCAAGCTCAGTGAGTCATACTGAGTCAATGAGTCAGATCAACTAACTCATCTGAGTGGGCTGAGTTGGTATTGTCCAAGGCCATTGCACAGCCTGAAGCTGTATTCAGTCCAGCCATGATGGTTGTGCCTTCTTCACAGCTGCAGCTCTGTCCATCCAACAACACTAGCTCCATCTCTTGCCTACACTTCTAGTCACTCATTGCATTACTAAAACCAAGACCAACAACCTACTGATCCAGTTCACTGCAACTCTTTCAATACCACCACACATAGCTAGTTCATCTCATCACTATTACCAACCTGAGCTGCTTCTTGTGCACCTAGTATTCATCTACACTGTCAAGCATTTATTCATCTCTACCATAGTTCACATCACGAACCACCAATTTAGTTGCAGCAACACCACAATCACCACTGAATTTCCATCACCATCTATATGTCAGCTCTGCAAACTACTGTTCAGCTCATTCTCATACACAATCAAACCCTGGAACTTCTACAACCTTAGCCAATATCAAAAATGCACAACATCAACTGAGCAACAACACCTTGAATTGCAACTTCAATAATTTATCACCTGCAATATCAATTCCATCCGCACAAGTCACCTCTGCATCAATCCATTGTGTCGCAGCACGCAAATCTACAACAACATTTCTTACTCCCCTACAGTTCATTATCAACAGCTGTAGTTCATGCCTGTTCTCTCCGCGATTCAATTAAGCACCACCTGAACATTCAGTTCAACTAATACTCTGCCTCACTCAAACAAACCATTCATCCATGTAAACCTAACACCACTACTCCTACCTCATCATAAGTTGCACCTGCAACATCACCAGTTGCTCAACCATTCTGCAGCTTCAGTTCATCTACGAAACAGAGTATCTCAAGCCCTTCCACCTGTGTACATCTTCCACTCCATCTGCAATGAATTATTACCATCTTGTCAGCTTCATATTCGACCCAAACAAATCGAAACAGCACCACTGAGCCTGCAGTTCCAGCTTATCTCAAACAACCATTAAGAGTACCACCAACTTTGTAACTCCATTAGCAACATTTTAGCTCAACCTGCAATTCAGTAAGCCCATGACAGTTCATAACTGCACCTTCCTTCTCTTCTTTAGTAGTAGCTACAGATCCAGATTTGGACCAAAACCCTCAACTGAATCTCTACTAATTTCACCATCTACAATTGTTGAATCTTTAACTGAGCAAAACCCATCTCTCATCGACTAAAACAGAGCATCTTCATCTTCTAATTCCAACAAACAATCATCTCTTGCTTCCATTACCAACCACAGAAAGTCTTCTTCCTTTCTTAATTTCTCAACTTCAATCCCTGGCTTCAATTCCATCTGAATTTCAGTAACATAACCACATCAAATCCATTTCTCGGACTTCTCTATCCACCTCAGCATCAAACCCTATCCGAGGGTCGAATTCAGAAACCCTTAAAGATTCCCTTTTAATTCAGACTCCAATTTCTTGTCTTCAACCAACGATTGCACTTCCTAGATGCTTCAGAATCAAGTTCCACCATAAACCCTATCTGTAGAATTATTAATCGATCTTCATAGGAACATTCCCTCTCTGATCTTATCAAATCCTCTATTCTTCTCTCAAATCGATCTCCATGGCTTTCTCAGTCTCAGACAAAGGGTGAGGCATAAAAACTAATGATAAGAAGAAATAAATTGTGCTCTATGATTTGTAGGTTAGGTGTAGGAACCAAAACTGCTATCGGCACCCCATTTTAGTGGTTAAGGGGTAACCAGCTCACACATGGCCTGTCGGTTCCAACGAACCGACAAACTAGTTCTTTATTTGACTGTCAGTTATGGGGAACTGACAGTTCATTCTCCACCTCTTCCTTGCGCAACCTAGTCTGATCCAATTATGACTTTCCCGTGAATCAACCTTTTCGGCCTTTACGCTCCAATTGGACGTTTTCTCCTTCTTTTGCTCCAAATGACTCCACAATACCTAAATACTCAAAAGTAAACATAAGATATATATTTTACAAGAAAACTCCCGAAGAAGGCATAAACAATAGATAAATATCAAGGTGTTTACAACACCTATCAGCAGACAATGTTAAATGAATGTCAATTTGAACTTCAGAACCCTCGGCTTGATTATAAAAAACTTTCCAATGAATACGATTTTCTCGACGAAGCCTGGGACGCAGTAGTAAATGAGTTTGAAAGATCTTAGGCTAATGTCGAAGGTATATGTTCGTTTGGTCGTGTATAATTGTCTACGTGCTTTCTTCTGATGTCTGTTTTCTTCTATTTCAGAGCTCGAGAGACAGCTTGGCCTTGCAAATGAGAATCTTGAAAAGACTCAATCTGAGTTAGTGACGCAACAAGGAAAAACCAAATACTTTGAGGGACTAGCAGGATCTCTGGACGTGGCGGTGAAAGAGTCATAAAAGGAAGTGGAGCGATTATCATTGTTGTTGACTCAATCTAATCTGAAGATTACTATCATTACACACGAAGCTCGTCTCCATCTAGCTTTTGAAGTTAATAAGACGCTGGTCACGATAGAGCAAGGTCTTTAGAAAGAGCACGACATCACCAAAAGGTATAAGCGTCATCCTGTACCCGGGACTTTCAAATATGCCTCTGATCCATCCTGTGGGGGGAGCGTTCCCTTTTCTAAAAAGGAACGACCTACCGAATATGTCGAGCCTTCGGTAGAAAAGTAAATCCTTGTGTTGGAGTAGAGATTTTATCGTTGTTGATTATGTAGCTTTGGTCTCTTTTTTGTGTATCTTTCATATTTCTTGTTTATCTCCCCAAACTTGTAATCAACTCTTATGAAATGGATCATTGGTCTTTTTGGATATGTACAGCTTTGATTTTCCTGCAGCGTTACTTTATATATTTTAATTTACTTACTAAAATATAATAATGAAAAGAGATGAAAAGTGTGTTGTAAGATAACGAAGGTATATACCTCCATTATTTGTTTTGGACCTGTCACCATGTCGAATAATCCTGGGACAGAGGATTACCTGAAGGTGGGGGTTGATGCAGCGTTCTCGGATATTTGGTGCGTCATTGATTTATTTACATGCACCCATTCTGCCGAACCGATGCCTTGTATTAGGTTGGGTATCTCTTTCTGCTGGAATCCTTCCCCATGGTCGTACACCCATAGACACTGATAGGGGAGTCCCGAGAGATTGTACATTGTACTTTTCCCAATATAAATGTAAGTAAGGGATTGTTAAGGAACTCTTCGTTGTTTGCCGAAAAGTATGGTAAAAAAGGTTGTTGTTTGATTGATGTGATGTGGTCTGCTACTCCTCGGCCAGAGACAAAAACATGTCAAGCGAGTACGATGTCTTCTTCTTCTGGTATTCTTAACGCAGATGTTGAACTGCGTTGCTTCGTGGATAGTATGGCTTGAGGTATTTTTCGTTCCAGGGGTGCCTTAGGATTTATCCCTTTAAAATACGCAGGTAGTTAGATCCCTTACCTGCGATATCGTGTATTACAAATGGTCCTCCCCATGTTGGTGCTAACTTAACTCATTTCTTCTCTCGTTGATATTGCGGTATAGTCCATAGCATATACCGTCCTTCTACAAAATTCTAAGTTTAACCTTTTTATTGTATTCCCTTGATAGCCGTCGTTGATAGTTCTCCATTCTTTGTAACACTGTTTCCCTTCTCTCTGCTAGATCATCAAGCTTTTCTAGCATCATATCCGCTGTGAGTTTCTTTTCCCATGCTTCGGTCTTTGTTGTGGGAATGATTATCTCCGTCGGGATGACTTCTTCGGTTCCGTAAGTGAGAAGGAAAGGAGATTTACCGGTTGCTGATATTCTCGTTGTTCAGTATTTTAGATGGGGAAAAATGATTTGCTAGTTTTTACGGAATCGAGGAGATGACCGTGCGGAGGAGACTCCTTGAACCGAGCAAATGCTCAACCTCACACAGATGCACTGCAAAAAGGTAGTGCTTTAAGTTCGAGAGATCAATCTGTGGGACTCCGGCCTAAACCAAGAAAATGGCCGTTCCAGAGTCAATTCGGTCACAAGAGAGGATGGGTCAATCTTTAGGAGGGAAGCTGAGAAATGTGTGAGATCAATGGTGATCGAGATTGTAGGTGTATTGTGTATTCTGCCTAAGAAAGTTTTGAATGATTGAATTTACTCAGTTGAGAGTGATTGCTCAGACGATGAGTTTGTGTAGACGAAAGATTGTTTGTATGAGCTTGTCGAGAAATTCTTGTCTGTTTCAATCAGGATTCAGAGGCCTTTTTATATTGCTGAATTGTAAACACCTTGATCCCATGAAGTGTGACAGTTACTGGAGTCAAAGAGTGGGGAAGTGGGAAATCGTGTCAAAATCAGTTGCTCATCGTGCGAAGACTTGGTTAACTTTCCACTCAATACTTTGCTAACTCCTCCAACTGATTGCACGACTTGCTCACATTCTCATCGTGTGTATGAACACATGTGCCGTATACCGCCAGACCAAAACCCTAGTTAATATCCCCCCATGTGACACGATTGATGTCCCTTGAATGTGGAGTCTGCAAGGCAGACGTATATTTAGTTAGTCAGTTACTGACTTTAAGGGATGATGATTCCTTTTATTTCTGAGTTGAACATAATTTTCAAATGTTCTGAGACTCATGAATTGAACATGTATGTTGAGAAGAAGATATAATTACGTTGATTGTTAAGGTGAGAAAATATTGCTCGTACGAGCAAATGTTGCTCGTTTGATAAACTGTTGAACATTAATAGTCAGTATTCATGGACTGAGCAAGTATTGCTCTATGATGACTTATTGAATATTGATAGTCGAACCAATATTCATGGACTGAGCAAATGTTGCTCATCTGAGCAAATATTGATAGTTGAACCAATATTCATGGATTGAGCAAATGTTGCTCATCTGAGCAAATATTGATAGTTGAACCAATATTCATGGTCTGAGCAAATATTGCTCGTTTGAGCAAACGTTAATTTAAGATGCTGACATCTGAACCGAGCATAATTATTAAAGTGTTGATCATGGGATCAACGTAAAATTATTAGTGTTGAATCTGCTCAAAATTATGTTTTGCAGATCTCTGGATTCGAAACCCTAATTTTGATCTATTGCCGAATTGATGATAAATTGATGATTTATTGAAAATCATTCATGAAAATGAAGTAGGGAACGGCTACAGGGGATGATGAACCGACCATATAGCGCCCAGATGCTCAAGTGAGAAAAATACCAAAGTCTCTTGAAGATCAGTTGGTGAAAGGATGATTAAATGCTGGTTTAATCATTTTTCAAATAGTGCTCGTGTGAGCGTCAGGTAATAGAACATGATTATGGAGAGATGAGAGACCGACCAAGGGATCATGACATCGGCCCTTGGTGGTCATGGGACCAGCTGATGGTCGTTTTAACAAACTTCCAGCTGTTTGGGAAGAATTTGGACCCAGTATGAGTAATTGAGCAAATTAGGTCAAAATTATTAAAACACGTGGGACCAGCTATTTGCAAGCCTCAGCGCCGGCCTTGGTCGGTCAAGGAAACATGCCCGCTTCAACATAATGTCCGTGTCTTAGTCCTGAGAGTTTCGATATTTTCCGATGTGCGTTTGAGCAACATTTTGAGAAAATATGAAGAAATCAGGGATTTTGCTGAAACCGTGAAACTTCATGAGATGAAGGAATAAAATTATAAAATAATGAAGGAATCATGAGGTGTGGGACCGGATAGGCCAAGGCATGGCCGTCCGTCCAAGGAGCCGGTCCCAAGGCATCCTAATTTATAATATTTTCATGATTTTAGGGAAATATCATAAAAATCAAGAAGTTTGTTGAAACCAAGGAATTTGTTGAAATTAAGGAGTTTCCATGAGATGAGAGAATCATAAAAAATAATAATGATAAAATAAAGAGCGTGTGCGACCGGCTGGCTATGGCCCGGTCCCACGGGTTTCCCTGATTTTATATTATTTTTCATGAACTTGAGTGAAATTTCATGAATCCAAGGAGTTTTCTGAAACTAGGGAATTTCCTTGAAGTGAAAGAGTTTCCATGGGATGAGGAAAAAAATAATATTAAAATAGTAAGACATGGGCGTGTCGGACCGGCCATGGCTAGAGCATGGCCGGCCGAGAGCCCGGGTCCCGTGGGTTTTCTCCCTAATTTATAATATTTCATGAATTGAGGGAAATATCATGAAATCAGAGAATTTTCATGTGATGAGGGAAATGATAAAATAATAAGGAGTCATGAGGGGTGGGACCGGCGACGGCTAGGGCATGGCCGGCCGGCTAGTGGACCTGGTCTCGCGACACCTTTCCTAAATTTTATTATTTCTTTGATACGAGGAAACACAATGAGACTGGGTAGTTTCCTTGAGACGAAGGAGATTTGCTCAAATGAAGAAATTTTCATGAGGTCAGGGAAAATAATAAAAAAATGATAAATACAAAATTGGACATGGGACTGGCCACAACATGACGGCCGGACGGTGGGCCCAGTCCCCAGCGCCTTGATTAATATTTTATTATTTATTATTTTCTTCCTACTTTGTATAGGTTCATCGTTCCTTCATGTTTTGGAATGCTCGTTTGCGCATTCAGGTGCTCGTTCGTACATTATTGCTGAGTACACTAACACCATTTTGGTCAAGGCTTACTCGATGGCTGCTCAGATGCCCGTACGTTGAGCATTTATCACTAACCCACGGAATTCTGCTTGGAAGAACCACGAATTGAAGTGACGAAATATTACGAATAATCGTAGAATATTGCTGAATATTCAGTTAACGATTAGAGATAATTAATTGGTGGCTCTATACTAGCAGGCATGTTTTCTAGGAGCATTAATTATCTGAGAATTGATAAATATGAGCTTGTTGAAACGTCATATCTCTTTTATATAGTTAGGGAAAACCTTGTTGCATCCTGAAGACGTTATTGCTTTATACTAGCAGGCAAGCTGTCTAGGAGCCGTCCAATCATAATGATTCTATACACATGTCTTTTATACAGTCAGGGAAAACATTGTTACATCCTGAAGAAGTTATCTCTCTATACTAGCAGGCAAGCTGTCTAGGAGCCGTCCAATCGTTCGATTCTATATAAAAGTTATTACTGAAATTGCTCAGTATTCATGAGGTATGCCGTTGTCTCAGTTGAGAGACTGCACATCTGCATATGCTCTGAGAGACCGTATTCTCAGTCAGAGGTTCTTGCGGCATGAACTTTCATACTTCAATGAGAGACATGAGCCTCAATACTCATCTGATTGCTGGATCAGGAGTATGTACAATTATTGTTTTACGATTTTAGCATTTGTCGAGAATCCACCATCTACATTAAGTCCCCTGCTTACTGAGGGACAATCATGTTCCTCAGTCAGCACTGGATGGTGATTTTCTAGTCATAAACGAAATAAGTAATTGAACTTAGTCGTAAGATAAGATGCTACCGGATTTTGGATTGTACGAGCGAACCATGGTTTGAACGAAGATCCCAATGGCATGATAGAGAATTGTATAACGAGCATAAAGTGGTGTAGCACCGCTGATTTGGTGATGGAACCTTGGTCGGTTTAGGATTCACGGATCCGGGCCCAAGAAAGGAATCCATTTTAGCGCGGACGTTCGTTCATTCCTTAGTTTAAGAAACAAACAAAATAGACCTGAGTCTAATGATAAAAATTTTGTCTATGAGCTTTCACGAAAAACAAAATTATATTTTTTAAATACGTGAGATTTCACAAACTGTAATAAACTCTCGTTTCAAAGGTGGATGCTCGTACGAGAGAAATATTTTTTGAACAAACGTGCGTCTGTTAGTAATAAAATTTTGTTTATGAGCTTTCATGAAATTTTTTATCTTCGAGCTTTCAGAAATCTTTGAAAATATACTCTCGCCTCAAAGACAAATGCTCGCGCGAGGGAGAATATATATATATATATATGTTATTTTTCAAACTTACATGAGTTTCACGTTAAATACATATATTTTTGTAAAACCAATGTTTAGATTTTTAACAACTGTTGAAAATAGACAATTTTACATGGTGAAATAATGTCTGTATGTAAGTTTTCACAATTGTAGAATGGACGTCTATCCAATTTTTGAAAAATCAGTGGATGTTAAAATTCACGTGGGTTGTTCACGGTTTTATGAAAATCAAGTCATGATTTTGAATATAATGAATTTTGCTCGTCTTTGCAGGTTTGAAGGAACGAGCAAGTTTTCGAAATTCTGACGTTATAATCACTACAACTAGTGAAATTGTAAATAGGTAAGAGTTGGATTGTTACCATTTTGTTACGCGTTTTTTATTGGTATATCCATGACTCCATGTCTTTCGCATCATATAGTGATGACTTCTGGTTACATCCACTCTTCTGTCTCTTCCGGGGAACGCTCCAGAAATACCAAGTCAAGGATCAGATGTTCATGCCGAGCTGAATCAACCTTTCAGAGACGCTGGAAAGATGATACATTGTATTCTCTCGATCATCTGGGAGTAGTCCGTGGTGGAATCAACGCTTTCTTAGCCTTAGCGGATGCAGAAGAGAAGCAGGGACGAGATGAGTTATTACTGAAAAGGAAAGCTGAAGATGAAAGGCTTGCAGCTTATCAGCAAAACGCCGCCGGCTTCAGAAAATGAGACTAGCGGCTGAAGATGAAGTCTGATCTCGCGCGGAAGGCGTAGCTTATGATTCAGATGTATATGAATGAAGAATTTCGTCATATAGTTCGTCATCAGAAAATTTAGAAGTTAGGTCTTCATTGAAAATGTTGTAGAATCTTCGTCCGATGTAGGATTTTCGTGATCTACCCATGTTTCTTCATCCTCAGAAAATTTTTAAGCTTTACCCAAAGAAGATTTTCGGCTTTTGAGCACGTTTAAGGGCCGAAATTGACGAAACAGTAAACTTCCAGGAGATTTCCAGAAAATTTTCAGCTGGTATGTAGTCCAATTGTTTGGCCACATATTTTTGCTGGTTTCTCCAATTGCTATTAATTTTGGATATGTTGTAGAGGACATACATACAAAGAGAATGGTATATGACACATTACTAGATTATTCACCAATTTCTCCCATCTCGCTGCTTTGTGCGTGACAATGTAAAATCATCTCAGGTGAGCTTGTTGTAAGGCACTCATGTTGTGTCTTTAGACCATTCGCTTGTGTCTGGAACGGTTGGTGAAGGATTTTAATGTCATTGATTCATTTGAGATCAGGACCCCTTGATTGATACATGAGCATGGTGCTTGCAGTGCCATCTTGTTTTTGTCAGTCGTAGAAACATCAATTATGAAACCCTGGTCACGGGACCATAACTGAGGTTGCTCTCAAGAGGGGGTGATGTAATGACCATGATTGCATGTCCTGGTGGTAGCATTCCTTTTATGATGAATGATTAGCACATGAGAGTCTTGTATCACGGGTCTCGGACTGTGAAAACGATTATCATGATCAGTGGACTGTTAGTCCCCAGTATATTGTTAAATCTCTCCTTTTCGTTTTCTCTTCTTCTGGCAAGACTTGGATAGAGGACCCAGGTAGAAAAATTGAAGTTGAAGGTACCTTGATGAAGGACTTAGTGGAAAGACCTGGTGGACACCGATCGACTGTGGAAGTTATGAATCTCGTCTAATAATTGCTGCTTGCATATTGTATGCTTTGGAAGCTGCAGGAACCTCATACGGCGTCGGAATTTGATGATTGACCCCAAATTTTGAATCTAAGAGACTGAGTTATCTCAAGATATAAGAATCACTCAATTTGGAGTTGTATACGTCATCCAACGAAGCATGCACATTTGTAATTTGTAATCCCGTATAAATTTTTCAGATTTCGTAGACCTGACGGTAAAGGCCATATGTTTCAGCTTGTATATCCGATTGATGCGCCCTTTTGGTATATTGTAAAAGAGACATATACAAACATATTTTGTTCAGGAATAATTGTCCCATTCCTCACCCATTGGTACGTTTTTCTAAACCCATGGCCTGAAGTGTGTTGTATCTCATTTGTAGAGGTGATGAGAACATCTTGTAGAAGACTTGGGATTGTGCCCGCCTATTGTGCAAGCTTCGGAAAGACTTTAATGTGAACATACTTCATGTCTACACACCTTGATATGAATCATTAGTGCTTGGATAAGTCCGCTTCGTCGAGCAATACTTTAGAGAATGGTTAATTGATGAAGCCGGATGTTGCGCCTGAGACTGTTGTTAATGCTGAGATCACGATTGAATTCTCTCTAGAAATTCTTATTTATGCTGAGAACATGAATGGAGTTCCTCCAGTGATCATTTTTGATGTTGATACCATGGTTGAAGTTGCTTAAGAGGCCGAAAAGTTAAAACCATGATTATCGACATAGTCTTTGATCCTCCATCCGACGAGCCTTTAAATTCACGAACTAATTGGTGAGTTGAGCATTTCTAGGATGAAGGTGTACTGAGAGTTCAACCCAAATTCTCCTGAATATGACTTTACTGTGAAGTGGCTACATCAGGGAATCAATATAGTTGTGGCAGATAGCAGCGGCAGTCTCCATTCTGGATGTGAGGAGAAAAGTTCCTTGGTCGTGAAAGGTTCGTGATGTAGAAAAGTTCCGTTGATGACGTTTCATGGAATTACATCAGTCTGTAATAACTTGTTGTGTGAATAACATTTATTGATAGATTTGAATCGATTTCTCCAATAAGGTCAAGTCCCCAGTGTATGTTGAAGGAGTTTGTGTCATCCATGGATGAATGACGTTGCATATGCTTTAGAAGTCTTTTCATGGGGATAATGAAGACTTATCGATTGTAGTTCTTCTATACTGATCGTCTTGGTGTTGAATTAGTATGCCGTTAATAATACTTGTGCTGAAGTTAGAGGTGTTGGATGTGCTCTTTGATTGGGAGTACAATTTGAAGGCATCTAAGAATAAGGCACCGAGAGATGAGCGGTTTTTGATTTTCAGTTGGCCTTGGAAAAGTAGGGGATGGACAGTTGTAGGGATTTTCTTTTGGTTTGATAAAGATTTTCATTTAAATAAACTGATGTTGATTGCTGAAAGAGATTCAATTACTGAATGCAAGTATTGCATATGTTTTCGAGGGATTGATCAAACCACGAATATTTAAGAAAATCCTGCTTCAAACTTCAGATGCGTGAGGTTCAAAGCATCAGATCCCTTAATAGAACGTCTTAGGCATGATCGTCTTGGACCTGAATATCTTCCGTTCGGCTTTTCCTTCACTAGTCCTCCAACGTGTGAGATTTCATGCTCGTACAGGCGTCAACACTTTTGCATAATTCGGCAGTGGACATTCCTGAATGCGGAAAAGGAGTACATCCAATACATTCCTTGTCATGATTGCATATCGTCTCTAAAATGAACATTCCAGTGAGATACTCGATTCGAAGAGGTGCAGCCACTTGGTAAAATATTGTTGTGGTGAAGATATCCATTCATAACGTCTTGCAACGGCTGAGTTGTTAGCATAATTGAGTCCCCATGCTAGGAGAGCATGTAGAAGAACATATGATATGGACATAGGAGGAATGAGACTTTCCTGAGTGCAGAATATTTTGAGAAATGTCGATGCACCTTCTTCAGGTTCTTGCTTCAACCTCATCAGAATTTCCTCACAGTGCCATGACGACGGAGGGCTCACCAAATCCCCTGGATCGAACATTCTTCGTTGGAGAGATGTGAAACCAAATGCGTTTTGTCAGTAGCCATCTTTTCAGCATGGATCCATGTTCGTCCGAGGATCATGTCATATCCTGGATCTTCCTTGACTATGAAAAACTTGGCTTTTGTCTAGGTTGAGCCTATTTTCATCTTGAAAGTAATGTAGCCATAAACATCTCTGAGCGTTCCTTCATGATTCTTGATTGAGATGGGAACATGACTAGCTTATTTTCAAGTGATGCCTGCGGCTCTAAGAGTCTTCAGTGGAATTATATTGATGGTGGATCAACGTTCTTCCAAATTTGTTTCCTTTGAGATCGACTATGGTAAGCAGTCTACGGTCGTGCATCTCCTTGTCTGTGACTGAAGTCCCAGGGAGTATTTCCGGAAATGGACAGTCGCCTCCCTGGCACGATGTGATTCAGTGTTGTGAACATGTCTTTCCTTTGTGCCTTCGATGGATAGAACATTTCTCATATATTTTCGACCATGAACCGCTTCTTTGACAGGTTGTTCAGAGAGAGAAAATCCCGATTGAGAGAGGTTCCATGTGTAATCCTTCATTCCCCAGGTTAAGTTCTCCTGATTCGACCTTTTCCTTGAAGATGCGCTTCAAAACCTTGCAGTCGCGTGTTGGATGATTGACGAACCTATAAAAGCGACAATAACGAGGATTCTCCATTTCTTCTTCTGTCGGATTTTTCTTGACGTGTGGAAATTTGATTGTGCCATCTTGGATCCAGACTTCTAGAAACTCGACCACTTTTTCAATGGGAACAGGGAAGTCCGGGTCTGTTTGGTCATTTTATTGACGCTGAGTCGACAGTTGTGCATTTCGGGTTTGATTATTCTTCCTTTGAACTGGAGAAGCATGCGTGTGCTGTTGTGCCCCGGTTTTCTTTTTACTTCCTTCAGCAATCATGGAAGGATGAAGGTTGAGTTTCGGATTGGAATAATACACGTTTTTTCTTATACCCTTGCAAACTTCTTTATTCTGGAATGGCTCGGATTGGCTGAATAGAGCAGCAGCCGATCGGTCAGTTGCCTCGGCCACGATCCGAGAATGTAAATCCTTCAAAAGGTATTTATAAAATGGCATCATAACTTCATCATAAGAGTCTTGATCGAAGCGTGCCAAAATGGACGGATCTTCTTTAGGAATTCGTGAGAATTGTTCCGAGGTTTCACGAACGTCCAAGCTAGATTGGTTGAGCCTTTTGCGTTTAGCATGTGTGTGGACTTTGTCTTCGTCGTCGCTAGTGGAGGTATGGATCTTAGAAGAGAAATCAACACCAGTGGTAACATAGGAAGGATTTCCAGCAGCATTCTTTTTAGAGAGATCGTATGTTGGTTCCCTTGAAAACTGATCTGTAAGAACTTTCAAAAGGGCGAACACCCCATTCTGTATCTTGAAAATTTTCGCTTGATTTGTTACTACATCATTTAGGATTTTCATTAGATCGTCAATGGTGGTTGGGCTTTGAGTGTTCATAGCCTCTGTGGGAGCTTGACTAGGCCAACTAAGTTTAGTAGTAATTGGAAGAAATTCGCCAGTATTAGGAGATAATAAATTGAGATTGGATGTTTCTGAGGCCTCCCCATAATCGACCATCTTTAATGAAATTGTGAGTTACAACTGAGAGAATGATCTCCCACTGTGGTCTCCAATCTGTAGAAGGGGAAAAAAGATTTGCTGGTTTTTACGGAATCGATGAGATGACCGTGCGGAGGAGACTCCTTGAACCGAGCAAAGTGCACTGCAAGAAGGGAGTGCTTTAAGTTCGAGAGATCAATATGTAGGACTCCGGCCTAAACCAAGACAATGGTCTTTCCAGAGTCAATTCGGTCACAAGAGAGGATGGGTCGGTCTCTAGGAGGGAAGCTGAGAAATGTGTGAGATCAATGGTGATCGAGATTGTAGGTGTGTTTTGTATTCTGCCTAAGAAAGTTCTGAATGATTGAATTTACTCAGTTGAGAGTGATTGCTCAGACGATGAGTTAAAGGAATAAAATTATAAAATAATGAAGGATCATGAGGTGTGGGACCGGCTAGGCCAAGGCATGGACGACCGGCCAAGGAGCCGGTCCCAAGGCATTTTTTCCTAATTTATAATATTTTCATGATTTTAAGAAAATATCATAAAAATCAAGAAGTTTGTTGAAACCAAGGAATTTGTTGAAATTAAGGAGTTTCCATGAGATGAGGGAATCATAAAAAATAATAATGATAAAATAAGGGGCGTGTGGGACCGGATAGGGCGTGACCGTCCGGCTATGGCCCGATCCCACGGGTTTTCCTAATTTTATATTATTTTTCATTAACTTGAGTGAAATTTCATGAATCCAAGGAGTTTGCTGAAACAAGGGAATTTCCTTGAAGTGAAAGAGTTTCCATGGGATGAGGAAACAAATAATATTAAAATAATAAGACATGGGCGTGTGGGACCGACCATGGCTAGAGCATGGCCGGCCGAGAGCCAGGGTCCCGTGCGTTTTCTCCCTAATTTATAATATTTCATGAATTGAGGGAAATATCATGAAATTAGGGAATTTTCGTGTGATGAGGGAAATAATAAAATAATAAGGAGTCATGAGGTGTGGGACCGTCCACGGCTAAGGCATGGCCGGCCAGCTAGTGGACCTGGTCCCGCAACACCTTTCCTAAATTTTATTATTTCTTTGATACGAGGAAACACCATGAGACTGGGTAGTTTCCTTGAGATGAAGGAGATTTTCTCAAATGAAGGGATTTTCATGAGGTCAGGGAAAATAATAAAAATATGATAAAATATAAAATTGGACATGGGACTGGCCACAGCAAGACCGGCCGGCCGGTGGGCCCAATCCCTAGCGCCTTGATTAATATTTTATTATTTATTATTTTCTTCCTACTTTGTATAGGTTCATCGTTCCTTCATGTTTTGGAATGCTCGTTTGCGCATTCAGGTGCTCGTTCGTGCATTATTGCTGAGTACACTAACACCATTTTGGTCAGGGCTTACTCGATAACTGCTCAGATGCCCGTACGTTGAACACTTATCACTAACCCGTGGAATTCTGCTGGGGAGAACCACGAATTGAAGTGACGAAATATTACGAAGAATAGTAGAATATTGCTGAATATTCAGTTAACGATTAGAGATAATTAATTGATGGCTCTATAATAGCAGGCATGCTGCGTAGGAGCCGTCCAATCATAATGATTATATACACATGTCTTTTATATATTCAGGGAAAACATTGTTACATCCTGAAGACGTTATCGCTCTATGCTAGCAGGCAAGATGTCTAGGAGACGTCCAATCGTTCGATTCTATATAAAAGTGATTACTGAAATTGCTCAGTATTCATGAGATATGTCGTTTTCTCAGTTGAGAGACTGCACATCTGCATATGCTTTGAGAGACAGTATTCTCAATCAGAGGTTCTTGCGGCATGAACTTTTATGCTTCAATGAGAGGCATGAGCCTCAATACTCATCTGATTGCTGGATCAGGAGTATGTACAATTATGGTTTTACGATTTTAGCCTTTTTCGAAAATCCACCATCTACAAGTATGACCGCAGGGTATTATGTAGTTGCTCACACCATCGGCCTTTATGCTCGTCTAGTGTTTTCTTGAGAATAAGGGCAATGGTTTTGTTCATGGCCTCGGCCTGTCCATTACTCTGTGGGTAGATGGGAGTGAACTTGTTCTTCTTCCTGATCTTGAATGTATCGAAGAGCAAGTCAATGTTCTTTCCTTGTAGCTGCTTGCCATTGTCCGAAACAATTTCTGCGGGAACGCAAAACCTGCAAATGATATTCTGGAAGATAAACGTGAATACATCCACGTATCTGATTCTGTCTAGAGCTTTGGATTCTACCCATTTGCTGAAGTAGTCTGTGGCTACAATCAAGAATCGTCTTTTTCCTGTCCCCTCGACTAATGGTCCGACGATGTCGATCCGCCATTTTGCAAATGGTCAGGATCTTCCTACTGAATTTAACTTTGTTGCTGGGGCATGAATTCTTTTGGAGAACCGCTGACATTCTTCGCATCTTCTAGCCATCCTTGCAGCGTCTTGGATCATCTGCGGCCATTAATACCCTTGCATCTTGGCTTTGTCGGCCGATGACCTCATCCCGCTGTGGTTGCTTGCATCTCCGTAATGGATGTCCTTCAAGATACGATGGCCTTCTTCTATGGATAAGCAGCGTAGTAGGGGTCCGAGGAATGACTTCTTATATAAGAATCTGTCATGAAGATTGTATCTACCTGCCTTTGATTGCACTTTACGAGCTTGATTCAAGTCTATGGGCAGTGTTCCCTCTTTGAGGAAAAGATAGACTTCGCTTCTCCAGTCTTTTTCGTTGCTGAAGTCTTCGTCCTCATTTTCTCTTGATAGTATATCATCTTCGACGAAGTCTTCAGCGATATCTTCTCCTGCATCGTCTTCGGCAATATCCTCCCCTACATCGTCTTCACGATTTGTTGTAGCGAGGAATTTCTGTGCAGGGATCGAAGGTTCGTATAATCTTGTTATCTTGATGGCCTTAACGTTCTCTTCTTTCAGCATCGATGAAATGTAAGCTAAGGCATCGGCATGTCTGTTGTCTTTCCTTCATAGATGTCGGAATTTAATGTTGGGTACTTATGATGCTAGAGTTTGGATCAGGGCCATGTATGCTGAGAGAGTCTCGTCATAAGTGTTATACTCCAGTTCTATTTGCCGAATGACTAGTTGTGAATCGCTTATTAGGCGTACGTCGGTTATTCCCATTTCGATTATCAAACGCAGAGCATGTACTACGACTTCGTACTCCACAATGTTGTTGGTGTGCCCCTTAAATTCCAATCTCAGTGCATGCACGATTCTGTCTCTAGTGGGTGTTGTGATCATAATCCCTATGCATGCACCTTCCCTGTTCTTGGATCCATCGACGAAGACTTCCCATCTTCTTTGAGTTGAGGGTTCCAGTACATCAATCGGATTCTTTCCATCTTATTCTACCCCTGGTATGTCCTTCACTTCTTCGCCATTATCCAGAGGTAAGTCTGCTAGGAAATCCGCCAAGACTTGTGATTTCTGGGCAGTCTGGATCTCGTGAATAATGTTGAATTGCTCCAGTTGCATATTCCACTTTGCTATTCTTCCCACCTTTCCTGCGTTTTTAAGAACAGATTCCAGCGGGGATTTGCTTGGGACCCGAACATAGTGAGTCAGGAAGTAGGTTCTCAACTTCTGTGTTTCCCATACTAATGCCAGTATAAGTTGCTCAATTTTGGTGTAGTTTCTCTCTGCTGCATTGAGAGTTTTACTGACATAATAGATTGGTTGCTTGACCTTCGTGTTGGTCTTGACTAGCACAGCGCTGACTGCATCTTCGGTTGCTGTTATATAAAGGGCCAACACTTCATCAGGATCGGTCTTCTGGAGGATCGGGATCGTTGCCGGATATTCTTTAATCTTCTGAAAGGCTTCTTCGCATTCAGCGGTCCATGCAAACTTAGTACCTTTCTTGAGGATATTGAAGAAATGTTTACACTTGTCTGATGATATAGCAATCATTCTTCCTAGAGCCGCTATGGAGCCATTGAGTTTCTAAACTTCTTTCAAATTTCTCGGGGATGGCATCTCCATAATAGCCTGGATTTTGGCGGGATCAACTTCGATGCCCCTCTTCGTTACCAAGTATCCGAGAAACTTTCCTGATATGACACCGAAGGTGCACTTTTCCAGGTTCACTTTCATGTTGTATTTCCTCATTGCACCGAAAATGTATATCAAGTCCTGAAGGTGATCTTTGCGCAATTTACTTTTGAAAAGCATATTATCGACATAGAATTCCAAAGTTTTCCCAATCCATGGCTTAACGACAGCATCAACCATCCTCTGGTATGATGTTGCCCAGGCATTCCTCAATCTAAATGCCATGTGTGTGTTAAGTAAAGTCTGTGCGGAGTGAATAATATTGTGTATTGTTGGTCATCTTCTTCCAGGGCTATTTGGTTGTAACCACAATATCGATCCATGAACGACAGTTCTTCGTGGTCTTCTACAACTTCTACCAGTTGATCGATGCTTAGGAGCGGGTAGCTATCCTTTGGACATGCCTTGTTGAGGTTGGTGAAGTCGATGCATATACTTACCCATCCATTATTTTTAGGTACGATGACCATGTTTGATATCCAGGTGGGATATCTGACTTCCTTTATGAATCCCGCTTCCATAAGTTTGGTTATCTTCTTCTCGACTGCTCGATGATACTCTGGTGCTACTTTATGTAACTTCTTCCTGAAGAGAATCATGCCTGGATTTATCCGAAGCTCGTGCTGTATGATCTTGGGATCGATCCCTGGTATATCACCTAGTTTTCATGCGAAGATGTCCGCATATTCTTTGAGTAGTTCGATTAGTACTCTTTATCGATTTTTATCCATCAGAGTCCCTATCTTGGTAATCTTGGGGTCTTCTTCCGTTCCGATATTGACTTCTTTGGTGGATTCGAATGCTGTGAAAGTAGGTTTTGGTTCCCCTAAGAGAGGAACGTTTTTTAATTTCTATTTGGTAGGCTCTTCATCTCCCTTTTCTCTTGAGATGCCTGCTTCAATAGTTAGAACGATGCTACTATTCGTTAAGCTTTTTCCTGATATTTCCTCAAGATACAGGTCGATCGCCTTGTCTTTGGTTGCTGCTTTGTTCTTGCCCTTTCGGGCTTTGCGTTTCTCTTCTTGTTCACTGTTGAGTTGATTTTGTAGAGCCTGGAATTCCCGTGCGGTAACTTGATCGCCTTTGATTTCCATTTCCCCTTCGGGTGTTGGAAACCTAAGGTACTGGTGGTATGTTGCTGCTACTCCTCTGATTTTTTTCACCCATCTTCGTCTGATGATGGCATTGTAAGTGGATGGTGCATCTACTACGCTGAATCTGGTACTAACCTTAACCGGTCCCTTGACTTCTAAGATGATGTCCCTTAATGGCTTCGTTGCGGCACCATTGAATCCTTAAATAGTGTAATAAGAAGACATTAGTTGCTCATCGTTCAATTCAATCCGCTTGAATGTATCGTAAAATAGGACGTTGACTGAGCTCCCTCCATCAATTAAGATATTCTTTATGTTACATCCTGAGACTGGTAACGTGAGCACCAGAGGGTCATTGTAATCTTCCATGTCTTCTTAGACATCTTCGGCGGAAAAATTCAGAGGTGCATTCATCCATTGCTCGTGTTCATCCACTTCTACTCCGTCGATCTTGTACAGCTCGCAATAATCCTCGAATTGTTTTATCAATCTCTTTCCTATTTGATTGGTCAGTGAAGGGCCGCTAGGTTCTGAACATTAAATGGTGTTGATCGTTCGGTTATTCTCTGGTAGTTGGACTTTCTTTCTTCGGTAACTGGCTTTTGAACATATTGCTTGAGATCTCTCGCGTCAATCAGCTTCCGAATCATTATCTTGAAGTTCTTGCATTTCTCTGTTTGGTGAGCATTGAAGCAATGGTACTCTCAGTAGTCCCTTGATTTCTCAGATCTTGGTGGTTGCTTTCCCTTGGACCATGGCCACTCGAGATTGGTTCGGTCCTTGATCTCCCTCAAGATGCGAACGTAGCTGGTATTAAGCTTCGTGTAGACCTGATCTTCAAACTTCTTGTCATTGCGCCGATGATCATCTCTTCGTCCTCATTTATCTTCGTTGAATTGTTCGGTCGAATTGGTCCTCTTTGACCTGCTGGCTTTCTCCACTGAATTCGTACGCTGAGATTTTTGCACCAGTGCCCTAGGTTTGTCTCGCTAGATTTCTTCCTACCTGGCATGCTTTTCGATGATCACTCGGAGATCCCCTTCAGTCGTGGGAATACTTCCATGAATCTCAACGAAAAATGGGCTCATCCTATCTAGTCCTCATTTGTAACAATTGATGCTAACTACCGGGTCTACGTTCCCTATCGCCTGACAGATCTTGTGTCACCTGTCTGTGTACTCTCTGATCGTCTCTTTGAATGCGATTGCTAGTGATAAGAGATTGTCCATTCCTGCGTTGACGGTCTTGTTGTACATGTAAGTTTCCAAGAATATCTTTGTGATTCGACTGTAGGAATCGATGGAATTAGGCGGTAGGTTATCAAACCAGGATAATGCCGACCCTTTCAGGCTTGAGGGGAAATATCTGCAAACGACTACATCGTCTCGGTCCCATCCGGACAAGGTTCGGTTGTAGTACTGAAGATGAGCTGCAGGGTCGCTGGATCTGTCGTAGCATTCAAACATTGGGATGAGACACTTTTGGGGAATAAGGGGTCTCGCCAGATGCGCGGTCAGTGGTGTGGTGACATCTTCTCTCATCACTTCCTATAATATTCCTCCTCCTTGCCTCTTATTCAATTGCTTGATTTCCTCCATCATCTCAGCACGAAGACTCTCCATTGCGAGAAAATGCTCGTCTCTCATGGTTGACCGTCCCGATCTTCTGGTATCACTATCAAAATAGTCTGAATATTCGGGCGCATAGTCGGGGTCAGACAACTTGTTCCATCTTGCCACGTGTCGGTTCAGTGGCTCAGGGTTGTGGACGTTGGCCACCACCATCCTTCGGTCATGGTTATGCGGAGGTGCCTTGGAATTTGCCTCATCATACTGATTTGCTATTTAGGCGCTAAGGGCGATCCTATCCTTGAGCTCCTGGTTCTCTCGTGCAAGTAGTTCTACAACGTACGCATATATATTCTGGTTCCTTTTCAACTCTTCGAGCTCTGCTGCTAGCTGGATGGAATGGTTTGATCCCTGGTTTGGAGTTCTCACTTGCGCTTGTCCACCAGCGGCTATAGTATGATCCTCATATACAGTCTGGATCAGAGGGATCAGTGGGTCGGTGTGTAGGACCTGAAGCTCCATAGGTTTTTGTGCCGGCTGGTTATCCATCAACAGAGGTTGGGAAGTCAGTAGCGGTTGGTTTTTCTCGTCGGTGAGTGGCATCCCATAGATGAGTTGTTGCGTTGTTGACTCTGCTACCCCTTCTCGTTGTTCGTTCGTTCGTGTCATCGCTGCTACTTTGGCGGCACCGGCTTTGGCTGCTGCAGCTTAGAGAGCCGCTGCTGCTATTGTGTTGGCATCCAGAGGCGTGGTACTTTCCGCTCCATCCTGCTTCTTGCTTGCTGCTTTGAGCTTTTCACCTTTTTGCTTGATGTGTGTTACAACTGGTGTACTCCTGGGTGTTTCCTTTGATGTTGCCTTGGCTTTTCCTACATCCTTTGTTTTATCCATATTCCGCAAAAAATAAAATGTTGGCAAGGAAGACATATCCACATGGGTTTTGTTATTAAAGGCGATATAAGAAAAAAATGTAGTCATATATTTTGTTAGGCACAAGCCAAAACATAACCATAGTACATATCCGCCAAAGTGAAGGTCATTTGGAAATGGAGCGTACAAATCCGAAGATTTTTTAAAAAGAAAATATTGATCCGAAGATATATCTACAGATAATTTCCGAGAAAAAATAGATCCAAGGGTTTTTATAAACGAAAACGTGGATCCGAAGATTTTTACTAGAGAAAACATAGATCCGAAGATAGGTCCAAAGAAACTTTCCGAGAAGAAATAAATCCAAGGGTTTTCGTAGTAAAAAGGTTTTGCTGGTTTACCCAAAGTATGTATTAAAAAACAGTGTTGAGTGATAAAAGAACTCACAGGGAAAGATAAATCTTTTACCGGGACATAAAATTCCCCGTTTCTAGCGCCAAATTGTGAACACATAAGTAACGATGATAACATCGTTTTCAATGTTCGTAGTGTCGATAAAACCACTATGATAATTAAAACACATTCAAAACAACATATAATAATTATACTGTAAACTCTGAGCCTTCAGGCTCGTCCTTGTTTCTCATCATAGAGGCGTCTATGATGATTCAAACGATGCATAATACAGATGTAAGAAAACTATAATAGCCCGTTCGGTTGGGAGAATTAGAATCCTAGGAATTCAATTATGGGATAATCCAATTCTCGGAATTGAATTCCAAGAAATTTGATTCCAATCCAAAAAATTCATGTTCGGTTGAGGTAATTCAATTACTTTTGTTATTACCCCAGAATCCAATTCCATTGCATTATTGGACCAATGCAATGGAAATCTATCATTTTGGAGGGAATTGGATTCCTAGGAATTGAAATTCCCAATTACATAGAGTTCATTTGCGTCGTTCTGCTCAAAGAATTGGGCGCATTCCCTAGGAATGGGATTCCTAGGATACCAATTCTCCCAACCGAACGGGCTGTAAGTGCAGAATGAAAATGAGACAATGATTTACGTGGTTCAGCACTAAGGCTTACATCCACGAGGGGTTCGGTTTTTCACTATGTATCATATAAGGTTACAAAGAATAGTCGAATGACTCTGAGTAGGGAACGATGATAGAAGAAAGGTAGACGAAACTCATACTTACTCTTACAATTTATCTCTCCTTAACTATAGTTCTCTCTATCTAAATTTGTTCGACCCCTTCTCCTTTGGTTAAGCAGGGTATCTATAGATCTATGTGGGACTTTCTTTACTGCCACTTATCGTATTGGTTAATATGCCGAACCGATGACCATCTTCATAATTCCCCGATGCCTCCAATTGTAATGTATGGTGACGATGGTGCACCTCCTCTTCCTCCATTGGATGTTTGACACGTATCCTATGTCTATAGCAATTAAGGCGGGTGGTTGGGACAGTCCGCACGCGTCAGACATCTGTTACTGCGGCTGTCACCTCCTTGTCAGCGAGAATTATCTCCCCCGTTCATTTCGGATCTATCTTGGGATATGGTAAATTAGATTTTTGGATCTTCTATGGTGTTTCACGGTGATCTATCCATCCGGTACTCCTTGGTCATCCTGTCGTCGGATCAGCCTGGTGATGAGTACGTGGAATATGGAGATGATGCATGCCCCTTGGGTTTTGGAACGTGGAATCAGGACTTGATGTTTCTCTGCCCCATGTCGTCCACGTGTGATACTTATGACACGTGGCCAATTGATGATTATGTGTATACAGTTACGATAAGATGAATCGTTGTTTTTTTTTAGGCGTAGATGCAGGAAATTTAAATGGTAAAATTCTATTATCATAACATAGGCAAGATAAAGACCATTAACTAGTAAATTTAAATGGTAAAACTCATTTCCTGCAACTACACCAAAAAAAAAAAACAATCTTAACCTAACAATTTTTTTTAATTGGAAGATGAATTATATTAACTAGAAAATATAGTACAAAAGATTTACAATTTCATTTATATCAAAGACATTAGAGATAATGCTAGATTGCTGAATTTTTTATTGTAGTTTCGTAGACATATGTTGAATACTTTTTATTCTTGCTTCCTTGGCAATTAGACCCGCTGCTGCATTGTATTTTTTATTTGTAAACTTTACCTGAGCTTGAGGAAGATATTTTAATATTGTCTTGGCTTCTTGAACGGCGTTTTCGGCTGTCCATGAGAGATCTGTGTTTTCCTTGTTGATGTTGTCTGCCAAAACGTTACAATCAGTTACTATTGAAACGCTTGACAAGACGTTGTCTCTTAGCCAGATGACCGGTTTTTGTAAAGATATCGCTTCCGCATGAAAAGCCGAAGTAGCTGTCTCTGATCCCGCTGATATGTGCATAAATGTTTTGTGATCTACGAAGTAAACAATGTGAGTATATCCCATTGAAAGGTCTTCTTTATTGAAGGAAGCATCAATAAAAATTATCCAGTCTGTGTTTATATCTGACCATTTGGTATTGATCATCATTAACTGATTTTTATCCAGTTCATCTCTTTGATTCTTTTAAGGGATGGATTGCAGAAATCTATTGATCTGGTCTATTAGTTTCATTGGATCTGGGTTTTCAAAAACAACCGAGCATCTGTATTTCCAGATGAACCATAATATGGTTGAGATTTTCCTACCAAATTATCCAATATGGATTTAAAAGCCACCCCTTAACCCATGATGTAATCGAATCCTTATTAGCTGAAGAAGTTAAATTTCCTAACGAAAAGATGAACCAAATACATCTAGCGAAAGGGCAAGATCCGAATAGATGATTCTCGGTTTCCTGAACTTGAGAATTGGACAGTTGGCAGTTTGGGTCAATTTCCGGGTTATGTGCCCCTAGTCTCAAAGAGGTAGGCAAAGCTTTTTGAGCTAGCTTCCAAACAAAAAGTTTAATTCTTGGAATTACTTGAATTTTCCATATATTTTTCCATGGAAAATCTATCAATGATTCATCATCTTCTTGAGCTTGATTAGCTAAGAAATTATAAATGTTTTTGGCCGAGAAAATTCCCGAATGATGGTGTAACCATCGGATTTTGTCTTCTTCTTGTCTTCTTGGAGTTATGGATTGAATTTTCTTTCTAACCTCTGGGTTAAAGAAACTGTCAAGTTTTCCTTGATCCTATTTGTTTTCTTCAATTATGAGCTCTTGAACTCTTTTTGGGGATGTATCCTACAAGTCTTGTGGTTGCTTCCGAGTTTAGAATCCATATGTCTTACCATAGTTTAACCGACCTTCCATTTTTAACTTGCCAGATGAAGTTTCCCTTAATTAAATCTAGACCTTTTCGGATGCTCGTCCAAATCCATGATAATTTAGAAACTTTAGAAGCTTCCAGAGGGTGAGAATTTAGGAAATATTTCGCTTTGAGTATATTTTCCCATATTTGGTATTTTTCTAATATTAATATGCTGGATAGTTTAGTGAGAAGCGTTATATTAAATTGGTGAGGGTTTTTAATACCTAAACCACCTTGAGCGATAGGCTTACAGATGTAGTTCCAAGCTCTGATGAATCCTCCTTGTATTTTTTTCCCTTCTTTATTCCACTAGAAATTTCTTTGGATACGATCCAATTGATTCAAGGTTTCTTTCGGTAGGGAAAGCACCTGCATTTGGTACGTTGTGAAAGCTTGAAGGATAGATTTTATCAGAACTGTCCTCCCCGTTTGAGATAGGAGTTTGGATTTCCAGCCTTGCAGAGTGGAGTAATATTTTTGCAGAAGCGGCTCAAAATTCTCTTTCCTATTTTTATCAAAAAATAGTGGAGTTCCGAGATATCTGTCACTTTTTGTCATTGTGGGGACTTTAAGAATTCTGGCTATTCTTTTTCCATGTTTAGGATGGATTTTTGGGCTAAAATAGACACTGGATTTTTGTAGGTTTATCATTTTTCCTGTTATATCCCCGAATTGGGATAGAACATCGAGAAGATTTTTCCTGCTTCCCCCAGATCAGCTTTTGTGAATAGGAAACAGTCGTCTGCGAAGAAGAGATGGGAAATGATTGGAGCATTTTATTTAACCTAACAACTCAATTAACATAATATATGCAATATAAAGACCATGAACTGGTAAATTTAAATGGTAAAACTCATTTCCATTGACGATGACATATTAATACAAAATAATACCTCAATATTATATGAATCTCGGAAAATTTCAGCAGAGTTTATCCTAAGAACCCTAAAAATCTTCCTTGGTCTTTCTCTTTTCCCTTCCTTTTATACAGATTAGATAATGGATGACAACTAATAAAGTTCCCGACTTCGCCGGTGAACCCCATATCTTGCGCAATAATTCATTTTGTTGCCAAACCCTTTTCTTGGGAAACAATCCATCTTCGTTACGTCTCTCCTTTCACTCGTCATTCTTCTAAACTTAGTTACTCGGAAGATTATCTTCGATATCAATCTTATTACGTCAATGGTGTTGCCATTCTTTTAACAAATGATTTGACCCCTCTTTTCGAACGTTAAAAGCTTGTCTACTCATTTGATCTGACCATCAATCCTTCATCAGTCCTTTTCATGTGTCATCATTTCGCCGAATAAGCCGATATCTCGAAAATGAGTAAAGTGTTTTACATGTATTTTTCCATTGCTAGTCATGAATACTCCTCACAGGTATTTGAATTCTCAGATTCATCCACTTGGTGGCGAGGGTTTCCTGCTCACACATGTTGCTTATTCTCTTATCATCCGAACAGGAATAGGATGGAAAGAGAACATATTTAGTTTCTTAACCATCGCCACGTCCCCGTGATTGACGTATAACCATCGCCGCGTGTGATTCATATTTTCTGAAACTGACACGTCTTTAATAACTTCCCAATTTTAACCTGTTACTTCTTCAGCCGGTCGCCTGCTATAAATATCTCCGGAGAGAGATTTTATACCAAATTTTTTATATACTTTTATTCTCCGCGTTTTCTTCTTCCTCTGCGAAAATCTAAAACTCTGTCACTATGATATTAGTGTTCTGCAGCAATCTCTGATTCTTCACCATTATTTTCCCCAGGTAAGGTTTTTATTGGGTTTTCTTTTATCATTATTTTACTCTTAATCTTTGTTTCATCTGTTTCAAATGCTTTGGTTTTTGATATTTTTTAAGTTTCTGATTCCCTCTTTTTCTCCTTGCATCAACCGTCGATTTCTGATTTTCTTCTCAGTTTAATGGCACCCAAAAAAGCATCTTCTCAAAAAACTCTTGAAGATTTCATTAAGGAACTGGGTCAACGAGGATTTAAACTCTTTATTCGGAAGGATTCTAAAAAGGATGTTGAACTCGATTGTAACTGAAGACTGGAATCCCAACAGGGTTATCATCACTCTTGGGAAATTGAGAGCCAGTCTACCAGTTCCTTAAATGATCCCAGCAACCCTCTCTTCTATGAGCTTTTGACGAAGATAAATCTCACACGAGGCGTGTTTCAACTGTGTTGAAATTCCATTCGCCTACTTAATGAGTTCGTTGCTTGCTCATGAGGCTCTGGTCTTTCTACTTTACATGAATTCGCCAAAGAGTACGATCATGCGAAGTATACTGCCTAGTATTTTCTGATGAACTACTACCCGCGACTTATGAAGCGTGGGGGTCAAGAGTGGGGTGTTCGCTTCACTGTATTGAGGACGAGGATAAATTTCTGCTACATGTTCTTGATCCCAAAGGAAATAAGTCAAACAGACTCTCATTCGCCACTCTAGTGATGATGTTTGGATGATGTTCCCGCTGATTCTTGAGGGTCCTTGTGTGGTGTCAATTGTTTAGGCTTACAAAATTTCGGTGCAATTGCAGTGCTTTAATGTCTATGTTGTTTCAATTGCTTCCGGTTGAGGTGAATAATTGTGCAAGTTGATTTATTTTGGTTTGTATGAATTGTTTATGGCTTAACGAAAGAAAAGGTTTATGGGATGAATTGTTTAGTCCAAATGTTTCCGGATAAGAGAAACTAAGCTAATTCTGATCTTAGTTAGACTTATCAAAGTGGAGGTTTCAGTTATTCAAGTCTAATCGAATGCCTTAACAAGAAATGCTAGTTAACTAACCTAGTATTTGTCTTGTTTAAAAGTTAAAAGTGTAATTTATATAGATAATTAGAACCTGATGAGAAAAATAGAGTTATCTTTGTTTTGGTCTTATCGAACAAGCGATTGTATTTGTACGATCGGTTTAGCAAGGGAACTAAGGTGCTTAGTTGATTTTTGGTTTGCTAAACTATTAGGGAAAATTGCGTCGGGCAATTGTTTCCTTGATAACATATCAAAAAAATTACTTTGTAGTTTCGGTTTTGATATTGGTTATCAAAAATGGTGTGTGGAACCCTCGTGCTTAACTCTTTGGGTTGCAAGTTTATTTTGAGATTTGTAAGATTCTTTTCGGTTTGTCCTTTATTTTTTTTCGTTTCTTTGTCATTTTGTTAAAAAAAGGGGGAGAAATATATGAAGTAAACAAGTGATACTAGCATTGATTTTATATTTATTGGTATCACTAAGGGAAATGACAATTGTGCTTAAACGTTTATCTAACAAAAGAGTGAATAGACTAAGGGGGAGTAACATATCATTACAAAGGAATAACAAAGACGTGCGGATTGATAAAATCTACTTATCTTACCTTTAGGGGGAGTAATATTATTTGTTATTATTATGTCAACAACGACATTTAAGGATTGAATGTATACAGGTTATTGTGTTGTTGAATTCGGGAATCAAATATATGTGTAATGAATTCTTGTAATTTGTTTATCCATATGATGTAAGAGTTTTGACACTAAAATTGACAAAGGCGGAGATTGTTAGAGGATATCTCGGTTGAACCCACCAAGCGTTGGTATGTCAAGTTTGGTTGTCATATTTTAGTGAATCAAAACTCATTTAAAGATTCGCTTGATTATGTACTAGAGTCAACTTCGTATAGGTTAGCTTGAAAGTATTAGGATATGAGACATTACAAGTATTGCGAAGACTTGAAGAAGTAAGAAGCTACAACGACAACATCATCCTTCCACTTGAGGTTGGTGATATTTGACTTGAATTGTTTCATTCCCTAACGTATATTTCAAGTTGTGCATATTGAAAACAAAACTGCGAAGCTTGAACACTCTAGATAGACATAGTATTAAGGAATACAATACGAGGTTTATTGCTTAACCATTAAACTTTGTAGATAAGACATCGACATAATCGTTTTAATGCTATTGTGATTATGTATGGGTAAGAGGTGAGTATTTCATCCTAGGAAACAATGTTCTACATGTGTTTTAAGAAAGTAAATTCATGAACTTGTTTTGTGAATAGAAAAGGAAATCTCCAGGCGTTTTTGGTATTGTTATTCATTGCATATCTTGCGAACAACCAATATGTGTGATTAGTATAACCATTCATGACTTGTTTGTGTTCTTGGTAAAACTATTCACGAAGGCCTGAGTTTTATATTGGTATGACTTTTATTAGTGAAACCGATCTTAAGTAATCACCTGAGATGGTATGATCAAGTTTGTGATTTTCTGTATGACCGGCTCTGGGTAAAGGGGAACCGATCCTAGTAAGAGGCACAACACATCACAAAGGGGAATCGATCCTTGTATGAGGTGCAACATGTTTTAGCAGAAAGGGGAATCGATCTTATGGACATGTGCAACACGTTTTTAGGCAAAAGGGAACTGATTCTATGGACATGTGCAACACATTCAAGTTATATACCATATATATGTGGGGAAGCGATCCTAGTACCTAGTCAACTGAATTTTGGAAAGCTAGTGTGACTATGCACAATACTCACATGGAGGTAGAACCGAAACTTGTTTTGGTAGAACCGTTAAACCCATGATTGGTGATTGAGTGTTCTTGATCAATCACATAGTTCTTAAAAGTCATATGAACCAATTCTAAACTTGTTTGGAAGTGTAGCAAATCGGTTTCAAGATTGTAAGTATGAAAGAGGACTTACAAAGTAATAATGTCGACACACTTTGAACGTGTGCAGTAACGCTTATCTTTAATTGTTCAAAGTTATTCGTTAATAGCTAAAGGAAGAGGATCCCAGTATCGAAACATAAATAAGTTAATAATCTTTTATTTAAGGTTCTTAATTTTATTTTAGGAAAATGATAATTAGTATTTTTTTTTACTCGGTCAACAAAATAGAATAAAAAAGCGAAACTGAACAGGGACTAGGCTATATTAGCGCTAAGCCAAAAGGCTGCACGCCAATAAAACCTATTTAAAAAGAAAATAAACCTCTCCAGACCATTCAACAGAATGAATAAAACCTGGCCTACCCTCATAAAACTCATAATTTTCCTCAGCCAACAAACAAGCTTGTTTTGCCGAGGCATCAGCTGAAAAATTAGCCTCTCTGTAGCTATGAACGTAACTAATATTGTTGTAAAAACTCTTCGCCGTTCTCCACGTCTGTATTAGCTGCAACGACAACTCTCCTTTTTGGAGAGCAAAAATGCAACTCATCGAATCCGATCTGACGCATAGATTTTTGACATTCCATCTTTGAGCAACAACTGCACCCTAGATAACCGCATAAACTTCAGCATAGAAGTTGGTCTGCCAGCCCAGTCCAACGCACAAAACTCCCAAAACTGCCGAGTTAGAATCACGAAAAACTACACCAGAACCAACTTGGCCCGGGTTTCCAAGTGATGCACCATCACAACAGATCATAAGCTCACCTGGATTAGGCGGCGTCCAAGTAACTTCAATTAGATCAGAATGTTTGCAATATCTATGCTTCACTTTAAAGAAATTCAAAATTCGCAAATCATCTAAGGAATTATACATGTGGCCCTTCATTCTAATTGAGTTATCACGAATTACCTGATGAACCCGTCCCTTAAATTCAAGCCATCGAACTCGCATGTTCTCATAATAAGCCTTATTGCGCAGCTTCCATAATTCCATAACTATTGCAAGATTTGCAACAAGCCACAGATCCTTTATCATCCTACTCCGTTCTTTTGCAACCTTGTAAGAGGCCACAAGATCTTCATTCGGTTTCAGATTAAAAATATCAGCTGCCCAATTCCAAATCTTCTTAGCAATTTTGCAATGCCAAGTAATATGGCTGACATCTTCACAATCCTCCCTGCACAAGCGGCACATAGAAGGCATCTCCCTACCTGTTTTCTTTATGATATTATCATCAGTAGCGCAACATTTCTTATCAAATAACTTCCAGTACTGAACACTTAAAGTAGGATGCACAACACTTCTCGAGAATAGAGCTGCAGTTTGTGAAATTTCTACAGGTGCCCTGATGGCAGCCTTAGCCGACTTGACAGAGAACACACCCTTGTTGTCCAAGTCCCAAATTTTGTAATCATCTCCACCACCAATAAGAGGCAAATTATCAACATCAATATTGCATCGTAACATCAATTCCTTAGTCTTTGGAGGAATAACCCAAGAGCCATCAACAATAATATCACTAACTTTGGCCTTAAAATCATTAGGACCCTTTTTAGTGATGCCAAGTCTTTGCGCAATTGAAAAATCAGCACACCAATTATCAAAAAATAAGGAAGTGTTAGCACCATTACCTATAATTGAGCGTGTATGCCTTTGCACAAATTTATGCACCAATCTTATTCCTGGAAAAACCGAAGAACCTAACTTATAATCGATCAAGTTGCCATTTATCTTGAAATACTTCGCCTTCAAGAATCTGGCCCAAGTCTTATCAGAGTCACGGATCGAAACCCACAACTTCATAAGCATGTCCCTATTAACATCAATCAATTTCTTAAGTCCAAGCCCACCTTCACGCCTAGAACAGCATAAATCATCACAAAGAACCGTAAAATATTTACGCTTCTCAGCATCTCCAGACCACAAGAAATTTCGAATGGCCCTTTCAACTGACTTGATAGCCGTGCATGGCCATTTATACACAGCCATGGAATGAAGCAAATAACTAGAAATCACTGATTTAATCAAAATTAGCCGAGCCTGAAAAGACAAGAGCTTACCCTTCCAACCTGCCAGTTTATCCATAATCTTCTCATTACTTGTCGAACATGAATATGACGCACAATACCAGGTTTTAATTGGATTCCAAAATATTTATCTGGGAATAACTCCCTTTCCATGCCCATAAAATTTGCAATAGCAATAGCAACAGCACGAGAATGTCTGTCGCCACCATAATAGAACTTGCTTTTGGCATAACTAACGTATTGACCATAAGTAAGTTGATACATACCAAGCATCTCCTTCAAATGCTGCAAACTGTGAAGATTACCTTTACAGAAAATAAGAATATCATCCGCAAAGAGTAAATGAGTTGGCGCCACACCTTTCTTGATCACCATATGGTGCATACTTTTCGCTGCAAATAACTTAGAGAGATTGCGGCTCAAGACATCTTCAATAAGAACAAAAATCAAAGGTGAAAGAGGATCACCTTGACGCAGATCTCTAGTGATACTGAAAAAACCTTCAGGGCTACCATTAATCAAAATAGAAATCCGAGCAGAATTAAAAATATTAAGCAGCCACGAACACCATGCATCAGAAAAATCATATTGACGAAAAAACTCAACAACAAATTCCCAACTAACCGTGTCAAAAGCTTGGGCTATATCCAGTTTGAGGCCAACATTACCATGCTTCCTTTCCACACTAATCTCATTGATCAGTTCCGACGCCAAAGCTATGTTTTCATGAATGTTTCTTCCCTTCATAAACGCCACTTTCTCCTCAGAAATCAATTCATTCAGCACTGTACCAAGTCTGGTAGCCATAATCTTTGTAATGATTTTGAAGAAGAAGTTGCTTAAACCAATTGGCCTATAGTCCTTAATAGCATCAGATTTATTATTTTTTGGGATTAGAACAATAAAACTAGAGTTAATGCCATTAGGAATTTTCCGCATCGGCCAACAGTTTGCAATAGCATTAAAAGGATCTCTAGAAATAATGTTCCAACAGACTCTAAAGAAAGAACCTGTAAATCCATCAGGGCCAGGTGCAGAATCCGCTCCCAGATCAAAAACAGCTTCCTTAACTTCATACAAAGACGGAATAGTATCCATAAAAGCACTTTCAGCAGCTGAGATGCTTTCATGCTCATATTCAAATAACTTTGGATCAATATGCACATCTCCACCATTGAATTTTGCACGGTAGTGATCAACAATGTAATCTTTTATTTCATCCTGCAAAAACAAAGTAGAGTTAGTAGAAATCTTCAATTCAGAGATTGTGTTTTGGCTTCTCCTCATTTGAATGGTGTTCTGGAAAAATCGAATATTTTGATCACCATCTTCTAACCAACTAGTTCTCGATTTTTTCTTAAGCATAACTGCAAATTCAGTTCGCACCTCATCGACAACTCTCCTAGCATCGGCAACCTTCAAAAATTGCAGCTCACACCTAACATTTTGATCCAGAATATCATTCTCCTTATCAAGATTCAATTCCGCTTGTTTTAAGCGAAACTGAACATCCCCAAACACAGTTCTATTCCAAATATTCAATGCATCCTTCAGTCTCTTCAACTTAGACGTGAAAACAAAAGGAGGCGCACCATCCAGCCTGACACTCCAATTTTCCTTTACAAAATCCAAAAAAGATGGGTGAGAAAGCCACATTTTCTGAATTCTAAAAGGAGCCCTATTTGGCCTTGGACTATCAAAAGCAAAACCAAAAAGAGGGGAATGATCAGAGAAAATTCTTGGCATAGATTTGCACCTCCAATTAGCATACTTATCATGCCAAGCATCATTAATAATAGCCCTATCATGTTTAGAAACGATTCTATGAATGCCACTCCGACAATTAGACCAAGTATATTTCTTCCCAATATCATCTGCTTCCACCTAACCATTGTCAGAGATCCAACTTCGAAATTCATTCATATATATTTATTTGATCGGCCTTCCACCCTTCTTTTCATATAAATGCAAAACACAATTAAAATCACCCAACACAAACCACGGAATAGAAATAAATCCCAACCCCAGTTGACGCCAAAGAGACCTCCTTGCCACCGCATCAGAAGAAGCATGCACAGCCGTGATATAATTACCAGAAAAATTTAAAGTGATATCTTGTTTTGAAGAAGATAGAACATTCGGCCTTTCCAGAGAATTCCTCCAAAAGACCCAAATGTTACCTATCTCACCATTCACCTCATTAGTGATAACATCTTCACAAAAATCAAGCAAATTTAAATTCCTAACAAAACGTGTAGTGCAACGAACCTACGGCTCCGCAATACAAATAACATCAGGATTGTGCAAGCGGTAAAGCTCACTCAACTTGGACCTTGCACCATCTTTAGACAAGCCTTGAGCATTCCAATAAAAGACACGAATTAATTAACTCTGTTCTTCGAAGGGCTTGCCGAACCCTGTATGGAAGATTTACCGCCTCGTGTTTGAACTTGACTAACATTTTCCACAGTAATAGTCTTCTTTTTAGTAACTTTTGGTTTTTTCTTTTTGTCAACCAATTCCTTCTTCTCACGCTCATCCAGTTCTTTGTTAGCAAGTAACTCCAAATTTATTGCATCCTCTTCAACTACCTTGGAAGTATTTGTTGCTACCGTATCCACCGCATTTGCAGCTTCATCATCAATTTCAATAACTACCTCATCAATTTCTTAGGTCTCAGTTTCAAATATATTAGAAAGCGTTAAGTTCTCTAAAGATTCAGCCGGAGTAGATCTTCTTGAAGTTTTAGCGGCGTCACTAAAACTAGCTTCATCATGATCATCTATAGGAGTCTGACTAGCAGCCGGGGAACAAGCTGCTACCATAGTATCATCATGTTCATTGTCAATAACATTAACCAAACTTGGTTGGGTTGCGGCATGTTGCAAATCTAAAACCTTCTTCCTCAAATTCTCTAGCCTTGTCTTAGCCACCTCTTGTTGAATTCTAGCAACTTCAGCATCAATTTCACGTTGTCGGGCTGTCTCTTTCATGGCCTCATAAGTCTTATAAGCTTCCATCTCTTGCATCTCCAGATTAGTATCATCCTCCTTGCGTAAATTATCTTCACAGTTTTCACAAGTTCTGCACCATCATTGCGCAAAACTGATTCAACACCATCATTGCGCAAAACAGATTCTGCACCATCAATGTGCATCACAGGCTGACTCCCACCACCATCGTTGGCATCATATCTGCGTTGTACGGAATGAACAACACCATCATTGTGCTGCACAGAGTGGACATCACCTTCATTGCGAACCCCAGATAATGACGCACCATCATTGTACGGCACGGACAATGTCTCACCATCATTGTGCATCTCTGATTCATTACCATCTTCACCCAATTTTTCACCAGAACTAGCACTATGCTCGGGGAAAATTGTATGTTTTCCAGTAGCCATCTCAAGAATTGAATTCTTCGTTGTTTTTGGATCATCTCCAGGCTTGTTAGTTTGATCGTTCTCCATGATTGGAGGATCTTCTGGCACGTTCTTCTTACCTTTAGGAATTCTTTCTTTTTGCCAGAAATTCTTAAGATCATCCATATCAGCTTCAATTTATTTTTTGATCACAGGATCAGTTTCTTCATCATCCTTGTCTTTCAAATCATCATACTTTTTTGTTCTACAATCAAATTTTTTATGGCCAATAGATTTGCAATAATCACAAAAACTTGGCCTATTTAAAATTTCATAATCTTGAACAAAAATTTCTTCATTCTCTTCACCATCAATCAAAATCCTTCCTAAAGGTTGAGAGAAATCTATGTCGATCAAATCAGAAGCAAAGTAACCATATTCATGACGCAGAGTACGCGGATCAACAGAAACCGGCTTACCAAGCCCTCTTGCCATTCGAAAAATCGTCTCTTCACCCCAAAACTCCATTGGCAAAGCCGTGAAACGAACCCAAACTGCATCTCTAGTAATCTTATCCTTCCCAGGATCAAACATAGGCGTCCATGGATAAATTTTAAGCTGTTGGAACCCTGTTTCAGATTTAATCCTCCACGGACCATCATAGCTTACTCGTTTTCGATCATCTTCATTGTCTAGCTTAATAAAAAAATATCCCTTTTTCCATGGAATAAATTGAACCGAACCTGATAGCTTCCATTGATTCAATAAATCTTTTTTGACATCCTCGAATTTTAGGGTTTTGAAAAATATCAAACGCCCAACCAAACTAAATCTCCACACAGCCTTAATTCTAGCATGAGTCTCTCGCGGAATATTAATCAAAACATCATTGTTTGTTGTAGAACGAATTGGAGGGTGAGAGAGCATTTCAGCATCAATCCTTGACAAAACATGTGTTCTCTTCTTTAATATAGCCGCATAAGAGCCTTCCTTATGTGCGCCTTGATTGCCATCTTCATACAGATTCCTAAACGCGTTAGGATTGCCATCTTCATGCAGATTCCTAAACGCGTTAGGATTTCCATCTTCGGGCTGCTTCCCAAACTCAGTCGAATTAGGGTTCATAGCATTAGGGTTTGCAGCGTTATTCCTTGGGATATAGATTCTCTTTGTTCGAGATTGATTCCATATCCTTTTAGGTTGATTATCTTGATGATTGCCTAAAACAGGCGGATTATTGTCTTGATTTTGCGCCATTGAAGCGCAAAATCATAAGGAGTTAAAGAACGCAAAGAAAGAAAGGGAAGGAGAGAAAACCGGAGCTCCTTCTCGTGAAACCCTAGTTTTCGCTTTTTGAAAAAAAAATGAGAATTAGTAATGTGCATTTACTAGTTGAAGATTTTCCAAAGAGATTTTCGGTCATTATTTTGGACAGAGAATTTCCAGGAATTATGGAAACCGAATTTGGAATATATTGCATATCTTGAGAATATTTTCGGTTTTGGAAATTCTTTGGTGTCCGAACTTCCTTGTCTATAAATACTTGAAGTTTGCATTTCTAGTAAATGATAGACGCATTTATGTGTCTATTATAGCTCATTTGTATATATTGTTAGTGCTCGATATCGTACTTATTTGGTTATTTTATTTATTTGTAGGTGTTTTTGGAAGAATGAGGCTTTGTGGCGAAATTGGCTAAAAATGCGACATTTGGACCTCCGTTGATAACTACCAGAAGCACCCCAGAAATACCTTGGAGGAACCCTGAAAAAATGCAGAAAACATCCCAGAAGAATTGCTAAAGGCACTCCTAATTTTTATAAGGGGCACCCCATTTCAGGGCATGTACTAAAGGGACACCGGAACTAGATAGGGGGAGGTCATCTTCAAAATTCAAAACAGAAATTGGCGGGAAGAATTGGCTGCAGCGACAACAGTTTTGGAGTTGAATTCTTAGCGAGTTCTGGGGAGATTAAACGGGTGTATTTGGTACCTACGGACTCTAGAAGACATAACATGCCTAATGCAATCGTCTAGACCCATCCAATTGGGATGGATAAGTCGGAATAATTGATCAAAGTCCCAAAAGGATACGGCTTCTCTGTTTAGGGTTTGGGATTGGTCAGAGAGATTTATGGGATATTCTTGCGTGGATATATACCAATTCAGTTCATTCCAAGTCAGAGAATAGTTTGGATACGAGAGAATAGCCAACAGAACCACGTGAATCAACAGGAAAGTGATTTTTCTCCAAACTGCCCGAGAAGAATAATGAGATTATTCTCGGATTTGATCGAGTTTCTAGGGAGTTGGATAGCTATAAATATCTGTGTTTTCATCATAGAAGGGTTAGAAAACCTGAGGAGAGAGCTTAGAGTCCAGGAGAGCCGAGGAGAAGCGATTACAGAGAGTTACAGTGTTGCTGCTGCTGCTGTTCGAGGAGGAAGAAGAAGAAGAAGAACAGACCTGCTAAGGCAGTCGTTCTTCAACAGTCTTAAAACCAGAAACGAGTGTCGTTGTTTTACAGCAACGGAAAAGTATCGTTTAATTTTCAGCTCTTTCCCTTTTGTAACAGTGACACTGTAACACTATTACAGCGTTACAAACTTCAATTCTACATTATTTACATCAATAAAAACACCTATTAATCCATGGATACATCTTGTGAGTGTGTTTTTGGGATGAGGAGCTAAACCCATTAGCCAAGGCGACGGAGGAAGCCACTGTTCCACATTAATTGGTATAATTCTAATTTTACTATTTATTTGCAATATTATTATTTGATTATTTGCATGGAATTGAAATTGAAATATCAGTTTTTATTGAATAGTTGTGAATTAATTTGATGAAGCATGATGGATTTTAATAACTTTTGATGTTTTATACTTTTTGATTACAATTATTACTTCAAAAACATATTTGAGGCAAATATTAGAATTGATTTTAAAGATAGAATTGCATAAAACTATTTAGAGTTTACTATTTATTTGGTCAATGGTGGAATCCTAGTCTTGGTAATTTTCTCTAAAATTGAATTATTTTATTTATTTTCCTTTTTAAATTAAATCTAAAAAAAATTGTTTTCCTCACAAGCCTGAAAAGACCCGGTTTTACCACTATTACTACAATCACTATTTGAAACCACCAAATTTTTGGCGCTGCTGCCGGGGATTTGTGTTTAGGTAGCATTTTTAGATTTTTTTTTAATTTTTTTTTATTTTCATTTGTTCCTTTTTACGTTTCTTTGGGTATGTCTTTGATTTGCAGGTTCGAAGTGGAATACTAAGGACTTGGGAACAAAAAGCTTAAAGCTAAAAGCTAAAAGAGAAGAAAAAAAAAGACATAATTTTTTTTTAGGATTTAATTATTATTATTATTTTGTATATAGCTTTTATTTATTTATTTTAGAATTTTTAAATAGGCTTTATTTGTCATAATTTTTGGACTTTTTATTTGGATTTTATTCTGGACTTTGGACAATTTATTTTAGTTTTAAACCCTACGGAAGGGTTATATATAGAAAAAATAAATAAATATAAACTGTTTGCAGGGAAGGACGACGATTACAATATCGTCTCGGCCCCTCGGGTTCGTACACTGACACCGGAGTCAGTGGCCCGAGTCGACTACAACGGTTCATCCTCCGTCTGGTACGGGAGGTAAGTCCATCGAAACACTCGCGAATCTCCTGTCAGCGGGTTTACTGTATTCCTTAAGGTGATTCATTGATTGATGACGAATTTGGACTGTTTTTAAATTCCTAGTAAAGGGCAAGGCCTGGCCAATACAAGATAAAGGTTCGGATTTCATCACCGCTCCCTTCTTGCCCGCCTTAGGAAAACGAAACCTAACGCGAACTCAAGCTTTAAAATTTGGAATAGAAAGAGACCGATAGGGTAGCGAGCTTAATAGGAAACTCGTTCGAAAAATATTGGTTGCTCTTTAAGCACACTTCAAAGTTCATGATGGTTTATGTGAGTTGAATGCGTGACTGCGCCGCCTTCTAATGCGGTGAGGCCTTGGGTATCAAAGCTCTACTAAGCTTCCCTCGCCTCGATTCAACTTACATTAGCTCGGATTGATTCCAGAGGGGTGTGCTCAAATTGTAACGAATTCCCCTTCGAGAGATAGAAGCTGGTCTAGAAACAATCTAAGTGGAGCCATCATGCTTTTTGTTTGCTAGATTTTATAGGTTTGATTTGGTCGAGTCGGCCTTGTTTGTGATTTTGTAGAATTCCCTTGCAATTAAGAATGTCAAATTGGTATAATAGAAGCCAATACAATGAGTATCGACCTGAAGTTGAATATGAACATCATCAATTTTATGACCATGGTGAGAATAGTAGTTGGGAAAGCCAACCTTTTCAAGGTTATGGTTCATACCATGGTGAGCCCAATTACTATCCACACGCGAATTTGTCTTACGAGCAAAAATCTTATAATTCCTCTTCTCTAGATGAGGCGCGTAGGCTAATTGAGTCATCACGTCGTAGGTTACTTGAGTCAACATATGAGTCAACTGAGATAAATGACTTAGTTATGGACGAAAGAATCACAACTAATAGTGAGCCTTCGATACATGATACCATCAGGAAATCTTGTGAGTGGATTGAGAAGCGTTTGTTAGAGGCGCAGAATGCTCGATATAGTGTTTCCGATAATACCCTTGAGAATAGTTATTTCCATAATCAGGATGACGAGGTTAGAATTGATAACACTACTTTAGATGAGGTTCAACCATTTTCATACTATTATAATAACGATTGTGATGAGGATAGTGCTGATGAAGAATCGGAAACATGTGGGAATAGTGGTCAGGAATTTCTTACCCCAATTGAGCCTTATAATGATTATATTATTTCTGGTTCAGATCCTAATAATTTTAACAATTATTCACCTATTCAAAAGGACAAGGATTTGACTAGAAATATCCTCATTTTAGACGATGTAGTATGTCCTGTTTACGAATCCGATAAAGGTTTAGAGGAACCGGTTTATCTTGAGACTACTGTTTTCGAGTCGAACGATTTAGAAACTGTAATCGATGATGGTTTCGAGGAACGGTTTTACCCTGAGAATACTGTTTCAGAGTCGTACGATTTAGAAACAATAGTCTTAGATGAACTCGTAGAGATTAATGAGGATGAACCTGACTTAGAAGAATCAATTGCCCATTTTCAGGAATCTGATGACCTAGGAATTAGGGAGATTGTGACTAGTCTAACTAGAGACACTGAAAACTCTAAGTTTGGGGATGATTATCATTCTCCATATTCTTTAACTCTTAGAAAGGTCCCTCACTTGGGACTTGACATCAATGGCTCAAACATCTGACAATATTATCTTCATACTCGCTCTCCCGAACCTCATAATATCCAAGAAGAAGTTCAGTCGTTAGAAACCCATCCTCTGGTAGATATGGTTAGCCCAGGCAATAACACCAAGTTTGAACTTATTTTCCCACCAAATAGTTTTCTTCCAAATGTGGGAACGTTTGTAGTTAAAATGAGTCGAATATTAAGTTCTGAGACTAAGCCTAAGTGCTTTAGGAAAATAGAATCGACACATTTGCTTAAGAATGACCACTACTCTCATTGTGGTCAATTATGTAAGTCAAATCTTATTGACTTAGAGGTTCCTCAGTTATTTAGGTTATTATTGTGTGCTTTTAAGATCATATTTGAGTTTCTACAGACTCTAAGACCTAGTGATTCGGATCCCATCTATGAAGAAACGCAGCCAATGAAAATATTCTATTTAGACCCTTTCGTAGAACCTGAACCTGGACCGCAATTAGCGATAGTTATCAGGAAACTAGGTAAGGGCATGCTATTCTTTTCCATTTTCTTGGTTCACTGCAGTTTCCTTTTGTCAGCTCTTTTTGGTTTTAAAGACCCGCAGTTATTTCGTCTGTTACTTTATGGTTCGAGTTGACTAATCTTTTCCTAAGTCTGGATGAAGACTTTAAACTTAGTACTTCTTGGGAGGTAACCCAACATTCATGCAACACGGTAATATCCTTCCTTAACTCTTTTGCTTCAAATAGTAACCGTTTCTCCTTGTTCATGCTTTTAATTTCATCTTTAGAACATTGAGGACAATGTTAGATTTAAGTCTGGGGGTATGGGAGAAACTTTTTAGTTGCATTATAAATAAACTCCAGAGCCTAGAAATTTATGCATATTAAGAATAGCACTAACCAATCTAAGTGGATGGAAGCATTTTGGTTTTAGGAGTTGAGGAACCAATCTGACTAGATGGAAACATCTATAAGAGTCTATTCATAAAAGCACAGATCTCAGGTGTTATAAATAACATGATAGTTTCACCATATCTCGTTGAGTCCTTTTCACTTCTATTTTTATTTTATTTTGTTTTTAAACTATGTTTCTAAGTGATTTGGTGGGGCTCATGATTCAAGTTGTTACTAATGCTATGGTGAATTAGAGTGATTGAGATACAAAAACCAAAAAAAAAAAAAAATGGTAGTTACCAAAAAGTTGAAAAAAAAATTGGGACCAGACCATTTGACCAAAATGAATAAATTCAATAAAGTCGACCACTGGTACCCTTGTATACGCCAGTTGTGTTGACCTAGAGTTAGGTTATCGACCACTGGTTCCCTTGTATATGCCAGTGTGTTGATATTAGTCAGACTAATATCTCAATCCATTATGATAGGTTCATTTTGGCGGAGGCCTTCAGACAGATATGGGAAACTCCGTTCACTTATTAAACATCAAAACCATCTACGTTTTTCTATATCCATCTCTTAATCTATCCATGTGATTAGTTTTGACTCCGGATATTGATGTCCATAGTGCGACTATCTGAGTAGAGCTCTGTCACTTTATATGAATTTTAGTATGCTTGAGTGCAAACTCGTGTACATCAATTGGAATTTCGCATCAGGGTACTTCCTCCTGTAGTCAATAAGTATGCCAACCAAGGAGATTCTTTAGTGTTTTCCAAGGTTCTGCGTAGATAGCTAGGGTTTGGAGTATAAAGGTTTTGTGGGTATATCTCTAGTAAGCCCTCCCGAGACTATAACTCGGCCACTAGGGACACCTAGGGGTTTAAAGGCTTACTGCATACGCTAAATGCAATCGACGATGCCTACGAAAGTGAGTTAGGATTTTATTTTGTAGTTTTGATTTGCTCGGGACTAGCAAATAATAAGTTTGGGGGTATTTGATAGACGCATTTATGTGTCTATTATAGATCATTTGTATATATTGTTAGTGCTCGATATCGTACTTATTTGGTTATTTTATTTATTTGTAGGTGTTTTTGGAAGAATGAGGCTTTGTGGCGAAATTGGCTAAAAATGCGGCATTTGGATCTCCGTTGATAACTACCAGAAATACCTTGGAGGAACCCTGAAAAAGTGCAGAAAACATCCCAGAAGAATTGCTAAAGGCACTCCTAATTTGGATAAGGGTCACCCCATTTCAGGGCATGTACTAAAGGGACACCGGAACTGGATAGGGGGAGGTCATCTTCAAAATTCAAAACAGAAATTGGCGGGAAGAATTGGCTGCAGCGACAACAGTTTTGGAGTTGAATTCTTAGCGAGTTCTGAGGAGATTAAACGGGTGTATTTGGTACCTACAGACTCTAGAAGACATAACAGGCCTAATGCAATCGTCCAGACCCATCCAATTGGGCTGGATAAGTCGGAATAATTGATCAAAGTCCCAACAGGATACGGCTTCTCTGTTTAGGGTTTGGGATTGGTCAGAGAGATTTATGGGATATTCTTGCGTGGATATATACCAATTCAGTTCATTCCAAGTCAGAGAATAGTTTGGATACGAGAGAATAGCCAACAGAACCACGTGAATCAACAGGAAAGTGATTTTTCTCCAAACTGCCCGAGAAGAATAATGAGATTATTCTCGGATTTGATCGAGTTTCTAGGGAGTTGGATAGCTATAAATAGCCGTGTTTTCATCATAGAAGGGTTAGAAAACCTGAGGAGAGAGCTTAGAATCCAGGAGAGCCGAGGAGAAGCGATTACAGAGAGTTACAGTGCTGCTGCTGCTGCTGTTCGAGGAGGAAGAAGAAGAGGAAGAACAGACCTGCTAAGGAAGTCGTTCTTCAACAGTCTTAAAACCAGAAACGAGTGTCGTTGTTTTACAACAACAGAAAAGTATCGTTTAATTTTCAGCTCTTTCCCTTTTGTAACAGTGACACTGTAACACTATTAAAGCGTTACAAACTTCAATTCTACATTATTTACATCAATAAAAACACCTATTAATCCATGGATACATCTTGTGAGTGTGTTTTTGGGATGAGGAGCTAAACCCATTAGCCAAGGCGACGGAGGAAGCCATTGTTCCACATTAATTGGTATAATTCTAATTTTACTATTTATTTGCAATATTATTATTTGATTATTTGCATGGAATTGAAATTGAAATATTAGTTTTTATTGAATAGTTGTGAATTAATTTGATGAAGCATGCTGGGTTTTAATAACTTTTGATGTTTTATACTTTTTGATTACAATTATTACTTCAAAAACATATTTGAGGCAAATATTAGAATTGATTTTAAAGATAGAATTGCATAAAAACTATTTAGAGTTTACTATTTATTTGGTCAATGGTGGAATCCTAGTCTTGGTAATTTTCTCTAAAACTGAATTATTTTATTTATTTTCTTTTTTAAATTAAATCTAAAAACAATTGTTTTCTTCACAAGTCTGAAAAGACCCAGTTTTACCACTATTACTACAATAACTATTTGAAATCCACCAGTAAACTAATCCTTCGTGACATCAAACTTCCTCGGTTGTATTGTTACTGGTGAAGCCGCCTATTCGGAGAGGAGACTAACCTAATTAGGCGACATCTCTTACGGCCTCTCAGTTTAAAGTCTTCTTTAGGATTGAGAAGCTCTATTAGTATCGTTGGTGGGAAACTAGATAATTGCGGTTTATCTTGTGTTTTCGATTGATTTAATTGACTAACGGTGGTTGAACTTTGATTGCACCTAGTTTGTTTATGCTTGAGAATCCTCTCTTCTGATATAAGATTCACTCAAACTAGATCGAAGTTTCGACAGGGATCTTTAGATTGTTTGTAGATCTAAAGACGTCTTGTGATAATCCATTGTTAACAGACTCCGTTCTGTGCGTGATTGATCACAAGAGATTCAAGCTGTTGTGTGCAGGCGTTTATTGAAGATCTAAGAAGATTTGTAGATAAAGAAGATATTGAAGATGTATGATTTGGGGTTCATAATCTTTGGTGTGCACAATACTTGTTTCCGTATAGAGGATCCACCTATAGTCGGTTTATCCTTGTGGTAGATTAGATTGATTAGTTGTGTAGATCGGCATCAATACAATTCTTTGTGATTAAAAGTATTGATTGTAAAATCTTAACAATTACCTTTGGTAGTTGAGAATAAGATAGATCTAAGAACCTGACGAAGGAGTTTATTGAGATAAACAGAAGAGTCTTTGTCGAACTCGCATCACTTGGTTGAAAAGAATTGCCACCAAACAGATTTGTTGTTCCTTTACTGTTTGGAATACGAACCAAAGGAATTGTTCCAAGTATGTGACTTATTCATAAGTTGGAGGCGTGGGAATACAGACAATACTGGGTGAACTATAGGTTTAGTTACTTGGTCTCAACTATAAGAAGTTAGTTTGATTTTGTATAGCGGCTTAATCCTGAGAGTATTCAGTTCTGGACAAGGTCCCGAGGTTTTTCTGCATTTTCGGTTTCCTCGTTAACAAAATCTTGCTGTGTCATTTACTTTTATTTTCCGCAATTATAATTGTTGGTATTATAATTTAAAATAAATTACACAAAAGTTAATTCCTATTATATTGTGAAGATAAATGTGTAAGTCCACATAGGATAGACGTTCATTTTCCCTAAAATCTTCTCCAACCCCAACTTGTTAAATCAATGTGAAGATGACGTGTCTTAATTTTTGTTAGAAATTTTCAAGGTAAATGTCTAGTTTTATACATTCACCTTGACAATGTCAAGCTATCCTAGTAAGCATTTGCTTACCTAAATTAATTCCAATATATTAAATAACCATTTATAGCTCTAATAAATCTAAAAATCACTAAAAATAAAATTTACATTTATTCCATAAAAAATCACAAACAAAATCATTGCAGATGAATTGTTTTTCCACCCTAAACTTAAGGAAAAATTGGAATGAGGATGTCTTATTTATGTTACCACCTAGGAAACACACCAGCACCATTGGAGAAGCTCTAAATTATGCAATGACGAAGATGTGTTGTCAATCATTTTTGTGCGAGGAACCTGACTCGATGGTCGAGACTTCTTTGACTTTAACTCAAGGGCAACATGCGGGATTGATGATGCTGGTATGATCTATTACTTCTTTTTTAATATTTTTCTGATTGATCTTTTTAAATTTTGCCAATGTCTTCCATCGTTTGGCAGGCGATTCATCGCCATCTTGTTCAATTGGAGGAGTTTCGTCGATTCCGACGCAAATGGAAGCAATCAAAGATAAAGATATCTCAATTGGAGAAAAATCTGGCTACTGAAAAGTCGATAGCGGATAATCTTCGTTGTCTTAATGAGGAACTTCGTGGTAAGAATTCTACTCCTCTATGTTTTATGATTTTAATTTCATTTGTCATTTGATTCTTATACCGTTCCCCTAAATCTTGTTGCATCAAACGAGAGATGAAATCCAAGACTCATCAATTCGCAGCTGAAGATGCTCGTGTCGAGAATGTGAAGTTGAAGACCTAGATAGATAAGCTTGGAAATCAAATGGATCATTTGATCAACCAATTGAAAAATGTTGACGAGTTAAATGAACATTTAGATGTGGAAAAGGCGAATCTGATTAAGATGAACCAACATTTGAATGAGAAAAAAGTTGATTTTGCTCACGAGTATGCTAAGATAAATCAGGTTTTTGAAACCCTTAAAAGACTTAATCGCTCTTACAAATCCAGATCAAGCACTTGGAACACGAGAAAGATGAATGGACTCGCGAGAAGAAAAAGATTATCAAAAAGAAAGACAAAACTGAAGAAAGACTACGAGATATTCAAGAAGACAATATTTATTTAAAGTTGGATAATGCTCATCTAGAAAGAGATAATCAATTTGTCACAACATGTTTAGATAAAAAGGACAAGATTCTTACTCGTCAAAAAGGAAAGTCTAGTGAAAACTTTGATAAAGCTCTTCATCGGGTTGATAATGCGAAGTTGGAGACTACGAGATTGACGAGTCTAAAGGAAGATATTGAAGAGACTTTAAAATTGACCATTTTGAAGAAGAAAGGTAGCCATCATAGCCACCTCTGCTTCTTCCTCTGCCTTGTTATCTAACTGACTTTATATCTGATCCTTGTTGTTATTTTTGCAGAATTGCAGCCACTGAAGTACAACTAAGGGAACATCTTGAGAATGCTCAACGCGAGAGGGATGACTATACGAATCAACTAATTTCTCGCAATGATGATGTGGAGAAACTTAATGAGTACTTGAATAATCTTGAGGCTAGTACAAGGAAGTTGGCGAAGAAAACCCAAAAAACTATGAACGAGATGTGCCAAAAGTTCGTTGATTCTCTCTGCAAGAAGCATGGCTTACCTCGAGAGGAGTTAGATTTCCCTGATAAAGAGAAAGAGGGTGAAGAAATTCTTGAAGATGAGTGAGACGAATAAGATACTGAGGATGGAGATATTCATGGTGAGGGTTATGACGACGGTGAGGATACTGACGATGATATATTTCGCGAGGAGAATGTTGATGAAGGAAAATGATATACTGAGGATGCTGGAACTAGTGAGATTGAAGTTCCTACTGAAGTTGGGGAAGTAATTGCTGGCGAAAAGAGAGCTGGTGATAATAGCCCTTCTTGTGAAGTTGTATTTGATGATTCTGTATAGAGCTGGCAAACGGGCGGGTCGGGGCTGGCTTGTTACGGGTTACACGGGTTCGGGTTAACACGGGTCAAAACCTGCGGGTCGATATTCTTCACGGGTGGTCATTTCTTCAACCCGCGCCCGTAACGGGTAAAGCTTGCGGGTTCACGGGTTACCCGGCTTGACATCACTCCAATTCCTTTCAGAGAGTTCTTTGTCGGCGGTGGTGGATTTATGGTCTTCTCCCCAAATAACTGTTGTTACAGATGATGTGAATATAACCTTCTCCATCGTATCTGTCTGGGCACAAGCTTCTAATACGTTATGAGCAGCTCTAACCTCAATTTCATCCATAAACTCCTGAAAAAAAAAAGCAAGAAATCAAAATGAAGATCATCAGACATCTAATTAATTAAGCAATTGAAATAAGGAAGTTCATTAGAAAATGTAAAAATAGCGTAAATCCCATTACAATAATCATACAACAATGGACTTGTTACTGCTCTGGTACTGAAACAGTATTGATTCCGTGAAACTAAATATGTTTACTTTCATTTATATATTTCTCTAACCTCTCAAAACGCAATTGTTGAAAGTTATCAAACTGATTCACCAAAATTATAATTTACCTGTACCAATTCACCATCGCGTATCACAGACATCCTCTTTTGTTCAATCTGTGATCTCCCGTCAATAACATCCCATGATTCTGACATCAAGTCTTATCACCATTAAGCCCAATCTCAAAAATTTATAGATACCACAATACATGCATAGCATCTCAAATAAAAAACATGATTAGAAAAACATCTTCACTAAAACAAAAATCCAGTACTTGATTTAGATAGATAAAATCACATTCTTTGCAGCAAGCAATACCTAGCAAATCCATGTCCTGGAGTATAAAGAAAAACCAAAGAGAAATCAACGGAAAATTGAATCGATAGAAAACTCAGATTAGGGATAAAAAATAAATCAAATCTAGGATGATGCTTTTAGAGAAGAGGGTCAAGGAGAAACCGAACAACAACAAAATAAAAACAAAAAAGCATAGGGTTAGCTAAAGTTCTTACCCAAACCTATTGCCAGCTACAATAAGGAGGAGAAAAAAAAAAGTAAATCAAAAATAAAAATTAAGTAGACAGAAAATTAAGTAGTACATACATCAAAGATGGGTTGTTCTTGAGGAGTTTCGAAAGTGTAGAACAAAGCAGAACAATCTTTCAAAGTGTTGATAATACTTTCATAATCAAAAGGATCCGTTTCAAATATCTTCAATTTCTTATTGTTTAGACAACTAGCTAGTCTTTTAATGGCTGCAAATTACCTGTGCACAAAAAAAAAAAGAACATCAAAAATTACCAGCCGAAGAACGCAGAGAATAAGAGAAGGAGCAGAAGAAAAAAAAGAGAAGGAAAGAGAACGATATCTCTTTAGTTAGTTTTAGGTTTAACTTTTTATACCTTAAACCTAGGGATAGGATTAACCCTAGATAATCTGACGGTCAGGATTAAATAAAAATTAGTAATTAGGTATTGTAGACGGGTTAACGGGCTGAACCCGCGGATTTACGGGCCGGGACGGGTTAACCCGTTTACTCACAAGCCGGCATTTCTCCAACCCTAACCCGGCTTGTTTAGACACCAGCCGAGCCGGGTGCGGGTTTTTCACGGGTCGGGCCGGGCAAACCCGCGGGTTTTGGCTTGTTTGCCAGCTCTAATTCTGTACCACTTAACCAGTGGATCAAACAATAAAGAAGTTCCTATTTTTTTTCCTAGCGTTTTTAGGGGCCACTCAAAAGGAATTAGGGGTTATTTTTTTATTCCCATCCATTAAAGGAGGTTAAGGGATGTCTTAAAAATAAAAAATTGTCTATATTGCCCTTTAACTTTATACTAAATCTAAACCTATATCCTTTATTTTCATAATCATATCATTCCACTTCTTCTTCTCTTTTCCACCCATTGAAATTTTTTTCCATCATTTTAATTTTGATTGAAAACAAAGATCATCGATCAAACAAATGTTATGATTGATTGTTTAAAATTAAAACCCAAAATTCATTAACCTTAAAGTTGAAACTTAGAACATCAAAAAAAAAGGAGTTCAACAAACAAAACGAATAGATGATAGTAGTTGTGATTCAAAATTAGGATTTGATTACTTGAAATCAAAAATTTGATCCGAAAATTTTCTTGGATTTACAGTAACAAAAACATAATCGGTAGATAACTATCTATTTTACCTACCGATTATGGTTGATGTTCTTGGATTTATACTAGCAGAAACATAATCGGTAGATAATAATCTACTTTACCTACCGATTATGGTTGATGTTCTTCGTTTCTTAAGAACATCAACCATAATCGGTAGGTAAATTGATCGATATCTACCGATTATTCTTGATTCTAAAAATTAAATTTCTCTGTACAAAAAGTTACGCACAATCGATAGATAGTGAACACCATTAACTACCGATTGTGAAAGTAGAAAATTTTGAAACTTTTGTTAAGTTTTGAAAATTTGAATTTGAGGCCATGAACACAATCGGCAGATAATAAGCATCACTTATTAACACAATTCACTTCCGATTATGGTAGTACTAAAATTCGAAAATTTAGTATATTCGGAGGTTAAAGTAACACACTTTACTACCGATTATGGTGGTACCAAAGTTCGAAAATTTTAGGATTTTGGTAAAATCATATTTTGGGGCCAGTATACATTCGGAAGTCAAATTTACTACCGATTATGGTAGTACTAATATTCGAAAATTGAATATATTCGGAGGTTAAAGTAACACACTTTACTACCGATTATGGTAGTACCAAAATTCGAAAATTTTAAGATTTTGCAAAATCACATTTTGGGGCCAATATACATTCGGAGATCAAATTTACTACCGATTATGGTAGTGCTAAAAGTTCGAAAATTGAGTATATTCGGAGGTTAAAGTAACACACTTTACTACCGATTATGGTAGTACCAAAGTTCGAAAATTTTAGGATTTTGGCAAAATCTCACTTTGGGGCCAATATACGTTCGGAAGTTAAGTTTACTACCGATTATGGTAGTGCTAAAATTTGAAAATTTAGTATATTCGGAGGTTAAAGTAACACACTTTACTACCGGTTATGGTAGTACCAAAGTTCGAAAATTTTAGGATTTTGGAAAAATCTCATTTTGGGGACAATATACATTCGGAAGTTAAATTTACTACCGATTATGGTAGTACTAAGATTCAAAAAATGAATATATTCGGAGGCTAAAGTAACACAATTTACTACCGATTATGGTTGTACCAAAGTTCGAAAATTCAAGGATTTTGGCAAAATATCATTTTGGGGCAAATATACATTCGGAAGTTAAAGTAACACACTTTACTACCGATTATGGTTGTACCAAAGTCGAAAATTAAAGGATTTTGGAAAAATCTCATTTTGGGACCAATATACATTCGGAAGTTAAAGTAACACACTTTACTACCGATTATGGTTGTACCAAAGTTCCAAAAAGCAAGAAAAAAAAAATCCCTCAAAGTTTTTTATCACCCGAATCCTGCTCAAACTACCGAATATTGAAGAGTAATTTTGTCATTACGAAATATGGGAGATAAGGGGTGAACACAATTTAGGACTGGGTGACCTTTTTTGTTTTATTGTTGGCCCCTAATTCCTTTTGAGTGGCCCCTAAAAACGCTAGGTTTTTTTTCCCTTTTGCTTCAGTGTTCTCACCTCGTATTTCTTTTTGGATATTACTCCTTCTGTCCCTATTATATAGGCGGAATATTGGATTTTCCTAATTCCACTAAATAGATGGAATTCTAATTTTAAGATATCTTTTGACCCATATAACATTATTTATATTGTATTGAGAATAAGACAAAGGGTAAAAACAGGAAAAAACATGAAAATTTATGAAAACCAAATAATTTCTTATTCTACGTGATTTTAACTTCTCCGCCTATATAATAGGGACGGAGGGATTAGTTGATTTTTGTCACATTATCTGGGCGCACCCAAGCCGGGGGGGGGGGGGGGGGGTACTTAATGTTTTGTTGAACTCCTTTTCATTTGTTAAACTGTTATTTCGTTATCATTTGGTGCTTCAAAAATTCTGCTTCTGTTTTTATTCTCACAACTTAATCCCATTGTAGTAGGGTAAAAACTGATTCTACTGAAAAAGGTAAGTTGGGTGTGTCGATGAGAAACGAGTCTAGAACCTAAACAAATGTACTGCACATAAGTACTTTAGATTCGAGAGATTAATTTGTACAATTCTGACCTAAATCAAAAAATGGTCGTTCCAGTTTTGCTTCGGTCACAAAATGAAGGAGAAGGGTTGGCCTTAAGGGGGGAAGCATAGAAAGTGTTGAGATTAGAATGATGAATTCTGTAAGGTGCAGTTGTTTATGACTCGTTTCAGAAAATGGAACTTGCTTGTAAAATGGAAGCTGTAAGTTCTTTGTATTGTCTGGATACTTGCAATGATAAGTCATAATAAACACCCTAATCTCATAGGAAGTGAAAGTAGTTGAGTGATGGAGAAGTGGGGATCGTGTAAAAATGGTGAGAACCATATCCCTATTGTGAAGAGAAGACTGGTCGGTTTAACATCCACTACTTCTCCACTTTCACCAACTGTCCGCTTTTCCTGACACTTTCTCATAATGGGCGTGTTGCACGCCGCACGCTGTAAACCGTCAGACCAATACCCTGATGAACATCCCCTAGTTTGTGACATGTTTGATGTCTCGAGTATTTTTGTAGAAAATATGGACCAAGTTACATGAAGAATGTAACAAATCCTACATGGTAGTTGCTGAGTGGGTCTTGCTTGCAAGACCTAATTATTTCGACCAATCACGCGCAAGCTAGGCGGCAGGTGATCCTAAGTGACAAGTCAAATCGTATGAATGAGACTTGCCGTGAGTCAGCGTTAAAAAAATAGCATATGGTGCTTTTAGGTTAAATAAATAATCAAATTATTCATGAAATCGATATTCATAAAATATCGTTTGTAATCGATGCATGTAAAGCATCGCTTTTAAGCAAGCATCTCAAAAATAATGGATGCATGTAAAGCATCGCTATATGGAGCCTGCTCGAGTCAGTCGCGTATTTCACGGTCTTAAAAAGGAATGAACGGCCCTTTTTGGCTGGCCGTTTGGTAGCCAATCCAGTCGGCTAAAGACAACGTGATTGGTCCATGAGGAAGAAGAGCATCTGACAACAACTATGGCACCCCATTGGCCGCCTAAAATTGGATCTAAGCCGGCTAAGTTTGATGGGCGTGATAATTTTAAGACTGTCATGGGCAGTCTTGACCTAATTAAGACACTTTTTAAACCGTTCTACTAGCCTACTTTGGATAGCAATTGTAAACAAAGCAAGTAGGCTGGGAGAGATCTGATTGGCTTAAATAATAGAGGGTCCACAGGTGAGCATCATGGAGACTGCTTGGTCTTATTAGGAGAGGGCCAAGCTCGCTAAATCGACCGCCAAGTCGTGTAGTCGTGATCGTTCCACGACTGACTTAGGCGGTATATATTAGTTTTCTTATATATAAGAAGCAGGCTAAAAATTTGGAGTAGAAGCAGGTAGTCTAGAAGCGATAGGAATGGTCGAGGTAATAGGTGGACGGACGGTTGTCATATAGGTACCTTGTTTACCGAGTTTGCAAGAGCTAGGGTTAGGTAATGGAGATTTCCAAGTCGTGTGGTCGTGATTAGTATGCGACTAACTTGGGCGGCCAAGATATATTTACTTAAGAAATTAAACGCGTCGACCATCCTACTCCCATCTTTTTTTTAAAAGCAGAGCTCGCAGATTTAAAGAAATTTGATTGGTCGGTGGGAAAGAGGGGATGACGGGCAACAATATGGGGCAAGGACGCTCGGTGGTGGACGGTGCCATTTAGGGCATACCGACCGGCTAAGTGTGATACTGCCCAATTTGATCACAGTTTTCCTCTATTCCTATTTTCCAACTTTTGGTAGAATTTTACTCATTCGAGCTCTATGATGGACCGGTTTCCTAGCTTGTCTAGGTTTAATCTCGACCAATAAGGATCGAGACATAATCCAAGCTCCATTTTAGGACAAAAACCTGATTTTTGTAAATCGACAAAATTATGTCAAAAAAATTGAATTTTGTGAATTGACACAAAATTAATCGATTTTGTAAATTTTGCACGTTGATGGAGAGCAGCGCAGCTTTGGTCTCACTGGCGCAACTTGCGCGCCTCTGATTGAATACCTTCATGCACATCTTAATTCTGACGTTCGGGAAATTCATGCTACTCCGCTGAGAGTGAACATAAATTATCATATCATGTCAATATTAAGAGTTTGGCTGGGAACACATCATAGGATAAATACTCAGCAATCCCTGCATTAGTAAATAATGCGAGTAGGAGCACAACAAAATTTACAGAATACTTGGGATTTTTGCAACCAAAATTATTCTAATTAAATGGATTTACTAATTAGATTTTCCGAGAGATTTCGATCATTATTTTTGGACAGAGCATTTCCAGGAATTATGGAAACCGAATTTGTGCTTTAATGAATATCTTGTGAATATTTTCGGTTTTGGAAATTCCTTGGTGTCCAAACTTCCTTTTCTATAAATACTTGAAGTTTGCTTTTCTAGCAAACTAATCCTTCGTAACAACAGACTTCCTCTTTGTTGTTGTTATTGGTGTAGCCGCCTATTCGGAGAGGAGAGTAACCTAATTAGGCGAAATCTCTTACGACCGCTCAGTTTAAAGTCTTCTTTGGGATTGAGAAGCTTTGGTGGGAAACTAGATAATTGCGGTTTATATTTTATTTTCGAATGATTTGATTGACTAACGGTGGTTGAAATCTGATTGCACCTATTTTTTTTATGCTTGAGAATCTTCTCTTCTGATATAAGATTCAATCAAACTAGTTCAGAGTTTCGACGGGATCTTTAGACTGTTGTTAGTTCTAAAGACGATCTTGTGATAATCCATTGTTAACAGACTCCGTTATGTGCGTGATTGATCACAAGAGATTCAAATGATTGTTTGCAGGTTTATATTGAAGATCTAAGAAGAATTGAAGACGAAGAAGATATTGAAGATTTCTGATTTGTGAGTTCATAATCTTTGGTGTGCACAATACTTGTTTCGGTAAAAGAGGATCCAATTAATAATCGGTTTATCCTTGTGGTAGATTGGATTGATTAATTGAGTAGATCGACATCAACACAATTCTTTGGATTAAGAGTGTTGTTGGCTTAATCTTAAACGATTACTTCGGTAATTGAACATAAGATAGACCTAAGGACCTGAATGAAGGAGTTTATGTTAAGATAAACGGTAGAGCCTTTGTTTGACTCATATCACTTGGTTGAAGAGATTTGATACCAAACATATTTGTTGTTCCTTTACTGTTTGGAATACAAACCAAAGGAATTGATCCAAGTACGTGACTTATTTATAAGTTGGAGGCGTGGGAATATAGACGGAACTAGGTGAACTATAAGTTTAGTTGCTTGGTCTCAATTATACGAAGTTGGTTTAGATTTTGGGCAGCGGCTTAATTCTGAGAGTATTCAATTCCGGACAAGGTCCCGGGTTTTTTTTTGCACTTGCGGTTTCCTCGTTAACAAAATCTTGCTGTGTCATTTACTTTATATTTCCGCATTATAATTGTTTTATTATAATTAAAGTAAATTACACAAACGTTAATTCCTATTTACTGGATAAGTGAATCCTATTGTGTTTGGTTAAGTCCGAACCTTTTTATCAAGTAACGTACTTCGTTGTTGTATTGTCTCGATCTCATATCCATAGACAATCACACGAAGTGTGAAACGATTAGTTGTATTGTCTCGACTCAGTCCATAGACAATCACTTTCGGAGAAAGGACTTATAGGTAAGCAAAGTTTTAGCTTGAGGTATATTTGGGTACCCTCGCCTTTTCATATGTCTTTATTCAAATATTGATGAAAAATAGAATGAATCTTTGAATATTCTGCAGTATTGGTCTTACCCTAATCCACTTCTATGTGAAAGTACTGTGTGGTTCCGTAATTTTTCTTATGTTGAGCATTTCCGATCAAATTAATCATGGGTTCTCTTGTGGTTAATTTAATTGAGTATTTTGGATACAAATTCGTGTTTTATATAGTTTTTTAATGTCAAAAGAAATCCTTCTTTTCTTGTGAAAGTAAGGTTGCTGTTTTTGTTCTTTCGGGAATGACATTTTATGGGGGAGAGTTTTTAATTGAACTTGTGCTTAATTTCCAAATCTTTGTGGGGAGTGTGCTGTGGAATATTGTAGGAGTTTTCTTGTATCTTTATAAACTCCTTGATGAATACAATAAGTTTTGACTATGTGAAATCATCGAAACAAAGTTGATATGTTCTCTTTTAGTCATGAAGTATCTATATGAGAATTTCATTATGATCCCACTAGTTTTCGTACCTTTGCCAATTTATACTGACAAAAAGGGGGAGAATTAATGTGTAGTTCACACTACAAATACATATGGTTTACGGATCATTGTGTAAGGGGGAGTGGTTTTAATGTGAGATGAAGTATTGACTAAGGGGAAGTGATACATATAACCATAGTATTGTTGTCAAAGTTGTGATACAATTGAACTTTGATGTTGTGTAATAAACTATGACACTGTATAACAATGATTGGGAGCTACTTTTTTCTCATTGTTATAGCTACTGATCTTCAACAACTATGATGCTGAGTTGAACACATTCAAAATCACTGGAGTACTTGGAAGTGACGAAGATTTCAAGTAATGTTGAAGAACCAAGGAAATCAAGCATTTGGATTGAGAGCTACAAAGTTTATCTATTTTGTACTTCATATTTATTGATAGTTTTGTCACTAAAATTTACAAAGGGGGATATTGTTAGAGCACTGCTCGGTCGAACTCGCAAGCGTTGCTATCTCAAATTTGTTGTCAAGTTTAGTTGTCAAAACTATAAGTCTTGATTTCTAGTCTACTTATAAGTTTCAGATTAGGATAGATATAGTTGAGCATTAGACTTCACGACATTCATCAATCAAAGACGAAGAACTACTAAGGGGAGCTTGTGGAACTTCATCAACAAAATGTATGTGGAGACTTGAAATCATCTATCACTCAAAAGTATATCTACTCTATCTCCCATCTGAGACAAAAGTCGTATAGCTATATAGATTTCAATTATACACATTTGATATTTCGAGCTGACTTTAACTCGCTTACATATTTCTCGAAATATGTGTTGGTAAGCTTTCGCTTTAACCAAGTTCATCTTATATTCTTGATGAAATTCAAAAGATGATCATGTGAAAATCGCCTTGTTACATCTTACATGATTTGTGTGAAACAGTTATTTGATGTAGACTCGGAATGTTTCGTACTGATCATTCGATCACTTGAAAATTGCTTCGAAGCTAATAGTTTGTGTGACACAGCAATTGTCGTCTTCTAAGAATGTTTCAATGATTGAAATGGGAGTTGAGAACACTTAACCATAATTGAATTTATGCATAGTATGCGTACTTGCATATGTGTTGGTCCAAGACCGGAATGTAGTATGCATACTCGTATGTGTACTGGCGAGGTCAGGTAAAGTCCGGGAGCTAGAGTATGAGTACATGTACGCGTACTGGCGAAGTTAGTTGAAGTCCGGGTACTATAGTATGTGTACCTGTAGCGTACTGGATTCAACTGAATTTTGGAAGTGTACGACAGTATGCGTACCCGTTTGCATACTGGCGAACACAGTCCAAGTCCGGCTACTTAGGTATGCGTACCCGTTTGCATACTTGAGTAGGTTATGTTATAAAATCGGTTTGTTCATGAACTAATATATTTATATAATAAGGAATGCAATCTTTTGCAAACCGTGACTATAATGTTCATGAATTGATTCGAGCGAATCAAAATCGATTTTGCTTTAATTGTGTCTTGTATACTTCTGTGAGAATATAAACAATTGAACAACTCTAGAACTAGTTTTATTTGAGTCATTTGAACTAGTTATGGTTAAGATGAATAAGGTTGATATGAAAGTGTTCATATGGCTAACTTCGGTTAACTATTGTTGAGCCAACAAAGGTGCACACGTTTAGGTACGATTACTCATATCTAAATGAAGTCACTTTTCATTTGTGTGTAACAACCTAAGTTCGATCTAATGGTTGAAAGATATTATCTTGAAACTAATCAGGTTTTCATCTAACGGTGAATGTTGAATGCTTTTTTTACCAAGGTAACATTGATTGAAAACCCTGATTTGAAGATTATATAAGGGATAACTCTGCACCTCCTGTGTGATACTAGTTGCGACTATATTCGATTCTCCTTTAACCTTAGGTTTTTCTAAATACCTGTAGGTTAACGACTTGAAGACTTCATTGGGATTGTGAAGCCAAACCCAACTATTTTCTCTGTAGTTGAGTGTTCTGATCTTGTTGTTTTCTATCGTGATTAAGTACTACCTTCTCTAAGATTTGCTCGAGATTTAATCTCCGATAGGCAAGATGGTAGTCACAAACATCTTTGTCACATCACTTGTGATTCCACAATATCTTGTTTCGCTACCATACGATTAAGATTATTGTGAGGTTATTGATATTTCTAGGTTTTTTTTCGGGAATATAAGTCTGGTATATCAATTGGTTCATGTTCACCTTGATTTATCAAAAGATGGAACAAAACTCACAGGTATATCTGTGGGAGATAGATTTATCTATTCAATATACTTTTCTCTGTGAGACAGATTGGTTTATCAAGTCTTCGACTTTGGGTTGTAGAAACTCTTAGTTGTGGGCGAGATCATCTATAGAATCAAGTGCGCAGAATCCGGCGTGGTTCTAGAGGCGTAAGGAACGCGACTGTACCTTGATCAGTGTGAGATTGTTAGGGCTCAACTACATTCCATTCTTAAGTTAACTTGGAGTAGGCTAGTGTCTGTAGCGTCTTAATACAATGTGGTGTTCATATCTGGACTAGGTCCCAGGGTTTTTCTGCATTTGCGGTTTCTTCGTTAACAAAACTTCTGGTGTCTGTGTTATTTCTTTTCCGCATTATATTGTTTATATAATAGAAATATCACAGGCTGTGCATAAGTTCAATCAATTGTGAATCCAACCTTTGGTTGTTGATTAAATTGATTGACACTTGGATATTGGTTTTTGTTACCGTCCAAGTTATTTGTTATATTGAATCGGGATCGCAAATTCCTATTTGTTTGATTGCGGATTGAATTGAGAAATAGAGATATAACTCTTTGATATACGTTTCTTAAAATTGAGTATGACTGTGTAGTTGATTCTCTTGAAAGTATATTGGAGTTAGTACATACATATTGCAAATAGAAATATTGGGTGTGGTTGTTAGACCCCCGCTTTTTCAGTTCCATCACCAAGAGCTTCGACCACCGGCTTGAAGGTAAGTGCATCTTCTTCTTTTTTTTCTTTTTTTTTTTTCCGGGTATAAACCCCGGTTGTGGTTGTAACTTCCATAAATTTGAAAATTTAACCTAATATGATGACCTTCTTTTTCTAGAAATATTAGGTTGAGCGCCAGCAGCAACATCAACAATGAAGCAATGACCAACAATTAGGATCATCAGCAAGACGAGCGAGGAGAAATTGAGGTAGGTGTTGTTTTTCCCCTTTTTTTTAACGTAAAATCGTACTTGAATTCGGCCGTGGGTATAATACCCGCGACATGCTTCACCATATATATATATATATATATATATTTGCTCGAGTGGGTATAAACCCTAACTCAATCTTGGTTGTGGGAACAATACCCCGGGCCGCGACTATTACACATATTATTTTTTTACGTGAATTTCAATATTCACAATTTTGTTGGTGTGCAAGTCCCATATTTCTTCAACTATGTAACTTCGATCATTAGTGGCAAAAGTATGAAGTAACTTTTGTTTGGATAAGATGTCACCTAGAGATATTTCCACCGCTAAGCAAGGAAGTATTACTGATTCCAAAGATATGCCGAACATAGATGATGAATTTTTCAGGGTGTCTTATACAACTACCAGGACTCATCCTAGTTATGTGGTGACTCTCCTACTGATTCAGAGAATGAAGAAGTTGTATGGTCAATTTCCTCATAAAACGTAATAAGGTTTTGTCTCTATAATAATGAGTATCCGGCCTCTCCAATTGATTTTAAAATTTTCCAAAATATACTGCACTCCTGGGATGGATGGATGAGGTATATGTTCGACAATTATCATGTCAGGGCCAACCTGATCGATGCACAAGTTGCTGAAGTTGTCAAGGCGTCCGCGACGCTTCACATCAAGAAAGATGTGCCAGTTTTGATCACTTTCATTTCTAGATGGTGCATTTCTACCCATACATCTATATATAGATGGGTGAAATCACTATTATTTTGGAGAGCGTAGCTGCTTTGTTGAACCTTCCTATTGTATGGGAACCTTAGCTTTAGTTTAGTTGTTGAAGAAGAGATATGGCACACCGCTCTAATTAAGAAAATAGATGAATATGATGTGAAGGGTAATCCTGCTAAAAGCTTCTATACTTGGTGGGCGTCTGAATGATACCCCATGGTACCGAAACCGGGTCAATTATTGAATGATACACTCAGTGTTGCTGCAATTTTGGGTTTGTGGTTGTCTAAGGATATTTTTGATGACGGTTCTGGTACAAAGGCGGTAAGACGAAGCTTGTTTCATTTGCCATTAACCTGGCGCAAGGCGTTGTTCTGCCTATAGACGGCTTGTTTCTTAGTTCCCTGTACTCCCATCTGGATTCTCTGGTAGCAGACATATATGTTTCCAACGGATATATGAAGTTAGAATCACATGTTCACATCGCATTTCTCCAAGCATGCTTATGGGAGAACTTCGAAGGTTATGCTCCTAATCCTTTATCTTCTTTCTCTAGTATATATGGCGGTGCCAAAATACTTCGTTGGTCGAATAGGTGCCCAAAACCCGTACTAAGACTTATCGATTTCTTTGATAATGTGCATGCAACGAACTTTCGTCCTTGGTCACCAGTTCACCCATCTTTAGTTTAGCGGAACACCTTTTCTTTTGTTTTGGGTCTAACATTGCATTTAGATGGAGAGAACATGAGTATCATAGAAACTGTGTTTATACGAACCTGCACACCTGGATATGTTCCGTCCTTCTTCATAGGATACTTTGTTGTGAACTCTCATAACGTTGACATAGCTGCTCTCCAGATGGGTTTCGACTAGGGAATTCCATCTCGTCGTTCGTCAACACCCTCGAAAGCCTCCTGAAATCTATCTTGGATACGAGTCTTCATACAACAAAGAAAATTCTTCCATTCTTGCTTCCAGGATGAAAACCAGTGGTAACTCCTAAATATAAAGAATTATGGCTGAAAGATCTTCTTGATCTTCATCAATTCGTACATGCAGTTGTGACAATTCCGCGCGGCAATCTTACTCCCGAGATCTTAGAAAATCACCCAATGTTGAAGTCGCTTCCTTCGAGTAAACGGAAACCCTCTAGGCAAGATGGAAGCAGTCCCCAGAAGAAGGAGATTAGGTCAAAGAGACTTGCAGGTGGTATCCGAACAACTCTAATAGCTACGGTAGTCTTTAGTTCTTCAAACGTGCAGGTATGTACACGTTTCTATTTGACTAGATGAATTATCCAGGTAGCTTCGAACTAATCTCATTGAACTTTTCACAAAATTTAGTGCCTTGGGAATACAAACGCTTTTTCTAGATTCGCGATGGCAGGTAGCCAGGGTGGAAACACACTCAAGGTATCTCCAGAAGAAAAGGAGAAATACGGTAATACCGAGTCTCTTTATGAAGAAGATGAAAGCCAAACAGATTTAGGATCCGATAGCGATGAAGGAAGCACTTCCGAGTATAATACTAGCATGTCTAGATTCCCATGTGAGCCAGCAGATGAGCCGGTAAGTCTTCCACCCGTTTTCTACTTAGGATTATTTACTATTCTATATGGAAATAAATATTTAACCAGTGATGGTGCAGGACGAGACTGAACCAATAGATAACCCTGAGATGGAGATGATTAATGATGTTGACAGTACGCCAGAAATCACCTTTTTTGACAGATTAGATCCGTCGTTAATAGACATTTCTGATAGACCTTGTCTGTCGGATGGCCTGTCGTTATTTAAGGTATCGAAAATGCTAATTGATGGCAGCCTACCGTCAATAATTATCAAAAATAAACTACGATCTTTGCCTGTTAATAATTATCGACGGGCATCACCTCTCAATTAATTCAAATATTGAATTGCAAGTAACTATTTTGAAAGTCTTTTTCCATTTCTTTAATTGTAATTAAAAGTTGCCTAAAGAACTGAGAACATTTTAAATCCAAAAGAAATCTACATATATTATCAAAAGTCAATCTCACAACTTTGTCCAAGTAACATACAAGAAATGAGACAACATCCAAGAAAAAAAAATGACAATAGATATCTCAAGCAGCTACAGTGTTGGTATCCTTCAGGCGACCATTCTCTTTCTTTAACTCGGTGTTGAGCCTCAGCTCTGCAATTCTCTACGAGAGGGGAATGCAACTAGTTAGTAATTCAAACTCAAGACTTTCTGCAAACTGGCAAAATACGAGTCGCAAGGGGATTTTTTTCCCCTTATTTGGAATCCATAGGCAAGTAAGGATATATAAGCATATCTATGTAAAGTCACAAGAAATGTGGGAAAACATAAGTCTTGTTAGAATACGGGCATCCAACTCAAAATCAATTGACAATGAGTGAAAAGGCCCTAAGAGATTATAAACCGCAGGATTTTAGATTGCCCAGACTATGTGGGACTAACAATCTCACCACGCCCCCTCACATGTAGCCTCGTTGGGTCTAACACGTGGACAATAAATCGGGGGACGTGGAATAAAGACACGGTCAATGACTCGTCGCAACAAATAGCCTGCTCTGATACCATGTTAGAATACGGACATCCAACTCAAAACCAATTGACAATATGTGGAGAGGCTCTAAGAAATTATAAATCGTAGGATTTTAGATTGCCCAGACAATGTGGGACTAACAGTCTCAACAAATCTGTTAATGAAATTAGTAACGCAACATTCTATTACGTACAGATCTTAGTATCTGGATAAGTCATTGTTAAAACTGACCGATATGTCAACAGTGTAATCATTGACCCCAATTTCAGTACTCAACACAAACTACAAGCTCATGCCATCAACAATTCAGATTAATCTAATTTATTCTAGTAATCTCAATTAGGTATCTGTAAGTGACTCTAACGTGATACAAAATATCTCATGTAGAAGACTCCGTATAAAAAAGATGCAACTTTAAGATCAGTAAATTTTCCAGCCGCAACTATAAGTAGAAAACAGAATTGAGGGGTTGGGATGTACCACTTTTATTGTTGCTGGCACAGTACTTCCAACACAAATTGGTTAACGATTCATTATTAGCCCATTCACTGAAAGACAAGCAACACCATTATTAAGAAGCTAAGCGTCAAAAACATAAACACCAGTATGTCCTTAATTCATGGCAACATAAAACTCAATTATCTGATATCTGCTAAACTAATGAAATTAAAAACCTGATTTTATTAGTCTGTGTGTTGTTCACCTCCGGTCTGAATCTGAGCGCATCATGCATACTATGTTCTGCAGTGATAATACATCAAGTCTACCATAAATTTTAACATTACAAGATAACAGAAAACAAGATAAATAGATGGACTAGATATGTACACTAGCAATGAAATTTATGACACATAATTCTGTTACTCAACTAAACTAGAAAACTTCCAATAAGGATAGTCAATCTAAATCAAAGACGTAAATTTTCGAAATTAAAAAATGTGTAACGCATGAAAACTCACCCGTCCCAAACAAAAAAAATACTAGTCACTTTACCAAGCCCTAGTGATACTTTAGGAAACAAGTAACATCGTATAAGCAAGCCATTCATTATATGAAAACCAAAAAGGTTCCAAAAGAATGGTAACCAATCATGTTTCACTAAGCACAGAATTGAGATCTGGAAAATGTTAACCAATACAGAAGAAAACTGCCTAGATAGCTAGCTAATAAGACTCCCACAAACCTTGAGCTTAGGCACCGTCGACTGAGATGTCCTCAGTTGTGCTTTGAGTAGCGATATTAGTTGATAAATGATAATTCCCCTGAAATATGTAAAGGATTCTCCAAATCTGTTCAGACCGTCACCATACAAACCAATAACTTCTACTCATGCATCAAGAAAGTCTGCAAGAGTTTGGATACTCACAATCTGCTCAACATTTATAGCTTCCAAGAGCTCAAATAGAGAAAGCAACTAATATTCAACATTCATTTATAAACAAGAAAGCATTGTGTACCGTAGTATAAGCAATTAGAGTGTGAAGATGGAAAAAGCAAGAAAGCGTTGTGTATGGTGAAGGAACTCACCGAAAACTCAGCCTCCCTCCCTAAAAGAATAAATCTCAGTTTTCACTATTCAAGTTAGTTGACCACCATTTAGAAACTACTTTTGTTTGTTCAAATGGATTTCCAGCTGGAGAAAAACTACCTTAACAAGACTACTTCATACCTCAGAGTAGTTTACAGATATTATTTATATGAAAATTTAACTTGATCAAAAAAGGTACCTGCTTCAAGATCAAGCATTTGAGTTAGCATGAATTTGATGTTAACACCGGCTAATGCAAATGGGTACTCCCATATTGCTCGATCACCTTCTTACTTTCGAAGAAGATCCTGAAAAGATTTGTGCAAGCCAAAATTTTGAGCACTTAGTTAAGTTTACATGAATAACAGGAGAACAAAGACATTGATAAGAGTACAAAATGGAAATAATTTTTCAAGAACCGATTAGAGAATCGGAGAAGTGAGGATGCAAGCAACACACCTTGTATAACCTTGCAAAGAACGATAAGTTCTCCAATGATATGAAACCACCATACCTTTTGAAAGGAAACAACCATTCGCAGATTTACTATATAATAACATAGAAAAGGGAGCACATCTATAAGCAAACAAGGTAAAGCAAAACATACCTGAAATCTGTAGATGGGTCTTTTCCTTGTCAGCCTATGTCCTTCCATTGTTGAGATATTAACTCGTGAAGTTCTTCGCCAGGATATGAAGCATCCCACAAAAGCCCGCAATGTCTCCTGAAATCATAGAATTGCAATAAGAAATAGCAGAAAAAGACTTGGCATAAACGAATAGGTACTTCAGAATCAGACACATGGCGAGATTAAAAGACTAAGCGTGTATTTAAATACAAAATCCTCCCTCAGTCCCACCATTAAGTGACCTATTTACTTTTAGATTTTGTCCCACCATTAAGTGACATATATCACTAAACAAGAGATATTTCTAAAATTATCCTTTTAATTGATTATAAGAAATATAAGAAATATGCATAATTTGATAGGCATGTTTATATTTGTTACATAGGTGTTTTAAAATGTTTTTCAATGGTATGAAGTTTGCGAACATCCGTGGTGTAGTTTGAGAGATAAATCATTTCAAAATTTCACTAGTTATTATCCATAAGGGTATAATTGTAAAAAATACTTAAATATACTCTCTTCCCTTGCTTGCCTTAAAAATTGTGCAAACTTTAACTAGATCACTTAATAGTGGGACGAAGGGAGTACAAATTAATCAAATTTTATTCAAGTTAACTTTGGTGTGACACGACAAACCAAAACTCCCAAGGCTTGTGCAGATGATGACAAATAAACGACATTCTTGCATAATATCATACTTTAAACTACCTGATGATCAAAATTCAATCCATCGTAAGGAACTTCGATGCCCTTTTGTAATCTTCGCCAGTACTCTTATATTCTCCAACTTCAATCTCAGGGAGAAACATTATCAAAGTATTCAATACTAAAAGTTCCTCCCAGCGAGCAGACATGGATTAATCTTTTCTGTGGCTTTATAACTTTTAGCCACAATGTAGATTTCTAAAGATCTGCAACTCGGTTTCGTTACGACGAATATGCAAAATAATTGAAATTAAACAGACCGGGTGAAAATCAGATCTCTCTTTCACAAAAAGAGGCCAAAGTGCAATACTATTAATAAGCTCAGGAGAAGAAAACAGAATCCTTACCAGCTCAGGATAGTAGAGCATGGGATTGTAATCTTTCATGCCATCGAATGTCTATCATTCAGGACATCAAGAAAATGTAATCAATGGTAATCATACATGCATACAAATGACTCATAAAAAAGAAACCCATACATATTATGTTGAAGATACACTTATGTGGACCTCTCAATACAATTGGTACTTTTACAGTTAAGAAAGCTTACAAATCTCTAAGAAATCAGCACCATCAACATCCTAATACAATAAATAAACAATACAGGATAGAAAAGTTTTCTAGGATACCACCATTTAATGAAATCTTACTAGAGGTATTCATTATCTTGTAACTTAATCACTATTGGACAAGAAAAATTGATGTTTCTTATCAGAAGAAACAAACAATACATTAGCCTAAGAAAAGATAATATACAATCAATGTTAATGTTCCAATACCATTTGACATTCTGAAAGTTACACACATCTACCAACTCTCAAAGACCACGAACAAACGTACACCCAATGGATCAACAAACAGTGCACCAGTTCTAAACAAGACAGAAGACCCTTTGCCAGAGAAATCACTAAAGATCACTGTTTTTTTTAGAGTAATAAAAAAAATACAGAATATGGATACCATATTCCATATGTCCTCTCAAGCCCAAAGAGATCGTATTTTGCAAAGGCATCAAGTCCAAGTCTAAGTCTGGGAATCTAAAATGTGTATATCATAGATAATGTACCCATTGAGGAGCATCGAATTTTTGAGGAGGTACTCCCTCAAACCAATATATATATATATATATATATATATATATATATATATGTAATCTTAGCCTCAAAGCTAAGAGCTTCTCCAATGGAAACTGTGTGAGGAAAAAAGTCTTAGTACACGTAGGATGCACATCCAAAATTCCTAAAATCATTCTCCAACCCTAACCTCCATAACCAATGTGTAGATAACTTGGAATAATTTTGGGTAGACATCCTCTTGCTCAACCTCTTGTTTTAGAGGTCCACATAGAGGATGTCTATCCATCCTAATCAGCATCTTTTTAATAAATAATAATTTCAGTTAAGTTAATAACAATTTTAATGGAGGATTAAAACTAAAAACTACATCTTTTCTTCTTCTTTTCACGAGCCACCAAGAAGAATGCTACGAAATCAAAATCAAAGTATGACAATACTACTACTATTTTGGATCAATTATATATTTATTTTTCTGAAAAGGTGATCAATCATATTTGATCAATACACACTCATAAAAGAAAAATCATATATGATCAATGTGTTTTTCATTATCTCAGAATCATACAATCGAAAAGTAATTTTTCCCAGCTTCACCCCCGGCTTCCACTTCATGCCATATATTCCGCATCTTCTCAAGTACTAACCATTACAGAGATGATCTTTAGCTCCTCTCCAAAATACTCGAGCTACAACACCTTGAGTTATCAAAAATTCTCTCACCTCAACCACCAGTTCACATCCAAACAAAACCAACTCCTCCCCTTTCACTTGTTCAATCCATACTTCCACTTTCGGCTACACCTTTTTTTGTTGTTACAGGTCAAGCACACTAACCAAAATATATAATCAGTTAATCACCCTGGTAACAAGATAGTTGGGGCCTGTAATTTTTGTTACTTCTTATTCTTTTGAATATGTAATCAAACTTTAGATATAGGTCGGCTACATCTCAATGATCTCATCTTAGAAAACATATAATCTTACCATTTTTCGAATTGAATCGTTAACTATGAAACATAATAATCAGAAAAATGGAGCTACTCAGGTAGAAAATAGATATAATGGTTATTTTTCGGTCAATAAATATCAAAATAAAATCTTTTCTTCAACTTGAAAACAAAAGACAGCTAGGCAAAATGTTGGTAAAAAAGTAGGTGGGTTGGAGATGAAATTTTTTTCTCCCCTATATTTAAGAAAATTGGTTATTAGATAAGGTAAAGGATGTCTTCCCCCAATGCCACATAGGAAACTGACCACAAGATTATTGGAGAAGCTCTAAGGATCCCATCCTTGACTTTATCAAGGACCTCAAATTGATGGTACTATCAATGAAGTGCAAGTTCTTTTTCCAGTATCTTTTAATTTATGATTTTAACGTAGTTGTGAGTTTATCTCTACATTAGCTTTTATGCAACTACATTATCATCTAAAAATCTACAGAATGTATTTTATTTTTTCTGGTTTATGAGACAAATACGCCCGATGCAATCATTTTTTATTTCTTTAAAGAATTCTAGATTCCTAGATCCATGAAAATATTGAATACCAAAAATGAGTTGGATTTCATCATCCCAGAGTATATTAATATTTTGTTTTTACTGTTACTGTGATGAGTTGAGCATTCTAAAATACTATATGTTAGAGCATCGCTCGGTCGAACTCGCAAGTTTTTCTATCTCAAACTTGTTGTCAATGTTAGGTGAACAAAAATATATTTTAATTTCTAGTCTATTAAAGTCAAGTCTCGTGAACTAAAGAATAAATAACAAACAAATACATTTACGAGAACTTAATTCTATTTATTTATTGTATCTACCATTTTATATTATTAGACGTTGTCGTATGATTTTAATAGATTTAATATTACAAAGAAGAAATTTCGAGTTCAATCTAGTCTTGTTTAAACTCCCGAAATATGAGTCCAGCAATGAATGTCCGTAGATCCTTAGCTGTAAGACTCCCAAATTTCTTTTCGGGTTTAATTAAACCACTATCCAATTTCTGCACTTAGAATGGCTACATTTATGATCCTTTAGTGTTTCTAACATCTTTTTGGTTGCCTCAATGATAAGTGTCTCTCTCCAAATAGTTGCCTCAGTGACAAGTGTCTCTCTCTAAATAGAGAGTCTGCCTTAACCAAACTATTATCGTGACCCATGCGGTTAAGCATGTGTCACAATGAGGCGGAGAGAACGGGATTAACTTATTTATAGATTTATGAAGGAAATAAAATCAAGGTTCTTTTTCATCTCTCCATCTTCCTCCATTGTTAACCTAGCTAAACAACAAAAGAAAAGAAAAGAAAACAGACAAACAAACAAAAAAACCGAAGGGAAAATCACTTCCTTTTTTCTCATCTTTGGTTTCCTATGGCGACTTAAAAAATTAAAATTAGGAATAAGATTGATATTGTGCTAAAGTGAGCTCTAAAGAGATTTGAACACATGGAACTGGTGTTGATGTCAGTAATGGCTAGTTTTAAAAATGGAGTAAGAGAATCTGAAAAGAAGAGGGTACCCAAATATACCTCAAGCTAAAACTTTTCCTACCTATAAGTCCTATCTCCGAAACTGATTGTCTATGGACTGAGTCGAGACAATAAAAATAATTGGTTCACACTTCGCGTGTGTTGATGGTGGTTTTTAGCTTAGGGTTAAAATCATAAAACCTTGTATCTGATGTGACGTCACTCTGTAAGGAAGCGGACCCATGAGTGTTAACCTCTTCACTGGCATATTTATTGAGCCGTTCAATATATTTACATGAAATTTATCCAGAATAGCGCATGTAGCAACAATCCCTTGCATTCTGTAAATTCTGGCACCTTGCCTACACTCAATTAATATAAGTTTCTTTGAATGCTTTCTATGCTATGTTCCCAGGTTGAACCCTTATTGTTGATATGGCATGACGATTTGTGTTCACTCACAGAAGAGTAGCACGAATTTACAAGTATCAAGGATAAGGTCTTTGCATAAGGTATTCAATCAAAAACAATGCTGCTCTCTGGCAACGAACTTAAAAGAACTTTGTGTCAACACATAGAATTCAATCAATTATCCTGACTAATTTGCAAAAGTTAGGTTTTTGCGCCTTGCGCAGTATATCAGACCTTGCTTGTCGAAATTAAGCCTAGGAAAACTAGGTAATTAATCCGCCATGGATTAGCAGATGCAAATTCTTGCCCAGAATCAGAAAACAAGGAGCCGTAGGATAGGAGCAGCAACAAATAGAGGTGTGGCCATGCCTTAGGCCAACCCGCGCCATTTGCCATTGGCCACGCCCCATCCTAAACCGGCCCTATTTCTCTAGAACAATCAGGTCGCCTTAAACTCGCCACACGCACATAAGTTGTGGCTGGGCCCATACTTGCCGACCCTATTCCCATTGACCAATCAGGTTGCACTAAACCTGCCACGTGCACCAAAAGGGTGGTCACACCCATGATTGGCCGGATCCCTGCTTTCATTGACCAATCAGTTTTCTCTAAAACTGCCACAGCTTTAAAAAGGGTGGAAATTGTGTCAAAAGGATACTTACCAAGTTGGATTCCCAAAACCATGCCAACATGCTGACGGCATGTCAAACATGCCAAAAAGAAACATGTCAAACGGCATGCCAAACATGCCAAAAGCATGCCAATCGCACACGCAAAACAGGCACGCCAAGTGCACATGCCAAACGTGCCAAAAATCCAGCGGCCATGGCTACGCCAGGCGCCACTTGCACCATCGTGCCGCTGGCATGCACAAACTATGTCAGCCATGCCGCAACGCCACTAGCATGCACTAAAGGCGCCACTGTGCCATTGTCAGGCGCCAACAGAAGGTATCCACCATCAATGGCTACCCTTCCCCATGAGATGCAATCTCAACCATCCAAGTTTGCCACCAAACTAACAGACTTGTGGCAACTTTTAGGCGACCAACCGCCTAAATCCTGTGGCCATGGCTACGCCAGACGCCACTTACACCATCATGTCGCTGGCATACACAAACTATGCCAACCATGCCGCAATGCCACTGGCATGCACTAAAGGCGCCACTGTGCCATTATCAGGCACCAACAGAAGGTATCCATAATCAATGGCTACCCTTCCTCATGAGATGCAATCTCAGCCATCCAAGTTCGCCACCGAACTGATAGACTTGTGGCAAGTTTCAAGCGGCCAGCCAAGACTAGTCTAATAGCATCACATGTTATTTTCCTGCAGCAAGTCTCGTGATTTTGACTTGCCAAAGTGTTACATGTTTTCCGCAAAGAACACTCGAGACATCAAACATGTCACAAACTGGGGGATACTCATCATGGTATTGGTCTGGCGGTTTACAGCGTGCGCGTGCAATACGCCTGTTACACGAAAGTGTCATGAAGAAGAGCGGTTAGTAATGGCAAGAAGTAATGGTGTAAACGTTTCCTTCATCATGGAAGCATAAATTCTAACGTTACACGTTACTCCACTCTTCCACCACTCAATCGTTTCCACTTCCTATGAGATCAAGGTACGTTTTATCATGACTTGTATAAATAGGTTTCACCTATTTCCACCAAACAACAAGTTTTGGTCGAAGAACAACATGGTATCCAGAAATCACCGGGTAACTTTCCATTCTGCTAGCCAGTTCTACTTTCTGATACAAGTCCTAAGCAACCACACCTTCAGGATCAACGATTCTGGTCTCAACACTTTCTTCGCTTCCCTCCCTAAGGCCAACCCTTCTCCTTCACTTTGTGACCGAAGCAAGCCTGTAACGACCATTTCTTGGTTTAGGCCAGGATTGTACGGATTGATATCTCGAATCAAAAGTACTCCTGTGCAGTGCATTGTTTAGGGTCTAGACTCGTTTCTGGACCACGCACCCAAAATTACCAAAACCGGCAGAAACAGTTTTTACCCTCAAACAATTGACGATTAATCTCTCGGTTACAATATCAATTTCCAATTACTAATTTTATTTTTCAACGTCGATCTCAAGATGGTAGAACTCAGGTCCGGATCATCAACAAACCCTGAGAACACCAGCACTAAAATCATACTCGGTATTAACGTTCCTTCAAGTGGCATTAATACGCCACCTATCAACACCAGCGGCGCGGAAAATGTTCTTTCAGGCGCTACACCTCCGATCACCAGAGCCAGAGCCGCTACCGCCACCCCCAACGTCTCTTCAAGTGCGACACCTCCAACCGTCACCAGAGCCGCTGCTACTCCACCATCAGGATGAGAGACTGGAGGAGCCACAGGAAACCAACCTTCCCTTTAACATTATCGATTTAATGGAGAGACATAAAGCTCTTGCCAAAACTCAGACGGGTATGGCCACAGCTCAGAAGAAGCCTCTTCAATGTTTCGCTCTAGAAGCTGCTCCGCTTCAACGTTTCTCTCCAAGAGCCGCTCCGCTTCAACGTTCTCCCCAGAAGTTGCCACTCCTCCCTGCCAAAAATCATGTCGTATCCGCCACACTCCTCCCTACCAAAAATCGTGTAGTAGCCGCCACACTCCTTCCTGTCAAGGATCGTGATCACATCCATCCAGGTTCACAGTTGTGGCCACTTTTTGGTCCATCTCGCCAAACCTCGTGGTCGTGGACAGTTTACTCGCTTACACATCTAGCCAATCCCTTTGCTTCCATGGACGCCCATGCAATTCCATCCAACCTATTTTGGTTCCCAAGACGATGTAGTCTCTTCTGATCACATATGCTGCCAAGAACTGTTGCTTCTCGTTTGTCGATACCATCCAGAGATTTACCATAGCAACAACCACTACGAAGTTTCACGTGGAATAATTAATAGAGTCACCAGTACGGATGCAAGATGATGTCTTTATCGTGGTCAACTCACCGACCATACAAGATAGAAACATGTAAACCACAATTGGGGACTGAGGCTCCACACGGGATCCCTTCATTGTCAAAGCTCAGAAGACATGGTCAACCAAAATTCATAGCCGTGACAAGGTCATCCACCCTTCAAAGGTGTAGCGTAAGAATATCATCACATCTATGTCTAGAAGGCGCCTGCAACACTTTTCGAGGCCGCGGCGGATCCCAAGCCTACTCAGAGAAAATAACTTTAGTAACCAAAGAGAAGTGCTACTGGGGACCGCTCATCACGGCCCATCCCCGACAATAATCAAGCATTCATGAGATAACTCCAGAGACGCGGCTGAAACATTTTTATTGAAGAGACAGAGGGAGCCACGATTAACGACATAACTCTCTCACTTCTACATCCGATATTCCAAGCATCCCAGCATCATCCAGGAGAGGATGATAAGATTGTATCAAATCCCATAGGCGTGGATTCAAGGAGATGCAATTAATGTAGTCTACACCTGGGGACTGAAGCCTCCTTCATGTTAGAAGCTTAAACGCAGTCACCACCTTACCAGTGAATGCAGCAGAAGCACATCTTCCACGAGAAAATATGCTCAGGATAGTTACACATGGGGACTACCAGAATGGGATGCCTTCACTTCCCTCAACCAGGTTATTTCCGATTTCAACATCATCACTGTCGAAGTTTTACGAGACGCAAGAATTTCTCAACATGAAGCCGTACACGTGCATCAAAAACCCCAAAAGCACGCCACAGAGATATATTCACATATCCGGCCACGCCATCGGATCTAGCAGAAGTATAACTGGGGACTACTCACCGCACTCCATGCAATAGTCCAAGATTCATAAGATGGTTCAAAGGATGTCGTTTGGAACAAAGTCTTTGAAGACTTGATAGCAGCACATCGGCAACGGAGCGTCTCTCAACTCATCTATTTCACCTAATGGCTCCGGAATATTTCTACCATACAAGCATCCACAGCATATCATCATCGCAATCAGAAAGTATAGGTACCAAATAACCTAAAGTCAAGGATGAACCAACAACGCAACCACAATCTCCAAGATTAACCCTGACATTATTTCATCCATCCATCCCAAGAGTGCAATGGAGTTTGGTAAATTTTGAAATCCACTGGAGAGGTCAGATACTCATTCTTCTGGATTCAGTTACTTATTACACATTCTGGAGAAAATCGATGGTACTGTTGTGTGGATACATGCGAAAACACCTACCTTGAGTTCTTCTGGCTCTCCTTGCTGCTGATTATTGGAGATTTCTTTGTTACCATTAGTGATATCTCTACCACCGCTAACAAATGATGAAAAGGAGCTAGATACTGCAGATGAAAGCACGGAGTCGGACGAACAACAAAAAACAGAAGAGGGTCGATACCCTTTTTCATACGAACGCAGTTTCCAGAGTTTGAACAGAATAAGGATTCCTTATTGCTCCATGAAAGGGAATAGATGACTGGGTGCACCACACTCATGCTCCATAGCCGAATAAGTAGTGTGCCAATATCTCTGCTCCATGACTGAACCAGTAGCGCGCCAGCACGAGGAACACCAGTCTCTTAATGGTGTAGTTTTTTAAGTGGTAAATAATGTTCGTTCAACTCGGACTTGTGTAGACTCAATTTCAGACTTAATAATAGAAAACAATAAAAATAAAGAAAATATATACACAAGGTTTGTCACAATGTTGAGAGATTACTGAGACTCAGGATTCCACCAAACCTCATACCATGTGGTTCAAAAATCAATTCTTAGACAATTATAGCTCTTGTTTATTGACTCTAATTCTTTGCCAGGGTAGATTTTAAAAAGATTAACTGTAAATTACTAGCATGATGCATCAAAAGCACTTAGACCAAGCATAAATCATCATACGACTTCACAACTAATTAAGAAAAATCATAAAACGATTAAATTAATGCAAAAAGTCATAAAAAGAATTAAATATAATTACCACACGTATGAAATATGGCTTCCTCAGTCATCCCAGTGTTTGGGTTTAGCTCCTCATATTAATCATGATCTCAAAATATGTGTTTGTTGCTCAAAAGATGATTAAAAGAGTGAAAAGTAATAACACAGACTGTTTGCAACAGTGTATTGGTGTTGCAAAACAGCTGTTACAATGGAACTGTTACAGAAAAACTGTTGCTTTGTCGCTGATTTTAAAACCCTAGAATAAGACTGCCCTGAACAGCTTAATGTTCTTCATCTGTTAAACAACGACACTTTTCTGCGACTGTCTACCGAGGGTCAATGTTTTTCAGTTGTTGTTCTTCTTCAACAGCAGCAGCAACAGAAACAGAGTTTGGTAAAGCTCTGATTTCTTCTTCTCTGGCTCTCCTTTGGTTCCCAAACTCTCGACACCTCTTATATATGACCCAAGACATCTATTTATATCAAAAATACCGATTAAATATCTCCCAAATCTTCCAAAATCTCTTTCCTTCTCTTCACGGCCAAGTTGCGACAATTTTTTGTTTTAGGATTTCTACGCGTTTCTGAGCTTTCTTTTTTATTCTAAACTCTTCCTTAGATAGATACAAATCTTTGGGAAGGTTTACAGCGTTTTAATCACTCTAAAAATCCCTAAAACAAGTCACACACGTGACTTTCCATATTTTCTTGTTGTGAGAAAAATCCGTCGTTTGAGCCCAATCTAATCGACTTAAACACCCATATCAGATTCCTAGACCCATAAGGAGTCTATCCTATGAAAATCAGAGGTTTAATCGACCTCAAACTCCTCCAAATCACGATTTCCAAAATTGCTCTTTAACGACACTTTTTTCCCGCCAAAACCTGATTTTTGAATGTTGAAGATGGTTGCCCCTTATCCAGAGTAGGGGTGCGATTAGCAACTGCCCGAAAATGGGATGCCACTTAGTAATTAGGTTACCCCTTATCCAAAGTGAGAGTCTGAATAGCAAATGTCCTCCGGGTGCTTTCCGGCAACTTTTCGAGCCAATTTTTTCCAAAAATGTTTATTGGCCAAAAATACCTACAAACAAATAAAACACCATAATAAGTACAAAAATGAGCCCTAACAACATATAGAATCGAGACAAATCGGACACAAAAATGTGTCTATCACTTAACTTCCAACTCTCCATGACTCCAGCACTCCGCGGTCAAGCCAACTCTCCATGGATCCATCACTCCGCGGTCAAGCCAACTCTCCATGGCTCCAGCACTCCGTGGTCAAGCCAACTCTGCATGGCTCCAACACTCCGCGGTCAAGCAAACTCTCCATGGCTCCAGCACTCCGTGGTCAAGCCAACTCTACATGGCTCCAGCACTCCGTGGTCAAGCCAACTCTCCATGGATCCATCACTCTGTGGTTAAGTTAGTGCCAACGCTCCAGCATTCCGTGATCCAGCCAGCAAGCCTTCCAAGTGCCATTTTCACCATTCCACTGACTGAAGCCAGTTTCCACCATTCCACGGACTGAATCCAGTTTCCACCATTCTGCCGACTGAATCCAGTTTCCACCATTCCGCGGACTGAAGCTAGTTTCCACCATTCCGCGGACTGAAGCCAGTTTCCACCATTCCGCGGACTGAGGCCAGTTTCCACCATTCCATAGACTGAAGCTAGTTTCCACCATTCCGCCGACTGAGGCCAATTTCCACCATTTCGCGGACTGAAGCCAGTTTCCATCATTCTGCGGACTGAAGCCAGTTTCCACCATTCTGCAGACTGAAGCCAAGCGCCATATCCGCATGTTTCGTGACCTAACCAGCCAACGCCCGTTTCGCGGTCCAAGTTGCAGGGCCATCTTCTCCGCTCCACAGCCAGCCAAAGCAGCACCACCATCACCGTTTGGTAGCTAAAGAAGCACCACCATCACCGTTTGGTAGCCAAAGCAGCGCCGTCTCCTCGCTCATCAGGAAAGCAGCACCGTCATCACTATTCCGTAGCTAAATTTACAGCGACGGCATTAACATTCTGTAGACGAACCTGTAGCGCCAGTATTAGCTCTCCGTGGCCAAAGTGGCAGTGCCAACGCCAACACCATATGGCCGAGCCAAAGTTATGCAAAGCCAACAATGCAAGGATCACAGATTCTTCATGCCTTTTGACAAAGGTTAACCAAATTCTCCTGACAATCTCTTCATGACTTGTCGTTTTGATTTTATCCTTGCCTTCCACCATCTCATGCTTACCCCGCAACAATGTCGTTGTCATGGGCTAAGCATGGGACTTAATGTTGATGGTGGTTTTTAGCTTAGGGTTAAAATCGTAAAACCTTGCATCTGATGTGACGTCACTCTGTAAGGAAACGGAGCCATGATTGTCAACCTCTTAACTGGCATATTTATTGATCCGTTCAATATATTTACATGAGATTTATCCAGACTGGCGCATGGAGCAATAATCCCATGCATTCTGTAAATTTTGGCACCTTGCCTACACTCAATTAATATAAGTTTCTTTGAATGCTTTATGTGCTATGTTCCCCGGTTGAACCCTTAATGTTGATATGGCATGATGATTCGTGTTCACTCGCAGCAGAGTATCACGAATTTCCAAGTATCAAGGATAAGGTTTTTGCATAAGGTATTCAATCAGAAAGCATGCTGCTCTCTGGCAACGAACTTAAAAGAACTCTGTGTCAACACATATAATTCAATCAATTATCCTGACTAATTTTCAAAAGTTAGGGTTTTGCGCCTTCCGCAGTATATCAGACCTTGCTTGTCGAAATTAAGCCTAGGCAAACTAGGTAATTAATCCTCCATGGATTAGCAGATGCAAAATATTGCCCAGAATCAGAAAACAAGGAGCCGCGGGATAGGAGCAGCAACAAAGAGAGGCGTGGCCATGCCTTAGGCCAACCGACGCCATTTGCCATCGGCCACGCCCCATCCTAAACCGTCCATATTTCCCTCGACCAATCAGGTCGCCTTAAACTTGCCACACGCACATAAGTTGTGGCAGGGCCCATACAATTTCCCCATCGACCAATCAGGTAGCACTAAACCTGCCACGCACACCAAAAGGGTGGCCACACCCATGCTTGGCCAGCTCCCTGCTTTCATTGACCAATCAGTTTGCTTTAAACCTGCCACAGCTTTAAAAAGGGTGGAAATTGTGTCAAAAGGTTACCCTACCAAGTTGGCTTACCAAAACCATGCTAACATGCTAACTACATGTCAGACATGCCAAAAAGAAACATGCCAGACGCACATGCCAAAAGCATGCCAATCTCACACGCCAAACAGGCATGCCAAGTGCACATGCATAACGTGCCAAAAATCCAGCGGCCATGGCTACGCCAGGCGCCACTTGCACCATCGTTCCGCTGGCATGCACAAACTAGGCCAGCCATGCCGCAACGCCACTAGCATGCACTAAAGGCGCCATTGTTCCATTCTCAGGCGTCAACGGAAGGTAGCCACAATCAACGGCTACCCTTCCCCATGAGATGCAATCTCAGCCATCCAAGTTTGCCACCAAACTAACTGACTTGTGGAAAATTTTAGGCGACCAACCGCCTAAATCCTGTGGCCATGGCTACGCCAGGCGCCACTTACACCATCATGCCGCTGGCATGCACAAACTATGCTAGCCATGCCGCAATGCCACGGGCATGCACTAAAGGCGCCACTGTGCCATTATCAAGCGCCAACATAAGGTAGCCATAATCAATGGCTACCCTTCCTCATGAGATGCAATCTCAACCATCCAAGTTCGCCACTGAACTGATAGACTTGTGGCAAGTTTCAGGCGGCCAGCCAAGACGAGTCTAATAGCATCACATGCTATTTTCCTGTGGCAAGTCTCGTGATTTTGACTTGCCAAAGTGCTACATGTTTTCCAAAAAGAACACTCGAGACATCAAACATGTCACAAACTGGGGGATACTCATCAGGGTATTGGTCTGGTGGTTTAAAGCGTGCGACGTGCAATACGCCCGTTACAATAAAATGTCATGAAGAAGTGCGGTTAGTAATGGAAAGAAGTAATGGTGTAAACGTTTCCTTCATCATGGAAGCATAAATTCTAACGTTACATGTTACTCCACTCTTCCACCACTCAATCGTTTCCACTTCCTACGAGATCAGGGTACGTTTTATTATGACTTGTATAAATAGGTTTCACCTATTTCCACCAAACAACAAGTTTTGGTCGGAGAACAACATGGTATCCAGAAATCACTTGGTAGATTTCCATTCTGCTAGCCAGTTCTACTTTCCGATACAAGTCATAAGCAACCACACCTTCAGGATCAATGATTCTGGTCTCAACACTTTCTTCGCTTCCCTCCCTAAGACCAGCCCTTCTCCTTCACTTTGTGACCGAAGCAAGCCTAGAACATCCATTTCTTGGTTTAGGCAAGGATTGTACAGATTGATCTCTTGAATAAAAAGTGCTCCCGTGCAGTGCATTGTTTAGGGTCTAGACTCGTTTCTCGTCCACACACCCAAAATTACCAAAACCGGCAGAAATAGTTTTACCCTCAAACAGTGTGATCGCCTATGGATACGAGATCGAGAAAATACAACAAAGAAGTATGTTACTTGATAAAAAGGTTCATACTTGACCAAACACAATAGGATTCACTTATCAAGTAAATAGGAATTAACGTTTGTGTAATTTACTTTAATTATAATAAAACAATTATAATGCAGAAATATAAATTAAATGACATAGCAAGATTTTGTTAACGAGGAAACCGCAAATTCAGAAAAACCCCGGGACCTTGTCCACAATTGAATACTCTCAGGATTAAGCCGCTACACAAAATTACACCTAACTTTGTATAGTTGAGACCAAGAAACTAAACCTATAGTTCACCTAGTTCCGCCTGTATTCCCACGCATCCAACTTATAAATAAGTCACGTACTTGGAACAATTCCTTTGGTTCGTATTCCCAACAGTAAAGGAACAACAAATATGTTAAGTATCAACTCTCTTCAACCAAGTGATATGAGTCGGACAAAGGCTCTTCTGTTTAACTTAACATAAACTCCTTCATAAGGTCCTTAGATCTATCTTATGTTAAATTACCGAAGTAATCGTTTAAGATTAAGCCAACAACACTATTAATCCAAAGAATTTTGTTGATGTCGATCTACTCAATTAATCAATCCAATCTATCACAAGGATAAACCGATTATTAATTGGATCCTTTTTTACCGAAAAAAGTATTGTGCACACCAAAGATTATGAACCCATAAATCAAAAATATTCAATATATTCTTCGTCTTCAAATATTCTTAGATCTTCAATAATAACCTGCACACAATCACTTGAATCTCTTGTGATCAATCACGCACAAAACGGAGTCTGTTAACAATAGATTATCACAAGATCGTCTTTATAACTAACAACAGTCTAAAGATCCCTGTCGAAACTCTGAACTAGTTTGAGTGAATATTATATCAGAACAGAAGATTCTCAAGCATAAACAAACTAGGTACAATCAGACTTCAACCACCATTAGTCAATCAAATCAATGAAAATAAAAGATAAACCACAACTATCTAGTTTCCCACCAACGGTATACGCTAGAGATTCTCAATCCCAAAGAAGACTTTAAACTGAGCGGCCCTAAGAGATTTCGCCTAATTAGGTTACTCTCCTCTCCGAATAGGCGGCTACACCAGTAACAACACAACAAAGAGGAAGCTTGTTGTTACGAAGGATTAGTTTGCTAGAAAGGCAAACTTCAAGTATTTATAGACAAGGAAGTTTGGACACCAAGGAATTTCCAAAACCGAAAATATTCTCAAGATATTCATTAAAGCACAAATTAGGTTACCATAATTCCTGGAAATGCTTTGTCCAAAATTAATTATCGAAATCTCTCGGAAAATCTAATTAGTAAATGCACATTACTAATTACTGTATTTCCTACAAAATGAAATTAATAACCTAATTAAAAGATTCTTAACTTACTTATGTTTCGATCCTGGGATTCTCTTCCATTATCTATTAAGGAATAACTTTGAACAATTAAAGAAATAAACATTCACAGCACGTGTTCAAAGTATGTTGACATCCTTACCTTGTAAGTTCTCTTTCACACTTACAACCTTGAAACCGATTTGCCACACTTCCAAACAAGTTTAGAATTGGTTCATCTGACTTTCAAGAACTATGCGATTGATCAAATAACATTCAATCACAATCATGGGTTTAACGGTTCTGCCAAAACAAGTTTCGGTTCTACCTCCATGTGAGTAATGTGCATAGTCACACTAGCTTTCCGAAATTCGGTTGACTAGGTACTAGGATCTGTTCCCCACATATATATGGTATCTAACTTATAGGTGTTGCACATAGGATCGGTTCCCCTTTGCCTAAAAACGTGTTGCACATGTTCATAGGATCGGTTCCCCTTTCTGCTATAAACCTTGATGTACCTCATACAAGGATCAGTTCCCCTTTGTGATGTACTGCACCTCTTACTAGGATCGGTTCCCCTTTCCCATATTTGGTCAGACATAAAATTACAAACCCGATCATACCATCTCAGGTGATTACTTAAGATCGATTTCACTAATAAAAGTCATACCAATACATAAGTCAGGCCTTTGTGAATAGTTCTACCATGAACACAAACAAGTCGTGAATGGTTATACTCAATCACACGTATTGGTTTTTCATAAGATATGTAATGAATAACAAAACCAATAACACGTGGCAATTTCCTTTTCGGTTCACAAACAAGTTTATGAACTTACTTCCTTAGAACACATGTAAAACATTGTTCCCTAGGATGAAATCCTCACGTCATACCCATACATAATAACAATAGCACTCAAATAATTATGGAGATGTCTTATCTACAAAGTTTAATGGTTAAGCAATAAACCTCGTATTGTATTCCTTAATATTATGTCTATCTAGAGTTCAAATGTGCTTCGCAGTTTTGTTTTCAATATGCACGACTTGAAAGATACATTAGAGAATGAAACAATTCAAATCAAATATCATTAACCTCAAGTGGAAGGATGATTGTTGTCGTTGTAGCTCCTTTCTTCTTCACATCTTCAAGACTTCGCAATACATGTAATGTCTCATATCCTAATACTTTCAAGCTAACCTATACGAAGTTGACTCTAGTACATAATCAAGCGACTCTTAACATGAGTTTTGATTCACTAAAATATGACAACCAAACTTGACATACCAACGCTTGGTGGGTTCAACCAAGCTATGCTCTAACAGAATCGTTTGTTGGTTTTCAATTTGGAGATTTGTTTGAGGTAATCCTTTTTACTTAACTGAAATGATTCATATTAATTGGGTTTTGCTATCACACTTGAAATGTGCTGGAATTCAGTATCTCGATATGTTTTCTCCCTTGAATTGGACTGCAGTATTACAGAAAAACTAGGGTTTCTGCCAATTTTGGTTCCGTTTTAGAATCATATTATTAAACTCCAATTTAGTAATTACTAAAGGTTGGGATATATGTATTTGGTTTTCAATTCCGGGACTATCAAATGTAATTGGGTGAATTGATAAGCCAGTGCTCCTTTCTCTTGGACACATGTTTGTTTACGATTTTACTAGTTTCCTTTGGTTTCTATACGCTGAATTGTCTTCTATGTTGGTGTTTTGTTCTGTATACAAAACCATATGGCTGAAAACAGACTTTAGGTAACAATTTTGCAGCAGAAAACAGTGATCTAATGTGTAAAAATTGTGGCTAAAGGTCAGTTTCGGGTTTGGAATGTCTACAAGGTTTACTAGGATTAGGAAACTTGTATGACAGTTTGGTAGAGTGTTTTCCAAGTTTATGGTTCCTAATTAAGGTTTAAGACCATTCTTAGAAGTTCTAGAAGACTTGGGGAGAAAGGATTTGTCTACTATATAACAGGGCTTATATTGTGAGTAGAAATCTATTCTCTAGTAGAATCCTCTCTTTGTGAGAGTGTTTGGGTCACCACCGTTGTGTCCTACAATGGTTGGTGATGAGGCAAAATCCATGTGAGAAGAGAGACTCGTAGTGAGAACGGGTATGGGGAGAAATCTAGGGTTTCTAGGGTTCATATGGGGGAAGCTAGAATTCATGATGTTCTTCATGTTCTTGTCTAAAGTCGAAGCAACCATGGCGGTGGAGGTTTATGGAAGAAGAAGAAAAAAGGAAGAGGTAAACTCTTCGTAATATGTCTTGTTGTTTCTAACGTTTAGCACTAGTGGGTTATATAACTAGTTGATTATATGATGTGTGACGATGTAATAACTTGTTATCATAATGAAGATTCTCGAGGTGGTTTTGGCCGTGGACGTAGCCTACAAAGGTGAACCACGTAATCTTTGTGTCATGTGTGATTGATTATTATCGTGTTGATCATATATTCGTGCTAGTATTATTCGATCACGCTAATCTAAAGATGTAAGAGACGGATTCGAGCTAAGTTATCTAAAGTAGAATGCTACATGGAATTGACTTCTATGGAAACATGCCGGTTCGAGATGAACGTAACCTCGGATTCCCGAAAAGTGGTGCGGTGAGGGTGGATAAAGATGGCAGTGGTTCGGTAATTTGAACAAGAAATTTCAAAGAAGAGAAATCTTGGTTCGTAGCATAATGATATAGATCATGACGATGATGAGTAAATGAAGACGAATAAAGAATAGGACGATATCAAGAAAGATTCGACAACTTTGCTTGATGTGACTATGATTCGTGTTGAAGGTGTTTTTTCTTTATGAGAAGGTCGTTCATGGGTTCAAATGGCGTCTGCAAATATTGTCAGGAGAATGTTTTGAATCATGGTGGTGCTAAGTGACAATCGTTCATACACAATATATGAAGATTGTATCATGTTTTGTCTACATGGAGGATGATTCAATATTGTTGGTTCTTGGAGTTGGTGAAGTCCGTCTGAAATTGTTTGAATGGCTCATTTAAAATAATGTCAAGTGTTAGACATGTGTCGAAGAAGAAGTATTCTATAAAAGGTGGAATAATGAGTGACCATGGCGACGAAGTAGTTTGATACAAGTAATGCAGAAACTTGTATAAATTATATGAAGAAGTTTTTTGTGGCGAGGCTAGAAGATCGACAAATAGTTATTCCGGTGGTGCAAGTGCAAAGGAGGAATTTGACTTAGGTGGTGGTTCAAGCTCAAAGTACAACACAATTTTGATTCGTGCTAGTGATGATGTCCGCGAGGATGGCCTTGTATAAGGTGGTAAACATTCATGCTTTATTGGAGTGAAGACGAAGGTTTTGTTCACGTCATAAAAGGTGGTGATTGTTGGGGTTTTGTTCCGTATACAAAACCATATAGCTGAAAACAGACTTTAGGTAACAGTTTTGCAGAAGAAAACAGTGATCTAATGCTGTCAAAACCGTGGCTAAAGGTTGGTTTCGGGTTTGGAATGTCTACAAGGTTTACTAGGATTAGGAAACTTGTATGACGGTTTGGTAGAGTGTTTTCCAAGTTTAGGGTTTCCTAATTAAGGTTTAAGACGATCCTTAGAAGTTCTAGAAGACTTGGGGAGCAAGGATTTGTCTACTATATAAGAAGGCTTATATTGTGAGTAGAAATATATTCCCTAGTAGAATCCTCTCTTTGTGAGAGTGTTTGGGCCACAACCGTTGTGTCCTACAATGGTTGGTGATGGGGGAAAATCCATGTGAGAAGAGAAACTTGTAGTGAGAACGGGTATGGGAGAAACCTAGGGTTTCTAGGATTCATATGGGGGAAGCTAGAATTCATGATGTTCTTCATGTTCTTGTCTAAAGTCGAAGCAACCATGGCGGTGGAGGTTTAGGGAAGAAGAAGAACAAAGGAAGAGGTAAACTCTTCGTAATATATCTTGTTGTTTCTAACGTTTAGTGCTAGTGGGTTATGTAACTAGTTGATTATATGATGTGTGACGATGTAATAACTTGTTATCATAATGAAGATTCTCGAGATGGTTTTGGCCGTGGACGTAGCCTACAAAGGTGAACCACGTAATCATTGTGTCATGTGTGATTGTTTATTATCGTGTTGATCATATATTCGTGCTAGTATTATTCGATCATGCTAATATAAAGATGTAAGAGACGGATTCGAGCTAAGTTATCTAAAGTAGGATGCTACATGGAATTGACTTCTACGGGAACATGATGGTTCGAGATGAACGTAACCTCGGTTTCCCGACAAGTGGTGCGGTGAGGGTGGATAAAGATGGCAGTGGTTCGGCAATCTGAACAAGCAATTTCAAAGAAGAGAAATCTTGGTTCGTAGCAGAAAAATATAGATCATGAAGATGATGAGTAAATCAAGACGAATAAAGAATATGACGATATCAAGAAAGATTCGACAACTATGCTTGATGTGACTATGATTCGTGTTGAAGGTGTTTTTTCTTTATGAGAAGACCGTTCGTGGGTTCAACTGGCGTCTGCAAATATTGTCAGGAGAATGTGTTGAATCATGTTGGTGCTAAGTGACAATCGTTCATACACAATATATGAAGATTGTATCATGTTACATGGAGGATGACTCAATATTGTTGGTTCTTAGAGTTGGTGAAGTTCGTCTGAAATTGTTTGAATGGCTCAGTTCAAATAATGTCAAGTGTTAGACATGTGTCGAAGAAGAAGTATTCTATAAAAGGTGGAATAATGAGTGATCATGGCGACGAAGTAGTTTGATACAAGTAATGCAGAAACTTGTATAAATTATATGAAGAAGTTGTTTATGGCAAGGCTAGAAGATCGACAAATAGATATTCCGGTGGTGCAAGTGCAAAGGAGGAATTTGGCTTAGGTGGTGGTTCAAGCTCAAAGTCCAAGACAATTTTGATTCGTGCTAGTGATGATGTCCGCGAGGATGGCCTTGTATAAGGTGGTAAACATTCATGCTTTGTTGGAGTCAAGACGAAGGTTTTGTTCACGTCACAAAAGGTGGTGATTGTTGGGGTTTTGTTCCGTATACAAAACCATATGGCTGAAAACTGACTTTAGGTAACAGTTTTGCAGCAGAAAACAGTGATCTAATGCTGTCAAAACCGTGGCTAAAGGTCAGTTTCGGGTTTGGAATGTCTACAAGGTTTACTAGGATTAGGAAACTTGTATGAAGGTTTGGTAGAGTTTTTTCCAAGTTTAGGGTTTCCTAATTAAGGTTTAAGACCATTCTTAAAAGTTCTAGAAGACTTGGGGAGCAAGGATTTGTCTACTATATAGGAGGGCTTATATTTTGAGTAGAAATCTATTCTCTAGTTGAATCCTCTCTTTGTGAGAGTGCTTGGGTCACAACCGTTGTGTCCTTCAATGGTTGGTGATGGGGAAAAATCCATGTGAGAAGAGAGACTTGTAGTGATAACGGGTATGGGAAAAATCTAGGGTTTCTAGGGTTCATATGGGGGAAGCTAGAATTCATGATGTTCTTCATGTTCTTGTCTAAAGTCGAAGCAACCATGACGGTGGAGGTTTATGGAAGAAGAAGAACAAAGGAAGAGGTAAACTCTTCGTAATATGTCTTGTTGTTTCTAACTTTTAGCGCTAGTGGGTTATATAACTAGTTGATTATATGATGTGTGATGATGTAATAACTTGTTATCATAATGAAGATTATCGAGGTGGTTTTGGCCGTGGACGTAGCCTACAAAGGTGAACCACGTAATCCTTGTGTCATGTGTGATTGTTTATTATCGTGTTGATTATATATTCGTGCTAGTATTATCCGATCATGCTAATCTAAAGTTGTAAGAGACGGATTCGAGCTAAGTTATCAAAAGTAGGATGCCACATGGAATTGACTTTTATGGGAACATGCCGGTTCGAGATGAACGTAACCTCGGTTTCCCGACAAGTTGTGCGGTGAGGGTGGATAAAGATGGACGTGGTTCGGTAATTTGAACAAGAAATTTCAAAGAAGAGAAATCTTTGTTCGTAGCAGAATGATATAGATCATGAAGATGATGAGTAAATCAAGACGAATAAAGAATAGGATGATATCAAGAAAGATTCGACAACTTTGCTTGATGTGACTATGATTCGTGTTGAAGGTGTTTTTTCTTTATGAGAAGACCGTTCGTGGATTCAACTGGCGTCTGCAAATATTGTCAGGAGAATGTGTTGAATCATGGTGGTGCTAAGTGACAATCGTTCATACACAATATATGAAGATTGTATCGTGTTTTGTCTACATGGAGGATGACACAATATTGTTGGTTCTTGGAGTTGGTGAAGTCCGTCTGAAATTGTTTGAAAGGCTCAGTTCAAATAATGTCAAGTGTTAGACATGTGTCGAAGAAGAAGTATTCTATAAAAGGTGGAATAATGAGTGATCATGTCGACGAAGTAGTTTGATACAAGTAATGCAGAAACTTTTATAAATTATATGAAGAAGTTGTTTGTGGCGAGGTTAGTAGATCGACAAATAGATATTTCGGTGGTGCAAGTGCAAAGGAGGAAATTGGCTTAGGTGGTGGTTCAAGCTCAAAGTACAAGACAATTTTGATTCGTGCTAGTGATGATGTCCGCGAGGATGGCCTTGTATAAGGTGGTAAACATTCATGCTTTGTTGGAGTGAAGACGAAGGTTTTGTTCACGTCACAAAAGGTGGTGATTGTTGGGGTTTTGTTCCGTATACAAAACCATATGGCTGAAAACAGACTTTAGGTAACAGTTTTGCAGCAGAAAACAGTGATCTAATGCTGTCAAAACCGTGGCTAAAGGTCAGTTTCGGGTTTGGAATGTCTACAAGGTTTACTAGGATTAGGAAACTTGTATGAAGGTTTCGTAGAGTGTTTTCCAAGTTTAGGGTTTCCTAATTAAGGTTTAAGACCATTCTTAGAAGTTCTAGAAGACTTGGGGAGCAAGGATTTGTCTACTATATAAGAGGGCTTATATTGTGAGTAGAAATCTATTCTCTAGTAGAATCCTCTCTTTGTGAGAGTGTTTGGGTCACAACCGCTTTGTCCTACAATGGTTGGTGATGGGGAAAAATCCATGTGAGAAGAGAGACTTGTAGTGAGAATGGGTATGGGAGAAATCTAGGATTTCTAGGGTTCATATGGGGGAAGCTAGAATTCATGATGTTCTTGTCTAAAGTCGAAGCAACCATGGTGGTGGAGGTTTATGGAAGAAGAAGAACAAAGGAAGAGGTAAACTCTTCGTAATATGTCTTGTTGTTTCTAACGTTTAGCGCTAGTGGGTTATATAACTAGTTGATTATATGATGTGTGACGATGTAATAACTTGTTATCATAATGAAGATTCTCGATGTGGTTTTGGTCGTGGATGTAGCCTACAAAGGTGAACCACGTAATTTTTGTGTCATGTGTGATTGTTTATTATCGTGTTGATCATATATTCGTGCTAGTATTATTCGATCATGCTAATCTAAAGATGTAAAAGACGGATTCGAGTTAAGTTATCTAAAGTAGGATGCTACATGGAATTGATTTCTATCAAAACATGCCGGTTCGAGATGAACGTAACCTCGGTTTCCCGACATTCTGTAGATATGTTTTATGTGGATGTTTATATATTGATGTAAATGCTCTGATTTCAAACTAGTGAAATGAGACCCTGATTCGGTTACCGTTTGTACTTTCCGTTTTGTTACAAAATCTTGTCCTTGATTTTCTCACTGGCTTAACCAGTACCCATTACACATTTCTATTAAATATGTTGGGTAAAATACTCGCTAACTATATACCGTTTTGGGTACCCTGTCATCCCTGCTTTCATAAAATGTAAAGGAGGATCAGGAAATTATATGGATAATTTGTTTTGGGTAATTTGAGATGGTTCGCAGAACTTGTTGTCGTAGTGCAATTTATTTTGTACTTTTTTTAATGCACTCACGGTCTCCCTTCGAAAACTGTGATTTACATCCATTATATTTTTTACACTATATATCATCTTTTTAGTTTCTACATTTCGACTAGCTAGATACTTTTATGCTGATGGCATTTGGAGAAGGATCGTTGTATTTGAGCTTTTGTGCTGTGGATGGTTGTGGTAATGTACAGTTTCACATGCTTATTAATTAGTTCCCTTGTTAATGGTTTGGACCGTTGGAATCTTCTTTCATTTGATTATCTCTCTGTTAATATAAAATGAAGATGCATTTTAGCTTCTGTTTTTCTGTACACCAAGTGGCATAACAAGAACTATAAGCTTTATGATTGGATAATGGTTATGTAGCATTTGACTAACCAACTTTTCATGATTTTCTCCATAGAGTGTTGTAACATATATGGATGGAAATGTTGATTGGTACACTAGTATAAGTCATGGGTTTCCTAATTGGAATTAGATGTATTCTTGTGCACAATTAGTAGACCTGCTTATTAATATTAATGTCTTGGTTATTTAACTTAGCACTTTGGCATTTTAGTATACATCCGTATGAGTCCTTGAAGAAATGGTACTTGGTTGAATTTTTTTGGATTCACACGTGAGATTCATATGAAATTACTAGTCACCGTGCTATAGTCGCATTCGTATGATACCACTAGTGATGCGAAAGGCCGGGGATAGTTGTTATTGTACAATTTACACTATCCATACCAATTAACGATGGAGATAGTTATTGTTATATTTAGTATAGGATCAAGCAAGAGAGAGGAGAGCACACGCGGAAGTATTTTTCTAATACATTGATAATCAGTTTGGCGTACAGTTTTTCATGACTTAACAGCCTACTTATAGTCTCACAAACTTGACAATCACTCAAAGTATTTTTCTAATAAAATCAAACTCTACATAAAGCACACTTCTAGAAAAACAAAGAAACTCTAAATATAGTAAAACTCTAAAACAAGCAACCGACACAACTTGCTCTTCTAGTTAACTCCAACTTCCAAATATCGCACAGTGTGTCAATAACATACGTTGATCCAACTTGACTGCGTCAACTGCAACAGTTTATCCATTCGGACTGGATCAACACCATATGTTGATCCACGAGCCAAATCACCATATCTTGGTTTAACTTCCAACATCCTCCCTTAAACCAAGATATCATTCCCTCTTCTTCCATTGATAAACGTTTGCATGTCCTTCTCTTTTATCATTTTCTATTCCTCTTCTTCCATTGATAAACGTTAACACGTTCTTGTCTTTTCTCATATCAGAATTCCGTCATCATTATCAAAACAATCTTCTTCACAACAATCATCACAAACTTCTTTTCACGTTCTTCTTCATCGCAGCGGAACATCAACCATAACAAGCTAGAAACACCTTCTTGTGCTCTATACAACTTGCTAACCAAACAAAAAAAAATATTCTTTAACTCATCATTGAGCACTGTATCTCACCTTCAACTTTCTTCACTGAGCATTATAGCTCAAACTCAACACTTGTTTACCCACTTCACACGCAGGATTTCAACTCAACTCTTCAAATTCCACACTGGAATTTCTTCACAACTCTAGCCAAGTCCCCACACTGGGATTGCTTCACTTCTCATGATCACACCCTTGTGACGTCTCATCTCAAACATACCTTGCTTTCTCTTCACGATCACAACTCATGGGATTTTAACCCACTATTGTTGTTCTTCACTCACACATCACCCTTGGTGATTACTTTCTCTTTTCTTCACAACCTTGTTGTTGTTTCTTCTTCTCTTTTCTTTTTTGTTTCTTTGTTCCAGTCATGTTATTGTTACGAAACCTTGACGCTTTTTTTTTAAAGATTCTCTCACAATGTTTCTCTTGTTACGCTTCTGCCACAAGCAATAACTATCACAAAGTCTGCCACTTTGCAGGTCTTTTAAGTTTCCGCCACAAACTCTTCAACCACACTTAAGCTTAACACGTTTGAGATTAAACTTCAACATCCTCCCTTAAACTCAAACATATACACCCAACATTCCTTGTCATTCTAAGTCTATGAATTCGATCAACTTAATCAAATTGTACCAGTTCTCCTGACTGCAATACCAGCTTTGACCTCCATCAAACTGTACCAGTCCTCCTGACTGCAATACCAGCTTTGATCCTCTATCAAACTGTATCAATCTTTTGACTGCAATATCAACTTTGATCTATTGCTTCTATTTTGAATCCATAACTTAACCCTTCGAATCAACCTATCACCCAAAGCTTCTTCACCTTCCAAAATCAACCAATCCTCTGCCACAACAACCCTTACTTAAACTACCTCAACAATCATCAGCGCACACAAAAATTGCTTTCTGCAACACCTCTGCCAGAAACTATCACACATTTTTGTTGTCATCTTATGTCATTCCAACTATCACAAACTGTGACATTCTTCTGTCACGCTTTTGTTAATTTGTAACAACCTTTAATTACGTTACTGTAACTGTTCTTCTATAACCACTCTTCTGTAACAACTTCTTGAACTGTGATTCTTCTTTGTAACAACACATCATATGTTGTTACCAACTTTCAATTACACTTGTTTTTTGTTTGTTTTTTGTTTTTTTCGAGCTTCTCTGTGACTTCCGAAAACCATTCTTTCCTATTCTAACACACAATAACTCATCATCTGCTCAATCTCTTTCTCTGTAATCACCATCGTGATCAACCATGAACCATGGTTATCGGCACCAACCATCATCGTCGGAATTCAATTCTAGGGAAGCAATCTTCTTGTTCAATGTAAACTCAAAAACGTTCAATCAATCTTCATCGTCACTGCCATAAATTATGACAGCAACCACTTATAATCAGTCTCACCCGAGTTCCATTATTCACCTGCTCGATTTCCATTTTTTTCTGCTCAATATTGGCAGTATTGCAGCAAGCCATCTTCTTTGCCAAGCCCTTTTTTAATCTCTATTCTCGACTTGACATTAGCTACTTTCTCGAACTTAGGTTTATCCAGCAATTGGAGATGCTACACACTTGTTCTCTTCCAGAACCCATCAGTTTTGCCTTCTTCTTATCTCTGAAATCCATCATAAACCTTAAACTTGTCGAACCTCATGAATCCATGCAGCTGTGGTTCATTATCCCTAACATATGGAACTTCATATTTCTCCCTTGGTTTCAGAAACCCTATTAGTTATCACCGAAAATTTTTCTCCAAACTTCAGAACAACATCTACCGTCTTTTCTCCGAACCCTAATTCATCTTTTGTTTTCACGAGATCAGACTTTACAGTCCATCTAACCACTCCTTAGTACCTTTTTTTAAAACTCACGTCTCGTCCCTTGATGAAAAAACCACGCGGACACAGCTTGACATGCACCAGGTCTTCGAGCAGCAACATACATCTTATTTCTAGGATATGCACATCGACCACATCACCGTGAGAATCACCAACAGTATCAAAAATCTAGCAGCGGCATAACTACGAACTATCTTCTCAGCTCAAAGCTTCACAATCAAACTAGAAACCCTAAAAACACCAACACAGCAAAAACACAATCAAACATATATTCTTTATCAACAAACAACTTTTGAATTTTCTCGAACTCTATCTCCTCTCCTCCTTCTTCCTTTCACCTTGCTCTGATACCAAATGTAGAATCGAGCAATAGAGAGGAGAGCACACGCGGAAGCAATAAAACGATTACGTTGATAATTAGTTTGGTGTACAATTCTTCATGGCTTAACTGCCTATTTATAGTCTCACAAACTTGACAATCACTCAAAGTACTTTCCTAATAAAATCAAACTCTAAATGTAGTAAAACTCTAAAACAAGCAACCGACACAACTTTCTCTTCTAGTTAACTCCAACTTCCAAATATCGCACAGTGTCTTAACAACATATGTTGATCCAACTTGACTGCGTCAACTGCAGCAGTTGATCCAACTTGACTGCGTCAACTGCAGCAGTTGATCCATTCGGACTGGATCAACATATGATGTTGATCCACGAACCAAATCACCATATCTTGGTTTAACTTCCAACAGTTAGCAGGTCATATTATCTGGCGTAGAGACGATCGCTACTCATATTATCTAAAATATTTTTTATCTATTACTTTCTGCTATCAATTGATTTGTTGAGAGCTTAACAGCAAGAGCATAAGTGGACCTATAGGCCAAGAGTGATCTTCAGATCCTTAACTCAGTTTTGGTTGTATTTTTGTCTCTTGTTTCATCCTTGTTTAGCAATAGAACTATCTTTAGGGAAAGGTTCTTGTGTTTACATTTCCTTGAATTAATTCGTAGATAGCTTTGTATTTTGTACAAATTCGTTTGACAAGAGAAGTGTTGGTATGTGGCCTTACTTTGGTTTGTGAGTTTTAGAACAGGTTCCCATATATTTGGTGATTATTGGTTTGTACTAAGAAATGTCCCGGTACATGGTTTGTGCGCGAGTACGAAAACTGTTTCTCTTTAAGTGTTACATGGTCAGTTTCAAATATCAATTGCTTACTTAGACTAACCTGATCTAGTGACCAAATATTGATACCAGGGGTGCAGTTGACCAGTCACATTTATCCAGAGTTTGATGGTTAAAATATTATACCATTATGCCTATCATGCGAAATCGCTACGCTCCCTGTTTAGTATAGGAGCCACAGCAAGTTCGTGTCTTTTGTTTATTATTTGGAATCTGAAACGTAACACTAATCTGGATTGCTAGCATTTTGATATTTTAAGGTTAGCTAATATTAGGAACAGGGTCTCGAGTACCTGTACATTTTGCATTTACACAAGGGTCATTTGTTTGTATGGTTAATGAATGGTTGGTAGGCACTAGCTTCCTTTCTCGACGCGTTGTACGGTGTTCACAATTGGAGATTTTAGTTGATATTTAGTTGATATTTAGTTGATATTCCGTGGTTTTGATGAAGTATTTGCTTAAATATTTTGTTAGTATTATCTGTCAGACTTGTTAGCATATTAAGATGACATTTAGCAAATACTTAAGCCCATTCCTTTAGCTTAGCTTACAAAAGATGGTTCCCTGTTGCTACTTCTTGGAGTTCTTGAACTTGAGATTAAACTTTGTTCTTAAATTGTTACATATCCTTTTTATGATGCTTGCTCGATATTTGGACTCAGCAATGGGAATACTAATGTTAAAAGATGGACGTCTTTAGTAGTGTTTTAAAATTAAATTTGAACTCTTGAAAATGGAGACTTGTATTGTAGACGGTAAGCGTAAATTTATAGCTGCTTTGTGGTGCATGATGCGACGAACTACGGTCGTGCTTGATCCCTTCGAGCAACGGAGAAGGTACATAACAGTCGTTATGCGGTTCAGCACAACTCTACAAGGTTGTTCATATCATCTGAAAGTCTTGGTTACTGCTTTGAAGTTCATACCACTATTCAGAGATGATTGCAAACTTGGCAAGTATATATCGTTGGCAACTGACCAATGATGGTTGGTAACCGGAACTACCTTGACGTTGGCAACTGGTCATCTATTATTTTGGCAATTGGTCGTCCGTTAATTTTTGGCAACTGGCCATCTATGAATTTGGTAACTAGCCGTCTGTTAATTTTTGGGCAATTGGCCGTCTGTGAATTTTGGCAACTGGTCGTCTGTTAATTTTTGGGCAATTGGCCGTCTGTGAATTTTGGCAACTGGCCGTCTGTTAGCTTTTGGCAATTTGCCGTCTGTGAATTTTGGCAATTGGCCGTCTGTAATTATTGGCAATTGGCCATCTGTTATTTCGGCGACTGTTCCGACTCTTATTTTATTTTTTTGGAAATTGGAACTCTTGTGGAATTTTATGAGTATTATGGTACGAGACATATGCTCATAGAATTCTAACCTTGAGACCAATTAGATATTTGTTCAGCAGGATCTCAAGTTTGTTGTTCGGTAAGAAACGATTGTTACCTACTGAGATATGGATTTTATCAATGAACATAATTTTCTTTTACTTGAGTGGTGTTTCAAGGAGTTGGAGTTTGCCAAGCGGACTGTAACCTGACCAGTTGGGAGCAAAAATTTCTGATCCGTCACATTAGAAATCTTTGTTAGAATAATTTATTGTTCACAAACTATTTTTGTTTAAGTTGATCATTTGAAAGTTACCCAAGGAAATAGTGTGAACTGTCTATGTCTATTGGAAGTGTTTCGAGTTTTAATATTTGAGAATTACGGAACTGTTTGGAGTGGGTATGCGTACCTAGTCCATCTAATTCCGCGAACTAGACATGTATGCATGTAGATTCAAACGAGTATTCTCTCTAATACTCTCCCTCTTTGTCAATTTTAGTGAAAAACTTAAAACACATATGGACTTTTATATATATGACTTTCAACATAATCTCCATAATGATTTCTTGAATCTTCAATGTTCTTCCACGGTTTCGTATATGTTCATTGAGTACATACACTTGAAAGACCCGTACTGAAAAAGATAACAGAAACTCCCTCTTAAAGTTTGCAAGGATGATACAAATTCTGTGCATTGTTGTTATCTCGATGATCAGTAACTTTAATCACTTTAGGTACAATGTACCTTTTGAAATATAAAGTGATACTACTTCAAATTGTGATATGAACTCCCCCTTATTCATTACTTTTTTTTTAATGCTAGATTTGTCGATGAACGAACAATTGAATTCTCTCTGTTAGACATTGCTTCGAAAACCCATATGCCATTAGCAGTAGAATGCTAATATTTCTCCCCATTAATTATCACAGAGTTGACAACGGATATGAGAATATGGATCAATATAAATTACGCCAATAAAAGAACTGTTAGAGCACTGCTCGGTGGAACCCGCAAGCGTTGCTATCTCAAGCTTGTTTGTCAAGATTAGTTGATCAAAACTATATACTTGATTTCTAGACTACTTATAAATATGTCTCGGATTAGGATAGAAGTGTGTAGTTGAGCATTAGACTTCACGGCGTTCACCAATTGAAGAAGAAGATCTACTGAAGAGCTTGGAGAAACTTCATCAACAAAAGGTATGCGGAGACTAAAACTTATCTATCACTCAGAAGAGCTACATAGACTTTGCATTATGCACATTTGAAATTTCGAGCCGAGTTTATCTCGTTTATATATATCTCGAAATACGTGTTGGAAGCCTTTTAGCTTTAGCTAAACTTCATCATATACTTGACGAGTTTAGTTGTAGACAATTTATTTATTGGAAACTTAATATTAAGTCAAGATGATCATGTAAAATTACCTTGAACATCTTACATGATTTGTGTGAGACAATCATTTGATGTTAACTTGGGAAGTTTCGTATTGATCGATTAATCACTTGAAAATAATTTGAAGCTAGTGGTATGTGTAAGATTACCATTGTTGTCTTCTAAGGATGTTTCAATGGTTAAATGATAGTTTTAGAACAACTATTAATGTCTGGATATAACACGGTATGCGTACCTTGTATGTGAACTGTGAATACTAGTTCAGGTATGGAACTCTTTTTTGTGAACGGGTTTAACTATCAAAGGTCATGAACTGTGGTTTGCGAACAGCTAAGTCTAGGTAAGTCCGGAACTGTGGTTTGCGTACTATGTTTGCGAACACAGTGGTTAGGTTCTAAAATCGCTAAGTATGACAATTCATACTCATGAACTCAGGTTCGTTTCGAACTCAGTTTGGGAACTAAAGTCCCTGGAACTTTAATAAAATAAGGTATGCGAACTTTTTTTGCAAACTGTGGCATTATGTTCATGAATTAGTTCTTGTATAAGAACTTTGTACAACTACAAACCGAACCGAATATGTTTCAAATTGTTCATGGATATTTCTATGAGATAGTGAACATTTGAACAACTCTCTTAAAGCACATTTAGATTAATTTGATTATCTATCATGATTGATTGATCATCATACTTGATCTAGAAGTGTTAGATGAATATGGCTAAACTATAAGTGTTCATGAGGCTAACTTCGGTTAACTGTTATTGAGCCAACAGTTACACACGTTTAGGTATAATTCATCCATATCTAAATATAAGTATATTTCATGTGTGTGTATCGATTTAATACCATCTAACGGTGGAGATTGATTACTTATTTTCTAAGTGACTTAGCTTGAATCTTAGATCAGGAGTTCATCTAATGGTGAGTATCAATTGCTTTGTTACTAAGTTATCTTAGCTTTGATTGTAAGCAACCTTAATTTGAAAGACTATATAAGGGAGAACTCTAGTATCTGGGAAACCAAAATCCCGACACTCTCGTGTTTCCTAGTTGAAAACTAGGGTCGATTCTCCATTAACCTAGGGTTTTCCAAAACCATTATTAGATTAACGACTTGAAGATGTCATTTAGGATTCGTGAAGCCAGATCCAACTATTTTCTCTGTAATTTCGTATTCCGATCTTACTTTTTCTATCGTGTTGAGTTTAATCTTCTCTAAGATTTTCTCGAGATTTATCTCCGATAAGTAAGATATATAAAGTAATCACAACAGTTCTTCGTCTTAGACTCTTTTGATTCTGCAATATTTTCTTATGTTAATCAGTTAGGTTATTGTGAGGTGACTAATATTTCTAGGATGCTCTTCGGGAGTATAAGACTGAATTATTAGTTGAGTTTTCTATACACCTTGATCTTTATCTTAAGACGCAAACAACAACCAGAATAGACTTATCTGTGGGAGAAATATTTTTTTATAATTCTTCGACTTTGGGTCGTAGCAACTCTTAGTTGTGAGTGAGATCATCTAAGGGAATCAAGTGCTCAGAGTCCTGCTGGGATTCAAGAGTCGTAAGGAACGCGATTGTACCTTAATCGGTGTGAGACTTGGTTAGGCTCAACTAGGTCCCGGAGTTTTTCTACATTCGCGGTTTCCTCGTTAACAAAATTTCCCGTGTCTGTGTTATTTATTTTCCGCATTATATTTGTTTATATAATTGAAATATCACAGGTTATGCGTAGTTCAATCATAATTGATAAATCCGACCTTGACTTGATTGACATTCGGACATTGGTCTTTGGTACCATCCCAGTTATTCTCATAAAAATCAGTCTCACGGATTTCTATCTAGTTGATTTACTGATTGTATTGAGAAAGAGATAAAGCTCTTTGATATCTTTCTTGATTAAGTCTCACTTTTAAGTTGGTATTCTCGGAATTATATTGGAGTTTAGTCCATACAGATTTCCGAACGAAATATTGGGTGTGGTTGTTATACTCCCGCGTTTTCAAGAACAAATAAGACTAAAGAATCAATCGTACCAACAATGATGATTCCACAAAGTTTCAAAAGAAAACTTAGTTACTTTCATCATGAAGAGATTAAAGGTACTTTTCCATCCTAAATTCCACAACTACACAAAGATATATCAATTAATCAGAAGTTCAATTAAGAACTCTCCCCCACTTGTGTTTTAACAAAATTCACAAGGATTTTTTACAAAAATCAATTAAATTTTCAATTTAAGTCGATTTGAAGGAATTAAAAAGTTAAGAACATATCTTTGACTATCTTGAGATTGACCACAAAAAAACAAATTGGTAGAAATTTACAATCTCACGGAAAGCAATACATTGTGAAGATCAAGTATTGCAATTATCATCACAAAAGAGAAATCAAATAAATTCTAAAGATCATGATAATATAAATGGCTAATACAAAAGAAAAAACATAATACTACTTCAAGGTTGTATAGATCCTAGAATGAAAAAGAACAAGTTTCTAGTAGGATATAGCTAGGTGTAATCATCGAATCTCCTTTTAGTTACCATTGATAGACTCCTCTTCCACAAAGTAACTGTGCCACTTATTGTTTTCACCTGTATTTTCATCATTTCACAAAACCTATAAGATAACAAAAATATCTTAAGGAAACGCCATCTTCCTTTGTCTCTCCTATTTAGCTCCTTCTCAAAACCAAAAAACCCTCACCACCATTAAAGCTTGCTGCTCATATCTAGTCCATTTTGGTCTAGATCTGAGCAGGTTTCTTTCTTTTTTCTTGTTTTCTTAGATAGATAGTAGTTTTGGTTAGATATATTTAGGTTTTTGTTTCAATCTCCACTGTCTTTATGAGATTTTTATGGTGTTCTTGTGGGTGTTTTTCCCTTTTTGTTTGTGTCTTCTCCTCCATGGAGATTCTCTTTGCACTCCCATGGCGTTTCTTTGTGATTTCAATGCAGATTTTAAGTGGAAATTCAAGTATGATAATCAAGATTCAAGACTTTGGGAATATTATACTCATATTTTTATGAGAAGATCTCTTTTTCAAGAAGAAAAAACCCTTTCAAAATGGTTGGATTTATAATTCCAAAACCATTGTTTCAATCTTTGGATTGCTTGGTGCTCTTGTTGGTAGTTTGTTACTCCTCTTCACAAATTACTCTTGGTTAGTACCTTTTAATTGTATTTCGATGTTTGATTGTGGTGTTCTTGAAGTCCATGTAATCTCAATTTTATCGTGAATGAAATTTAATGAGATTTATCAAACAAAAAAAAAGGAGGAACATTTGTTATATTTGTCTGGAAATATCTGAGGAACCCAAGTTTCATTTCTCTCTCTCTTCCATAAACCCACCATTAAGATGGTATATATGTGTAGCCCAAACTATAAGATATACGGTTAAAAACAACAGTTTTAGATTAAATTTATATTTTTCATATTTTCAGATGGGTTAGATTAACCCTAGTTAGTTAAGGTATTATTAACAAAATTATTTTAAAAAATCGTCAAATCCATAAAAGTTAATTACCATTTTTATTTAGCATATTAATCTCCGGGTCTACTTCTATTATTCCAGGCAGGTTTTGCTTAATTTAATTACTTTTGGAAAAGAAAATATTTTATAGATCTAGAAAATTTAGTATAGAGAGAAATTATCTTAATGCGCACAAGGCACAACTTATCTTGATTTGATTACTCAAAAAATTATTTAGGCAAACTAAAAGAATATCCAAAGAAGACAAGGGAGATCGATTTCATGATTGTTTCATTGATGGTGTGTTCTTCTGGGGATTACCAAAGAAGAAAAAAAGAAACCCAAAAACTTTATGCTTTCTTACACTTTCAGTAGCTTTACAGAGTTATGGTGGAAAGAATTTATGATCAGTATGGCTTTACAGAGTCTGTAAATAGTAATGATGGTTTTTGGTGAGGCTGAAACTGAAAGAATCTATTCACTTTATTCTTACCGTGTCATGAAAGAATAGCCTGAACTTGATCCTAAACTTGAGAAGTTTTAGTTTTACGTATCTTTCATTCCTGTTCTATGTGAAAATTCTATTTTTATTGTATGGACTACCACTCATAGATGTGTGGTCCAACTAGATACATAGGGTTTACCTTTACATGTATATAAAGGATATGATATCCATGTAACCTGATTATTTTATTGAATATAAATCTCTCTCTTTCTCTGCCTCTTTGTCTTCTTCTCTATGATTCTACTGCAACATGTTATCAGCACGACTCTATCAACTGTGCAAATTTTTTAATCGTTCAAGAACTGTGATGGATTACTTCTTGAAGATAAGTGTGGTTATGATATTATTGTTATAGTGTTATGGATGGGTTACCAGGTATTTCTTTTTAGCAAAAGAATTTCGTTTTCATAGTATTTTAAAGGGTTCCATGAATATATGATTGTCAAACATAAAGCTTCCACCGTTAAATTTTCACGAAATTTGAATATTTTCAGCCCAATTAGGTATTACATACTCTATTAAAATTTCATTCAAATCGAAATATGATGCAATATCCAAACCCTGATGTTAATGAAACTCTATATGTTCAGAAAAACCCTAGTTTGTAATAGCGTAATAATACTTAATTTTTTAGAATTCCAACCGTTGGGTTATTCTGTATTTCTATTATGATTTACATATTATCCTTATTGACGTACTATTTTCATAAAGATCCAACCATGGGAAGTATTCCAAAGTACGTGATATTTACTGATGTGTCAACAAAAACATTAATTGGAAAAGTCATACGGCATCCTGAATATATTTTAATCCAGCCGCTCGATGTCTTTGAAATTTTAGTATGTTTGTCGAAACATCGTTATTAATCTACTGTAGAAATTTCATCATCATTGGATATGCTTATAATTAATTTCCGATCACCACAGTTGGATGATGAAATTTCCAATTTTAGGGTTAACAATATATTTGGGCCTATATGATAATAGTTTCAAGTTTATTATCAATGGGCATGAGTAATTCATATATAATGGATCATATATGTGTACTTTTATTAACCATGACCCAGTCAACCCAATGGACTGGGCCTTGACCAAATCGTTTACCGGGTTTTGACTAAACCAACTCGATTAGAATTTGACCTTTTGGACTCAAAAGTACTTGAGCGTCATTAAGGAGCCTCTGATACAGAAGTCATTTGTGTATACAAGGGATTTACAAGAGGTGACATGAGTCAGAAAAATATTTCCATTTTTATATTTTCAACTTCATCCATTATAGTAAAGTAACAGTAGATGCTGAAGTATGTTAACAAGAGATTCACGGTCTTTAGTAAGTTATTCGACCCGATGTAAGTGGTTGGGAGGCATGTGATATTCTCTTAACAACTATGTTTACATTAGGATAAATAAAATTCTCAACTTGAGGTAACTGTGCCAAAGATAAATATGGAAAGAACATCGAAGAACAAAGGGTTATACGTGCTAAATCATACCAATATTGGTATACTAGAACATGTGAAAGAGTTGGAAATGAACTTTGTTATAGGTGTTGGTATATGAAATGTAATGCGTGTACCATAGTAGCAACCAAATTCTAGAGGAGATCATGCTTTATACATCAACTTTAATGACAAGAAGAACTTTGTCTGGCCAATTGACTATTTACTTGAACTAGATCCAATGTCTGCGCTTATGGAATGAAAAGTACATAATTACTACAAGACATAAATTCTCTAAAGCATGCACTTGAGATATATCTGGATGAAAAATATATCATCCCCCCTGAAACATAACATATATTCACTCTAAAGTACTTAAGTTGAATCCCACTTTTGTTACGCAATAAGGCCACACCACTTACTAAATTTATCAAGACTCAATGTCTAACTGATAGTGGTTTCTTCTCCCACTAATTTAAGGAATATACACCAGTTGTTGACCTAATTCCTTATAATGTGACTACGATGATTGGGTCATCGAGCGAAGTACTGCTCAAAATTTGTTTTCAAGATAGAACAAAGACGTCACAAAATCTCTACATGTACCGAGAGATAATCACACGTTATTAAATTCCAAAGAAACCCATGCAAGTGGATATCACATGGAAACTTATAGTGATGAAAATGTAATATATTACATATTTTATTGTCTTCAATGAATATGAAAGGAAGCATATTCTTAGAGAAGTTTTATGAGTCAATTTGGTGAAATGTAAATCACTAGTATTTGGATTATTGAATCCATATTGACCCCGACAATGAAATATTGGGTATTGACTCATACAGGCTTTGACATAACCATAAAGATATTTTGGTTGTGACATGATGATCGTTTTGAAAGGGCTCGTACGTACATCACTTTATTCTAGTGAACGAGACAACGGGAAAAAGATTGATAGAATATGAAGTGACGGCATATCTCTCAATAAGTATTTTGTAAAGTAATAAATGCACAACCCCCCTTCCCATTATTCTTTTAAATGAGAAAGCATATCACTCATTTTACAAAGCCTTCAGTAAAAGACTATCATAAGATGCAAATGGTAAATAATCCATATTACAAAGAAAACAAGGTGATATTTAGAAAAATAGTCATACATAATGCGGACCATTAAAGTGACTTATGGCTCTGGTGGATGTTTGACATTTTGGACTAGTTATAGTTCCCAAGAAATTTTGCATTTGGAAAACTACTAGCACATATTATACATGTAAGGACTCACCACCCCTTGTAAATGCTAACGAGTGTACATGAAAAGGATTTGATGAATATTGCATGTTTAATAGGATCAATGTAAAGCATTTTATACCCAATGGTCTCACACAAACTACCATCAAATATTACAGATGATGTCTAAGGAATAGGTTATGCATACCAACCTACCTTTTATTGCTTTGGGGATATGCAATATTACACGCATCTTTACTTAATTCGTTTTAGAACCCAATATTAGTCAACCTTTTCTGCGTACCAGTTGGTAACTGGATTTAAGCCTGACATTCATTTCCTTACGCTTTTTTGGTTGCACTATATATGTGCCATTACGACTCCACATCGTACTATCATGGGTCTTCAAAACTGTTAAGTAGTTATGTTGAAAATGAGTTCCCAACAATTATCCACATTTTAAAACTTTTGGCAGGAGATCTCTTACCGCTAGATTTGCGGGTTATTTTAATGGGATAGTCTTCCCGTCGTTAGGGGGAGATAAGAAAAGGTATATTATAAGAGAACGACAGGAATTGTCGTGGTATGTTCCCACTGTGTTTCATATTGATTCTTGTACTCCACAAATGTAAATGTGAAGTGACATAGAATAATCGATTTTCAAAATGTACACTGACGTCGCTAAAGTGATGAGATCACACATAGCAGCTGCAAACCTACCTGCAAGGTTACAAATCCTCAATAATGGATATACACCATAGACTAAGGTGTTGCAACTACAATTAGTGGAAGTGTGGTTGAGGCCGTGGCTCCATAAAGAAAGTTGGAGAGATAACTTGGTTCGATCAATCCTCACCTAGGAAGGAAGTGGGTGAGTAAGGCACAACTTATTTATATCATCAGAAATCATCTCATAAGATTGTCTCTGAATATGTCCATGAATCAAACTGGAGAACGCTCCGAAGTTTAATGATTACATGGAACAATAATATCCCAAGTGGATTATGAGAATGCGCACGAGTCAATGAAAAGATCATGCGAGCATATTGATGATTAATTTCATATACACTTGCTTAAGGAAATAGAGCAAGATGATATGGAACGAAGCTCCTTGTCGCTTAATGACAACGAAGAGCATATTTGGCCTATACAATCTAGGTAGAACTTGGTTCTTTGACAAATATACAGGTATTTGGTGTGGTAATGCTAACCAACCAAGTGTAAATCAGATTGGACATACATGATTAATTTCTCACAAAGCATAATGAGAAGAAAGCAGTCTTAAAGTATAAAGACTCGCCTTATGGCGCGAGGTTTCTCACAAAGCCTTGGAATTGTTCTCTTGTAATGAACGTTAATTATAACGTTCCTCTACTTAGTTAGCTTGGTAATTTAAAAAGGACTTGAAATGCAGCATATGTATGTGGTTGTTACGTATCTCTTAAAGAATCAAGAGACAACAGATATTTACAAAAGTACTTGATAGCCTTTTGTTGCCCAAATCAAGTGACTCTAAACCACGGAGTGCGTTTACAGTTAGATAGAACACTCACTTATAGATTGAAGTAATCATGTGGATGTGGTATACCCATATAAGTGTCTATTTGATTTGGAGGGGATAGATAAGTAAGTTATTTTTCCTTGCGTATTCACGAGAAAGCTCATGATTTGGAATTGTAGCTATCTATGTCGATGATACAGACATGATGGGTACTCTTGATGTAATAAGAGACCTTAAAAGCTATTTGAAATCCGAATTTGAGATGAAAAATTTGGGAAGCTCGACCGAATATTGAGCTTGTGGTATATTATTCCACCAGTTAGCATATGTCTAAACTTGTCAGGAAATTCAATAAAGACATGCATCCTGATAGCACTCCCATAATTAGTCGAGGTTTAAATGTAAGTAAGTGACAATTTCATCTAAAGGAAGATGACGAAGACGTGTTGGGAGATGAAATTCCCATATCTAAGTATAATATACGCATTGTTGTACTTAGTATAATAATGTACTCGATTAAATTTTACATCCTCAGGGAACTTTTTAGCTAGATATAGCTCAGGGCCAACACAACATCATTGGAATGGTATACTGAACATAATCATATACTTAAAAATAACCATTGACATGGGTTTGTTTTATCCCAGGAAAGACATAAAAAGGGAATGCTAAAGGAACTGCAATCCAAAGGTTGTTTATTATGAAAGAACAATAATCTCTTCCCCAACGAAAGTAATCAGGGGGAGATATGATAGACTATTTTCTAAGTCAAAACTGATATTCGGTTTCGAAAAGTACATGACTAAAGAAACTGTCTGGAATAACTCTGAAAGTAATCAGGGGGAGATGCCGACATCAGGGGGAGGATCCAAGGATATGATATCGACATATTTTACTTCGGAATTGAATTTGTGTTGTAGTATTTTCCTATCTTTCCCACGAGGATTTTCTGCCTTTGGAGTTGTGAAGCAACTAATCAACTTCGACGGAGCAAAGTGATCATCTGCAATGAATCACCTTTACTTGCATCTGTCACGTTGTAGTCTGTTTTCTTCGTCAAGGTTTTGTCCCACTGGATTTTCCTTGTCAAGGTTTTAATGAGGCAACATATTCGAGACCAACTATGTTCTAGGTTTGCTTAATATTGTACTCTTTTTCTTTAAGTTTAGGTTTTGTCTCTATGGGTTTTCTTGACGAAGTTTTAACGAGGCAATTAACTTAGACTCGTCGATCTTTGAAGATCGTATTGCATGTGATGAACTACATGTAAAGTGCGAGATAACATGTGAAGTACTACATGTGAAGTACTACATGTGAAGTACTACATGTGAAGAGTTGTACCAAGGTTTTGTCCTACTGAGTTTTTCCTTGTTAAAGTTTTAATGAGGCAATTGATTTCGGAACAAATCATCAAGGAGAGAACGACATTTGAAGTACTACATTCGAAGCACTATATATGAAGCATTTCATATGAAGTTCTATTGAACCGCACAAGGGGGAGTGTTGTAGGGCCTATGACCCATAGATGTGTGGTCCAACTAGATACCTAGGATTTACCTTTACATATATATAAAGGATATGATATCCATGTAACCTGATTATTCTACTGAATATAACTCTCTTTATTTCTCTTCCTCTTTGTCTTCTTCTTTATGATTGTACTGCAACAATTTTCTCCTTTTTCTTTTAATTATATAAGGTTTTGAGACAGACATATTTTTAGTGAATATACGGGTTTTGGGTGAAATTTTGTTTTTCACATGACTTTTTTCTAACTTGCATCTCATGTAAAAACTCCAACTATCACCTAATGCCCAAATAAAAAAAAAATCAAATTATCATTCATTTCTGTTATGAAAGATCATACTTTCACTTTACCTAGATGTGAAAACTCTCATTATCACCTAGTTCCAAGTTGAAAAATAAAGTTATCATCCGTTCAAATTTTCACTTTAATCTTTGAACTTATATCAACTATTTTTTGCGTGGATTTTCTTTTCTATGGGACTTACACCTCAATGTTTGCTGAACTATCATTGCCTCTTTTTTTTTCCTCTGTTTCTGCAGAGATGATACGAGCATGAAATTCTTGGTTGCATGGCTGACCTCTGGTGCATCTAGGAATACTTCTAAAGAGTCTAGATAACAACTAATTGATGCGAGATCGCAAGTTTGAGTGTTTGATAACGAAATTAAAAAAACAAACTTTAAATCAAGGGTGATAATTGGGTTGTTGATATGGAAAGACCTTGAAGAAAAAAATGAGCACAACATAGTTGGTTTGGAAGCTAAGTGTTTTAGGCAATGTTGGATTATTTCATCCCAACACTTCTCTTCACGGGTAAGGGTGATTTAAGCCTCTTAACACGTGGATCGTTTATGCGTGGAATTTATACCACTCACGTATGAGCCTCGCTCTGATACCAAGTAAGATTTCTGTACTTCCAACTCAAAACTAATTGGCAATGAGTGGAGTATCCGATAGTGTTATATGTGTATAAAGTCTAGGTGTTTTGGGCGATGTGATACTATTTCATCCCAACAAGTAAGATTTATGGGCTTCCAACTCAAAACCAATTGGAAATGAGTTGAGTGACCCATAATGTTGTAAGTGTATAGAGGCTAGGTGTTTTGGAAAATGTAAGACTATTTCATCCCAACACTCCACTTCATGGGTAAGGGAGATTTAAGCCTCTTAACACGTGGATGGTATACGGGTGGAATTCATACCACTCACGTAAGGGCCTCGTTCTGATACCAAGTAATATTTCTGGACTTCCAACTCAAAACCAATTGGTTTTGGAAAGATGAAAAGATGAATTTCACCCCGCAAGAGTGGTTATATATCCTGTGTTTTTCATCGGTGGAATTTTTTCAAGTTTTTGAAGGACAAAAAAATTAGGACGTGATAAAGTAGTTTATGATCTATAGCGATAGTCAAATAACTATTTTTCGGGAGATTTTTAAGGGATTGGATATATAATATCCGGTTATATTTGGAGAGAAAAATTAACAATATTGAATTAGTTTCATATTTTAGTAAAAGGATATTTTTATAATCCATTTTAATTATGGGTTGTACATATATATACATATATAATCTTAGGTTTTCCCTAAATACCACCCACATTTTTCCTAGACGCCACCCACAATTAAAAATAAAATAGTTTTCTACCTAAATTAATGTGGGTAATAAAACCTCTCGTCCTTCTCTATCTACCACCTTAGTCTAATACATCGGTTGCGACCATCTAGCCGAGGCTTCCACCACCATCATCAATTTACTTTATACGTAGAATTGGAAGCCTGTTCTAGAAAGTAGTACATGGTTAACCACAAGAAGTTATCTCTAAGTTTTTCATTTGAGAGCAAACCCTTACTTATTAGACATTTTCTGAGATGAGAATGTCAAACGTGTGTCCTTTCTTATCTTTCCTTATCCTGCCTCTGTCCTTACAGCCGTACATGTGTACTTTAGATTCTTCTTTATGAACCCACCTGACTTGGACTGTGCACGTGCTTTTCAACAGGGAAGGGGCGCTATATAGCGCTTTCTCTAGGATATGGGGAGACTTTATCCAGTTTTCGAGAGTATACTCTCTAGCATCTCCTCTTGGATATGGGGAGGCATCTTAGATTCCTTAACATGGACTCCCAACCATCACAGCTCTTAGGGCGTCAGCTTCATGCTCGAGCCTTTGGACGGTGATGCAGTGATATCTATGCTGACATCCTCCTTTGACATTTTCCAGGTATCTATAAAATAACCGTGTATGACATGAAGATCTTGGTTTAGTTTTATTTTATCTTAATCACGATTTTAGTTTTTAAAGTAAAGTTAGGCCTTGATCTTATATTATTTTGATCAATTAGGTTTTAAGTTTTTGATAGAGAAAAATTAAGTTTCGATTTTAATCGTTGTCACGATCACAATCTCGACACCAGAAATCTCTTATGTCCACAAAATTTGTTCGATTCCAATATACGAGGGATTTCCCAATTATACATATATATAACTTGGAAATTTTGTAACAAGATCCAATTTTTCCGCCAACAAAAGGAAAGAAAAAGAAGACAAAAATGCTTGGATATAACATATGCGTTACTATGAAGAGGACGACGATGGTGGTGATAGTGGTTGTTGTATGTTAGAAGAATGTGAGTTTTTGTGATGTACTAAGAAGAGGACGACGATGGTTGTGCGGTGTTTCTTTTTTATTATTTTATTTTTTACCGTAGTGGTGACAATAGTTGTTTTGTGTTAGAAGAAGGTGAGTTTTTGTTACCCACTATAGATTGGGTCTACATCTGTTGTGCTTTGAGACTGTGGGTGGTATTTAGAAAACGTGTGGGTGATATTTAGATAAAACCTAATCTTTTTAACGGGTTTTTGATATAAAAAGGATTTGTTTTGGGCTACAAATAATTTTCCCCTTTGTCATGCTTGAATATGTCGTCTACATGATAACAACTACAATAAGCACAAATTTCATGTATCAATTTTTTTTCAATGAATGCATACACAAACGCATCCACTTTTTTTTTATGAAACCTATTATAGGGGTTGTTGAATCCATTAAAGGGGCTTCACCATGATTCTAATATCTATTTAGTTGGTTAGGGGGTGTCCTAAAGGTATAGTAAATATCTATGTTACCCTTTCATCAATTAAACCTAAATAATCAAAGAAAAAAAAAATTCTCTAATTTATAATCATATCATCAAAACAACCCAAAATTAATCATCTCTTCCATCAATTACACTGTTAAGATCAATCATTATCAACAACCCTTCCATCAATTAAACCGAAAAAAATCAAAACAATAAAATAACCTAATTTTCTAATACTAAACAACAATATCCCACATTAATCGAAGAAAAATAGGTCAGATTAATCAAGAACTACGTTGAAAGTTAGGGTTACAGGTGGAGTTACAGTTGGTTGTTCTTCATCAACCAACCGTAACTACCGTAATTATAAAGAAAGACTCACGTTATGGTTGGCTTTAATTAACCGTAAAAATATTGTGGGAATTATATAATTGCCCTCAATTCTGAAAGGCTTCATAAATACCCTTGTCCTACAATAAAAATACCCCATTTCATCCAAAGTCCATCAGGGGTCCATTAAAGATTATACAACATTACATATCTACCCTTTATTCTATCGAGTATCTTCTTCTTTTTCATTTCATTTTCATTTGCAGATGTAAAATATGTTTTCTCACCTTCATCGTCGTTACCACCACCTTCTCCTCCGTCGCTGCAGATTCAGGAACACCATCTTCGCCATCACCTCCTATACTTCCACCAAATACACCACCACCATCAAACGACATCAACGGGAAACTAACTTTTGTAATTAAATTCATTAGAAACATCAGATTCAAATTCGATAACATCAGATATGGATTGAAAAACCTAAAGTCGATGATAACAGTTAGTTCTTAAAGATCTTTTTGCATCAATTTAGGAAGAGACAATTAAAATCGTCATTAGAAGTTGATGATGGTGGTGGTGGAGGAAGATACCAGATCAATAATGATGGTGGTGGCGTCGGCGATAAAGGAGATGAAGCAACGTTTGATTGATTCATGGAGAGCTGGATTTAGTTTCTATCGAGAAAATTCAGGGAAGAAAATGGGTTTGCTGCCATTGATTCACAGACGCGGAAGGAAGAATCGACGAGTCTGTGAGTATGAATGATGTTAGGGTTTTGTTTGAGTTTAATTTCATAGAGAGGTTGTTCATGTTCAAACCAAGAAACAATCAGGTGAAGGAGAAATGTGAGAGATGATGAATTTGAGTTTTTTACTCGAATTGGAGATATTCATAATGGGATTTTTAATGTTTCTGAAGTTGAATTAGGGTATGAAGGTTTGTTGGTGATGGAATTGTTTGCTGCTGATGAAATGATGATGTTGTTGGTAACTCATGAGTTGTGAGAAGATGAAGCTGGGATTTTGTTGGGGTGGTGGTGGATTTTGTTGTAGTAGTGAGGGTGGTGGTGGTGCTGGTGATTACAGCATTGGTTGTGTATCAACTCATGTTGTTGATGCCTTTTTCAGCGGATCAACTCTTGTTGGTTGATCCCATTTATGTGATCAACTCCTGTTGTTGACAACATTTTTTATGGGATCAACTACTGGCTCCTATTGTTTGATGTGGTGATGGATGATGTTATAGTGGAGATGATGGTAGTGGTGGTTGTGAATGTGCTGGTGGTGGCTTTTGTTGGGATGGTGGAATCAACAATGGAGATTGACTTATTTTGCAACTATTTTGGCTTCATGAGCAGATTTGGGAACTACTACCTCGGGGATTATGTATGTATCAGGTACTGAAATTACCAACAATGCATGATATTGATAATTTATGGGATCAACTCCAACTGTTGATACCATTTTTAAGGGATCAACTATTGTTGTTGACACCACTTATGGGATCAACTCCTGTTGTTGACACCGTTTTTATGGGATTAACTCCTGCTGTTGATACCAATTATTTTTATGAATGTTATTCTTGTGTTTCTTAAGGATATGTCAGTTTGCAGGTTCCAGGTTTATTGGTTTTTACAGGAAACATACTTATATAAATATGTTGATCTCAGTTTTTGTGGATCAACTTCCATTGTTGATCCCACTCAAAGAGATCAACTTTTGTTGTTGACCCATTCACTGGGATCAACTTTGATTGTTGACACAATAAAAGAACTGGAATATGTATTAGTAAACTTATTTTTGAGCTTTTATTTTTTGGATCAACTTCGATTGTTGACGCCAAATTTTGACGGCGGTGGTGGTGGCGGCGGTGGAAACAGCGGCGGCGACAACAGCAGTGACAACAATGACAATGGTGGTGGTGGTTAAAACATTAGTGGTGATGGTGAAACATACTTATATAAATATGTTGATCTCATTTTTTGTGGATCAACTTCCATTGTTGATCCCACTTAAAGGGATCAACTTTTGTTGTTGACCCATTCATTGGGATCAACTTTGATTGTTGACACAATAAAAGAACTGGAATATGTATTAGTAAACTTATTTTTGAACTTTTATTTTTTGGATCAACTTCGATTGTTGACGCCAAATTTTGACGGTGATTATGGTGGTGGTGCTAGTGGTGGTGGAATGGCGGTGGTGGTAGTGGCCGTGAAATAAGAAAAAAAATTGTTAATGGATGAGGATAAGGTTTGTAAATGAAAATAATTATAAATGAGGATATTAATGTAACCAATATTTTAATGGATAAGGTTTTTAAATGATAGGAATATTTTTATTATTGTATAAGGGTATATTTATTGGATGTCAAAAGGGTATTTAATTAATATACCTAAAAAAAAATTTACGATTGGTTTCGAGTATAATATAAGGTAGTGTGAATTTTTGCGTATAACTATTATAAGAATATTTTACGGCTGTATAACTATTAAGAATATTTTATGGCTGATTTGGATATAATTATGTCAATCGTAAAAAATTATGGTTGGTTGTAATTTTTTTCTTGTAACTGTAACATAATTACGGTTGTTAGTTGTCACACGTAACGTGTGGTAGTGTCTTTTAGAAGAGTCTTTACTTTGTATACGGGTCGGTGTCTATAGTTGTTAGGTTGTTAAGTTAGCGATTTAATCCCTAGTTTCTAGGATTTAGTTTGATCGGGTGTCCATAGTTGTTAGGATGTTAAGTTTGTGAATGTGGGGTAAGTCTTGTAGAATTCAATCACCGGTGTAGCTATCCAAAACTTGACCTAAATAATCAAACTTATGGCTGGTTTGAGAACCATCGTGACCAACCGTATGTTAAGTTTAACAAACCATAATTTTGTATTTCCATCCGTAGAAACCAAAAACTATGTATAGGAAATTTACCGTTAGAATAGTAAACACCAAAATCAGCCGTAATTTCATATAGGATTGGTTTTACTTTTCTTAACCAATCGTAATGCGCATAAGAGCATCTTCAATAGAGGGTGAATATTTTTATTTTTCATGAAACATAGGAATTTAGACCCAATTAACATAAATCCATCTCCAATGGTTGGATCCTAAAATCTAGGAGGGATGTGAAAATAAATATGAAGGTGTTCAAGAAAGTCTTATTTACACCTTCACTTGCACCTCCACGTCATATTTTCATTTATTTTATTTATTTTGAAATTAGTTAAAGTAAAAACGAACGGTTAAGATTTTATCATACAAAATATTCTAAGGATTATACCCTTCACTATTGGAGATAATTTTTAACCATGGGGTCCTATATTTACTTAATGTATAAAATCTCCTAAATAAAGGTTTTAATTAGACCTCCACGTAGGATTTTTTACACCCTGTTGGAGATGCTCTAATGAGTTACAGTTTGAATCTAGAAAACCAGAATTTTAACCGTAACTTATTTACGGTTTGTGCGGCAAGAAAAAATTCCAACCGTAACTGGTTTCTGATTGGCTTTACCAAATTTTAACCAGTTACGGTTGGAAGTTCATTAAATACCAACTGTAAGTTGCTATGAAAATCTTTTTTTTTTTCTTTTAACTTTCTTCCACCAATTTTGATTATGGAGCTAAGTTAAAGGTTATCTAATTATTTTCAACCATTGATTCCCTATTTTTATTGCGTGAACCAAAACTTACGGATTTTCAAAGAAATCTCAAAAAAATAAAAAATCTCTCCACCTTTACTTCCCATCAAAACAACCTGTAATCTGATTTAGTTTCTTTGACTAAGTATAAAAGAAATCATTATATTAGCTAATTAAATGATTAACACTAACTAATTAAGTGTAATTTAGCCATTATTAAATATATTTAGATACGGAGTTTTTGAAATTACTATCTAATGACCAATTTTGTCTTATTATAGCATCCCTTCTACGGATTTCATAGCTCCTATAACAACTTCTTTTTTATACTCAGACTATATACATTTTTGAAGTCGAAAAATGCACTCGGGCGTTTTTTTTTTGATGGAAAGAGATCATATATTAAATAGCAAATATAGTACAAGAGATTTACAAAATCATTTTTATCGAAAACATTGGAATCTATGCTAGATTTATGAACTTTTTGACGCAAGTTATCAGACATGTGTTGTAGCTTTTTAATCCTTGCCTCCTTTGCAATGAAGTCCGCTGCTGAATTGTTCTTCCTCTTGATAAATTTCACTTGAGCTTGAGGGAGATCGCCTAGTCCTTATTTCTTGCAATGTATTTTCTGCTGACCACGAACAGTCTGTTCTTACCTTATTTAAATTGTCCGCTAAGGATTTGGAATCAGTTATCATACACACACTTGATAATATATTTTCTTTTAGCCACGTAACAACCTTTAATAATGACTTTGCTTCTGCGTGGAAAGCGGACGTTTCCCATTCCGATCCCGCAGATAGGTGCATGAAAGATTCTTCATCATTTGAGTATAAAATGAAAGCGAAGCCCATCGACCGATCCTCTTTTTTAAAACATGCGTCAATAAAACTGATCCAGTCCGAATTTAGATTGGACCAAGAATAATTATATGATATTTTCTGTTGCGTTTTGATATTACTTTGAATGGTAATTGACTGGGAGGAGTGTAAGAAATTATTTATTTGTCCTATTAAGTTGATTGGGTCTGGATTTATTTTCTCAAAGACGAATGAGCATCTATATTTCCAGATGAACCAAAGTGTGGTAGAGATCTTTACCTGCATATGGTTTAAGCTAGTGTATGTAATCCACCTTTTGACCCAAGAAGATATCGTGCTGGGTATGTAGCTTGAGATTATATTATTTAGGGATAGACCAAACCAAACTGCTCTTGCAAATGGGCACTCACAGAAGAGATGGGATTCCGTTTCTTGCACTTGATTATTATATAACTGGCATATCTGGTTGATTTCCTTATTATGAACACCTAATCGTGCAGAACTTGGGAGAGCTTTCTGAGATAGTTTCCAGATGAAGAGTCATATTCTTGAGATAACTTGAATTCTCCAGATTTTATTCCATGGGAACTCTAGATTATTATTAATGTCCTGATCCTGATTGGCTAGAAAATTATAGACATTTTTGGCTGAAAATTTTCCCGAGTGATGGTGTCTCCATCTAATGATGTCTTGCTCTTGATTCCTTAGATTTAGCGCTTGTATTTTTTACCTATCCTTTAGGTAAAAGAATTTGTTTAGCTTATCATGATCCCACTTATTCTGATCCCTAATCAGTTCTTGGACTCTTGTTGGCGCCTGGTCGAGTGAGTTTGGCACTTTTTCAATTATGTCTGCATTAGGAATCCATTTGTCTTCCTAAATTTCCACCGAAGCTCCGTTTTTGACTTGCCAAACAATGTTACCTTATATTAGCTCTAGCCCTTTTTGTATACTGGTCCAAATCAAAGACAGATTCGAAGTTTTGGACTTTTCTATAGGATGCGAGTTTGGGAAATATTTTGCTTTTAGGAGTTTTATCCATAATTGGTCTTGTTCTGTACCACTCTATTGGCAAGTTTAGTGAGGAGAGCTAGATTGAAATGATGAGGATTTTTGATTCCCATGCCACCTTGGGAAATGGGCTTGCATATACTTTTCCAAGCTTTTATAAAATCTCTTTTTCTTTTTTGCCCATCTTTTTTCCACCAAAAATTCCTCTGAGTCCTGTCGAGTTGATCGAGAGTTTCTTTTGGCAGAGCCAGAACTTGCATTTGATAGGTTGGGTACGATTGAAGGATAAATTTTATCAAAATTGTTCTACACGCTTGAGACAAGAGTTTAGATTTCCATCCTTGTAGAGTAGAATAATATTGCTGAAGAAGAGGCTCAAAATTGGCTTTTTGGTTCTTATCAAAGAAGAGCGGGGTACCCATTTATAGTTTTTGGTCATCATCGGGACTTTTAAAAATTTTGCTAGAATCTTCCTGTGTTTTGGATGTATTCGTGGACTGAAGTAAACACTGGATTTTTGAAGATTAGCTACCTGGACCGTGATGTTCCCGAAGAATTGTAAGATTTCCAAAAGGCTTTTCGCTTCCTCCCAGATCAGCTTTTGCAAGTAAGAAGCAGTCGTCCGCGAAAAAAAGATGAGATATGGGAGCATTATTGTTGATTTGAGACCCAGAGATTTTCTTTTCTTCAATAGTTTTTTTCGAGGAGCCTATAAAGTATCTCCATGCAAATTAGGAAAAGGTATGAAGATAATGGATCGCCTTGTCTTAAATCTGTCGAGGTGTTGAAAGTGGGTCCCGACGAACCTTTTAAAAGAATTGAAAAAGAGGTTGTTGATATACATTGTAGGATGAGGTTTGTCCAATTTTCTGAAAACCCAAAAGCTAGGAGGACCTTCTTAATAAAATTCCATTCTACCCTATCAAAGGCTTTTGATAGGTCGAGTTTTAACGCCAAGAATCCCTTTTTTTTCTTTGTGGTTTTCATCGATTGAATAAGTTCATGAGCAATTATGATGTTATATGTGATTTGTCGGCCAGGGAGAAATGTCGATTGATTTGGGGAGATTATTTTGCCAAGAATAGGTTTTATCCTATTAACTAGTATTTTTGATATAATTTTATAGATCGTATTACTGAGACTAATTGGCCTGAAATCTCACGGTGTTTGGGGGATGGAAATTTTTGGGATGAGGGTTATGAATGAATGATTAAAGTCTTTGTCAAGAATGCCCCGAGCGAAAGAATTCTTGGACTGAGCTAATGATATCTTTTCCCAAAATGTTCCAGTTGGCTTTAAAAGAACCCGGCTGGTAACCATCTGGTCCTGGGGCTCTCCACTGATTCATATATTAGATATGGTATGCCAGATCTCTTCCTCCGAGGGTATAATAGGCAAGGAACTATTTTCTTCCCTAGTGATGCAAGGAACTATGATGCTAGACAGATCAAAATCGAAGTTGTTGTTTTGGGACGACCCTATTTGTTTAAAATGGTTAAGCAGCAGCGAGTTGATTTGATCTCTATCAGAAAGCCAAAGCCCCGAAGGTTCCCGAAGGGAATTTATCGCATTGATTCTTTTTCTGTTTGAGGCGGCTGCATGGAAATATTCTGTGAAGAATTTATCCCTGGAGATTTGATAATAGTAATCGTTTTTTGTTTTATACCATTTTCCTAGCTTCTCTTGAAGGCTTTTTAATTTGTCGATTTCTTTGGAAATGTTTCCGGACCTATGGAAATTGCCTATTTTATTATTAAGAGATTTAATATTTTTGTGGATGTTCCCAAAAATATTTGAGTTCCAATGGCCTAAATCCGTGGATAACAATTTGAGGAGCCCAAAAAAGGTTCTCTCTACGTAATTGTCTGAATGCAATTTCCAAGAGGCTTCAACTACCGTGGGTAAGGTGGAATGGGTTAACCAAGACCTAAGACATACAAATGGTTTCTGTAACCTAGTTTTCTCAGGATTTGAATCTAATAAAATCGGTGTATGATCAGAGCCTACCCTCCGGAGGTGAGTTACCTTAGTGTCCGGAAATTTCTGAGACCACAAGAAGGAAGTTAGCGCCATGTCAATTCTTTCACGGATGTTTGCTTCGCCCTTTCGGTTGTTTGACCACGTGAAAGGCGATCCATCATATCCCGCATCTTATAGGCCCAAAGAATCAATAGTGTTGACTATGAAGGATTTACTGCTGGAGACTGCTTTATTTCCACCTTGTTTTTCGTCTGGGTCCAGAATAACATTTAAGTCCCCTATCAAAACCCAAGGTTTGTTAATTTGTTGCGCGATGTCCGAGATATATGTCCATTGTTTGATTTATCATCTGCTTCGACTGCTCCATAGACACATGTGACCATGATGTCTATATCTTCTATCCTTGAATCAAAATGACAAACATTAAACTTAGAAGATATTAATTTCATTTTTATGTTATTATGCCAGGCTATTTCTAAAACCTTGGCTATTCCCACGGTTGGAACGATAAACCAGTCAGAGAAGGGTGAATTTTTGAAAAAAGAGTCCATACGGTTAATGGAGCTTTTGTCTCCGCTAAAAAAACAATATCTGGCTTGTATTATTGGCACAAAAAATTAAACTGGTCTTTTGTGAGCGGAGTCCCAAACCCTAGACATTCCAGGAGAACAATTTAATGAAGAGAGATTTGAAAAGGCCTGACAGGGTTATAGATGAAAGAAAGAAAAAAGAAATAAGAGATAAAGGGAGATAGAGAGCTCGCAAAAAGAGATTAATGACCAATAGAGGAGCAAACAAAGGAAAAGAATAAGAGTACAACAAGCAGGGAAGGAAGCTGTAAACAAAATCTGACAAAAAAAACGAATTGAAATTGGATTAACACAGGGAACAAATCAAAGTTACATAGAGGGAAGAAAAATAAAATGGACCTACAGAGATGTCTAGATAACAATGAAGATGCCAAGGCAGAAATTACACACAACAGGTAGGTAGAAAAGAAGACCAAAAATGAATAAAGATAGACAAGTTTAACACTAAAGAAGTAAGTAGATGGTATTAACAGTATTAACAGTACACACACTAACACAGATTAAGGTAGGAAAGCAGGAAACTACAGATTTACACCAAAATATAGCTAAAGAGAAGTGAAGGTTACAACTAGATAAACAGCAGTAAATAAATACAGGAAACTAAAACAAAGGCTAGCAGACTATAAGCAAAAAAACAATCAAGAAAAGGAGCCATATGCTCTGATGTAAGTCTGCACTGTGATTCACTTAGTTTTCTGCTTCTTCTTTTTTTGTTGGGTCATATGATGTCAGCCAAATTTTGCAATTTCCTTGCCCTTTGCTTTAGGGTCCATGATGGCTGGAGTTGCATTTGAACCTTCACCACTAAACCACTGATGAGGGTGGGTGTTGGTGGTATTGGCCTTAGCTTGCTCCTCAATAACATAAGTATTATTGGAACCTCAGGTACTTGTTCTGGTGGCTGACTATTAAGTCTATCTCAGTAATCCTGAGCTTCTTTGGAGCTGGTAGTGGCACATCTAGTGGAAATAAGACTGCATTAGTTGCCAGTTTCTGTAGTAAGCAGAATCCTTGTTGAGTGGTTGCTGAGAAGAGCTAGAACCACTCCAGAAACCAGCTTCAAAGTTGAGAGATTGTCCAGGCCTATCTCTTTTATGGACTACTTTCCACATATAAGTGTCTTTGTTAGCACTATCAGCAGATGAAAAGGAGGAGCCTCTGCATTTAGAGCACTAATAGTAGATGGACCAATACTCTCATTGTACTGATTTGTCTCCACAACACTGCCTTGACTAGCATGATCTACTTCAAGTTGTTTGAGATAATCTGAGAAAGTTACTTCAGAAGCAGCTTGCTCTGCATCAGAGCTGGCCGAACTGTCTTCATCTAAATCCTCCATGTCATGCTACATATTCTGCTGCTCAAGCTGCTGCAAGTTCTCATGTTCCATTTGTTGCTCATCAATATTTTGCATTGCAGCCATGACAGCATCAGCCTCTGCCTGTTGCTCTTCAATTTGTTCCTGGGCGTTCAGAAGATACATAACTACATACCAAAAAAATCCATTCTGTGTGTGTGTATGCAATAATTTTTCAAAAGTGAAAAATACTATAACCCCATACTATATGGGTTCAACACATAGAAACCCAACAAAATGGATCCTTCATTGTCAACTCCATTCTTTCACATTTTGATATTTCTAGGCCCGGAACTTTAATTTTTAGGGCTTGATAATAAAGTGACATTTTCATAATATCAAATTTACCCTTTTCAATATATACAAGAGAAAAATCATAAGATCCATTCATTTCTTCATTTTCTTTCTCTCTCATCTCTCTCGCTCAGTTGCAGGTTGCAGAGAAAAAAGTTTCAGGGTTTGCTCTCTCTCTCTCAGACGAAGAAACAGGCCGAGAACACGATTTCTAATCGAAATTTCCAGTGAGTAATTATTTTATAACTTAGATCTGACCTTTACAAAAAAAATCCTGATTATCTAAACATAAATTCGAAATCAACATCAATTATTCTTCGGAGATTCAATGAAAATTCATCAGCAGGAACTGAATATGAAGATTCTCGTAGAAAATCAAATCGAACAGGAAAAATTTCAATTCAATCGGTTGATTTCGTAATATGATTTCATTTTTTCTGCAGAGATTTCGTTCTAATTTAGTTTTCTGTTTGAAGATTCATATAAAGTTTCTAGGTTTATATTTCTTTCATTGATTTCATTTGCTTTTTTAGATTTGGAAGAATGATAGTAAATCATCTGCGTGTTTGTTATTAGAAGAAGAAGATCTGTTAGAAACGATGATAAATCGAAATTTTATTCTCGGTGTTTTGGAATTTTGGTGCATTTTTGGAGTTCATCCTGGTTATGATGTAGTTATTTAGAGATTTGAATGGATTTGATTCAATAGATTAAATAGTTGAGCATCAAATAATCTATGAATTTGAATCAGTCAAATATTATTTCAATTTTATTTTGAATCTGAAATTAAAGCTTGTGAATCTCAAGTTAAGGTTTCATCATCTCTTCTCAGTCTCCATTCAAGTCAGAAGTCTTCTATAATCTAATTAGTTATTGTTTCATCTCTTTCATTTTTTTCAAGGTTTTTTTAAGTTGGGATTTCCTCTTCTTTGTTGTTTTTCATGTATGTAATGATGTTTTAAACCTTAGGACTTACTTATTGTGCAGGTTCAACAATGGAACTATGAAGATCTTCAACAACAACAGAAATAAAGAAGATAACAACTAATCGTCATTCACAGGTGATTCAAAATCTGATTCTTCTTTTGCTTTGGAAACAACTAATGAAGAAGCTGTTAATAGTAATAATTTTCATCTGGAGATTCGGTATCACCAACATCTGAAAATTCTGTTTTTGAGTTCTAAATGTTTGATGAATTGCTTCTGTTGTTTGGTTTTATTGATGTTGTTTAATTTTTGTAATTTAAGGATACGAAATGTAGATGAAGTATTTGGATCTGGCATTTAGTATGTTTATTTACATATTCTCAGTTTTTACTAAACAAAATTGTTACAAAATGTGAAGAAGGACACACAAAACCTTTTTTGAGATCTTTACTTCTTTCAATTGCTAATAAACCCAGTATGTCTATCCTTCCATGTAATGAAGTTTTCTACACTTCCTTGATGCAGAACAACTTTGGGTACTGGAATCTGTACCTGGAGATGTAAATCCTGAAGAGAGTGATGGAGAAGTTGAGAAGGTTTTCCAGACCTTGCAAATTTTACCCTCAGAAATCCCATCAAGAAAGTAAGAGTTATTCTCCTTCATTTTGTTGTACTTATGTATACTACAGTTTTCATTTGTGCAATTGGGAAGTTGATATATACATTCATCTACACTACCATATATATGGATCCACTATAAAGGTGGACGACTTTTGGAGTTCATGAACTGCCAGTGAACAACACATTTGGAAGTGTTTTCTTCTTTCATGGAAAATCATACCTTCGTAAGAGAATTGACGTTAGTAGATCAACTATCTAACATGTCATATTATGTTTCTAAAACTCAGGTGGCTTGTAGATTACATGATGGAGCTTGGGTTCTTCAAATCACTTTCCCAGTGGGTTGGCAATAACCTTATGAAATCTGGGGACCATGAAACATGGGCTTTTGATCTCCAAGGTGCTGTTGATATGTTCAATTCATACAGGTATGCCCGATTATCCTCATTAATCTGCTGGTATTAGCTCCTGTTTGTGCTTTATTATGGATGTGTAACTCTCAGTTACACAAGCTAAGTGGATGTGTAACTTCTAGTTACACAAGCTAAATATTTGTGTAACTTCTAGTTACACATGCTAATTAGATGTGTAACTTTTACTTACACATACTGATTGAATACAACAGCTGAAGGTTTTTAATGCTTGGAAACAACTTATTCATGATTAAACCTAGGTAGTACTTGTCATCTTGTATAAGAACTCCAATTTGAATGATTCAGGTTTCAGTTGGTGATATTGTGGTGACTCCAATTTGAATCAATCAATTTATTCCAATTTGTTCTTTTGAAGCTACTTCAGGTAACGTTTTTGTTTTGATTCAATATGATTGACTCATTTAGTAGTTCTATTTTCTTATTTAGTTTGATTAGGTTTTGATTCTTGTTTTGGTTGTTCTATTCAGGTCAGAGCAGAAAAATATAATTTTTCTGGAATCAATGAATTTTGAATCTAGGTACGTTTAGATTGTTGTTATTACTGTTGATGTTGTTGTTTTAGGTTCAATTTCTTGGTAATACTAGTTGAATCCAATCATCTAAAAACGATGAACTCTCATGATTACAATGGATTCAGTTATTGACTTGTATCTGTAGATGATAAGATGAAATCTGATTGTTAAAACATCTGTAGATGTTGGGACTTACACATGCTTGTTTAGTTAGTTGATTATACATGCTTGTTTTATGACTTTTGGAGGCTGGCAATATTGCTTTTGCATCTAGACTAGTTTGTGTATACAATGATTAGTTTGGCTGATATTTTTATGTTTCTTTTACAGGAAAATCAACACTTGTGGTGGTGTTGATGGTGGAGGTGCAGGTTTTGGAGGAGGATGAGGAGGCAGTGGTGGTACTGGATCAGATTTGGAAGATAATTTGTATTTGGAGTTAGTGGTGGTGTTTTGGTATGAAGCTGAGAGGTTTGGTATGGATGTTAGAGCTGTGTTAGACATTGTAAGTTGGATCTACTTTACATTCTGCTTGTCTTAGTGGTGGTGTTTTGGTATGGATGTGTAATTTTTAGTTACACAAGCTAAATAGATGTGTAAATTTCAGTTACACATGCTAATTAGATGTGTAACTTCTAGTTACACAAGCTAAATAGATGTGTAATTTCTAGTTACACATGCTAATTAGATGTGTAACCTTTACTTACACATACTTTGCTTTAGGTAACTTAGGCTTGCAAGTTCATGATAAATGGCATATTCCATATGCAGGTGTAACTCCTAGTTACATAAGCCATATGCATGTGTATCTCCTAGTTACACATGTTATATGCATGTGTAACTCTCAGTTACACAATTCAGATGCATGTGTAACTACTAGTTACTCTAGTCAGATGCTTGTGAAACTGAATATACATTGTTGTATGTACTGTTCATTTTGATCTTATAAATACTGATTGCTTGTTGTTATATTTCAGGTTTCAGATAACTTCATAAAAGCTAATTGCTTAAACGTGGTAATGATCTCGCTGGAACTGGAGTTGACGTTGAATACACAAGTCAGATGCATGTATAACTCTCAATTACACTAGATAGACACATATGTAACTCTCAATTACACTAGACAGATGTGTGTAAATTCTAGTTACACATACTAAAAAATTGTTGTAAATGAATATTAAAGTAATACATGTATTTTTTTTTTTGTGTTTTCTTTTTGATGTCTATTTTCTGCGTATATATACAAGTGTAACTTTGCATTACACATGTCACAAGGATGTGTAACTTTTGGTTACACTTTCCATATGCATGTGTAACTTCTATTTACACATTCGCAATGTACTTTAATAATTTCGGGCCTAGATTTAATATTTTCGGGCCTATATTTAAATTTTATTTAATTATGGACTTGACAATATACATAAGGGTATCAAGATCTTTTAATAATTCGGGACCTAGATTTAAACTTCTTTTAATTAAGGGTCTCATATTATGGGTTACCCATGGGTGGGGCCTGAGCATAATTTTCCCCTTTCAAAAATGTTCCATAGGTTTACGTATTTTCTTTAAATTATGGGCCTATGATTAGTGCATTTGACCCATATGGCCAGATGACCCAGATCGACTGGGCAGTAACAAACATTTTGTTCGTGTCCGATATAAGCCCACTAACAGCAGATGACGAAGTCTGTCCACAGTCCACACATACTCGATAACACCATCGCGTAACATGCCCTAGTTAAGACTTGAGAGAAGAGTACTTTCGGAATATACCTTTTTCTCTGTTAAGGTTCTGTTTTAGTGCTTCCTCTGTATTTTTTTTTTTTACATTCAAACGGAGGAACGATCTTAAACTCTATCATTTCTCTCAAATCTAGTAACCAAAAATCTCTGTAACTTGAACGAAATCAAACAAACTATTTCTCATATATATATAGTTCTAACATCTCATCATGGCGACATCCGATGTTGTTTTAAGGTCAGATGAAGATGTTCTTCTTTCTTCTTCCATGTTTGACCTTACAAAAGGTAATTTTCATTTCGTGTTTTCACCAATCTTTTTCTATTAGTTACCAAAAAAAAAAAAAGTCATTTGAAATTTGTATTTTTTATTTGAATTACCCTAGATTTGATTTTATGAGTGTTTGTATTGGATTTTCAGGCGAGAGTATGAAATCTAGGGGTTTGTTGATTGAGAAGAAAATTGATCTTCTTGAAAGCTTGTCTGGAAGGGTAGTAATGCAAACTCTTTCTTTGATTTTACGTTATTTTTAATTCTCACAACGCAAAAAAGTAGCTCCTTCAATATGTGGGGGTGTAACAAACTGACAGTCAAATCATAGAGTTATCAGACCTGCTATTATAGTATGGATTGTTTCCTTGATGGATTCAATTAGCGATGAGAACTGAGAATATATCTTTTGGTCTACATTTAACCCTGTAACAAATCCACGCGTTTTGCAGGTCAGTAATAGGCGGTCGCGAAGATGGTTGAATGATCGTTTATTGATTGAGCTTGTTCCTCGTTTAGATGCAGAAGAAATTAGAGGCCTCTTCGCTCCACCACCATGGGGTAATAGTTTAGCTGTGAATGTCCTTGTATTTGACATTATTTATAATTTTGTTATTACAAGTATGGTTGGTCTCATTTGTAATTATATTAGAGTGTCTATTTTCTAGTTTTGGCTGACCTGATGTTTCTTTTCATTTTGACAGGTGACAGTGTGCCGGTGTCACCATTTTGCATGACAAATGTGGGGGACTGGGATATGTTTAGAAATATCGACATGGATAAAGAGGTTGCAGTTTTTGTTTTCATTTTCAAGTTGAAAAGATTCCTTATTGTGGGAAAGTGTTTTGGGTTGATTAGAGAAATGAAGTATCTGATTGATTAGTCTAGGCAGTTGAGTGAATGTGCTGTATTGGTTTACTACTTTATTGGTTTATAGTATGTCTGTGGATTTTGTATGAATTAATGCTTCATTGCATCTTACTAGTGACAGGGATGGGTACGATAATACTTGTAACATTGCTGGAAAAGTATTATACATGCTCTCAATCTGCTAGGATGTTGTTTTCATTTTTGCTGTAGGATACCATGATGAAATCCCTAAATGGTTCATCAGCAAAGAGGAAAGCTTGTGTTGATGCTGATAAGATTGCTGCTCTGAAAGCCTGGCATAGAATAGATTGTCGGACACGGGAAGCACTTAGGCGCAGTTTTCTGTCGGAACTTATTGATAGTTTTGAGGTAAATCACAGATGATGGAACTTATAAAGAAAATATTCACATTTACGGATTCTTTCTTCTTCTTCTGATAGTACAAGTACATAACTTCTATATGAGAAAAGATCAACTGTTTTTGTGTTCTCTCTTCATGTGATAAAACAAGTAGTTAGCTTTTATACGAGGAAAGATGAAATGTTTTTATGCTAGGCTCTTCTTTTTGATTGAATGCATTCTTATTAAATGTGCTAACAAGCTTATGCCTCTAGTCTTGAGCATGTCTCCTTATGGTTCGTGTCTACCAAAGGTGTGATACATGTGATTAGTGTGGGTAGCCTTCTATGGGGTGCATGTAGTGACTGCAAAAATATACTCTAAACTTTACATCAAACCCTGCACTTTGTTTTAAGACTTACTGGATCTCTTTCTATTCCAACTTCATCTTTGTCATCATCTCCTCAAATCTTGGTAATTCGTTCATAAATTTGATTTCTCAGTATGATGATGGTGCATGGCTTGACTGATATAGCGGCTTCTGGCAATATTCTGTATATGTTAATACTATGTGAATATACTTCTGAAATCTTTATTTTCATTTGGTTCTACTTTGTAATATATATGCCTACTTGACGAAGTGCGTACTTTCTTTTTGTAGATATGCATACGGTCCTTCATCGGGGAAGGTGGAGAGAAAGAAGTTCTCGTGCTAGATGTTCAAGACCCTTTCCACAGATTGTTGTTGCATGGTGTCTGTGAGGTGATTTTCTTTGTCACTCTCGGGGCATTAACTAGAGCCTGCTGATATTTAGTTTTGTCTTTCAGTGTTGAAGAAGAACATTAGAAAGTTATTTTCAGAATCTGATGTGTTTAGCATGTTTGTGGAACAGTTCTACGGCTTGGATTCACTTACTGTCACAAAGTCAAAAGAAGCAAAATCACCAAAGATGACCAAAATTGAAAAGAAACAGTTGGGTTCTGTAGAGCTTCCAAACATAACTTTGTCTTCTTTTCTGAAAATGTCCAAGGAAGGAGGAATTTGGTAAACCTGAGGTGGACAAATCACAGTTGTTCCATGTTTGTTGTAATTTTAAAACATTTAAGAGTTAGGATTCATTAGTTTTATTTATTTCTGAATGTAAAAATAAATAAATAAATCAGAACTTCATTTGTCATCCTTATAGTTACGGGGTGCAGTCACTGCAGTGTACATCTTCCTTATCTATCTGAACGTTTATGAAAATTGAATCTTAATTAGTTGGGTTAACTTGTGAGGGCTATGTGATTTTCCGGACCAAGCATTCCTGGTTGTGGTGTAAATATTTCCTGCACAGGATTCTCGTGAATTGTTGGGTAGCATACTGCTTTTTCAGGATTCTCGTGAATTATGGCCTATGGGAGCCACCAAGAAGTGACTCGGTGGAAGATTTCGTTGAGCCTCGTTCCACTATTTATTGGCTTCTATTCAGTTGTCATTGCTTAAGCCATTCTTCCCTAAGGCCATCCACTCCAACTTTTGATGACCTTTCTTGACCGGACAACGAACTCACTGGTTCGGTTTGCAACTTCCAAAGTCAACGAACACAGTCCGCAAGCATTTGTGTGCTTCAGGAGTTGCGTGCTTCAGGAGTTGCGCTTCAGCTTGTCAACCAACTCCATCTTGGAGATCAGTAAACCCTCCATATCCCATATTTCTTAGAAATGGAAAAGAAACCAGTCAAATTTTCTGTGGTAAGATTTTCACCGTATCTGTTTCAGTCTTGGACTCTTGGATCGTTTAATTTACTGTCTTCTGATATGTGTTGTTGTTTGTGGGGACGATGATGATGAATACTAGGTGGATGCATTCACAGAAGTAGCATTCATGGGAAATCCAGCAGCTGTATGTTTGTTAGAAGAAGAAAGAGACGAAGAATGGCTAAAAGCAGTTGCTATGGAATTCAATCTCTCCGAAACTTGTTACTTGACTCGTATTCATCATCACCAAGAAGCAGATGAATCCAAATCAAACCCTAGATTTCATCTTAGGTGGTTCACTCCTGTTGCTGAGGTTTATCTTTCATTCTCTACTGTTCGATACAATTTTAGTGACACACTTCTAAATTGATTTTGTAGTATGGATTATCACTCTCTACTGTTTGCTTTTTTGCTCTTTGATTTGAATTCAGATTTTACTTTGACAACCTCTTTCTGGTTTCTATTTGAATGCGAATTTGATTCTGAAGTGATTCCTTACCTCCTTTTGAGAATGGATTGGAATTTGTGAAAGACGAGTAACTGTGGTGGATGTCTTTCAAGTTGACATAGTGATACTTGTTGTAGGTCGGCAATAAGTATTTCATTTGTTATTGATAAGAGAATGTAGAGTAATAGAGAAAATGGAATTATATGCAACAAAAGGTCTCGTCTAGTTGTATGAGCTATGGCATATGATAGCCTTAACAAATGTACATGTATGCTAGAGAAATCTTTAACCTCTTTAGATGATGTTAAAAATTCAAGAGTTCAAGTCCTTTGTTTTTGTAGACGATATACTGAAGCTGTTTCTGTAGTTTAACTTTAATCAAATGATTGGTTAGTTTATGGTTGTTAATATATTGATTTTTCATGATTATCATCTCTGTTTGCAGGTCGAACTTTGTGGTCATGCAACTTTAGCTTCTGCACATGTTCTCTTCACTTCTGGTTTAGTGAAGTCGAATGTAATTGAATTCCTCACATTGTCTGGAATTTTGACTGCTAAAAAGATTCCTGGACATGGGAAGGTTGATGACGGACTGGAGGTTTTGAGTAGTACGTCAAAAGACGATTTCTCTATTGAGTTGGATTTTCCCACAATTTCGGTGATTGAATGTGAACCAAATGAAATCCCTACCATTCCTATAACCCTAAATGGTGCTTCAGTGATTAACGTAAAGAAAACATCTATCGGTGATGACCTCATTGTACTTCCTCCACCTTATTTTACTTGCGTTAATTTTGATCAAGTTTTAATAGGTACTTAACCAACTGCAATCTGTAAAAATTTAATTGCTTTTCTCAGGTCGAGCTTGCATCAGGACAGAGTGTAGCAGATTTGGAGCCGCAGTTTGATGAACTGCAGAAGTGTACAGGGAGAGGAGTCATTATTACTGGAATTTCTCCTCATGGGTCTAAATTCGATTTCTTTTCTCGGTTCTTCTGTCCAAAATTGGGTATTAACGAGGTGAAATTCTCAGCATATTTGTCTAATTCGTAGTTATAGATCATGTCAATATTTGTTATTTGACATTGGAAACTACACTCCAATAATGCTTAAGACTGATATCAAGAGACAGGCCAATAAAACTTATTGATGCCATATGAAAGTTCTGTATGGAGTGCAAACTAGGTGGAGTTACCTTTTGGTGGACTCGAAACTTCTATCACCCGCTAAGCAGAGATATCCGTGACTGCTTGACAGTAACACCACAAGAACAAAAAGAACAAACATCTCCAGTGGAATTCTTGATTTTATATTAGCCTACCAACATCTCATCTCTTCTTCTTTCATTTTTAATGATTTACTGTTCATGTTCATCCAGGATCCCGTCACTGGGAGTGTACACTGTGCCTTGGCACCCTATTGGAGCCAAAAATTGGGAAAACGTGATTTCCTTGCCTTACAAGCATCTCCGAGAGGTGGAGTGTTGGATCTTCATTTAGATGAAGAAACCCAGAGAGTAAAAATCCGTGGGAAAGCTGTTACTGTCATGGAAGGTTGTGTCTTTGCTTCATGTTGAGAGTTCAGTTCTTCCATCTTGGCTTTGTGTAATTCATGATAGAATTGTGAAATCAGCAATGGTTGTTGGGTTCTAGGTCCTGTTTTATATTTAAGGAGGTTTTGCAGTGAAACTTCCATTGGGTATTGATTGTTAAAAACATATGGACATTGGACGGAAATCTTTTTAATACCTGTTTGTATTGAAGTTCTTGGATCATCATATGAACGAACCCAGATTGAACTTCGACTTCCCTTGTAGGATTAACCCAAACTCAAATTCTCTGCACACCTTAGTTGCACCAATAAATAAAGTTTATCGTCTCTGTAACATGATGCTTCGGCTTATGGGTTGTTCATCAGCAAGCTGATAACTTCTATTATAATTGTGCGATCTTATGGTATATTTATGAAAAACTTTCTTAGAGCAACTGCAGTAGCGAGTTGCTATAAAGCCAAATAGCTAAGTGTTGAATTACGAGTCTGATGGTCAGGTTACATGAGATAGTGAAGTGTGTGTGCACATGGTTGTGTAAATTATAGGGGTTATTTGGTTTTTGGTACTAAGATTTTGACCAAAAACTAGCTTTGGTCTAACATTTGTCCAGCCTTTGCGTTTGGTTAAGTGTAGTTTTAATTAATTGACCCATTTATATTATATGAACCGTCCATCCAAGCCATTCATCCACGGCTAAAATATTTCAACATAAAAATTAAGACTAAAATATCCTCTTCCTTCACCTCCCGAGTCCCCACGACCAATCTTTCTCACCAGTCTCTAAAAGCAACCATACTTGACTAAACCTTCACTCGATCACCATCGAAGACATATATCATTACTGCCAAGAACAGCTCCATCAACTCAACGGCTTTCATCTCAGAACCAATCAACAACAACATCCATCACCGTTGTGTTCAACCTATTCTCTGTGTTCAATCTATTCTCTGTTGTTAAACCATGGTTGCATCATCACCAGGTAGGGGCTCTGATTTTAGGGTTTAACTGAATTCAGTAAAATATTTTTTTTAAATCATTTATTTCTTCAATTTGGGGTCTTAGATTTGTTATTTCTTTTGTTAAATTGTTGTTTGGTATGGAAAATGGATTGGATTGGATTCAATTGAAATTGGATTGAAAAATTAGGTTAACCTCTGTAATTTTATTGGAGTAGGAAGGAATTGTTGCTATTAGGCTTGGTGAAATAATTTCTAGGGTTTTGTTAGAAATCGGATCTAAGAGGAAAATGAAATTCATTCACCAAAAGTCTATGTAGTGAGAATAACATCATCATTGTAATTGTAATGGGTATACTGGGTTCAGTTAACATCAGAATTGTAATTGTAATGGGTATACTGTAATATATAGATTTGGATTTGGTTATGAATTTTGAGTTTACTGTTTTGATTGGGTTCAGTTAACTCAAAAGATATCAAATAAAGGAATCAAGTAAATCTTGAATAACACCGTGTACTTCTCAATGGGTGTTTTAATTTCGCTTAAACTCTAAATAGCATCGTTGATATACTTATTTTCTTTCGGTGGTTGCAGTGGTGGTTGTGAATCTTGTAACGGTGGTTGCAGTGGCAAGTGAAAAGAGGAACAGAGAAGGTGATGCCAGCGGCGGTAGGAGAAGGAAGAGAAGGGTTCCCACACTTATTATGTAAAATGTTATGAAATTGAAAGACATAATAGTAAACTCGATTAATAATTGTATTTGCTTTTCTTTTTTCTTTTTCTTTTTATAATTTCAAAACAGAAGTCAAGATTTAACCTGGTCAATCCAAGTCAACGTTGATCTTTAGACCAAACGCAAAGGCTGGACAAATGTTAGATCAAATTCAGGTTTTGGTCCAAATCTGAGTACCAAAAACCAAATAACCCAAACTATAGTCTGAGTTCATATGTTTGTTTAATGTAGAAATGGTGTATAATAATTTGTGAACAATATTTAGATATATTTAGGGCATTGTTGTAACTGTGCATATCAATCTATACTCTTTAATTCACTCTCTCAATTTCCACATGGTATCAGAGCTCAAGAGCGAGAGAAGAGAAAACCCATCTTAGTTTCATTCTTTAGCTTGATCTACCGTTGCTTCCATCTGCGATTAAAATACTGAAGTTAAATCCTAAAACTCTTTTAAAGAAGCTACAAACTGATGTTTTTGAAGAACTTGTGGCTATTTGTAAGTTGGTTTCTACTTTGAAGTTTGTCTTTGTTGTTGAGTTAAAAGTAGATCTATAACTAGTACTTCTGAGAATAGTAGTTCACTTAACCCTAAGAGTTCAACATCTCTAGACTTTTCTCATAATGATAGTATGAATGTCAAGATGATATATTCTAAGTTGGATGATAACAACTATCTTGTTTGGTCTCATTGAGTGAAACTTTACATCACTGGTAGAGGAAAGATTGGGTATTTAACTGGTAGCAAAGCATTTCCAGCAACCAAGACCCCACTTATGAGACTTTGGTGGAAGAAAATTCCCTAATAATGAGTTGGTTATTTTCTATGTATCCTGATCTAGAGAGTAGTTTTATGCGCCTAATCACTGCAAAAAGAACTGTGGGATGAAGTTGCTCAGATTTTGTGGTGAGTGGTGATGCTACACAAATCTATGATTTGAATCGTCGAGTTATATAGACACGACAAAATAATAGACTCTTGTCGATCTACTATAATGCTCTTCAAACTTTATGAAAAGAACTTGATTTACTCCAGCCAGGCGACATGGAGTATGTAGCTGACACCATCAATTTGCAGAAAAGAATTTAAAATGGCCAAATCATTGAGTTCCTTGCTGGTCTAGACTCTGATTTTGACCCCATCAGGATTCAAATATTGGGAAGGAGCCATTGCCGACTCTTAGAAGAGTTTATGGAATTGTAAAATCTGAAGAACTTCGCAGAGGTGTTATGACATCTCCTCTATCTCAAGAAAGTTCAAAATTGAAAACTGTTACCACCTTTAATCATACTCCAACAGTCACACCAGAAATCCTGACAAAGAAAGACTTGATATATTATGACTATTGTAACAAGAAAAGACATATCAGTGAGACATGCTTCAAGCTCAATGGGCGTCCACGATGGCAGTATGTTGATAGAAGATGGGCTTCTCTAGTGGAAATGTTGGAGGAAGAAGATGACGTCATAATGGTGTCCCAAGAGCATACCACACAACTGATGAGGAGGAGTTTCCATCTACATCAACCAGCGTTTTTTCTCAACCATCTCAAGCTCAAATTGAGCAAATGATAAAAGAGTATGCTCGAATGTTGTCTTCCAATGAGAAATCAGTTGGATCTACTTCTATGACTCAATCAGGTTACAAAGGCACCTTTAGTAATGCAGATATATTTACATGTGATAAACCTAAGGATCCTTGGATTGTCGATAGTGGAGCAACTGATCACATGTCTTCCAAGTCTAAAATGTTTTCCACCTACAATCCCAATTCCAGTAAACCTTGTATATTGACTGTTGGTGGGTCTCCAACTATTGTTTCTGTTGAAGGGAACATTCCAATAACTATCTACATGTACCTTTCTATGGTGGTGTTACATGTCCCGAATCTCTCATGAAATCTCTTTTCCCTCATTCAGATAACTAAAGCATTACAGTTTTGTGTTACCTTCTTTGAAACACATTGTGTTTTCAGGATATTCGCACTGGGAAGACCATTAGTTATGGTAAGGAGAGAGGGAGTCTTTATTACCTGGAATTATAAGAGACAGAACAACAGAGCAGCACAAGAGCCTACAAATCAACTAGTGCATCTAGTTCTGAAGAGCAAGTCTACTATGGCATAAACGATTAGAACATCCTTCTTTGGGGTATTTATAAAGGTTTTTCCCTAACTTGTTTTCATAACTTGATATATCTAAATTTCATTGTGGAACATGTGATCTAGCTAAACATCGCCATGTCCCTCATCCGTTAAAGAATGAATAAAAGTTTATCTCCCTTTTCTATTGTACATATTGATGTTTGGGGTCCTTCACGTGTCACTAATGCTTGTGGTTTTCGTTGGTTTGTTACTTTTATTGATGATTACTCACTAGTCTCTTGGGTTTACTTATTGAAAAATAAGAACAATATTCACGCTGTCTTCAAGAACTTTAACAAGTTTGTTCTTACCCAGTTTGACTGAATAATTCAGGTGTTAAGATCTAATAGGGTGGTGAGTATCTAAATCAAGGTCTTTCCTCTTACCTCTCCACATAAGAGATTGTCCACCAAACTTGTTTTACTGATACCCCTCAGCAAAATAGAGTTGATGAGCGAAAAAATAGTCATCTACTGGAAATCACTAATGTTTGTTGTTCCAAATGAATTTTCCAAAAAGGTATTGGCGTGATACTGTCCTTAATGCAGCACAACTGATTAACAAGATTCCTTCCCGGGTTCTGAATTTTCAGATACCCAGTGTTGTTCTTTCTCTTGGCCTTTCACGTATCTTAGATCCCCTTTCCAATTAAAATTATTGGATGTGTTTGTTATGTTCATGTTCATAAACAAGATATGCGATAATTGGATCCAAGAGTTCTCAAGTGTGTTTTCTTGGGGTTTTCATCTACTCAGAAAGGATACAGATGTTGTCATCCTCCTACAGGAAAGATCTATGTACATATGGATGTAACCTTTTGTGAAGATCAGTCCTATTTTTCAGGGCATTCAGAGGATTCTCTTCAGGGGGTAACATGGTACATATTGTGAAGATCAACCTTGGTTTGATATTTCTGGTTCAATACCTAAGGAAAGTGATACTCCCAAACATCTAATTATTTCGCAACTTCAGGTTTACAAACGAAAAGACAAGGCTCTTCAGGAAGCGAAACTAGAACCTCCTTCAGTTCCGGCTGGGATAACCGCAAGAGCTAATGAAGATGATATTTCAGCTGATAGGTGTAGATTCAGCTGGGGATTCCATAAATATTGTGTAATATGGTATCCTACTTGCATACGTAAACCTCAAACTCGATATGGGGATTCTACAAATCATCCAATCTATAACTTTGTATCTTTTCACCGTCTGTCACCCTCTTATGTTTCTTTTCCAAACAAATTATCATATGTTATAATTCTTACAAGGGTTAAATACGTTCTTGATGATCCAAAGTGGAAACAAGATATGATAGAAGAAAAGAAAGCTCGAAAAGTGAATTACACATGATACGCGGTCGAGCTACCAGAAGGAAAGAAAACTATCGGCTGCAAGTGGGTATTCACTGTTAAGTACAACTCTAATGCGACTATTGAAATATACAAAGCAATATTAGTATCCAAGGTATATACTCAGACTAATGGAATTAACTATCAAGAAACCTTTTCTTTTATTGCTAATGTTAGAGCATTGCTCAGTCGAACTCGCATGCGTTTCTATGTCAAGCATGTTTGTTAATGTTAGTAATCAAAACTATAAGTCTTAATTTCTAGTCTATTATAGCTAAGTCTCAAACTAAGATAGAAAGTGTAGTTGAGCTCAAGGACTTCATGGCGATTCATCATACAAGTAGAAGAACTACTCAAGGAACCGGTGGAACTTCTCGACAAAAAGGTATGTGAAGACTTGAACTTATCTATCACTCAAAAGTCTATCTACTCTATCTCCTACTCTTTGAGACAAGAAGTCGTACGCTATATATATAGACTTGGATTATATACATTTGGTATTTTGAACCGAGTATACCTCGCCTATCTATATCTCAAAATATGTGTTGGTAAGCTTTTCGCTTCGATCAAGTTTATCTTTACCATGTGACGAAAGTCATGATATGTTTCAATGATCTTGAAAATTTCTTTGACGAGAAATGGTGTAACAACTATATAACGTCCTCTAAGAATGTTTCAATGATTGAAATAAGAGTTTAGATTACATAACCAATGGTGGTGATACGTATTGATCTCTATACCTTGGTAGATATTACTATAAAGGCGGAATTCAGAATAATAATAGACGAGAAACTTAGAAAACAGAACACAAGTAGTAATTCGAAGAAAATATCTTCTCTAGATTATGAACAAGAAAAAAATTACAACTCTCTCTTTGTTACGCTCACAATCTCTCCAAACATTGGATCAACCTTAAACTGTTTGCTAGCTTGCACAAGTATTGTTCCAAGCTTCTCCTAGGTTTTTTATGCCTAATATCTGTGTCTCTAGGTGCGTCAATATCAAGAACACACTCTAGATGTTTAGTTATGAGCTAAACATCCCTATTTATAGGTTTGGTTTGGTTTCCCAAACGTCTTAGGAATCTATTTCCTTTTGTAGGACTAATTCCCTTTCTAGGTATATTACCTAAACTAAGAATACTTCTCAAACAATACTCCTTCCTAAACTAGGAATTTATCCTAAACAAGGAATCCTTCCTAATATAAGATTTCATCCTCAATTCGTCTTGAGGATTACTAGTTACCGGTGAAAGGAAGATACACATGTATCATGCGCCCCCCCCCCCCCTCAAGAACTTGAACTCCCGTGAAAGTTATATTTGTAGTTAGGGAACTCCTGAGTTCCTTTCACCCTGCTGAACCATTTCTCCTTGCCGGGAACTTGACTTTTACTTCCAATTAGAAAAGCGTCCTTATCTTCTTGTCTTGTCTTAGTCACTCTTCGCTCCGTAATGCAATACTCCTCGAGTGGTTCTTCTCTATCAAACCACAAGTCTTCCACATGTGGCAAGATCATCTTGTCATGTCCAACATCATCTAGTAATGGTGGTTCAAACATACTTAACCTTCTTAGGTGTTCTTGTTGTTGTTTGGTAATGTCTACCAAACTAACTCTAATCAGCTTCTCGTCAAGAGAATGGATCACAAGGAGGATGAAATTTGTACTAGCATTCACCAACCGCTTAGCCTGAGTGGTTGTAATCAAGCTTGCTCCCTCAATAGGAGAGTCAATAGCTCGTATTACAAAAGTTTTCTCATCTTTGGTAAATGTAAAACCGAATCTCGATCCCATAAGTAAGGACTACCAAGTACAACTTGACAAACATCCAATGGAACCACGTTGCATGTAACCTCGTCAATGTATGACTCATCAAAAGCAAACTTGAACGTGCACTGTTCTGCAACCTGTAGACCACCTTCCTTTTGAAGCCACTCTAAAGGATAGGGTTTCGGATGTTTGAAAGTTTTCAAAACCAACTTTTCTACCAAATAATGTGAAAGTAAATTCTTTTGACTTCCCGGCTCAATAACAACATCTATTAGTGTTGTCTTAACCTTCATCTCAACTGTGAAGAGTCGTTCCCTAGTATCGTCCTCCATAAGTTCTTCTACGCCTCCTGCCATTAGAGAGAGCTTTTGATTAGGTTCTGTTAGTCCTTTGACTTCTTTTGGAACTTGTGTGACTAGTGTTGCCATCATGGCTTCTTTATTTAGTAACCCTTTTGTTTTTAGATTAGGATACTTCATCCAACACTTATCAAAAACATGCCCTGTTTGTTTGCAATGATTACAAACTAAACCTTCTCGGTCGTTAGACTTCCCTTTCTCTTTTCTCATTTCATCTCCTTTAGCGACGAAACTTCCAGACTTTCCCTTGACGTTTTCCTCAACATCAGTTTTCTTAATCCTACCTTCAATGACATTAGCTTTTATACTTGCTTCGGAGATAATATCCACCGAAAACATCTTCAACTCCTCCCGTTTATACTCATGGAACCCGGAAATATACTTCATATAGATAGCATGATCTTCCAAGTATAAATCCAAAACCATAGCTTGATCTGAAATTCTGAAGTATATTCTTGTATGGTTTGGTTGTATGATTGCTTCAAGTTGAACCACATGAAATATCTCCCCTCAAGGTAGCCAACCGGATAAAATTGTTTCCTTACAACTGCCTTGAATCTTTTCTACCAAAATGCTCCTTTACCTAGGTTTTGTCTTTGATAAGCTTTCCACCATGTTAGAGCATGCTTTTGTAGCTTCAATGCCGCCAAAGCAATCTTTTTCTTTGAACCATATTCAAAGAAAGAAAAATACGTCCCTAGAAGTTCAATCCAATCGTCCAATTTTTCTACATCGACACTCCCATCGTAAAGTGGAATATCAACACGAAAATCATTTCATATTCTTACTATGAGGTTTAGTTGATGTAGAACTTTTAAGAAGATCACTTTTCTTCTTATCTTCATCCTCATCTACTTCCCCTTCTTCCTCTTCTTCTTCTTCTGAATCGTCTTCTTCCGAATCATCTTTTTCCGAAGCTTCAGGTGTAGGTTTAATGTTTTTCTTTGTCTTCAGCTTGAGTGTATGAGAAGGAATACATTCACTCAGCTCCTGAAGGGTAACTTGAATAGACTTCATGTCTGTTTGCAGCGTAGCCACCTTTTATTTCATAGTTTGTGGTCACCATCTGACTTTGTCATCCTTGATCCCCTTGTTTTCTTAACATCCTCTAACTTCTCGAGTACCTCACCAAGCTTTATTTATAGAGATCTAGTGAAAACCATAAACCACGGGGATCCACCCTAGAAACTAACCTTGCTCGTGATGCCAACTTGATACGTATTAATCTCTATACCTTGGTAGTTATTACTATAAAGGCGGAATTCAGAATAATAATAGATGAGAAACTTAGAAAACAGAACACAAGAAGTAATTCGAAAAAAATATCTTCTCTAGATTATGAAAAAGAAAACAATTACAATTCTCTCTTTGTTACGCTCACAATCTCTCTAAACAGTGGATCAACCTTAAACTGTTTGCTAGCTTGCACAAGTATTGTTCCAAGCTTCTCTTAGGTTTTCTGTGCCTAGTATCTGTGTGACTAGGTGCGTCAATATCAAGAACACACTCTAGATCTTTAGTTATGAGCTAAACATCCCTATTTATAGGTTTGGTTTGGTTTCCCAAACCTCTTAGGAATCTATTTCCTTTTGTAGGACTAATTCCCTTTCTAGGTATATTACCTAAACTAAGAATACTGCTCAAAAAATACTCCTTCCTAAACTAGGAATTTATCCTAAACAAGGAATCTTTCCTAATATAGGATTCCATCCTCAATTCGTCTTGAGGATTACTAGTTCCCGAGGAAAGGAAGATACACATGTACCAGGTGGACATAAGCATTATTGTGGAAACACATTTATGTATAAGTCTTATTCCTTGAACCAAAGTTTGCGAACTTTGTTGATGAAGAGAACCGGAAGAACGGCGTGAGCCAAGTCCGCGAACTCAGTCCCTGAACTGCCGAAGTTCTCAAACCCGAGAATTTATGCTGGAGTTGACAAACTACTTATGTGAAGCTAAGTCCGCGCACCCAGTTTGCGAACCGTCGAAGTTCTCATACCCGAGAATTTCTGCTGGAGTTTGTAAACTCTGCCCGGTAACTGATAGGTGTCTAAAACACCTAATTTTATATCTAGTATTTATGCTTTCTTTGCTATTTTTTCTTGTAAATTATGTATCTTATTTTGAATTTGAGTTATTAGGTATTTTGGAGTCGTTTTGAGCAAAATAAGGAGAAAACGTCCATTTGGAGCGTAAAGGAAACAAAGTCAATTTACTGGCGAGTTATACTTGGAGAAGACTAAGGTGCGCGAGAAGGAGGTGAAGAATGAACTGCCAGTTCCTCAAAACTGACAGTGGAGTTGAGAAAGGAATTAAGCCGTCGGTTCTCTGAACCGAAAATCCATGTTTGAGTTGGTCACTGGGTATCCCTTATCTACTTTACCTGGGTGGTTATATCCAACCTCATTTCCTACACCAAACCTAAAAATCATAGAAAATTCATATCTCTTCATCTGTTGTTATTTTTCCATATTGGTCTGAACAATGGTGGCATCATAATTGAGAGGAGAGGTTCTGTATTGAGTAAAACCAGAGATGGTTCTGCTACCGGTAAAGATTAAAGGGTGAAGCTGGATTTCTGAGATTGAGAAGATGTTGTTGCTGAATAGAGAGTTTAAGAATCATAAGATGGAACTGATGATGAAATACAAGCAATTGAGGAAAAAACTGAGTTGTTGTCGCTCAGTTGATGACAGAGATCGAGAAGAAGTTAGGGTTTGCATTTTAATAAAATCGATTGAAGAATCTGGTGATGATTTTGACGGATTTCAGAGATTGGGGTTTGTGGAGATTAAGAGAAAGACATGTTTCTGAGATCGATGGAGTTGATAGGTGTGTTGCTGCAATTCGATTGAGATAAAATGGGTTTGAGTGAGATTTCAGAGGGGTTAGAGTTTGAACCAGAGAAGCTGAAATTGCAGGTGGTGGTTTGAGGATCTGTTCTGATGAGAGCGGAGAGTGCTTCTGGGATTCGAAGCTGAATTAGAATGGGTATGAGAGCTGGATTGGCAGGATGAAGTGATGTTGATTGTCATGGTCTGTGATGTTCAAAGAGAGAAGGTTGATCGTTGCGGCTATGATGGTGTTGGTGGTGGCACTGAGATTGCAGATTTGGTAGTGTTGATAATGGTGGATATTTTCGAAGGGGTCTTGTTAACTTACTGCAGTCAACAAAGAGATAGAGATGGAACAGGTGATGGATTCTTTCGAGTTTGAAATGGTAGATGCAGGCAGTAATAGAATGAGATCGGTGACTCTGTGGTTAGCTGAGATATTGCATGTATAGAATGCTGCGTCGCAGTTGAGGATGTTCTTGCAGCTCATATGGAACTGGTGCTGCAGTTGGCCATGGACTGAGATAATGAAACTGAGAGAAAATGGTGATGCAAGGAAGATGAGTTGCAGGTGCAAGTGCAATTCCAGTTGGGAGATGGAATTGGCAGTGGTTAGCAATTACATGAGGAGCTGCTGCTGTTGTCTCATATGCTGAATCTATAATGATGGTGAGTAAATGAGGATTGGTCTGCAATGGGTACTGTGTGAGTGTGTTTTCAAGGGTGAAACAGTGGTTTGTATGGCTGTGAAATATTTGGACTGCAAGCAAGTAGTTGTTGGCTAGAATGGTTGTTAACCAGCAAGAAAGGAGAATGTGTTGGCTGCAACAGTGCAGTTCAAGGAGGAAAGGCTGAGCTGGTGGTTGCAACTGAGATGGAAAGAAGAATAAGGAGATGAGTTGATTGCAGTCAAGCCGAGCTGAAATAGGACCAAGAATGGAAGTCAGTAGGAAACTGTTGTGGATAATGAGCTGAAATGGTATGGGTCAAGGATGTATGCAGTGGTTGATTGAACTATGAGCTGGTAATGAAGCTACAGTTGGTTCCCAGCATGAGGAAGTGCAAGCGGTGGCTGAGTTGCACGGTATTGCATTTCTGAAGTGTGCAGTGCTGCAAAGGAGATAAACTGGTGAGATGGAGCAGCAATGTGAGCTGACGAGTTGTGTGGTGATTTGGTGGAACTTGGAACTGAGCTGAGATCGAGAAAGACATGTGCTGCAGCTGTGATAAGAGTGTGCGGTATTATGGGGAGTGGATGTGGATGAGATGATTGCAGTTGAAGCTAGAGGAAGATGGCAGTGAAGATATGGATTGAGAGATTGGTTAGGGTCTGTGAATGAATTAAAATTACAGGGAAGAAGTGATGCTGTGAAGAGCCAAGAGAAGCAACAGTGGGTGCAGATGAAGCTGGAAGTGAAGCAGTGATGCACAATCATTGTGCAGCAACAGCTCTGGCCTGTGCAAAGTGGCATGCAATTGTAGCCTGAACCAAGTCAGTGAGTTAGCTTCTTACTCAGGTCTGACTAGGCTCATCACTGACATCACTGAGTTGAGTCTCTGATTCGGTTTGACTTCCCGAGTCGACTCGTTGACCCGACCGATTCAGGCCGTTGACCGGTGATCGGGCGGACTTTTGCCGGTCACCTGAACCAACTTTCGGCGACTTTTCCGACCCACTTTTCGGCGACTTTTCGCGAGAGTTTTCTACACGGGTTTTTATGACTTTTGGCCACGCGGATTTCATCTAATGGTTTGAATTTTGACCTAATTTTGGGAAGCAAAGGGATATAAAAGGAAACTTCTACAAACTTTTGGGATTATTAGTTTTATATTATCTTTTTGGAGCTTTGGAGAAAACTATTCTAGGGTTTTCTTTGCTTTCATCTTCTTTATTATTTTTATTGATCATGATGATGAATGAACTCCATTATTATGAGTAACTAAATACACTTGTTGGTTATGGGATAAAAGTTGATTTCTCAATGCATGTTATTTGATTCTATGGATTAGTTTTGTCTCAACTTTATTGTTTATGATTCATGGTTTATAGTGTTTTAGGATTTGATTGTTTGATTGGTTGAGTCCGGAATCAATCCGATTTGCTTTCATCTCTAGAGCTATATTAGGGTTTTCAATACGTAAAAGTTGTTTGTCCCTGATTTTAAGTAGCATAATTGTGGTTAGTGCTTGTAGTGATAGATCCTACTAGTCACATATGAATCATAACCTTGGTTAAAACAAATTAGTGCTCTTACACGTTTGTTTGCTTTGATTAGTCTTATTCCATAAATCTTAAAGCTTTTAGGGAGTTAAACTTAATTGTGCTTTTACACTTTGGGTTGCTTTCTAGGAAGAATTCACATATGCATCTTTTAATGTGGTTGTGATGAAAATAGGGAATTAGCGGGATACTCTTGCGATCAAGGTATTCTAGGACTTTTAATAAATAAGAGATTAAATTATCAATTCTATTCAATGATGAAAAATACATGCTTGTGAATGATACTATCCCATGACCAATATCTTCTCCTTATTGATTATTCCATATTTACTTTGCTTTACTTTATTTTATTTGATTTGCTAAAACAAAAACCCCCGGTTATCTTAGAAACCGAAAATTGCATAACAACAAAGGCCTCCCTGTGGATACGAACTCTTTCCTACCACTTTCTACATTATTGTAGTTGAGTAAGGAAGTGAAATTATATTTGTCGATTGACAACCGATCAAATTTTGGCGCGCTGCCGGGGAGGCATCGGCTTGTTATTAAGTTTTTAGTTTCTTTTCAGTATTTTTGCTTCCATATTTGCTTTTTGTTTCTTGTCTTGTTTCTTACTTGTTTGTGAGAATTGTTTTCAGGTACCTAATCCCTGGCTTCTAAAGATTGGAACTATCCAAGGTGCGGAATAGCCACTCGAAGAGGCACAATACTCCAACCAAGTCAAGGTACAACGGAAGAACAAGAGCTAGCAGTGGAAGAAGAGTTACAACAAGAGGTACCGGTTGAACAAGAACCACCTTTTGAAGAAGAAGAAGAAAATGGGTGATGCAAATCGTACACTCAAGGACTTGGCTTCTCACAAGTTGGATACACAACAAGGGTGTATTCAATCAAATTCTACTTTTGAGATCAAGCCGGGGTTGCTTAGAGAATTACCAAAGTTCCATGGCATGGTGAATGAAGACCCAAACAAGCATCTTATGGACTTCCACACCATTGTCACGGCCATGCTTCCAGCGGATGTTGAAGCGGATGGTGCAATGTTGAAAGTTTTTCGATTCTCTTTGATGGATAATGCTAAGGATTGGTTGTGTTATTTACCTCCCGGAAGTATCACAACATGGAATGGGTTGAAGAAACTCTTTCTAGAGAGGTATTTTCCAGCATCCAAGGCTACTCAAATTCGCAAGAGATTTGCGGGATGAAGCAAAATGTGGGAGAATCCTTTATGAATGTTGGGAACGATACAAGAGATTGGTGGCAAGCTGTCCTCACCATCAATTCAGCGATGCAATGATCATCCAATACTTCTATGAAGGACTCAATTCAAGTGATAGGAATCTTCTTGACGCTGCGGGTGGTGGTGCACTAGTGAACAAAACGGTGGCACAAGCTAGAGAGTTGATTGAGAACATGGCAGCAAACTCCCAACAATTCTTGAGTCGTGGTTCGGACGTGCTCTTAAGGAGAGTAAATGAAGTGAGCGAGGTAGAGGAACTTCGTCAACAAATGGGTAACGTGACAGCAATGTTGCAACAAGTTGCAGCCGCGGTGATACCAAGTTCTTCTCAAGGGTATGAAGACTCCAATGAACAAGCTAATGTGATCTTCCCAAATCAGCAAAGACGGTATGATCCCTACTCCAACACTTACAATCCGGGATGGAGAGACCACCCCAATTTTAGCTATGCCAACAAGCAAGGAGCGGTTCAACAACCTACTTTCAACCGTCCAAGTGGATTTCAACCACAACAACAACAATTTCAGCAACCACAACAATCAATGCAAGGTCAAGGTTCGGATATTGATGCAAAACTTCAAAAGATGATGCAAGGCATTGGTACCATGTTTCAAGAGAGCCAACAAGAGACTAAGAGCGCTATTAAGGAGTTGCAGACACAAATGGGATCCATGGCGATTGAGATAAACAAATTGAAAGCACAAAATAGTGGGAAACTCCCTTCTCAACCTATTAACCCAACAGAGGGTGTCAATGCAATTACGTTGAGAAGCGGTACACAACTTGTGCAACCCGAAGTTACTGATTCGGGCAAGGTGGAAACACCCAAGGAGCCGGTGTTGGAGGAAAAGAGGGATGAAATTCCCCAAACAACCGAGGTACCGATTCCTAACTCTAAAACTCCTATTCCTACTTATGTTCCTCTTACCTTACCTTTCGCAGATTTGCAAAGTCCAAAATGGAGGAACTAGAAAAGGAGATTTTGGACGTGTTAAGGAAGATTCATGTGAACATACCCCTCATAGATGCTATAAAGCAAATGCCAAAGTATGCAAAGGTGTTAAAGGACTTGTGTACCAATAAGAAAAAGCTCCAAGGTAATGAAGTGCTAAGTGTGGGAGAGAATGCTTCGGCAATCTTACAACATAAACTCCCACTGAAATGCAAGGATCCGGGTAGCTTTGACATTCCCGTCACTATTGGTAACACTACATTTAACAAAGCAATGTTAGATTTAGGTGCATCCGTTAATGTTATGCCTGCGTCCATATATAATTCACTTGATCTTGGTCCTCTTAAAAAGTCTGGAATTGTTTTGCAATTAGCCGATCGCTCTAATGTTTACCCAATGGGTATTGTTGAGGATGTTCTTGTGCAGGTTAATCAACTTGTATTTCCAGCTGACTTTTGTGTGTTAGAGATGAATGAAGGTTCACCGGACTCATCTCTTCCATTGCTACTTGGGCGTCCCTTCATGAAAACGGCGAAAACCATTATTGATGTGGATAAGGGAACGCTAACTATGGAGTTTGATGGAGAAATAATACGTTTCAACATTTTTGAGACGATGAGATATCCTAGTGACGTCCACTCTTGTTTCTCTATTGATGTTATGGATACATTAGCACAACAAGTGTTTGAATTGAATGGTGGCGATGCTTTGGAAACCGTTTTAACTACATCCATGGATAATGGTGTAGAGTGTGGTAATGAAGTCAAGGAAGCCCTTGGTGATCTTAGTTCACTACAAGGATGCCCGGAAACTCATAATATCTCTTTTATTTCTTTACCATGCAGTGATGAAAAACTTTTACCATCTATTGTTAAATCTCCAAAATTAGAATTGAAACCTCTTCCAAGTCACTTAAAGTACTTGTACTTGGGTGACAAGGAAGAGTTACCTGTGATTGTTTCTAACGAGCTTAGTGAATTACAGGAGCAACAACTTCTAAGGGTGCTAAGGAAGTACAAGACGGCCATTGGATGGACAATCGCTGATATCAAGGGTATAAGCCCTGCCGTTTGTATGCATAAGATTCGTTTGGAGGATGATGCAAAGCCTACAAGGGAAGCGCAACGTCGTTTGAACCCTCCCATGATGGAAGTTGTGAAAAAGGAGATACTCAAGCTTTTGGAAGTGGGTGTTATATACCCCATATCCGACAGCAAGTGGGTAAGCCCGGTACAAGTAGTACCAAAGAAATCAGGTGTGACGGTAGTGGAGAATGATAAGAATGAACTTGTCCCAACTCGTGTGCAAACCGGTTGGAGGGTTTATTGATTATAGGAAATTGAATGCCACTACTAGAAAAGATCACTTTCCTTTACCTTTTATTGATCAAATGCTTGAACGTTTAGCTGGACACTCTTACTATTGCTTCCTTGATGGCTATTCAGGTTATAATCAGATTGTGATAGCACCGGAGGACCAAGAGAAAACCACTTTCACTTGTCCTTTCGGTACTTTTGCTTATAGAAGGATGCCTTTTGGCTTGTGCAATGCTCCAGCTACTTTCCAAAGGTGTATGGTGAGTATCTTTTCAGAATATGTTGAAAACATAATCGAAGTGTTCATGGACGATTTTAGTGTCTTTGGTGACTCATTTGACCTTTGCTTGGATAACTTGTCTTTAATCCTTGAACGATGTGTTGAAACAAACCTTGTGCTAAATTGGGAGAAGCGCCATTTTATGGTAACTCATGGCATAGTTTTAGGCCATGTAATATCTTCTAAAGGCTTGGAAGTTGATAAATCTAAGATTGACCTTATTCGTGCTCTAACCCCTCCTACTACGGTGAGGGAGATACGTTCTTTTCTTGGACACGCAGGTTTTTATCGTAGGTTCATCAAGGACTTTTCCAAGATAGCATCACCACTTTGTAACTTATTGCAAAAGGATGTGGTTTTTAACTTTGATGAAAAGTGTATGGAGGCATTCAATCGCTTGAAAGAGCTTTTGATTTCATCCGCTATCATTAAACCACCGGATTGGAGCAAGCCTTTTGAGCTCATGTGTGATGCAAGTGACTACGCGGTTGGTGCGGTGCTTGGGCAGCGTGTGGGGAAGTTTCCTCATGCCATTTATTATGCTTCTAGAACGTTAAATGAGGCCCAAAAAAACTACACAACCACTGAAAAAGAGTTATTGGCCATTGTTTTTGCTTTAAAAAAATTTCGCTCTTACCTAATTGGTACAAAAGTTGTTGTCTTTTCTGATCATGCAACACTTATATACTTGCTTACAAAGAAAGAGGCGAAACCGAGGCTCATACGATGGATTTTTCTCTTGCAAGAGTTTGATCTTGAAATCAAAGACAAGAAAGGAATTGAGAACACCGTTGCGGATCATTTGAGCCGACTTGATGTGGACAAGGAAGTTATCCCATTGCGTGAAAGCTTCCCGGATGAGCAACTATTCTCAATTGCCCTTGGAGAACCATGGTATGCGGATATTGTTAATTACTTAGTTTCTAAACAAATACCAAAGGACTTGTCTCGTGCTGAGAGGGACAAACTTAAAAGGTTAGGTAACCAATACATATGGGATGACCCTTATTTGTGGAAACAAGGTAGTGACCAAGTATTACGTAGGTGCATTCCCGAATATGAATTTAACTATATGTTGTCTTTTTGTCACTCTTATGCTTGAGGAAGACATTTTGGGAGTAAGAAAACCGCTCACAAGGTGCTTGAAAGCGGTTTCTATTGGCCAACCTTGTTTAAGGATGCACATAAATTTTGCACAACTTGTGATAGGTGCCAAAGAACAGGCAATCTAGGTGCTCGAAATCAAATGCCACAAACTTTTATTCAATTTATTGAAGTGTTTGATATATGGGGTATTGATTTTATGGGTCCTTTTGTCAACTCTCATGGGAATTTTTACATCTTACTTTCTGTTGATTATGTGTCGAAATGGGTGGAAGCTAAGGCCACCCCAACTAATGATTCTAAAGTGGTTTCAGATTTTGTGCAAGCAAATATTTTTGCAAGGTTTGGAATTCCAAGGGCCGTAATTAGCGATGGAGGTTCTCACTTCAAAAACAGGTTCTTGCAAAGCTTGTTAAGGAAGTACAATGTGTCGCATAAGATTGCAACACCTTATCATCCACAAACCGAAGTTTCCAACCGAGAGGTGAAGTCCATACTTGAAAATACGGTGAATCCAACAAGGAAGGATTGGAGCATGCGACTTAATGATGCTTTGTGGGCCTATAGAACCGCATACAAGACACCTATTGGGATGTCTCCTTTTAGGCTTATGTATGGTAAACCTTGTCACTTACCCGTGGAGATTGAGCATAAAGCGTTTTGAGCTATCAAGCAATGCAATATGGAGATGGATGGGGTTGGAAATAAAAGGAAGTTACAAATCCAAGAGCTAGAGGAGCTTCGCAATGATGCATTTGAAAGCTCACGCATTTACAAGGAGAAAACTAAAGCATTTCATGATAATATGATTTCTAGAAAACAATTTTGTGTTGGGCAGAAAGTTCTTTTGTTTAATTCTCACTTGCAATTATTTCCGGGTAAATTAAGGTCACGATGGATTGGACCTTTTATTGTTACTAATGTGTTTTCTCATGGTGCAGTCGAAATTCGTAGTATTGCTACAGGAAAGGAGTTTAAAGTTAATGGGCACCGGTTGAAACCATACTATGAGAAATTCTCTTCCGAAGTGGTGGAAGGAGTTAATTTTGTGGATGCACTCCCTCTGGAGGAGTCATAGAAAGCAAGGAGAGAGTCGGGCTGACGACTTTAAACCAAGCGATAAGTGGGAGGCAACCCACCGGTTTTGTATCTTTACCTTTTTTTTCAGTATTCTTGTCTTGTTTTATTTTTATTTTTTTATTGTCTTGAATTTCCCACCTTGACTTACTTTGGATGATTCAATTTACATTGAGGACAATGTAAAGTTTAAGTGTGGGGGAGTGGTTAAGCTTTTGCTTTGTACCTTTTTCATGCATTTTTTTCAACTTTTTTGTAAATTAGTGAATAAGAAACTCCAATTTGTAGTTAGTTTAGAGTCACATAGTATACATGTCGCTAAGATTACATCGAGAATCTCATAAGAGTGACTGAACTTAGAGATGACAGAGAACGTGATCGGGTTTCTTACTTGTATGAGAGTTAAAATTGGATTTAACCATCCCAGTGGCAAATGAGGTGCAGATTGAATTCGGTATTATATTTATGATCCCCTATAGTGGAGACTACCCATATTACATTATGAGAGGCACCGACCTTCAATTATTTGTACCTGTCTAAATACGTGCTTTTAGAGTGTGTGTCACCGTACGTAAACTCCGGGTAGAATGGTGAGCTACCCAACCTCCCACCATAGAAGCACTATTTTGATCTCTTGAGTGTTATTTTTATCAATCATGAATGGTGACATCGAATTGCTAACTTACATACCACTTCTTGTTCGCAGTTAGCACCTTCCACTTTATCTCTCTCTACACCAACGGGTCCATAGAAACACCATCATCATCAACAAGAAGAGCATCACAAATTCGAAGGAAAGTTGGAGACGTTCAAGGTTTATGAGAAACGGTACAGAAATGAGCAGATTTCAGATTTAAGTAAAGCAACAAGACAAGGAGCAAAATTTTTACAAGTCGAAGACTATTGTACAAGAGTGAAGATTATCAAGATGAGAATTCAAGAAGTTTATGATATCAAGACATACAAGTTGTGAAGAATTGAGTGGTAAATTACTCATACCATGGCCTTTGCATTTTCATTTGTTAGTTTTTATTTTATTTTCTCAAGAAAAAAAAATCCATTGTATTATATTTTGGTTTGTTTAGTTCATTTTTGGTTTTGTATTCATTCAATAAAGCCAATGAAAGAAGAAATATCCATAATGAAGTTTCAAGCAACAAGGAATTAGAGGAAAGAATCACATTGTCAAGATTCAATGAAGTTTAAGAGTTATCATCATGTGTTGAAGACCGAAGACGAAGATGAAGAAAAGTATTGAAGACCGAAGACGTTTCTATGGATGCTGTGAGAGTGGTGCTAACTGCACGCCGAACGGATAACAAGGTAAGTAAGCATATTCCCACCTTCGTTAAATGGTTGATTTCCTTTCTAATAGATCGTCAGAAAAAATGGTTTTCAAAATGATAAAAGATGTGGGTTTTCAAAATACTTCGGAGGGTTTTTACCTTCCTACCATTCAAGGTGTCGCAGGATTTTCTCTTCATTCCTACCTGGACACATGTGTGACCCATAAAGAGCTATTTATTATTGAGAGCAATATCATAAAACCCTTTCTTGTGAGGCAGAGTCGAGAATTTTGATCACTCCGAACCCGATTTTATTTCGATAAGGGATGGTTATTTCTCTCTCAACTTTTAAGGATGAGATTGTGTTCATTTATGTGTCTAACTTCTTATTGCTAGTATGCAGAAGTTCTATGTCTTCTTAGCGCGTTGGATACTATCTTTTCGGAGAACTAGTAAGTTGGAAAAGTAGGTTTTGTAGGCATACCTCTTGTAAACCTTCACGAGACTATAACTCGTCCACTAAGGACACCTAGGGGTTTAAAGGCTTGTTATTTATGCTAAAAGTGACCGTAGCCTCGACGACACGGAGTTGTATGTATTTTAGAATTAGTTTTGTTTGATTTGCTCGAGGACTAGCAAAGTCTAAGTGTGGGGGAATTTGATAGGTGTCTAAAACACCTAATTTTATATCTAGTATTTATGCTTTCTTTGCTATTTTTTCTTGTAAATTATGTATCTTATTTTGAATTTGAGTTATTAGGTATTTTGGAGTCGTTTTGAGCAAAAGAAGGAGAAAACGTCCATTTGGAGCGTAAAGGAAACAAAGTCAATTCACTGGCGAGTTATACTTGGAGAAGACTAAGGTGCGCGAGAAGGAGGTGAAGAATGAACTGCCAGTTCCTCAAAACTGACAGTGGAGTTGAGAAAGGAATTAATCCGTCGATTCTCTGAAACCGAAAAGCTACGTTTGAGTTGGTCACTGGGTATCCCTTATCTACTTTACCTGGGTGGTTATATCCAACCTCATTTCCTACACCAAACCTAAAAATCAGAGAAAATTCATTTCTCTTCATCTGTTGTTATTTTTCCATATTGGTCTGAACATTGGCGGCATCATAATTGAGAGAAGAGGTTCTGTGTTGAGTAAAACCAGAGATGGTTCTGCTACCGGTAAAGATTAAAGGGTGAAGCTGGATTTCTGAGATTGAGAAGATGTTGTTGCTGAATAGAGAGTTTAATAATCAGAAGATGGAACTGATGATGAAATACAAGCAATTGAGAAAGAAACTGAGTTGTTGTCGCTCAGTTGATGACAGAGATCGAGAAGAAGTTAGGGTTTGCATTTTAGTAAAATTGATTGAAGAATCTGGTGATGATTTTGACGGATTTCAGAGATTGGGGTTTGTGGAGACTAAGAGAAGGACATGTTTATGAGATCGATGGAGTTGATAGGTGTGTTGATGCAATTCGATTGAGATAAAATGGGTTTGAGTGAGATTTCAGAGGGGTTAGAGTTTGAACCAGAGAAGCTGAAATTGCAGGTGGTGGTTTGAGGATGTTGTTACTGATGATATTGAGGATTTCTGGGATTCGAAGCTGAATTAGAATGGGTATGAGATGGATTGGCAGGATGAAGTGATGTTGATTGTCATGGGTCTGTGATGTTCAAAGAAGAAGAAGGTTTGATCTGTTGCGGCTATGATGGTGTTGGTGGTGGCACTGAGATTGCAGATTTGGTAGTGTTGATAATGGTAGATATTTTTGAAGGGGTCTTGTTAACTTACTGCAGTCAACAAAGAGATAGAGATGGAGCAGGTGATGGATTCTTGCGAGTTTTAAATGGAAGATGCAGGAAGTAATAGAATGAGATTGGTGACTATGTGGTTAGCTGAGATATTGCAGGTAGAGAATGCTGCGTCGCAGTTGAGGATGTTGTTGCAGCTCAGATGGAACTGGTGCTGCAGTTGGTCATGGAATGAGATAATGAAACTGAGAGAAGATGGTGATGCAAGGAAGATGAGTTGCAGGTGCAAGTGCAATTCCAGTTGGGAGATGGAATTGGCAGTGGTTAGCAATTACAGGAGGAGTTGCTGCTGTTGTCTCAGATGGTGAAGCTATAATATGGTGAGTAAATGAGGATTGGTCTGCAATGGGTACTGTGTGAGTGTGTTTTCAAGGGTGAAACAGTGGTTTGTATGGCTGTGAAAGATTGGGACTGCAAGCAAGTAGTTGTTGGCTGGAATGGTTGTTAACCAGCAAAAAAGGAGAATGTGCTGGATGCAACAGTGCAGTTCAAGGAGGAAAGGCTGAGCTGGTGGTTGCAACTGAGATGACAAGAAGAATAAGGAGATGAGTTGATTGCAGTCAAGCCGAGCTGAAATAGGACCAAGAATGGAAGTCAGTAGGAAACTGTTGTGGATAATGAGCTGAAATGGTATGGGTCAAGGATGTATGCAGTGGTTGATTGAACTATGAGCTGGTAATGAAGCTACAGTTGGTGCCAGCATGAGGAAAGTGCAAGGCGGTGGCTGAGTTGCAGCTGGTATTGCATTTCTGAAGTGTGCAGTGCTGCATAAGGATATGAAACTGGTGAGATGGAGCAGCAATGTGAGCTGATAGAGCTGTTGTGGTGATTTTCTGGTGGAACTTGGAACTGAGCTGAGATCGAGAAAGACATGTTGCTGCAGCTGTGATAAGAGTGCGGTATTATGGAGTGGATGTGGATGAGATGATTGCAGTTGAACTGTAGAGAAGATGGCAGTGAATGATATGGATTGAGAGATTGGTTAGGTCTGTGAATGAATTAAAATTACAGGGAAGAAGTGATGCTGTGAAGAGCCAAGAAGAATCAACAATGGGTTGCAGATGAAGCTGGAAGTGAAGCAGTGATGCACAATCATTGTGCAGCACAGCTCTGGCCTGTGCAAAGTGGCATGCAATTGTAGCCTGAACCAAGTCAGCTGAGTTAGCTTCTTACTCAAGTCTGACTAGGCTCAGCATCTGACATCACTGAGTTGAGTCTCTGATTCGGTTTGACTTCCCGAGTCGACTCGTTGACCCGACCGATTCAGGCCGTTGACCGGTGATCGGGCGGACTTTTCCGGTCACCTGAACCAACTTTCGGCGACTTTCCAACCACTTTTCGGCGACTTTTCGGCAGAGTTTCTACACGGGTTTTTATGACTTTTGGGCCACGCGGATTTTCATCTAATGGGCTTTGAAATTTTGACCTAATTTTGGGAAGCAAAGGGATATAAAAGTAAAACTTCTACAACTTTTGGGATTATTAGTTTTATTATTCTTTTTGGAGCTTTGGAGAAAACTATTTCTAGGGTTTGCTTTGCTTTCATCTTCTTTATTATTTTATTGATCATGATGATGATGAACTCCATTATTATGAGTAACTAAATACACTTGTTGGTTATGGGATAAAAGTTGATTTCTCAATGCATGTTATTTGATTCTATGGATTAGTTTTGTCTCAAATTTATTGTTTATGATTCATGGTTTATAGTGTTTTAGGATTTGATTGTTTGATTGTTGAGTCCGGAATCAATCCGATTTGCTTTCATCTCTAGAGCTGTATTAGGGTTTTCAATACGTAAAAGTTGTTTGTCCCTGATTTTAAGTAGCATAATTGTGGTTAGTGCTTGTAGTGATAGATCCTACTAGTCACATATGAATCATAACCTTGGTTAAAACAAATAAGTGCTCTTACACGTTTGTTTGCTTTGATTAGTCTAATTCCCTAAATCTTAAAGCTTTTAGGGAGTTAAACTTAATTGTGCTTTTACACTTTGGGTTTCTTTCTAGGAAGAATTCACATATGCATCTTTTAATGTGGTTGTGATGAAAATAGGGAATTAGCGGGATACTCTTGAGATCAAGGTATTCTAGGACTTTTAATAAATAAGAGATTAAATTATCAATTTTATTCAATTATGAAAAATACATGCTTGTGAATGATACTATCCCATGACTAATATCTTCTCCTTATTGATTATTCCAATTATTTACGTTGCTTTACTTTATTTTATTTGATTTGCTAAAACAAAAACCCCCTTGGTTATCTTAGAAACCGAAAATTGCATAACAACAAAGGCCTCCCTGTGGATACGAACTCTTTCCTACCACTTTATACATTATTGTAGTTGAGTAAGGAAGTGAAATTATATTTGTCGATTGACAACCGATCAGTAACTTAAGTCCGCGAACCTAGTCTGCGAACTTGAGAAGGTTATATATCTGAAGATGATTTCTGAACTTAAACTTAAAAAGGCTAAGGAATGTAGTTTGCAAACCGTGGCTATAAAAGTTCATGAACCGATTCAAGTGAATCAAATCATCTTTGCTTCAATTGTGTATTGTGTAGTACATAAGATTTCCTTGCAATTGAACAACTCTCTAACTATTTTATTTGAAGTCATTTGAACTAGTTATGGTGAAGAAGAACATGGTTGATATGAAATTCTTATATGGTTAACTATTGTTGAACCAACAAGTGCATATGTTTAGGTACGGTTAACAAACCTAGAAGCGTGCATTGTCAAGTGTGTGTAACAAGCTAAGTTTTCGATCTAACGGTTGAGAAATATTAGCTTGAATTTAAATCAGGTTTTAATCTAACGGTGAATATTGAATGCTTTGTTACTAAGCTAACATTGATTGCAAACCCTGATTTGAAAGACTATATAAAAGAGACATCTAGTATTGTGCAAAACTAATCCCCACACCTTACGTGTGATACTAGTGTGCGTACTACTTTGGTTCTCCTCTTCTAAAACCAGGTTAACGACTTAAAGACTTCATTGGGATTGTGAAGCCAGCCGATACTACTTTTATCGTAGTTGTGTGATCTGATCTTACATCTTATATCGTACGAGTACAATCAGATTGATTGGCTTGAGATTGATATCTCCGATAGGCAAGATATAAAAAGTAATCACAAACATCTTCGTCTCATTGTTTGTGATTCCGCAACATCTTGTTTCGCTACCATATGATTAAGATTGTTGTGAGGTGATTGATAACTCTAGGATGTTTGTCGGGAATATAATACCGGATTATCAATTGGTTCCTGTTCACCTTGATTATTATCAAAAGATGGAACAAAACCTTTAGGGTTTATCTGTGGGAGACAGATTGATCCTTTAATAGACTTGTTTGTGTGAGACAGATTTGTTTATTGTCAAAGCCTGCGATTTTGGGTCGTAACAACTCTTAGTTGTGGGTGAGATCAACTAAGGGAATCAAGTGCGCAATATCCTGCTGGGATCAGAGGCGTAGGAGCATAACTGTACCTTGGATCAGTGGGAGACTGATTTAGGTTCAAATACAGTCCAGTCCGAAGTTAGCTTGGAGTAGGCTAGTGTAAGTAACGGCTTAATACAATGTGTGTTCAATCTGGACTAGGTCCCTGGGTTTTTCTGCATTTGTGGTTTCCTCTTTAACAAAATTTTTGGTGTCTGTGTTATTTCAATTTCCGCATTATATTGTTTTATCTTTATAATTGAAATAACACAGGTTGTGCGCCAGATCATCAATTAGAGTAACCCAACCATTGGTTGTTGATTGTCATTTATTGATCCTTGGATATTGGTCTTTGGTACCATCCAAGTTATTTCCTTGTATTTGATTAGAACTCGCAGTTCTTGCTTGAGTAAATCAAATCAAGAAGAGAGATATAAACTCGTCGATATACTTTTAATTGATTGAGTCTTGTTGATTATCTTAAAAGTATATTTGAGTTTGTCCAAACAGATTGCTAAGAGAAATATTGGGTGGTGTTGTTAGACCCCCGATTTTTAAATTAGTATCAGAGCAGGCAAACACGTATAAGACCTCAAAAGTCTGTGTTTGTAGCAATCTGACTATATGGATAAGAGCATCTCTGATAACGTAACATCAGTTCAGAGACTTTCAGATATGTTTCAAAAACCTGAAACTTCTGAGAAAATCCCTTACTCTCGTCCATCATCTGAATCTACATTCAACTGAGAAAAATATCTTGATGAACGATTGGATGATCTTTCAAACGATAGTGATTCAGAAGAAGGACATAGTATTGACGAGGAAGTCTCTCAATATATCAAGTTGTTTAACCGTGCTTTGAAAGAAAAGAAGTCGACAACTTTCTTGAGAAAATACTTGGGTCCTCTTTGTCAAGAAACAAGAAGTTGAGAAAACTCTTTAAAGGTTATGATGGTGGGTACAGGCTCTTACAATCTACCGTTAAAGATCACAAAGAAGAAGTTTGCTCAAAAAGGATCGAATGTGATAACCTTCTTCGAAATATCTTCATGTTGAAAGAAAGACTTGCAGAAACTGAAGCAAGATGTGAATCTCAACAAAAATGTTTTAACGACAAAGAACGCAGTCTTCTTTCCAAAGAAAAATCCTTGGATACTAAACTGGCAGCCGCCCTTAATAAAGTGAATTCACTAGAAGAGAGTCTGGAAAAATTCAATTCTATCTCCACAAAATTATCTTCTATGCTTGGAGCATGTAAAGAACATCGTGATACACGTGGTCTGGGCTATAAAGGAATAGACGCTCCAAAAACTGGTAAGATTAATTTTCTTAAAGCTTGTGATAATTCTTCATGTGAAAAACCCTTGGCAGTCTGCAATGATTCTAAAAAATAGGATTCAACTCCTTCCAAACCTGATCGCAAGAGAACAGTTAAAAGTAATTCCTTTAACTGTTATTATTGTGTAAATAAAGGACATTCTGAGCAAGGATGTCGTTATCAATTGAGGAAAAAAAACTTCATAACATTCTTGCATGGATGTCTAAGGAAGTTATTAAACCGATTTCCCACATTGTTGGAGTAAAAGGCATTTTGAACACTCGAAGAATGCACTGTGATAAGTCCCTTCTTAATTGCATGTTCAAACTGAAAAATTCCTACAATAATAGAAGAAAGAGTGGCAAAAGAATGACTGATCAGGTAAATCACCCTGACAAAAGAAAAAGGCATAGGAGAAGGAAAGAAAAGTTAAGTTCCTCTTCACTTCCTAAAAGAAGCTGCAAATCCAAGACTTCTGCTCCTTCATTCATATCAATAATTGAGTCTCAGAACTAAAAATCAGCGTAAGTCGACTCAAACGGAGCATCAAGAAAACATGGAAAACAGTTGACTCAGGTACTCCTATCTCTTCTCTTGATAACACTTCTTTTGATATGACACGTAAGTTTTCTCTAAACACCCGTGAAAAGGAAAAAGAAGAAGAAGAAGTGAATATTGATGAGCAAGATGCTCATCTTATTACACCATGACTGCTTTAGACTGCATCCCTCTATTTATTTTAAAGAAGGATGCTCATGAGTCTCAAGAAAGTTGTCTTGAGAAATATGTCAAGGTTGTTTTGTGTTCTTTGTCAAAGGTCTTTTTTTTTTTTTAAGATTTCTTGTTCCTATTGTCTGCCTATCAGAATTTCAATCTCGAAATTGTTTCGTCCAATTGGGCTTCTACGGGTCTCACATAGGCTTTGACCTAAAAGTACACGTACTAAACCCACACAGACTTCACGGTCTCTAGGGTTTGTTTGGAATACCTTAAATACTGTGTTCCATAAGATGAAAAGATTCTACTGAATTCTTTTGGCGTGTGCACAATGGATAGAAGCAACAAGATTGATGAAGACGAGAAGGGCATAACTAATGAGTTAATTCCAGTTTCCATAACATGCTTTCATGTTATTGATCATGAAAACAAACTACCAGTTCAGATGTCATCACAGCTGGTAGGAAACCTTCTTCGAGACTTTGAAGTAGTTCGCGAACAACTCGGGATTGCAATAAGGAATCTTGATTTTCTGAAGAACAAACTAAAGAAAACAACTGATGAACTCATCCATGTTTAATCTCTAGTTGCTGACAGGGTTTGGGGTGTTCCAAATCTTGTTTATTTGTTCTTTTTGTTACCTAGTAAATCTTATTTTTGGTTTGGTTGGAATAATAACTAGTGCTTGAATAGCAATGATTGTGACTACACGTAGATATTATGTTTCATCTTCTTGTTCTTTTTTAGGTTTATTTGGTATTAAATTCTAAAATTTTTTGGAGTATGATGTTTTTGCAGTATTAATCTTTATGATTTGTTATATTGCAATTTGTTATGGATATTGGTGTTTACGTCCGTGAACTATGTTTGTCCCATACTCTGTCAAAAGTAAAGTCGTTTGTGATCGGTATTCACGTACTGGTAAAAGAATGAATAGAATTTTGAAAAATACAAAAGTTAATCCTATATTGTCAAACATTTGATGGAAGATAGGTTAGAATCTTTTGTTTTCAAGGATTATGTCTATTAATTGTCGTTATGCAAATAGTGATTAAAGATAGAATGAATCCTGTGTATTCCGCAGTATTGATCAACCCTGATCCATACTTTATGTATTACTGTGAGGCTCCATAATGTATCTTTTGTTGAGCACTATACAACCAAGTTGATCTTTTAGCTTAGTTGGTGTTCCGTGAGATATGTTATCGAGCATATTGAACTAAATTAATCATCTTGTTTGGTTATTTAGTTATTGCTCCGTAAGTTTTCTTATGTCGAGCAAAACAAATGACAATTAAATTGAGTACTTTTGTGATTAGTTTGGTTGTGTATTCCGATTATATTAATTATGGGTTCTCTTGTAATTAATCTAGTTGAGTATTTTCATGTCTCCATAAGTTCTCTTATGATGAGCACAATCAATTGAATTGATCACCTCTTGCGTTTAATTATATTGCTATTCCGATTAAATTAATCATGGGTTTACTTGTGATTAATTTGATTGAGTTTTTGGATATAGAAAATCATTCTTATGGTTTTTGGTGTCCAATAAAAATCATTATTTTCTTTTGAAATTAAGGTCGGTCTTGTTGTTCTTTCGGGAATGACATCAAATGAGGGAGAGTTCTTTTGATCTTGTGCTTAATGGTCATATCTTGAGGGGTGTGCGGCTGTGGAATTTTAGAGGGGTTATCTTGTATCTTTAAACTACTTGATGAATGCATTTAGCTTCAGCTTCATGATTGCATCTAAATTAGTTGGTATGTATTTTTTTCCTTTTGTCATGAAATGTCTCTCTCAGAAATTTCATTATGATCCCGTTTTTGTACCTTTGCCAATTTTATTGATAAAAAGGGGGAGAATTAATATGTAGTTCATACTACAAATACATATGGTTTTCGGATCATTATGTAAGGGGGAGTGGTTTCCATGTGAGATGTAGTATTGACTAAGGGGGAGTGATACATATCACCATAGTGTTATTGTTGAAGTTGTGATGCAATTGAACTTTGACGCTGTGTAATAATATTATGACAATGTATAACAATAATCGAGAACTATGTTTTCTCATTGTTATAGCTACGGATCTTCAACAGTGGTGATGCTAAACTTACAACCTTTGGGATCATTGGAGTACTTGGAAGTGACGAAGATTTCGAGGAATGTTGAAGATTAGACATGTGGAATAGGAGCTACTATAGTTTCTTTATCTTTTTTGTATTCCATATGTATTGACAGTTTTGTCACTAAAATTGACAAAGGGGGAGATTGTTAGAGCATTGCTCGGTCGAACTCGCATGTGTTGCTATCTCAAGCATGTTTGTCAATGTTAGTGATCAAAACTATAAGTCTTGATTTCTAGTCTATTATAGCTAAGTCTCGGACTAGGATAGAAAGTGTAGTTGAGCTCAAGGACTTCATGGCGATTCATCATACAAGCAGAAGAACTACTCAAGGAACCGGTGGAACTTCTCGACAAAAAGGTATGTGAAGAATTGAACTTATCTATCACTCAAAAGTTTATCTACTCTATCTCCAACTCTTTGAGACAAGAAGTCGTATGCTATATATATAGACTTGGATTATACACATTTGGTATTTAGTTACGAGTATACCTCGCCTATCTATATCTAGAAATATGTGTTGGTAAGCTTTTCGCTTCGATCAAGTTTATCTTTACCATGTGACGAAAGTCATGATATGTTTCAATCATCTTGAAAATTGCTTTGACGAGAAATGGTGTAACAACTATATAACGTCCTCTAAGAATGATTCAATGATTTAAATGAGAGTTTAGATTACATAACCAATGGTGGACATAAGCATTGTTACGGAAACACATTTATGTATAAGTCCTATTCCTTGAACCAAATTTTGCGAACTTTGTTGATCAAGAGAACCGGAAGAATGGCGTGAGCCAAGTCCGCGAACTGCCGAAGTTCTCAAACCCGAGAATTTCTGCTGGAGTTGACAAAATACTTGCGTGAAGCTAAGTCCATGAACCCAGTCCACGAACCGGCGAAGTTCTCATACCCGAGAATTTCTGCTGGAGTTTGTAAACTCTGCCTAGTAACTTAAGCCCGTGAACCTAGTCTGCGAACTTGAGAAGGTTATATATCTGAAGATGATTTCTGAACTTAAACTTAAAAAGGCTAAGGAATGCAGTTTGCAAACCGTGGCTATAAAAGTTCATGAACCGATTCAAGTGAATCAAATCATCTTTGCTTCAATTGTGTCTTGTGTAGTACATAATATTTCCTTGCAATTGAACAACTCTCTAACTAGTTCATTTGAAGTCATATGAACTAGTTATGGTGAAGAAGAACATGGTTGATATGAAATGCTCATATGGCTAACCATTTGGTTAACTATTGTTGACCCAGCAAGTGCATACGTTTGGGTACGGTTAACAAACCTAGAAGAGTGCATTGTAAAGTGTGTGTAACAAGCTAAGGTTTCGATCTAACGGTTGATAAATATTAGCTTGAATCGAAATCAGGTTTTCATCTAACGATGAATATTGAATGCTTTATTACTAAGCTAACATTGATTGGAAACCCTGATTTGAAAGACTATATAAAGGAGACATCTAGTATTGTGCAAAACTAATCCCCACACCTTTTGTGTGATACTAGTTTGCGTGCTAGAGTCAATTCTCCTTTAACCTTTAGTTTTGTGAAACTGACATCCCATTTCCATTATCTTAACCAGTGACAGCTCCACCAGTTCATCATCACTGTCTTCAATATCTTCCCGTTCTCGACTCTGCAGCAAACAAATCCCATTAACGGATATCAATGGGTAGTGGCAGTGACCAACAAAGACCCGTTCAAGCTTCACTCCATCTCATTTTGGAACTGCATTTGTCCCCTAACTTTCATCATCGCCACCTCTGGTTTCATTAACTCCGCTCACAGCATCTCGAACCCGATCACCGATCAATACTGCCATCACTCACGTAACCATGGAAGCAACATAGACTATTCCGTGTTTTTCCCTGATTTACTCGAGTTCACACAACACACTAACCCATCAAACCATTCAGATCTCTAAGGACTTCATCGATCTTTATCATTCATTAACACAAACCGAAGGCAACATCTGCCCCTTCTAGCCAACACAATTCTACATGCTCTGTATTATTCTTAATCTCTGAATTATGTTTTAGTCTTCATCTTTCCTAACGCAAGAGACTTTTACTTATTCCTTTAATCGACTTTGTTCATCACCGTCTTCAATGGCAGAAAACTCCAACTTCTTCCCTGGCTTTTCTCGGCAGTTAACAGTTTGTATAACTATGTGTAAAACTCAATCATCTGCTCATTTCCTTCTTGTAGTTAAAGTCCTCTTTGTACCCCTGACAGATAAGCCTTGAACCATCGCTTAGCAGTGACCGCAAACCTGGAGTAGAACTTGTTCAGCCTTGGCATAAGGACCTGGTCACTATTGTTGTAAATTCGACCTAGGCTTATGTTATATAAATTAGAGAGGGTAGCTTTGAGTAAAAAATGCGATTTCCTTTAGTGGTTTCTTAGTGACTTCCTATAGCAACACTTCATGGAACAATAGGCCCCCCTAGTAATTTCTTTATTCCTTTGTAAAACTGGTTCCCCCTAGTAATCTACAGAAACAGTTGGGATGCCCTTAGTAAACCCGATTAGAATCAAATGGATGTCTTCTTTGGCTGCCTCCAGTAATTCCTCATGGAATTCAACTGGTTGCTTCTTAACGCCCACACAACTGCCGGTAGTGGTTTCCTATGCAATGATAATTCTACCTCTTTTTTAGCCAATTGGACGATTTCTTGTCCTTTTCGGGAATAAGCTCCAAAGTTCCCATAAAATATAAAAGATAGCTAGAAAACTAGCTAAGAAAGTATAATCAATCGATACTTAGAGAGGTGTTTTTAAACACCTTTCAAATTCCCCCACACTTAGACTTTCCTAGTCCTCGAGCAAACAAAACAAAATAAAAATAAAATACAACTCCCTGTCGTTGAGGATACGGTCACACTTAGCATGTGTAACAAGCCTTTAAACCCCTAGTTGTCCCTAGTGGAAGAGTTATAGTCTCTTAAGGGTTTACGAGAGATATACCCACAAAACCTTTAAGCCAAAATGAATAACAAATCAATTAGCAATTACTCCCCAGCAGCGGCGCCAATTTGATGAGCGTCGTTTACTCAACAAAATATTAAGATGTTTCCCACTAATTAACAAGTAATAAAGCGGTAGTAAGGATCGTTCCCACGAGAAGTAATGAAATTGATATGTTATCTAAATTAGCGAGAATATAAAATAAGGGTAGTTGGTTGATAAGAATAAAAAGGATAATAAGAAAAATAGGATTACGATTAAGAAATACTTCGCCGTTACTAACCGTTAACTCAACAGTTTACTCATTTATCTCTTGTTAGAATCAATTGTCACCAACCGTTGAATAGCAGGTAGCTTATCCATCCCCAAAATTCCTGTTGTCACTGGATAAGGAAGGGCTCGACTACTAGATTATATCCAATGAGCCGCCCTGAGGTTCGCTTACAAGGTATAACTCAATCGAATGCTTTAAGGTTTTTGAATTTAGGTTGATCCTAGCAGTTAAAATCAGTACACTGGGTCCACTTACTGGTGTTGTATTTACTCGCAATTTCTCCACAGAATCCCTCCGCAAGGTCTCGCGATATCTACTTGTGTAGGAAATAAACGACAATTACAGATCGTTCAAATCCCTACTAGCATTAGAATGATTAATAAACTAATCTAGTTGCGCACCCAAATCAATCTAAGAATCAATCATAAACCTTCAATATAGTAAAAAAAATGCACAATTATTAACTTTAAAACTCGAAGTAAACTTGTAATAATTGAGCTTCACAATTATAACTTTGAATTCATTCTTAACAATCAAAAGAATATGGAAAAGAGATAGTCCCCCCCCCCCCCCCCTAAGAGGGAGAAAACCGGTGAGTACAAGATATCCTAAGTTGTATCTAAGCTTCCCTATATATAGAGTTTTGTAGCCTCTTCTTGAATAAACGAGGAAACCTAGCTAAGATAGGAAAGTGCACCTCCTTAAGAATTGTATCCCGTGCATCACACCCCGGTCGAAGTATGACGTCAAACTTTCCAAAACACCAAACATCCCACGTCCAAAGTCTGGTCGTGTAAAGAATTTCAGCCAAGCTAATGGTCCTTCGCAAATGCCTGTTAAGTTCAGTCCACAAGGTTATCATCCAAGCCCAACTGTCGTTCTTGGCTTGTTAGTTTTGTGAAACTGACAACCCATTTCCATCATCTTAACCAGCGACAACACCACCAGTTCATCATCACTGCCGTCAATATCTCCCTATTATCGACTCTACATCAAACAAATATTAACGGATATCAATGGGTAGTGACAGTGACCAACAAAGACCCGTTCGAGCTCAACTCCATCCCATTTTCGAACTGCATTTCTGTCCTAACTTCCAGCATCGCCACCTCTGACTTCATTAACTCCGTTCAGAACATCTCGAACCCGATCACCGATCAATACTTCCATCACTCACGTAACCGTGGAAGCAACATAGACTATTCTCTGTCTTTACCTGATTTTCTCGAGTTCACCCAACACACAAACCCATCAAACCATTCAGAGCTCTAAGGACTTCATCGATCTTTATCATTCATCAGCACAAACCGAAGGCAGCATCTGCACCTTCTACCAAACACAATTCTACATGCTCTGTATTCTTCTTAATCTCTGAATTATGTCTTAGTCTTCATATTTCCTAACCCAAGAGACTCTTACTTATTCCTTTAATCGACTTTGTTCATCACCGTCTTCAATGGCAGAAAACTCCAACTTCTTCCCTGGCTTTTTTCGACAGTCAACAATTTGTATAACTATGTGTAAAACTTGATAATCTGCTCATCTTCTTGTAGTCCATATTCTCTTTGTACCCCTGGCAGATAAGCCTTGAACCATGGCTTAGCAGTGACCGCAAACCTATAGTAGAACTTGTTCATTCTTGGCAATAAGGACCTGGTCGCTGTTGTTGCAAACTCGACTTAGGCTTATGTTATATAAAATGGAGAGGGTGGCTCTGAGTAAATAGTGCGACTTCCTTTAGTGGTTTCTTAGTGACTGCACATAGCAGCACTTCAAGGAACAATAGGCTTCCTCAAACGAAGGGTTGCAACAATCAACGGATACCCTTTCATCTGAGATGCAAATCTCAGCCGTCCAAGTTCGCCACCTAACGCTTGGAAACTTCCGGACCAAGTCCAAACATCACGGTTTTGCCAAAACCCTAATTTTGATCGCGCCTAAAATATGCCAAAGCCATGCCGGCCCTACCACATGCCGTTGGCTGCCAAACGAAGGGTTGCAACAATCAACGGCTACCCTTACATCTGAGATGCAGATCTCAGCCGTCCAAGTTCGCCACCTACGGATGGCAACTTCCGGACCAATTCCAAAATCACGGTTTTACCAAAACCCTAATTTTGGTCGCGCCTAAAATATGCCAAAGCCATGTCGGCCCTACCACATGCCGCTGGCTGCCAAACGAAGGGTTGCAACAATCAACGGCTACCCTTCCATCTAAGATGCAGATCTCAGCCGTCAAAGTTCGCCACCTGACGCATGGAAACTTCCGGCCCAAGGCCAAACATCACGGTTTTGCCAAAACTCTAATTTTGGTCGCGCCTAAAACATGCCAAAGCCATGCGGCCCTACCACCATGCCGCTGGCTGCCAAATGAAGGTTTGCAACAATAAACGACTACCCCTCCATCTAAGATGCAGATCTCAGCCGTCCAAGTTCGCCACCTAACGCATGGCAGCTTGCGGACCAAGGCCAAACATCACGGTTTTGCCAAAACCCTAATTTTGGCCGCGCCTAAAATATGCCAAAGCCATGCCGGCCCTACCACCATGCCGCTGGCTGCCAAACGAAGAGCTGCAACAATCAACGGCTACCCTTCCATTTGAGATGCAGATCTCAGCCTTCCAAGTTCGCCACCTAACACATGGAAACTTCTAGCCCAAGGCCAAACATCACGGTTTTGCCAAAACCCTAATTTTGGCCGCGCCTAAAACATGCCAAAGCCATGCGGCCCTATCACCATGCCGCTGGCTGCCAAACGAAGGGCTGCAACAATCAACGGCTACCCTTCCATCTGAGATGCAGATCTCAGCTGTACAAGTTCGCCACCTAACGCATGGCAACTTCCGGCCCAAGGCCAAACATCACGGTTTATGCCAAGACCCTAATTTTGGCCACGCCTAAAACATGCCAAAGCCATGTCGGCCCTACCACATGCCACTGGCTGCCAAACGAAGGGTTACAACAATAAACGACCGCCCTTCTTCCTGAGATGCAAATCTCATCTGTCCAATCTTGCCATCAAACGCATGGCCACTTTTGACCCAATGCCAAGCATTACTTTTGGCCGCACCTAAACGATGCCAAAATCCTAGCTCGGTCGCGCCTAAACGATGCCAAAATCCTAGCTCGGTCGCGCCTAAACCATGCCACTGGCTGCAAACGAAGGGTTGCAACAATCAACGACCACCCTTCCTCTTGAGATACGAATCTCATCCATAAATACTTTCCACCAAACGATTCATGACAATCTCTTGGCCACGACGCCAAAACCCTAATTTGGCCGTGCCAAGAGCATGCAAGCACTGCAACCATGTCGCTGGTTGCCAAACGAAGGTTTGCTACAATCTATGGCTACCCTTCCTCCTGAGATGTAGATCTCATCCGTACAAACCTGCCACCAAACGACTCGTGGCAATGTCTTGGCTGCAATGCTAACTCTTGGTCAGGGCACCAACTTGGATGCGATGCTAACTCTCTGGTCACGGCACCAACCTAGATACGATGCCTATTCTTTGGTCACGACACCAACTTGGATACAAACGCCAAATCCTTTGGCCACGCCATACGTAGTAACATGTTGCACGTTTTCCACGAAAACACTCGAGATATCAAAACATGTCACAAACTGGGGGATGCTCATCAGGGTATTGGTCTGGAGGTTTACAGCGTGCGGAGTACACTACGCCCGTTACAGGAAAGTGTCATAAGGGTGAGGCGATTAGTAAATACAAGAAGTAATGGTGAAACGTTTCCTTCATTATGGAAACATCAATTTCAGGCGTTACCCGTTACCATTTTCTTCCATTTACTCAATCGTTTCCACTTCTTACGAGACCAGGGTATGTTTTGTTGCGACTTGTATAAATAGGTCTCACCTATTTCCACCAAAAACAAGTTTTGGTCAGGAGAATACAACACTCAGAAATCACTTGTTAGCTTTCCCATCTGTTAGCTCTCCACTTTCTGATACAAGTCGTCAAACAACTACTCTTCCCGAATCAACTATTCTGGTCTCAACACTCTCTTCGCTTCCCTCTCTAGACCAACCCTTCTCCTTCACTTTGTGACCGAAGCAAGTCTGAAACGACCATTTCTTGGTTTAGGTCAGATTTGTACAGATTGATCTCTCGAATCAAAGTACTTCCTTGAAGTACATTGTTTAGGGTTTAGACTCGTTTCTCACCCACACCCTCGAAATTACCAAAATCAGCAGAAACTGTTTTCACCCTCAAACAATTGGAAACCACAGTGGGAGATTAATCTCTCGGTTACAATATCAATTTCCAATTCTCGATTTCATTCTTCAACCCAGATTCTAAGATGGTGAAAGGAAACGATCCGCTCAGGGATCAATGGATCAGTCACCAACCGGTTCAGTTACCAGTTATCACACGAAAAGGGGTGACTGGGGACTTCTAATATGGTGAAACCAAACGATCCGCTCGGGGATCAGTGGATCAGTCACCAAATGGCTCAGTTACCAGTTATCACACGACAAGGAGTGACTGGGGATTTCTGGCGGTCAGGATTACGTCTCCCATAAAACTATGGCGGGCATGCCTATAGCTAGGGTAAGAGCAAACAGAAAGAAGAAACACGGAGATACGTACCTGGAATATGTCCGCATGCTTTATTGCTACCACTCTGCCACTAGCACCAAGACATAAAAACGAAGCCAATAATACGAGAGCTAACAGCTTGCATCTCCTCTAGCGCTAACGGCTTGTGTCCTTCTAGCGCATGCAGCTTGCATCTTTTCTAGCGCTAACATATTGCGTCATTCCAGCACCGACAGCTTGCATCTCTTCCAACGCTAACAGCTTGCGTCCTTCCAGCGCCGGCAACTTGCATCTTTTCCAGCGCTAACAGCTTACATCTTTCCAGCGCCAGCATCTTGCACCCTTCCAGCGTAACTTCTCCGCCCATAGCCGATTGCACCAACAGCTCCGCGTCCTAAGCCGATCCAATGACGTTGACGGCTCACCAAGACAATATGGCGCACGCCGAGCCAATGCGAGCGGCTCCACTTCAAAACCAATATTGGCGGCTCAATGTCAAGCCGACGCCAATAGCTCGCGTCCTAGCCAGCAGCGCCATGGGCCATTCCTTAGCCGGCCGGGGCAGCGCCATCCCCCTTTTCATAGCCATCCAGTGCACTGTCTCACGGAACAAGTTGCAGTGCCACCGCTATCGATCAGTAGCCAAGGTTGCAGCGCCGACGCCAACACTCAATGGCCAAACCAAATTTATACAAAGCCACGAATGCAATGATCACAGATTCTTCATTCCTCATAACAAAGTGATATTAATACACCACCTGTCAATACCAGTGACGCAGAAAATGTACCTTCATGCGTTATACCTCCGATCACCCGAGTCAGATCCGCTTCCGCCACCCCAACGTTTCTTCAAGTGTGACAGCTCCAACCGTCGCCAGAGCCGCTGCTACTCCACCATCAAGACGAGAGATTTAAGGATCCATAAGAAGCCGACCTCCTTTTACCGCTGTTGACTTGATGGAAAGATGAAAGGATCTCGTAAGGCTCAGACAGACATGGCTACAACTCAGAAAGAGATACCTATTTTCCTCAAGACACTAACGGACCGTCCACCACAAGAGTCACGTCAACCCCAGATGGAGATGGAAAGGAATACTGTTAACATCCGGTGCAGGCACTTCAGCAGGGCGTGCGTTTATAGACGAAGAGGCTCGCGTTTATCTTGAACGCCAAGTATAAAGGAATCAGCAATCCAATTTCATCACACGTGAAGATCAGGAACGACCTCTCCAAAACCGTGGCAAAGAAAAATTAACAACCCTCCTGAGTTCACAGAGACCCTCTTCCCGCCAGGAGCTGCATGATCTCTAGGGAATTCGCCCACAAAATCGTGCAGTTTATGATGAAACATTTATGTGAGATTCTATATTTCTCCAAGACACAGCGTCAATACATATTTTCAGCCCTCAACCGCACTGCATCAAGAAAGCAGCTGTTTCCGGCCAGGGAAGCCGTTCCCAAACCCCAACCTCTCATGGGAAGCACGATTGATAGATGGAACTGGGGACTCCTAACCAGTGTTCGCTTGAAGGATGCCGAGTTTGACAGCACGCTGATTGATGCGGCCTCTGAATTCAACATTGTAACCTTCGAGGATCTGAGAGTTACAAAGGAAAATCAAACAGAAGAAGCGTATTATTTTCCATGAGAGAAAAACATGACTTGCCGACCAGCACTATTCGTGCCGTATTCCCATATTCCATATCGTATCAAGTCGTTTTTTGAAGTCAAGGGTTAATAGCGCCCTCACTGGAGTTTTCTCCAGGAGCCGCTTCAACGCTCTCTCTAGAAGTCACTCCGATTCAACGTTCCCCAACAGCGGCTCCGCTTCAACATTCTCTCCGGCAGCCGCTCCGCTTCAACATTCTCCCCAGCAGCCGCTCCGCTTCAACGTTCTCTCCAGCAGCCGCTCTGCTTCAACGCTCTCTCCAGAAGTCGCTCCGCTTCAACATTCTCCAACAATGGTTCCGCTTCAAAGTTCGCTCCGGCATCCGCTTCAACGTTCTCTAACAGCGGCCCCGCTTCAACGTTCGCCCCAGCAACCGATTCGCTTCAACGTTCGTTACAGCAGCCACTCCGCTTCAATGTTTGCTCCAGCAGCCGCTCCGCTTTAACGTTCGCTCCAGCATCCGATTCTATTCAACATTCGTTCCAGCAGCCACTCCGCTTCAAGGTTCACTCCAGCAGCCGCTCCGCTTCAATGTTCGCTCCATAAGATGTTTCATGATCCGAAGTCGAAGCTTCAGCGTTCTTCTCCATAAGTTTCAACGTCGTCTCCAAGAGCCGGAGCCGCTTCAACGCCTTCTTCCTGCCAAGGTTCGTGCCTGTGGCCGCCGCTCCCTCCTGCCGAGGATCATGTAGTAGCCGCCACTCCTTATTTCCAAGGATCGTGTCATAGCCTCCACTCCTCCTTTCAAGGATCGTGTCGAAGCCTCCTCTCCCTCCTGCCGAAGATCATGTAGTAGCCACCACTCCTTCTTTCCAAGGATCGTGTCATAACCGCTACTCCTCCTTTTAAGGATCGTGTCAAAGCCGCCGCTCTTCCTTGCCAGGGATCGTGCCGTAGCCGCTACTCCTTCTTTCCAAGGCTCGTGCCACCACACTCCCCATGTCAAGGATCATGATTGCAGTCATCCAATTTTCTTAGTCGTGGCCACCTTTTGATCCATCCCGCTAAAGCTCGTAATCATGGACAGTTTGCTCGCTGACGCATCCATCTAATCCCTTTACTTCCATGGACGCCCATACAATTCCAGCCAACCTACTTTGTTTCCACGATAATGTAGTCTCTTCTGATCACATCTGCTGCCAGGGACTGTTGACGCTCGTTTGTTGATACCAACCAGGGCTTCACCATAGCAACAATCACTACAAAGATGGAAACCCTTAAACCGCACTTGGGGACTGAGGATCTACACGGAATCCCTTCACTGTCAAAGCTCAGAAGACACGGTCAACTAAAAGGTCGTAGCCACAACAAGGTCATCTACTCTTCAAGGGTGTAGCGCAAGAATATCATCACCTCTCTGTCTAGAAGACGCCTTCAACACTTTACGAGGCCGCGGTGGATCCCAAGCCTGCTCAGAGGAAAACAACTTCAGAAACTAAAGAAAAATGCGACTAGGGACTCCTCATCGCAGTCCATCCCGACGACCATCAAAGACTCATGAGATAACTCCAGAGACGCAGCTGAAACATTTTCTTGAAGAAACAGAGGGAGCCACGATAAACAACATAACTCTCTCATTCCTACCTCTTCGCTATCCAGAATATTTCTTCCATGTGATATCCTGAGCATCCCAACGTCACATCTAGAAGAGTACAATAAGATTGTATCAAACCCCGTGGACATGGATTCAAGGCGATGCAATGAAAGTAGGCTACACATGGGGACTACCAGCATGGGACGCTTTCAGTCCCCTCAACCTGGTTATTTCTGATTTCAACATCATCACTCCCGAAGTTTTACGAGCCGTAGGAATTTCTCAACATGAAGCCATACATGTGCATCGAAGACTCCAAAAGCACGCCACAAAGATACATTCACATATTCGTCCATGCCATCGGATCTAACAGATATATAACTGGGCACTGCTCATCGCATCCCATTCCATACGATAGTCCAAGATTCAGAAGCTGGTTGGAAGGATGTCTCTTGGAACAAAGTCCTTGAAAACTTGATAGCGGCACATCAACAACAGAACGTCTCCCAACCCATCTATTTCATCCAGTGGCTCTGGAAGATTTCGACCGACAACACAACCACAATCTCCAAGGTTATACCTTACATGATCGTTGCCGAGCATATATTTCATCCATCCGTCCGAAGAATGCGATGGAGTTTGGTAAATTTTGGAATCCACTGGAGAGACACTACAGTCGAAAGAACGGATCCGGACGAGCAAAAAAAAACAGAAGAGGGTCGATACCTCTTTTCATGCGGACAGAGTTTCTAAAGTTTGAACAGAATAAATATTCCTTCTTGCTCCATGAACGGGAATAGATGACTGGACGCGACTACGCCACCTCGGTCCCGCAACATCCCTCTTGAATTCTTCCTGAGTTTTATTGTCGGACTGTTTTTACCTCCTAAAAGAACTCAACACGTAAATATTCCGGAGTAGGGAGATATGAAATTCTTTCCTGATCGGAATGGAGGGGCGGACCGTCAAAATCCGAGTTCGTACGAGAATTCTACAACGATTTTAGTAAGGGGATCTAATTAGGGTTTCGGCATGCCAAACCCTAATTTAGACAAAGTCGTCATCCTTCGACGGAACTGAAGCCAGTCGTCATCATTCCACGGAACTGAAGCCAGTCGTCATCCTTCCACGGAACTGAAGCCAGTCGTCACCCTTCCACGGAACTGAAGTCAATTTCCATCATTCCACGGAACTAAAGCCAGTTTCCACCATTCCATGGACTGAAGCCAGTTTCCACCATTCCACGGACAGAAGCTAAATCAGCACCAACGGCTCACGCCCAAGCCATGCCAAGCCCAAGCCAGCGCCCGCGCCAAGTTTGTGATAGCGGCTCCATTCCAAGCCGACCAATGCTAGCGGCCCCATTCCAAGCCGACCAATGCTGACGACTCCATTCCAAGCCAACCAATGATGATGGCTCCATTCCAAGCCGACCAATGATGACGGCTCCATTCTAAGCCGACCAACGCCAAAACTCCATTTCACGCCAAGTCTATGCTAGCGACTCCCTTCCAAGATGATGCCAACAGTCTGCATTTCAGCCAGCAACCATCTCTACCACCCCGCGACCAAGACAGCAGCACATAATTTACGCAAAGCCATCAATGCAAGAGTCAAGGATTCTCTTTGCCTCCCGAAAAAAGGTTAGTCGGATCTTCCTGACCATCTTTTCATGATTTATCGTTTCGATTTTGCCCTTTTCTGTCACCATCTCATGCTTAAGCATGAGACTTAATGTTGATGGTAGTTTTTAGCTTAGGGTTAAAATCGTAAAACCTTAGTCTGACGTGGCGTCACTCTGTAAGGAAATGGATCCGTGAGTACCAATATCTCCACTAGCACATTTATTGAACCATTCAACATGACTGCGTAAAATTATCGGGGTACATTTTTTTTATGTATATGCCATGCTCCTTGATAGAGCCCTCAGTACTGACTGGCATCATCTCTACACATGCCAGCCACGCATGTTAGCCAAACGTGCCAATGGCATGCCATGCCAGCCACATATCCGCACCAAAGGCATACCAACCATGCCAGCCGCACCAAAGGAATGCCGACCATTCCAGACACATCTCCGGGCCAAGGCATGCCAACCATGTCAGCCTCACCACAGTGCCAATGGAATACCATGCCAGCCGCATCTCCGCGCAAAGGCATGCCAACCATGCCAGCCACACCACAATGCCAATGGCATACCATGCCAGCCACATCTATGTGCCAAGGCATGCCAACCATGCCAGCCGCACCACGGTGCCAATGGCATACCATGCCAGCTACATATCCACGCCAAGGCATGCCAACCATGCCAGCCGCACCACAGTGCCAATGGCATACCATGCCAGCCACATCTCCGCGCCAAGGCATGTCAACCATGGAAGACGCACCACAGTGCCAATGGCATACCATGCCAGCCGCACCACAGTGCCAATGGCATACCATGCCAGCCGCACCACAGTGCCAAAGCCATGCCGGCCCTACCACATGCCACTTGCTGCCAAACGAAGGGTTGCAACAATCAACGGCTACCCTTCCATCTGAGATGCAGATCTCAGCCGTCCAAGTTCGCCACATAACGCATGGCAACTTCCGGCCCAAGGCTAAACATCACGATTTTACCAAAACCCTAATTTTGGCCGCGCCTAAAATATGCCAAAGCCATGCCGGCCCTACCACATGTCGCTGCCTGCCAAACAAAGGGTTGCAACAATCAACGGCTGCCCTTCCATCTGAGATGCATATCCCAGCTGTCCAAGTTCGCAACCTAACGCATGGCAACTTCCGAACCAAGGACAAACATCATGGTTTTGCCAAAACCCTAATTTTGGCCGTGCCTATGATATGCCAAAGCCATGCCGGCCCTACCACATGTCGTTGGCTTCCAAACGAAGGGTTGCAACAATCAACGACTACCCTTCTATCTGAGATGCATATCTCAGCCGTCCAAGTTCGCCACCTAACGCATGGCAACTTCCGGCCCAAGGCCAAACATCACGGTTTTGCCAGAACCCTAATTTTGACCGCACCTAAAACATGCCAAAGCCATGCAGTCCTACCACCATGCCGCTGGCTTCCAAACGAAGCGTTGCAACAATCAACAGCTACCCATCCAACTGAGATGCAGATCTCAGCCGTCCAAGTTCGCCACCTAACGCATGGAAACTTCCGGACCAAGGCCAAACATCACCGTTTTGCCAAAACCCTAATTTTGGACGCGCCTAAAATATGCCAAAGTCATGACGGCCCTACCACATGCCGCTGGCTGCCAAACGAAGGGTTGCAACAATCAACGTCTACCCTTCCATCTGAGACGCATATCTCAGCCGTCCAAGTTCACCACCTAACGCATGACAACTTCCGGCCCAAGGCCAAACATCACGGTATTGCCAAAACCTAATTTTGGTCGCGCCTAAAACATGCCAAAGCCATGCGTCTCTACCACCATGCCGCTGGCTTCCAAACGAAGAGTTGCAACAATCAACGGCCACCCTGCCATCTGAGATGCAGATTTCAACCGTACAAGTTCGCCATCTAACGTATGGCAACTTCCGGCCCAAGGCCAAACATCACGGTTTATGCCAAGACCCTAATTTTTTCCGCGCCTAAAACATGCCAAAGCCATGTCGGCCTATCACATGCCACTGGCTGCCAAACGAAGGGTTGCAACATTCAACGACCCCCCTTCCTCCTGGGATGCAAATCTCAGCCGTACAAGCTTGCCATCAAACGCATGGCCACTTTTGGCCCAATGCCAAGCACTAATTTTGGATGCACCTAAACTATGCCAAAACCCTAGTTTTGGCCGCACCTAAACAACGCCAAAATCCTAGCTCGGTCGCGCTTAAACCATGCCACTGGATGCAAACGAAGGGTTGCAACAATCAACGACCACCCTTCCTCTTGAGATACGAATCTCAGCCATACAAACTTTCCACCAAAAGATTCATGACAATCTCTTGTCCACGACGCCAAAACCCTAATTTGGCCGTGCCAAGAGCATGCAAGCACTGCAACCATGCCGCTGGTTGACAGACGAAAGGTTGCAACAATCTACGGCTACCCTTCCTCCTCAGATGCAGATCTCATCCGTACAAACCTGCCACCAAACGACTCGTGGAAATGTCTTGGATGCGATGCTAACTCTATGGTTATGGCACCAACCTGACTACGATGCCTATTCTTTGGTCACGACATCAACTTGGCTACAAACTCCAAATCCTTTGGCCACGCCACACGTAGCAACATGCTGCACGTTTTCCATGAAAACACTCGAGATATCAAAACATGTCACAAACTGGGGGATGTTCATCAGGGTATTGGTCTGGCAGTTTACAGCGTGCGACGTACACTACGCACGTTACAGGAAAGTGTCATAAGGGTGAGGCGGTTAGTAAATACAATAAGTAATGGTGAAACTTTTCCTTCATTACAGGAAAGTGTCATAAGGTCTCACCTATTTCCACCAAAAACAAGTTTTGGTCAGGAGAATACAACACTCAAAAATCACTTGTTAGCTTTCCCATATGTTATCTCTCCACTTTCTGATACAAGTCGCCAAACAACTAATCTTCCCGAATCAACTATTCTGGTCTCAATACTCTCTTCGCTTCCCTCCCTAGACCAACCCTTCTCCTTCACTTTGTGACTGAAGAAAGTCTGGAAAGGCCATTTATTGGTTTAGGCCGGATTTGTACGGATTGATATCTCGAATCAAAGTACTCCCTTGCAGTACATTGTTTAGGGTTTAGACTCGTTTTTCACCCACACACTCGAAATTACCAAAATCAGCAGAAACTGTTTTCACCCTCAAACACTTAGCTCTTTGGCTTTTTAGCACCCCTCATTGTTCCTCATTTTTTTCTTCTTCCAAATATGGATTTTAACAACATGACTACGACTGCTCTTAAGGTATATGAATATCACTGAATCATTGAAGAAACTTTTTTGCCTTGCCTAATGTTCAATTTAAGATTCGTATGTTGAAAAATCAGATGTGTGGACCTCGTGGCATATCACCAAATTTACATGACTATTATTGTTAGAGCATTGCTCGGTCGAACTCACAAGTGTTGCTATCTCAAGATTGTTGTCAAAACTATATCCTGATTTCTACTCTACAATTAGTTAAGTCTCGGACTAGGATAAAAATATAGTTGAGAAACAGAGGATCACGACAGTCATCATTGCGTTCTACCGTTTGAAGGAGAATATCAATCGAAGCTTCTGGAGAACTTCATCAACAAAAGGTAAGTGAAGACTGAACCACCTATTTCTCAAGTTATATTCACTTTTATATCACTGAGACGATGTCGCATAACTAATTAGACTATTATGCATATAGACAAGAATTTCGAATCGAGAACTAATTATCAAGTTAAGGGACTTCTCGAAATATAATGACTAATCTTAATGGACATTTGTTCATACTTGATGAATTTTGGTTAAGGACAATTAATTGTTCGAAATCAAAATCATGATTCAAGTTTTATCGTTTGAAAATAGCCTGGAATAGTGATATGTGTCATTGATGTTATCCAGCAATGTTTCGATTTAGAGACAAATATAGAACTACTATAGATTCAGATACAAGACAGTGTTATCAGTATTACAAACTGGGAAAACTTTTATAAGTCTGAACCTATATTACATGCATTCGTTCACATAACGGATTAGCTATATATCGACTTGCAGATTTGTGGTACACATATTCGTATGTATATCATGTGAAAATCTGTTCAACTCGTGAACCGGGTCGGTATGCGTACTCGTATGCCAACCATTTAGGAACTGTGGTTATGGAACCTAGTTAGTTTACAAACCGGTATGCAAACAAAAATAGTTATGTGTTCCTGAACTCGGTTTTAGTACCCAAAACGGTACGCGAACCAAAATAGTTCTGTGGACTCCGGAACCGGTTGTAGTCTTTAGGTTTCAAAACCGGTACGCATACTTTAAAAGTTCCGTTGACTCTGGAACTTGGTTTGGTTAAATGTTTACAAACCGGTACACGTACTCTGATTGACCTGAGTCACGAAGGGCTATGTATTTGTACTGTGTGCATTTACTAACCATGTCGATTATCTTTAATTGTGATGCTATGTATTTCTACGAGATAATTTGCATTTGATTAATTCTCTTAAAACACTAGACTTATTTGATCACATGATTGTGACTCAAGATTAATGTCTTAACTATTCATGAAAATGAGTATTAAGCTTTTAAGTTCAAATCGGCTAGTTTCGTCTAACCATGTTGAACATAATATTTGTACATGGTTCGGTTACAGTTTCACCTAACCAGAGTGTATATCTTGCTTATGTAAATCAGATTCAAAGATCTAAAGGTGGATATTGATTTCTTGGTTCCAAAGCTATCTTAGTTTAAACCTAAAACAACATATGCTTTGAATGTCTATAAAAGGGGAACTTCAAGCAATTGGAATCATCCCGACACTAGTTTTTGGTGTGTATTAGTTGTATCTAGAGTCGTCGTCTTTTTAACCCTTTTAGGATTTAGCGACTACAAAGTCTTCATAGGGATTCGTGAAGCCAGGTCCAATTATCTTTCCTTGATAACTCGAGTATCCTGATCTTGATTGTTTGTTGATCTTACTCCGTCGATCAAGATAGATAGAAATCGTCAAAGTTCTCTTCGTCTCAAACTTTGTTGATTCCACAGGTTTTATACTTGTGAGGTGAATAATAATCTAGGATGCACTTCGATTGCATAAGTTTGGATTTGAAGTTAGCTAGACTTTGTCTATTTCTATCGATTTCCATCACCTTTGATCAAACTATTTGTTTGTAAAAGGAAATTATATAAATAGGATTAATCTGTGGGAGGCAGATTCAATTGAGTTGAAGCAACTCTTAGTTGGTGTGACATCATCTAAGGGAATCAATTGCGCGGAGTTCTACTGGGATTCAAGAGGTGTAAGGAGCGCGACTGTACCTTAATCGGTGGGATACCTTTTAAGACTCAACTACATTCCAGTCCGAAGTTAATTGGTAGTAGGCTAGTGTCTGTTGCGAGTTAATACAATTGGTGTTCAGTCTGGACTAAGTCTCGAGGTTTTTCTGCATTTGTGGTTTCCTCGTTAACAAAACTTCTGGTGTCTGTGTTATTTCTTTTTCCATATTATATTGTTTATCTTTATAATTGAAATATCACAGGTTGTACGTTGATCAATCATAGTTGATACATCCGACCAAGTTTGTTGGATACGACTTGATTGATTCTTGGACAATTGGTCTTTGGTACCGTCTAAGTAATCTCTTTGTGATTAGGTTCACGGACTTGTTTCTGTAAATGTTCTAATCGCAAGAGAAAGAGATATAACTCTAGATACTATAGCGTAATTGAGTTTAACTCTCGAAATTGCACTGAATTTGTCCATACAGATTGCCTAAAAAAAGTGATGGTATATTTTGGTACCCCGCATTTTCAATTATACAAACCAAATTCTACAAGGTTACCAAATTCATGTAAAATAAAAGCAATTCCAACCACCGAATCCAGGAGAGTAATAACCTTCCATGGAATTGGAGAACCCTAGTATTAAATATTTGATCTTTTTCTTTTGTGAACTAAATATTGAATATGATCAACGGTTTTACTAACGAGAAGCACCATGGTCTGTAAGAATGGAAAACGACTTTCTACCTCACAAGTCAGCAAAAAACCAACAAGAAATTACTAAATTAACCGTTCATCATGCAAAAGGATTGTCATCCAACAAATTATTCATCCTAGAAGTTCATTTTCGTAATACATAAAAACTGGAACATGTAGAAAAATAAATTATTATTTCACAATTCATTTATTGAATGAACTTCCATCTCCATGGTTTATTCTGCAAAATGAATTACCATTCATTATTCATTAATCAACCTCGTCGGTCTATTTCAGTAATAAAACTTTATCCCACAGTTCATTTTGGAAAATGAACTAAGGTAGCTAAATAAACCACTAATCCAAATATTATGTTTTCGAAAATCAAAATTTTATCACGATGTTTATACTTATCATGTAGATCTCGTTGAAATATAAAATATGTTAAACCCAACTTGTAATATGAGAGATATGTTATTTTTAATATTTTTACATCTAAAAGACAATTTTGATATTGTTTTAGATAATGACGACGTCTGAGGGCCATTTAGCTATTTTTAAACCGAATACATATTTATAAAAAGAGTCGAAACTTCTAGATGTCCCTCCCAACCCAACACAAAAAAACTTATTTCCCCCTGATATGTATCACTCTCTCATTGGTCTAAATCATTTAGTATGAGACCCTTTCCTAAAATAGTTCATCATTCCTACTTCTATCTAGGATTTAAATTGGTGATATTGGTGATACATAAAGGGAAAACTTGGAAAAATATTGTGGGGATAATAAGCGATTGGAACACGCCGACTTATAAAACTGAATCCATGAAAAACGACTAAGATCAGGACTAATGACAATTTATACCATGGTTTCTAGTGGGGTATCAATTTACCGGGGATGGTACCAAAATTCCATATATGACAAAACATTCTTCAGTTTATCTTATATGGATTCTGGTATCTTCCCAATTAAACCGTCCCCCAGTGTTGATTTCTACTGTTCGTTATACACTTTTATTTCCTGAAACTTACTCCGGTAAGTGGCACCATGACAAGTGTGCTATGCAATTAGGTAAAATCTTTAAGGACTTTAGTAAGTACTCTGGGCAGTCAATTAATTTTGACAAATCAGTTATTGCCTTCAGTTCAAAAAGGGTAATGTTGTCAAATATCAAATTTATAGTATCTTGGGATTAAGAGATTATATCCTAATGATAAGTATTTAGGAGTTCTTCACTTAATTGACATGATAATTTGATAGTTTTGCTCATTTACAAGAGAAGTTTCATGATAGGTTAGTGAGATGGAAGAGTACGCAGCTTAATCAGCGTGCTAGAACTATGATGACACAAGCTGTGCTAGGTTCCTTAGCTTCTCATCACCTAGATTTTTTTCTCATGCCAAAAAGGCTTACTGAGAGGATTGACAGTTTTCAGAGGAATTTCATATGGAATAAAAAACAAACTGGTAGAGGTCTAAGTTTAAGGGGTGGGATGTTGTAACCATGCGATGTTAGGGGGCCTAAACATAAAGAAAACTGTTGATATGAATGTGGTTAGAGCACTGCTCGGTCGAACTCGCATGCGTTTCTATCTCAAGCATGTTTTTCAATGTTAGTGATCGAAACTATAAGTCTTGATTTCTAGTCTACTATAGCTAAGTCTCGGACTAGGATAGAAAGTGTAGTTGAGCTCAAGAACTCCATTGCGATCATCATACAAGACGAAGGAATATTCAAGGAACTGGTGGAACTTCATCGACTCAAAGGTATGTGGATACTTGAACTTATCTATCACTCAAAAGTTTATCTACTCTATCTCCTATCTTGAAACAAAAGTCGTTTTGCTATATAGACTTTGATTATATACATTTTCTATTTCAAGCCGAGTTCCTATCTATTTCTCGAAATATGTGTTGGTAAGCTTTCGCTTTGGCCAAGTTCATCTTTACCTAGTGACTGATGTAATTTTGTAGCGGTAAGTAAAGTGTTCGTTTCTCGGACTTGTTCAGACTGATTTCAGATTTAAAAATAGAAAACAATAAAAATAAAGAAAATATATACACAAGCTTTGTCACAATGTCGAGATATTACTGAGACTCAGGATTCCACCAAACCTCATATCATGTGGTTCAACAATCAATTCTTAGACAATTATAGCTCTAGTTTATTGACTCTAATTCTTTGCCAGGGTAGATTTAAAAAGATTAACTGTAAATCACTAGCATGATGCATCAAAAGCACTTAGACCAAGCATACATCATCATATGACTTCACAACTAATTAAGAAAAATCATAAAACGATTAAATCAATGCAAAAATTCATAAAAAGAATTAAATATAATTACCACACGCATGAAATATGGCTTTCTCGGTCATCCCAGTGTTGGGGTTTAGATCCTCATACCAACAACATGATCAACATATTTATTCATGGCTCCAAAGTGTTTGAAGAGAGTGAAAATACAAGAAAAAGATAAAACAGATCAATTGCAACGTTTATATGCGTGGAAGATCGACTGTTACTAACACAGAAGATGTAAGACTGCTGGGAACGATACTATGTGTGTCGTGGATAAACCACACTTTTCTGCGACTGACTTGTGTCATCTAATATTCTTCAGATTCGTCTTCTTCCTCCTGCTGCTGCAACTTTCTCTGCAGCGTGATGTCTTCGTACCAGAGCTCCCCCTAAACTACGTAAAGGCCCCAAACCACTCGACTTTTTTTCTTAATACTCCTCCAACACTATATATACACCACAATCCAAGAATATTGCTTCCAAATCTTTTTTTCTTTCACCAAAAGACTCGGGATTTTTTTCACAGAAAGTTACAGATTCTTTCCCTTTTCTTCTCTGGTTTCCGTCGTCAACCCTCTTCTTAGGATAGAATCAAATCCAACAGGTGATATTCTCCTCCCTTTCTGTATGTATTTACTAAAAATAAATCAACTTCCCATAACTTCTCTCTTGCTTTGTTTTCACGAGAACCACATCACAACTTCTCTTGTTTTGCTTCATACTAAAAATCCAACCCAAGTTCATCGAATAATACACCCATACACGCCCTGTTTAGTCCACTGAAGCCTAACCCAAGAGAATTAAGCGGTTGAATCTCTCCATAATCGTTCCAAAATCAAACCCTAAAATATGCTCCGCTGTAAAAATAATTCCTGCCAGAACTTGAATTTGAATTCTTGAAGATGACCTCCCCTTATCCTCTGATGAGGTGCCAATAGTGCTTCCCTGAAAATGGGATGCCCCTTAGTAATTGAGGTGCCCCTTATTAATTTTCTCCCACGAGCGCAAAAACCACCTTTTCGAGCCAATTTTGCCGCAAAAGTTTATTTCTCCAAAAACACCTACAAAGACACAAAAAGCCATAATAAATACAAAACCGAGCACTAACAATATATACAATTGAGATTATATCAGACACAAAAATGTGTCTATCAAATACCCCCAAACTTATTATTTGCTAGTCCTCGAGCAAATCAAATCTAGAAAAATAAAATCCTAACTCACTGTCGCAGGCATCGTCGATTGCATTTAGCGTATGCAACAAGCCTTTCAACCCCTAGGTGGCCCTAGTGGCCGAGTTATAGTCTCGGGAGGGCTTACAAGAGATATACCCACAAAACCTTTACACTCTAGACCCTATCTATCTACACGGAACCTTGGAAGGCACTAAAGAATCTCCTTGGTTGGCATACTTATTGACTACAGGAGGAAGTACCCTGATGCGAAATTCCAATTGATGTACACGAGTTCGCACTCAAGCATACTAAAATTCATATAAAGTGACAGAGCTCTACTCAGATAGCCGCATCCAAACTCAGAATCAAACAAATCACATGGATAAATTAAGAAGATGGATATAGAAAAACATAGATGGTTTTGATGTTGACTAAGGTGAACGGTGTTTCTCATATCTGTCTGAAGGCCACTGCCATAATGAACCTATCCTAATGGACTGAGATAACGGTCTGACTAATATAAACACATTGGCATATACAAGGGTACCAGTGGTCGATAATCCTAACTCTAGGTCAACACAACTGGCATATACAAGGGTTCCAGTGGTCGACTTTATTAAATTTATTCCAGTTGGTCTGATGGTCTGGTCTCAGTTTCTTTTTTTTTCTTTTTTTTTTGTTTTTATCTCTTTTTATCTCTTTTTCTCTTTTTTTTTTTTCTTTTTCAACTCTTTTTTTCAACTTTTTTTTTATGGCTATCTCAATCACTCTATTTCACCCTAGCAATGGTAACAACTTGAATCGTGAGCCCCACCTAATCACTTAGAGAAACATATTTTAAAAAGAAAAAATAAAAATAAAAATAAAAGTGAAAAGGACTCAATGAGATATGGCGAAACTACCATGTTATTTCTAACACCCAGCTCTGTGCTTTTATGAATAGACTCTTTAGATGTTTCCATCTAATCAGATTGGTCCCCCAACTCCTACAACCAAAATGCTTCCATCCACTTAGACTGGTTAGTGCCATCCTTAATAGGCATAAATTTCTAGGCTTTGGAGTTTAACTATGCAACTAAAAAGTTTCTCTTATATCCCCAAACTTAAATCTAACATTGTCCTCAATGTTTTAAAGATCAAATTAAAAGCATGAACAAGGAGAAACTGTTACCATTTGAAGCAAAAGAGATAAGGAAAGATATTACCGTGTTGCATGAGAATGGGTTACCTCCCAAGAAGTGCTAAGTTTAACGTCTTCATCCAGAATAAGAAAGGATTAATCACCTCATAGAATCATAAAGTAATAGCCGAAATATCTGTGGGTCATCAAAACCAAATAGAGCTATCACAAATAAAAGGAATCTGCAACCTGTCAAGAAAATAAACACATAAAGCACACCCTTGTCTAGTTTCCTTTTTAAGACAACTACATCTAGTTGTGGTTCAGGTTCAGGATCTATAACTGGGTCCAAATAAAATATTTTCATGGGTTGCATTTCCTCATAGGTTAGATCCAAATGTTCAGGTTCTAGAGTCTGTAAAAACTCAAATAAAAACTTAGAAGCACATAATAATATTCTCAATAATTGAGGATCCTCTAAGTCAATCAGATTTGACTTACACAGCTAACCACAATGAGAGTGGTGATCTTCCTTAAACAAGTAAGTCGACCCTAATCTCCTAAAGTAATTAGGTTTAGTCTCAAAACTTAATATTCGACACATTGGAAAATCAAATATTCCCATATGTGGAAGAAACATATTTGGTGGGAAAACAAAGTCAATCTGGGTATCATAGCCTGGGTAAACCACATCAACCAGAGGATGGGTTTCTAATAACTGAAATTTCTTGTGGACATCACTAGGTTCAGGAAAACGTGTATGAAGATAATTTTGTAAAATGGTTGAGGCACATATGTCAAGTCCCAAGTGAGGGACCTTTCTAAGAGTTAAATCACATGGAGAATGATAATCACCCCCAAACTTAGAGTTTTCAGTGTCTCTAGAAAGACTAGTCACAACTTCCCTAATTTCAAGGTCATCTAATTCATAAAAATGGTCAATTGATTCTTCTAAGTCAGTTACATACTCACTCATCTTGACGAGTTCATTTTCTTTTTCTAAGTCTATTGTTTCTAAATCGCTAGACTCAAAATATACTCGTTCCTCTAAACCATTATTAGCTTCGTAATCAAAAGGAAATACTACATCGTCTAAAACGGGGGTATCTCTAGTCAAATCCTCGTCATTTTGAATAAGTGAATAATTATTAAAATTATTTGGATTTGAACTAGAAATACTATTATTATTAAGCTCAGTTGGAGTAGCAAATTCCTGATCACTATGCCTATTTATTTCAAATTCTTCATCAATACTATCCTCATCATAATCATTATAATAACATGAAAATGGTTGAACCTCATCTAAAAAACAAGTAGTGTTACCAATTATATCCTCGTCATCTTGATTATGCAAATAACTATCCTCATTTTCAAGGGTACTATTGGAAACACTATATTGGAAATTAAGACTATCTTGAGCAGTTCTTTCCTGGGCCTCTAACAACATTTTCTGAGTCGACTCACATGACTTCCTGATTTTATCTAGGAAAGAAGGTTCACACGTTGCATTGCTTTTATTCATAACTAAGTTATTCATCTCAGCTGAACTATGTGTCGACTCAAGTAACTTTTGTGTCGGCTCAGCTAACTTACATGCGGACTCTAGTAGAGAAGAATCGTACGACCAGTGGGCGTATGGATAGTAATTGGGCTCACCATGGTATGGACCATAACCTTCAAAAGGCTGATGTTCCCAAACACTATTCACACTATGGTCAAAGTAGTAACGTCCATTTTTAAACTCAGTCGGATATTCGTTGTATTGGCTATTGTAATACCAGTTTGGCATTCTATTGCAGGGGTGTGAGTTGTCACACAAAATAAAACCCACTGACAGGGGATTCGTGGGTGGATAGAGTCTTACCTCCCGTACCAGACGGGCGATGAACCGTTGAAGTCGACTCAGGCCACCGACTCCCATGTCAGTGTACGAACCCGAGGGGCCGAGACAGTATCGTAACTGTCGTCCTTCCCTGCAAACAGTTTTATTTAATTTTTTTAACCCTTCTTTAGGGTTTAAAATAATAAAGTCCAAGTCCAAAAATAAAGTCCAAAAAGTGTCCAAAAATAAAAAGAAAAATTACAAAAATGAAACCCTATTTTACAGTTTCTAAAAATAAAGAGAAATAAAGTCCAAATAAAATAAATATATAAAAAATCTTCTCCACTCCTTGGACTCCTCTTTTCTTTTCTTCTTTGGCGATGCTTTCCTTTTATAACACTTTTTCTTTCCTTGTAGCTTCGCTCCAAATCTGAAAAGAATCAAAAAATACCAAAGGCGTACAAGAGAACAAAAAAATAATAAAAATAAGCCTAAACAAATCTAAATACAAGTCCGCGCCGGCGGCGCCAAAAATTGATGTAATTTTGTAGTGGTAAGTAAAGTGTTAGTTTCTCGAACTTGTTCAGACTGATTTCAGATTTAAAAATAGAAAACAATAAAAATAAAGAAAATATATACACAAGGTTTGTCACAATGTCGAGAGATTATTGAGACTCAGGATTCCACCAAACCTCATATCATGTGGTTCAACAATCAATTCTTACACAATTATAGCTCTAGTTTATTGACTCTAATTCTTTGCCAGGGTAGATTTTAAAAAGATTAACTGTAAATTACTAGCATGATGCATCAAAAGCACTTAGACCAAGCATACATCATCATATGACTTCACAACTAGTTAAAAAAAATCATAAAACGATTAAATTAATGCAAAAATTCATAAAAAGAATTAAATATAATTACCACACGCATGAAATATGGCTTTCTCCGTCATCCCAGTGTTGGGGTTTAGCTACTCGACCTTTTTTCTTAATACTCCTCCAAGACTATATATACACCACAGTCCAAGAATATTGCTTCCAAATCTTTTTTTCTTTCACCAAAAGACTCGAGATTTTTTCACAGAAAGTTACAGATTCTTTCCCTTTTCTTCTCTGGTTTCCGTCGTCAACCCTCTTCTTAGGATATAATCAAATCCAACAGGTGATATTCTCTTCCCTTTCTGTACGTATTTACTAAAAATAAATCAACTTCCCATAACTTCTCTCTTAACCTGTTTTCACGAGAACCACATCACAACTTCTCCTGCTTTGCTTCATACTAAAAATCCAGCCTAAATTCATCGAATAAAACACCCATACACGCCCTGTTTAGTCCAATGAAGCCTAACCCAAGAGAGCGGTTGAATCTCTCCATAATCGTTCCAAAATCAAACCCTAAAATATGCTCCGCTGTAAAAATAATTCCTGCCAGAACTTGAATTTGAATTCTTGAAGATGACCTCCCCTTATCCTCTGATGGGGTGCCAATATTGCTTCCCTGGAAATGGGATGCCCCTTAGTAATTGAGGTTCCCCTTATTAATTTTCTCCCACGAGCGCAAAAACCACCTTTTCGAGCCAATTTTGCCGCACAAGTTTATTTCTCCAAAAACACCTACAAAGACACAAAAAGCCATAATAAATACAAAACCGAGCACTAACAATATATACAATTGAGATTATATCAGACACAAAAATGTGTCTATCAGTGACGAAAGTCATGTTATGTTTCAATCACTTTGAAAATGGCTCTGACAAAAAATGGTTTGTGAATAACAACTATATAACGTTCTCTAAGAATGTTTCAATGATTGGAATGAGAGTTTAGATTATATAACAAATGTTGGATATAAGCATTTTGTGGCAACATATATATGTATAAGTCCTTATTCCTTGAAACAAAGTATGCGTACTTTGTTGATCAGGAAAACTGGAACAAGAGTTGTGACCTCAGTCCGCGAGCTAGCGGAGGTTCTCATCCCGAGAAAATCTGCTGGATTTTGTGAACTCCTTCAGGGAACTTAATTCCGCGAACTAAGTCCGCGAACTTGAGTTGGTTATATCTAAAGACGATTATTTATGAACTTATATTTATATAAACTAAGGAATGCAAATTGCAAACCGTGGTTATAAAGTTCATCAATCGATTCGAGTGAACCAAATCGTTTTTGCTTCAATTGTGTCTTGTGTAGTTATATAAGATTTATACAATTGAACAACTCTCTAACTAGTTCATTTGAACTAGTTATGGTGAAGAAGAATATGGTTGATATGAAAGTTCTCATACGGCTAACCATTTGGTTAACAACTGTTGAACTAACAAATGTACATGTTTGGGTACGGTTACACAAACCTAAAATCGTGCATTTCATTTGTGTGTAACAAGATAAGTTTTCTATCTAACGGTTGAAATATATTAGCTTGAATCTAATCAGGTTTTCATTTAGACGGTGAAGATTGAATGCTTTGTTACCAAGCTAACATTGATTACAAACCCTGATTTGAAAGACTATATAAGGGAGAACTCTAGCAACTGGGAAACCTAATCCCTACACCTCCTGTTTGATACTAGTTGTATTAGCTAGAGTCGACTCTCCTTTAACCTTAGGTTTCTTCTTGAAAACCAGGTTAACGATTTAAAGACTTCATTGGGATTGTGAAGCCAGACCGATACTACTTTCTCGTAGTTGTGTGATCTGATCTTTCATATTCTATCGTGTTGAGTACAATCGTAACGATTAGATTGAGATTATTATCTCCGATAGGCAAGATATAAAATTAGTCACAAACATCTTCGTCTCATCGTTTGTGATTCCACAATATCTTCTTTCGGCGCGTCGATTAAGATTATTGTGAGGTAATTGATAATACTACGCTGTTCTTCGGGAATATAAGTCAGGGTTATCAATTGGTTCCTGTTCACCTTGATTTATCAAAAGACGGAACAAAAACTTGTAGATATTTCTGTGGGGGACAAATTTATCTATTACTGTAGACTTTTCTGTGTGATACCAATTTGTTTATTAAATTCTTCGACTTTGGGTCGTAGCAACTCTTAGTTGTGGGTGAGATCAGCTAAAATAATCAAGTGCATAGTACCCTATTGGAATCAGTGACGTAAGGAGCGCAACTGTACCTTGGATCAGTGTGAGATATATTGGGGTTCAACTACAGTCCAAACCGAAGTTAGTTTGTAGTAGGCTAGTGTCTGTAGCGGCTTAATACAGTGTGTGTTCAATCTGGACTAGGTCCCGGGGTTTTTCTGTATTTGCGGTTTCCTCGTTAACAAAATTCTGGTGTTTGTGTTATTTCTTTTCCGCATTATATTTTGTTATATAATTGAAATATCACAGGTTGTGCCTTAGAATCAATCAATTGGAAATCCGGCCTTTGGTTGTTGACTGATATTGATTGATACTTGAACATTGGTCTTTGGTATCGTTCAAGTGATTTCTCTTGTACTCAATTAGACTCGCAGATTACTATTTGCTTGAGTAAGAATTGAATCTAGAAAGAGAGATATAACTCTTTGATATACTTTATTAAGATTGAGTCTAGTTGATTCTCTTGAAAGTATATTGGACTTAGTCCATACAGATTGCTAATCGAAATATTGGGTGTGGTTGTTGTACCCCCACTTTTTCAATTGGTATCAGAGCAGGCAAACACGTAAAGACCTTAAAAGTCTGTGTTTGTAGCGATCTGACTTTATGGACAGAGGTGTTATCTCTATTAACGTACCACCAGTCTTCGATGGCTCTAATTACTTATGGTGGAAAATTGCTATGCGATCTTTTCTTCAAGCACGTGATTTTCAATCATTGGTATATGTTCTTAATGGCTATGATTCTCCCGTTGTGGCAGTAGGAAATGTAAACATTCCTAAGGACATTGGTGAATACAGTCCTTCCGAGATACTTACTGCAAAGCAAAACTCTGACAGTTTGAATGCCATCATACATTCCATTACCCCGGATCTTCAGCACCATGTGACTACGTGCACTAGGTCTAAAGATGCTTGGAATATCTTAGAAACCCTATTCGAAGGTAATACCAGTGAAAAGGAACCCAGGATTCAAAACCTTAATTCCGATTGGGAAAACCTTCGTATGGCAGATGAAGATTCATTTGATGAGTTTAATCACAAATCGTCTGAAATTATTAATGCATCTTTGCATTGGGTAAGACTATTCCTGAAAAGGACATTGTGATGAAACTTCTCAGATCATTGCCATCTAGATACGATTCTAAGAAGCATGCCATCGTTGAAGTAAATAACCTTAATACACTTTCCAGAAATTCCCTAGTTGGTAAGTTGAAAATTTTCGATCTTGAACTTGAACAAAGAGAGAAGCGTCATCTGTTTAGCAACCATGTTGCTAGATCTGATCATAAGTCTCGACGTTCTAAATTGACTGATAAAAGGGATGAGAATTTCTTTAATTCAACTCTGACTCTGTTTATACAATAGCTTAAGAAATCTCTTAGACAGAGTAAAATAAAGTCTCAAAAGAAAGCTCAGTCAATCAATAAAAAAGTTCAGAAAAAGTATGTTAACAATACTAGTTTCAAGTGCTATAGAAGTGTTCATGATACTTCTAAATGTCCTGATACGGAGTTGAGTGAGATGAGTAAATCATGGATGGCTACTCTTGACTACTGTCCTGAGGATGATAGTTGTGATGGTTCTCTTAATATTTTTACTCACAATCACGTCTATCCTCCTAGCAGTCCTGATTACTCCATGATAAACAATCTTACTTCCTCACAAATTCTTCAACTAGAAAAGGAAGTCTTAATTAAAAGGATTGAAAATATGGAATGTCAACTGTCTAAATTAAAATTGGAGATGATCAGTTGCAATTGTGATTCTTACAAGGCATATCGAACCTCTTCGACTATGTCACTTAAAAGTTGTCATCAAATTTCTCTTGATTCTATATCATTCGTAAGTCACTTAGACTACAAGGATCATATAGAAAATCACAAGAACGTACTTAATCTTGTGATTTTCTCATATGTTTGTCAGGATCATCTTAAAACTTGTGGCACTAAGAAACATGAAAATCTCTCCTCTGTCAAACATTGTCTGCAGAAGAAGAAAAAGAAATCTCATACAAAACCCTCATTCTTTGTAAAAGAGATCTCCAAGAGAATTCATAGTTTACGAAAATCAACATTCAAAGTTTTCAAATCTGTGCTAAAAGAAAGAAAGGATGATGTGCATAACTCCCCTCTCTTAAAAACTAGACAGAAACAAGGTATAACAAATACTTCTTCCCCTCATAAGAAGTTACCCAGTCCTGTAGTGGATTGGAACAACTACAGTCTATAATACTGTATTGATGATTTTTGTCTATCCCTCTTAGAAAAAATCATAATCTTCAAGAGGGTTGTGATGAAATATTTTTGTTGATTGTTTTAATTTATTCTGGTTATCCTCCTTAAAGACCTCTTCTGAGGATAACCAAATTCGGTTAGGGTTTTGGTCAAAGGTCTTTTTGGATATTTATCCCTATCCGCAGCTCCTTTTAAAATGAAGTTTTTCTCCTTAGCCTAAACATTTCATGTATCTCTTCTATCATGTTCTCTTCAAGTCTTTCAAGCAAATAAAGTGAAGTTTGGACAGTTCTCTTTCCATCTAAGAAGATACGGTTTGATTCTTCTAATAATGTGATAATCCTTGACAATCATGGTTCTTATCTGGACGGAAACATCTGTGTTTCTCATTTTGATAAGCTCTCTTTAACCATAAATCTCGTCTTGGAACAAGTTCGTGCCCTGAAAAGTGAACTTGAAGCCTCTTCCAAGAGACTTGAAGAAAAGATGGATAATCTGGAATCTAGAATTGATCTGATCGAAGATGAGCTTGATGAATACAGAGAATACGAGAAGAGTACTCAAAGTAAGTGAAATGCTTTATATGAGTTTTTATTTTCCTAGTAAATCTTCTTTTCTTGTTTTGTTTAGAAGAATAACTAGAGTTTGGAATAGCCATTATTGTGATTACACATAGTTATGTCCAACGTTTTCATCTTCATATTTTTAGGTTTGTTTGTTTAAATTCTAAAAAATTGTTTGGAAGATGATTTTTGCAGTATTAATCTTTATGGTTTTATATATTGCAATTTGTTATGGGATATGTATGTTTGCGTCCGTGAACTGTGATTGTCCCATACCTTGTCAAAAGTTAAGTCTTTCATATGTCAATATGCATGTATTGATAAAAGAATGAATGGACTTTTGACATCAAAAAAGTTTGAAGCCTATTATGTTATTATTGATGGAAGATAGGATGAAATTTTGTTGACAAGGATTATGTCTATTGCATGTCATTATGCGAATAGTGATGGAAAATAGAATGAATCCTTGTATATTCCGTAGTAGTGATCTTCCCTGATCCATATTTTTTATGTATTACTGCGAGGCTCAGTAAGTTCTTTTATGTCGAGCATGATCAATTAAATTCATCACCTTTTATGGTTAATTTGGTTGTATATTTTCGATTAGATTAATTATGGGATCTCTTGTGATTAATCTAATTGAGTATTTTTGGATTCAAATTCATATTCGTATGTGATTTGTTATGTCCAAAGAAATCCTTCTTTTCTTTTGAAATTAAGGTCGCTCTTGTTGTTCTTTCGGGAATGACATTTTATGGGGGAGAGTTCTTAATTGAACTTGTGCTTAATTGCCAAATTTTTATGGGGAGTGCGGCTTTGGAATATTATAGGGGTTATCTTGTATCTTTATAAACTCCTTGATGAATGCATTTAGCTTCGGCTTTATGATTGCATCTAAACAAGTTGATATATGCTTTCTTTTGGTCATGAAATGTCTCTTTTGGAAATTTCATTAGGATCCCGTTTTCGTACCTTTGCCAATTTTATTGACAAAAAGGGGGAGAATTAATATGTAGTTCACACTACAAATACATATGGTTTTCGGATCATTATGTAAGGGGGAGTGGTTTCCATGTGAAATTGAGTACTTGGAAGTGAAGAAGATTTCGAGTAATGTTGAAGATTAGGCATGTGGAATAAGAGCTATAAAAGTTTATTTATTTATTTTTGTATTCCATATGTATTGATAGTTTTGTCGCTAAAATTGACAAAGGGGGAGATTGTTAGAGCACTGCTCGGTCGAACTCGTATGCGTTGCTATCTCAAGCATGTTTGTAAATGTTAGTGATCAAAACTATAAGTCTTGATTTCTAGTCTACTACATCTAAGTCTCGGACTAGGATAGAAAGTGTAATTGATCTCAAGAACTCCATGTCGATCATCATACAAGACGAAGGACTATTCAAGGAACTGGTGGAACTTCATCGACTAAAAGGTATGTGGAGACTTGAACTTATCTATCACTCAAAAGTCTATCTACTCTATCTCCTTCTTGAGGCAAAAGTCGTTTTTCTATATAGACTTTGATTATACACATTTTCTATTTCGAGCCGAGTTTATCTCGCCTATCTAGTTCTCAAAATATGTGTTGTTAAGATTTCGCTTTGGCCAAGTGCATCTTTACCTAGTGACGAAAGTCATGTTATGTTTCAGTCACTTCGAAAATGGCTCTGACGAAAAATGGTTTTTGAATAACAACTATATAACGTTCTCTAAATAGTTTTGCAGTGTTAATAGAAAAAGACACTCTGAGGATCGGTGACTGACTCAGTGAAATTTTCTTCTCTACTTCTTCGTTTTCAGCGTTACTTAACATTTATTCAGGTGAATCTCATGATTGGCGTGTTAATTCTTCATCTGAATCTTTAGTTCTTAGCGGATACTTAATTAGTTATTAAATTTTAAGGAAAAATAATATGAATCTAGAAATGGGTTCATCTGTTGTTGATTTAGAAAAATCTTATGAAAAAGCTCTATCGATTGATTTGATCTCTGAAACTGAGGATCAATGTGCTGCTTGGCAATTTTCTTCAATAGGTCGTTTAGATCTTCTTCATCTTAAATTTTCTGATGTTGTTCTAGATCTCAAAAATCATTGGAAATTAGTTGGTCAATGCAAAATGATTCCATTAGGAAAAGGTTTCTTTATCATAAAGCTTGATAATCAAAATGATCAAAATATGATTAAGGATGGAAAATGGGAAGTAGCAAATCAGGTGTTATGGATTAGAAAACGGATTCCAAATTTTCGTCCAGAAAATTATAGAACATCATCTTCCATGGTTTGGGTACATTTACCAGGATTAAGCTTAGAGTACTGGGATGAGAAAACTTTGTTTACTATTGGAAGAGCTTTGGGGGTTCCATTTAAAGTTGATGAAGCTACTCTTAACTATGAAAATGGGTATTATGCTAGAATGATAATCAATGTTGATTTTACAAAGAGAATCCCTAATAAACTATAGATTAAAACTAAGTTTGGAGGATTTATGCAGAATGTTATACTCATCAAGCCACCAAAATTCTGCAATCACTGCAAAATAGTGGGTCATCTTCAACTTGAATGTAGAGTTTCAAAATGAAGTGAAGTTAATCAACAAAATGACATTACAAAAACTAATCCCAAAATAACTTCTACTGGAAAAGGTCAAGTTCCAAACAGTGGTAGAACTCATGTTACTCCAAGAAGGGTAGAGAGATTTGATATTTGTGATACACCTGTTAATCATATACATCAGCAAACTCATTCAGTTAGTAAGTTACAGGATTCAATTAAGATTACTTCAGGAATGTTTGAAGCACTAAATAATGAGGAAGAGAATGTTATTGAGATGTCAGGAGCTAATGAGAGCCTTGACACTACCAAGGTGCTTAAAATTGTTACAGAAAACTTAGAGGACAATACTGTTGTCAAATATATAAATGAGAAGGATGGTTCAATCTCAGAAGAGAGAGTTCCAACTACTTTATGGTCCAGAGTGATTCAAAAGCCTGACTCCATTGCTTCTTCTAGCTCTTCAGTGCAGGATAAGGAGATTACAATCCCCAAAAATGTTCACACTCAAGGCTCAGTTAATCCTCAGGTATCAAATACTGCTCAAAATCCAAGTAAATATAATTTCAGGAAAAATCCAGGAAAGGGAGGTACAAAAGGCCTCCAATTCAAGCAATGAAAGTTCTGTATTGGAACCTAAGGGGCCTAAGGAGAGCTAGGTCTCAGGATAAGTTAAGGTCTCTCATCAAACAATTCAATCCTTCTATTGTATGGGTAGCTGAACCTCATGTAAGTTGTAATGCATCCTTTTGCAAGAAACTTAATTTACCTGGTATGCAAAGCATGGTAATCCACAATTCTGTTTCAAACAAAAAAGGTAATATCTGGTTATCTTGGTATCAAAATTTATCTGCTCCTTCAGTTATTTATTTATCAAGCCACATGATCACAGTGGAAATTGGGGGTGTTCTTGTTTCTGGTGTTCATGCACATGTTGGTGCTATTCAAAGAAGATATTTATGGTCAGAAATGGAGCACATTAGCAAACTGCAAAAGCCTTGGCTTGTTATTGGGGATTTCAATGTTATAATTTCAGTTGAAGAAAAAGTTGGAGGTAAAAGTCCTAATAAAAGATCAATGTTAGATTTCACTAATTGTTTAGATAAATGTGAACTGTTGCAAGCTCCAAAAACAAGTTTAGCTCATTCCTGGTCAAATTGTCAGCAAGGTAATAGAAGAATATTGTGCAATTTAGATAGAGTAGTTTTTAACAATTTGTGGCTGCAGAAGTATGAAACTTGGAGTTACAAGGTTGGTTTGAGGGTAGCTTCTGATCACTCTCCTTTACTTGGTGGATGAAACCAGATTCCTAAACCAAAAAATGTGCCTATGAAGTTTCAACAAATGTGGCTTTCACATCCTAATTTTCTGGAAGTAGTAAATAAATATTGGTCTGAGGAGATATAAGGTGATCCAGCTTTTGTGTTTCAACAAAAAATGGAAAAATTAAAAAAGGTTCTTAAAGAAAGGAATTGAAGTGTATTTGGTAATGTGCATACACAGATTAAAGAAGCAGAGAATAAGGTCCAAGAAGCCATGTTACATTCTGATGCAAATCCTTTTGATGAAATAGCGCTCAATAATTTAGTTCAAGCCTAGAATAATCTTAACTCAAAAGAAGTGTAGCTCGATACTTTTCTCAAGCACAAGGCAAGAATAAGGTGGGTTAAAGAAGGTGCAACAAATACAAGTTTTCTCCATGCAAATCTCAAAATAAAACAAGGAAGAAATAATATAACTGAACTAGAAGATAGCAATGGAGATATTATAAATGATCAAGAAAAAATAGTTGACATGTTAATTCACCATTTTAAAGCTAAATTCGGGTATCAACCTGTGGATGTTAGTGAATCCTTACTTGATGTTATTCCTGAACTGATCACAAGTGAAGATCAAAGCATGCTAAATCAAATTCCAGATGAAGAAGAAATCAAATCAACAATTTTTTAGTATGGATCCAAATAGTTCTCCTGGACCTGATGGTGTGGATGGTTGGTTCTACAGAGCTTCTTGGCACATAATTGGCAAAGATTTGGTTCAATCCATTCAATTTTGCTGGAAAAGGAGGTTTATTCCAAAAGGTTTAAATTCAAACTTCTTAGTATTACTTTCAAAAGTTGATGGTGCAAGAAATCCTAATCAGTTCAGACCAATTGGTCTCAGCAATGTGAGTTTTGAAATTTTTACAAAAATAATTGCTACTAGAATGGTTACTCTTATGCACAAACTAATCTCACCACAACAAGCAGCTTATGTAAAAGGGAGATGTATCCAAGAGCAAATTCTTTTGGCTTCAGAAATGGTTAATGAAATGCAAAAGAAAAGAAGGGGTGGAAATGTTGGGCTGAAAATTGACATATCTCAGGCATATGATTCAGTAAGTTGGAACTTTTTATTTCAAGTACTTATGAAATTTGGTTTTTCTGAAGACTGGTGTGAATGGCTGCATATATTATTTCAATCAGCTAAGATATCTGTCATGGTGAATGGTGGACCTTGTGACTTTTTCTCAGTTGGAAGGGGCCTAAGGCAAGGAGACCCTCTTTCTCCAATTCTTTTTGTGCTGTTGGAAGAAGCTCTCAGTAGGAAACTCACTCTAGATGTTAATGAATGGAAAATAAAACCAATGGTTGTAAGGAAAGGTATACGTCCAACACATCTATTTTTTGCAGATGATGTCTTCATCTTTTGCAATGGTGAAAAAACAAGTCTTTTAGCACTTATGAAGTTATTAGAAGATTATCAACATAGCTCTGGTCAAGTTATCAACAAGAACAAAATCAAGCTTTTTGTAGAAGGCACAACAGATCAAAGAAGAAGTATAATAAAGGAAATTTAAAAATGGAACTAAGTAAATTTCCTGATAAGTATTTGGGAGTGTTACTTACTGCAGGAAGAGTTAAAACAAGCACTGTATGTCCAATGGATGAAATGATGCAACATAAGTTAGCTGCATGGAAGGGAAAACTGTTATCCTTCCAAGAGAGATTGGTTCTTGTGAAATCAGTCATCTGTAGTATGCCAATGTACAATATGGCAGTGTACAAGTGGCCTTCTTCTGTAATTAAAATTTGTGAAAAGATTATAAGGAATTTCATCTGGACAGGAGATGGTAACACAAGGAAACATACTATATTTTCTTGGAGAAAAGTATGCACTCTTCACAATGAAGGTGGTTTGGGCATTCACAGATTAGAGATTATGAATAAAGCTTTACTCATGAAGATGATGTGGAAGATTCACAAGTCATATGAGGACTAGGCCAAGTTCTTCAAAGCTAAATATCAAAATAAATATGGCCAATGGAATACAAATTGGCAACTTTCCTCAGTCTGGCCAGGTCTTAAATGGGCATGGAATACTCTTAAAGAGGATATAAGGTGGAACATTGGATATGGGTAGCACATTTCAGTGTGGTTTGACATTTGGATAGGTGAGAAGCCACTAATTGAACAAGTAGGTTATACTCCTTTTGTTAAGGCTAATCTATTCTTAAAAGTATCATATCTTGTGGTGGATGGTAAATGGTCATTTCCTGCAGAATTTCAACTTATAATACAGAATGCCACACTACCAATAGTTGCAGGTGGAAATGATGAAGTGGTATGGATTGGCAATCTTCAGGGTTCATTTTCAGTTCATGATGTTGTTCAGGTAATAAGGCACAAGGAACCAAAATTGCATTGGACAAAACATATTTGGAATTCATTCATCCATCCTAGTGTGGCAAGCAATGTATGGAAACTGGTCCAAGGTGTATATCTAGATGATGCCATTATGGTGAAGAAGGGATATGATATGGTTTCAAGATGTTGTATTTGTGAGGAAGCTCAAGACTGCATGAATCATCTGTTATGGAAATGTAAGTTTAGCACTACAATTTGGAAGTGGGTGTGTTCTTTCTTTCACTTTGATCAGACTAAGGAATTTAATGATATATGGAGGAGAGCAAAACACAAAAGTCCTTTAATTCAACAGGTATGGCTTACTGCAGCTTGCATTATTCTCAAGGAGTTATGGTTTCAAAAGAATAAGAAGTTTTTTGAAGAGATTAAACCAAATATTCAGAGCTTCAAAAGCAGAGTTATAAAACTGATAAATGAAGGGGGCTTGAGAATTTTTGGCAAAAATGGAACCAAAATTATGACATTCAGATCATTGAAGCTTCTCAGCTGGGTATCAGAAATTCCAAGTTCCAAAGGATTACAGAATGTCAGTGGTATCCTCCTGACCTTGAATTTACTATGTTTTGTTGTGATGGATCCTCTTTGGGCAATCCTGGAGCTACAGGTTTTGGAGTGATTGTCAGAGATCATCAATGTCAGGTACTTGGCACTCTAACTGGTGGAATTGAGATTGCTACTAATTACTAAGCTGAGATATATGCTGTCATATGTACCATGGAACTGGCTACTGAATGGGGTAAACAGAATAACATGATAGTATCTGATTCCAAAACTGTGGTGAATGATTTTGTTCAAATGAAAGTACCTTGGTTCATTAGAGGAAGATGGAAGAATGCAGTGAGGAAATTATCTCAAATCAGGTACTTGCATTGCTATAGGGAGGTGAATTTTTCAGCAGATGAAATTTCCAAAAAGGGTGCTTTATTAGCTTCAGGTGAAAGACAGGTTTGCATTGGTAGGCCTTCTTATTTAGTTAGAGTTGAGATGCCCCATGTAAGCTATTACAGATTTAGCTGATTTTGTTGTGGGTTGTTGTTTTTTTTTTTGGGATTTTGAGGTTTCATTTGCAATTGTTTTCTCATTTTCAGCTCTTTTTCAATTCTTTGATGTAAACAATTTGATGTAATCTTCTTTATTATCAATATAATTCATCTGATTCAGAAGAAAAAAATGTATAACGTTCTCTAAGAATGTTTCAATGATTGAAATGAGAGTTTAGATTATATAACCATTGTTGGATATAAGCATTCTGTGGCAACACATATATATATAAATCCTTATTCCTTGAACCAAAGTATGCGTACTTTGTTGATCAGGAAAACCGGAACAAGAGTTGTGAGCTCAGTCCGCAAACTGGCGGAGGTTCTCATCCCGAGAATATCTGCTGGATTTTGTGAACTTCTTCCAGGAACTTAAGTCCGCGAACTAAGTCTGCGAACTTGAGTTGGTTATATCTAAAGACGATTATTTGTGAACTTATATTTATATAAACTAAGGAATGCAAATTGCAAACCGTGGCTATAAAGTTCATGAATCGATTCGAGTGAATCAAATCGTTTTTGCTTCAATTGTGTCTTGTGTAGTTATATAAGATTTATACAATTGAACAACTCTCTAACTAGTTCATTTGAGTCATTTGAACTAGTTATGGTGAAGAAGAATATGGTTGATATGAAAGTGCTCATACGGCTAACCATTTACCTAAAAGCGTGCATTTCATTTGTGTGTAACAAGATAAGTTTTCGATCTAACGGTTGAAAGATATTAGCTTGAATCTAATCAGGTTTTCATCTAACAGTGAATATTGAATGCTTTGTTACCAAGCTAACATTGATTGCAAACCCTGATTTGAAAAACTATATAAGGGAGAACTCTAGCAACTGGGAAACCTAATCCCCACACCTCATGTGTGATACTAGTTGTATTAGCTAGAGTCGATTCTCCTTTAACCTTAGATTTTTTTTGTAAACCAGGTTAACGATTTAAAGACTTCATTGGGATTGTGAAGCCAGACCGATACTACTTTCTCGTAGTTGTGTGATCTGATCTTGCATATTCTATCGTGTTGAGTACAATCGTAACGATTGGCATGACATTAATATCTCCGATAGGCAAGATATAAAAATTAGTCACAAACATCTCCGTCTCATCGTTTGTGATTCCACAATATCTTCTTTCGCCGCATCGATTAAGATTATTGTGAGGTGACTGATAATACTAGGATGTTCTTCGGGAATATAAGTCCGGGTTATCAATTGGTTCCCGTTCACCTTGATTTATCTAAATACGGAAAAAAACTTGTAGGTATTTCTGTGGGAGACAGATTTATCTATTAACGTAGACTTTTCTGTGTGATACAGGTTTGTTTATTAAAGTCTTCGACTTTGGGTCGTAGCAACTCTTAGTTGTGGGTGAGATCAGCTAAGGGAATCAAGTGCATAGTATCCTGCTGGGACCAGAGACGTAAGGGGCGCAACTGTACCTTGGATCAGTGTGAGATTGATTGGGGTTCAACTACAGTCTAGATCGAAGTTAGTTTGTAATATTCTAGTGTCTGTAGCGGCTTAATACAGTGTGTGTTCAATCTGGACTAGGTCCCTGGGCTTTTCTATATTTGCGGTTTCCTCGTTAATAAAATTCTGGTGTCTGTGTTATTTCTTTTCCGCATTATATTTTGTTATATAATTGAAATATCACAGGTTGTGCGTTAGAATCAATCAATTGGAAATCCAACATTTGGTTGTTGATTGAAATTGATTGATACTTGAACATTGGTTTTTGGTACCGTTCAAGTGATTTCTCTTGTATTCAATTAGACTCGCAGATTACTATTTGCTTGAGTAAGAATTGAATCGAGAAAAAGAGATATAAATCTTTGATATACTTTATTAAGATTGAGTCTAGTTGATTCTCTTGAAAGTATATTGGAGTTAGTCCATACAGATTGCTAATCGAAATATTGGGTGTGATTGTTATACCCCGCTTTTTCAAATGTTGCTCTTTTAATTAAGCTTGGTTGAAGAATGTTGCATGAGCTGATGTTCTGTAGGTGGAAGTGCTAAAACACAAGTATTTTGCTGGTGGTAATCCTCTTCACAGTACAACCAAGAATGGTTTTTGGACCTTCAAAGGGATATGTGATGGGTTAGAGATAATTGGGGTGGGGTGGGGGACTATATTATTGGGAGGTTGGAAACGGTAAAGACATTTCAATATGGGACGATAGATGGATATAAGGGACATGAGTTGGTTTCCTCCATATTTAGGTCTATTAACATGAAAACTGTCGACTAATTAATAGTTGCACGAAAAAAATACTTGGAATGTGCAGGTCTTTTATGCTTCGTTTGATTGGGAAACAGTTAGAGATATTTGTAAGGTGAGAATTCTTATTCAAGGCACTGTTAAGCTGGGGTGGGCTCCATCTCACAATGGCCTCTTTTCCGTTAAAACCACTTATAGAATTGTCAATAGGTATGCATGATGCTAGTCAAGTGGTCGTTCAATTGAATATATGATGGACTAAAGTTGGAAGGACAAATTGCCACCTAAGATCTTGCACTTCCTATGAAACTATGTTCATAATTGTCTTTCTGGTAGAGAAATATTTGCTAGGTATGTTCCCAATACTAGTTCATGTTATCCTATTTGCAACACTAGATTAAATTTGTAGACCACTTATTATTCAACCGTCAAGGAACAAAACAGATTTGGCTTGCAATAGATGCTAACTTTGCGGGTATGTTGGGAGGACAATCACTTAAGAATTGATTGGTTTGTTGTCACTAATTTGCAATATGATTTAATAATTGTTGCAGGTGTCATTGTGTGGAATGTCTAGAAAGCCAGATGTCTATGTGTGCGTTTGAAAAAAAAATCATTTATAGGTGGATAGAATAGTTAGCCAGGTCAAGCAACAGGTAAATGTATATAATGAGCATCTCAGCAAATAGAGGATGGAGGATTTGAGTATTGGCAGAGGTAATGAGCTGGTTAGATAGATTCTTTCTAGTCCTGGATTTTATAAAATAAATTTGGACACTTCATTTCTATAGGTTTCGACCTAAGATATCATGATATATGTGTTTTTTATGATGCTTGGTATCTGCTTAGAATAACATAAGATAAAAAACAGGATGAAACAATTGCAGCTTGTGAGGCAATCAAATGATAAGGAGAAACAACATCCAAAAGCGGCATTTGGACGGGGATTGTCTAAACGTGATCAAAGCTATAAATGATAATATAACATCTCTTAGGTAGACGAATAATTCACCACTATGGATTGTAAAAAGGCATTTGAGATGTTTTGAAAATCGGTCTTGTGTCTAGGACTCTAGGTGCCTAGAGACACAAATGAAGCAGCTAATTGTCTAGCCGAAGAAGCTAAACTTGGATCTCTTGTTGGGCGACTGATTCTCCATTGTGGCCGTAAACTCCCATTAGGGAGAAACTATTTGTTGCATCCCATTAATTTTAGCAAATTCTCCTTCCCTATTAAAATAAATTAGTAGGTGGCACTATGACTCAAAGGATCCAATGGTTCAGAACACATATCCCCGCACCACAAAATCGTAGTGTCTTACTGTTGATTCCATATTCCATCCCATCCCATGGATGAAGAACATAATTCGGATCCGATCGTATTGGTGTCCGGAAAAAACAAAACAAAGAAAGAAAGGTGTTGAACATAAATTCATCTGACGGTCAAAAGATAACATCACACATTTGTAGCCACACACCAAGTAAGTACGATAGTATCACACCGTACATCAAACTTTGCATAATCAATTATATTTAATTGTATTAATTGTCCATCACTGTTTGATATTTTCTTCTCCAGGTTTGAAACAGATTAAAGAAATAGACAGCGACTCCATCAACTCTCTCTGTGTACAAATCTGTCTCACTAGAGGGGAGGAGAAGAAGAAGGAGAAGATGATGATGATAAATGTATTAGAAATAGCAAGAATGGCGACTAGAGAATTTGTATTGACAGCAAAAGATGATATTGAATTTGGTACATTTTGGTGGTTTACATATGCTGGGATCTCATGTTTTCTTGTTCTATTTGCTGGTATTATGTCTGGATTAACTCTAGGGTTGATGTCTCTTGGTCTTGTTGAACTTGAAATTCTTCAAAGAAGTGGTACCAATACAGAGAAGAAACAAGCAGGTCAGATATTTTTTTTTCTCAATTCCTTCAGTTTACTGGTTTCTTGTTTTGTTTTGGGTAATTTTTTCTGATTCAAGATCAGTTGGGAATTAAAATCTATATACTTTTGATTACTTCAGGATATTGATTCCAGATTTATTTTTTCAGTGAACTGACATGCAATTAGGGAGGTGAAAAAGATTAGGTTCTGTATTTATGTAGATAATGAAAGGTCAAAATTGATACTGTGGATGGTCTGTAGTTGTTGTTGCTGTTGCTTCTAATTTTGATGAAAATTGTAAGATTTCAAGCTAGTTTTGTTATGTTGGATGCATTTTTGGCAAATTGGTATATTCTTACATCTTAAAATTCTTCCGATGAATTTATAACCTTTTTCGTGCAATGTCAATACGGTAACTTTGTTGGTTTAATAGTTTGACTGCATTGTTCTTTGATGAATTGCAGAGATATTCTGATGCCTACTTATGTAATCACAAAAGAACTATTAGGTGTTTATATGTGCAAGATAAAGTAATTACCTTACAGCTTAGTAAGTTGGAGACATGTGCATTTAAGAAACCATTAGGAAGTCATTTCAAATGTAAATCATAACCATCCATAGGAAACTGAGTGGAACTCTAGCTGAGATTATGTAGAACAGAGCTATGGTGCATGAATGTGTTGGTTTGATTTCACATTCTCTAAGGGCTTGTTTGTATTGTTATAGCTATTGCAAGATAAATTTTAAACCGGTAAACTATTAGGAAAACCATTCAAGATGGTTAATGCTATTGTTAATGCTTGGTTTGATTTTACTGAGCCTTTTATTAAGTTGGAGAAAATGAACATTTAAACCGGTAAACTATTAGGAAAACCATTCAAGATGGTTTAGCAGTACTATCTACAGGAAACTGAGCAGAAACTCTTGTAACTTTTTTTTGCCGCAAGGTTTGTGAACGAAGTTACATATGAAACTGTTGGCAGGATATTATGCATTGTCAAAGGTTTTTTTTTTTTAATTGTTAATTTGTTGCAACTAGTTATAATAGAAATTTGTAAGCTTTCAGAATTACAGAAAACAGCACTGTAGTGTATCTTTCAGTTTAAATTTTTGTTTGAATAATGCTGCCTTTTGATTTTTAATCATTTTAGTCCTCTTGCATGCAAGTCAACTTTCTTTAATTATTTCTTCGAGGGTGGAGTGTTATCTGTTATTGTGCATGAGGTAATTTGTTTAGCTATTATGTTCATGCAGCTGCTATCTTCCCAGTAGTTCAAAAGCAACACCAGCTTCTTGTGACTTTGCTTTTATGCAATGCGTGTGCCATGGAAGTAAGTAATTTATAGTTCCTTCATTATTATTTATGAGTAGTTAGTTACAAAGGTTATATTAGTAACAGAATGGGTTATGAAGGTCAGTGGAAGAGAATTACCAAGGTCTAAGTATCTGTATGCCCCATAAGGCTTTGCAAATTTGCTACGTCTAGTGTGAGAATCAGTAATGCTCATGTCCCCGCTATTTCACTACTTTTATGTGCAGGCTCTTCCAATATATCTTGATAAGATATTCCATCCATTTCTTGCGGTTGTGCTGTCCGTTACTTTCGTTTTAGCATTTGGAGAGGTATAGTTTTTCATTTCGAAGTCATTCTGCTTCAGGTATAAAGTATAATGAAGTAGCTTCTAACGGATAGATATAGGCTGTCATTTTCCTTTACTTAACAGAGAAGATATTAACTTCATTTATTATTCCTTATTGTGGCAGGTTATTCCGCAAGCAATATGCACCAGATATGGGCTAGCCGTGGGTGCAAATTTTGTGTGGCTTGTGCGTATTCTTATGATAATTTGCTTTCCGATATCATATCCAATCGGAAAGGTATTTTGCTTACATCTAGTTCAGACTACATTATTTACACCTTCTGCAATTATTCATTTTGATGTTTTCATTCGTTTATTCTGCATGTAATTTGAAATTCGGATTTTCATCTACAAGAATATGTAGTTGTGGAGAGTAACTTTTCACTTTTGACGCACCTTCAGGTCTTAGATTGTGTATTAGGACATAATGATGCACTATTTCGGCGTGCTCAGTTGAAAGCCCTTGTCTCTATCCACAGCCAAGAGGTAATCCTTCATAAGTTTTGACGAGCATGTGACCTGTAAAATACTACATGGTATTGTTGTAAGATCTAGATAACATATGCCAGTAATTAGCAAATAATACTGCCGCCTTCATCTAGTCATAATAATGTTTTTCTGTTTCACTTTTAGGCTGGCAAAGGGGGTGAACTCACCCATGATGAGACAACAATTATTAGTGGGGCTTTGGATTTAACTGAAAAGGTATGTGTTTTACCTTTTAATTGATGGGGAGATGATGGGGGCTGCATTTTACTGGCTTATCTCTCTATAATTGATATTATTACTTGAAACATCTGTATTTCAGAATGTAAAATATATATGGTTGTTACTGTGGATTGTGCTAGATGTTCATGTGCTACTAACTATGCATGTAGCAGAATACGGTGGGGAGTGCATGATGGTAACCTAATTCTCAGGAAAATTTGCTGTTAAAAGGATTAGTCTTATATTCTTATCTGAACAATATATTAGTCATGGTTGAATTCTGTAAACTGAATATTCCCATACTTGTGAATAGACGGCTGAGGAGGCTATGACGCCTATCGAATCAACATTTTCGTTGGATGTAAATTCAAAATTGGACTGGTGGGTTTTGCCTTGATTTCCCGTTGTTGTGCATTGCTTTTGACGAAAAGTTGGTTTTAAATTCTCGTCACGCCGGTGGTACATATAAGCATTCAAATACTGATTATACAGGGAAGCTGTTGGAAAAATACTTGCTCGGGGACATAGTCGAGTTCCTGTCTATTCTGGAAATCCAAGAAATGTTATTGGGCTTCTACTGGTAAGGGCTTAAATCGGAAGGCTCGTCAGTGATTATTATGATCTTTGGAATTTGTTGGAATGAAAAAGAAGCTGATTGCGGTATTGTAGTTAATCTTTGTACTTATTTCTACTTTCTTTCTACAATTATTAGGTGAAAAGTCTTCTTACAGTAAGAGCTGAAACCGAGACCCCAGTTAGTGCCGTGTCAATTCGCAGAATCCCTAGGTATGCTTCTTTAACCAGCATCTTTCTTCACAGTTTGTTTAACCTCTTTCTTGCTTTCCCATACATACTAACATTTACACTTGAATTTTTCCCAGGGTTCCCTCAGACATGCCTCTTTATGACATACTAAACGAATTTCAAAAGGGAAGCAGTCATATGGCAGCTGTAGTGAAGTCCAAAGGATCAACCAAGAATCCTGTTGCAGATTTGAAATTAACTACTCCCCTTCCCAGGCAGGATGAAGAATCAGAAAACACTATTATTGACATCGAGAAAATTCCAAGCTCGATCAGCACTCATCGGCATTTCTCCTATCCACAAAATGACGCTACAACTAATGGAGTGCCTCGCTCATCTGAAGATATTGAAGATGGGGAGGTCATAGGTATTATTACTTTGGAGGATGTATTTGAAGAACTTCTACAGGTAATCCACACTGTTCATCGACTTTTGTTCTTCCCTTCTACATATGTGTGTTGTTTGGTCTTGAATCTTTATCATCGCAGCCTCTCTTGCCACGTTCTCACTTAGATGTTCCATTTAAAGAACTGTGATATTTTCCACAATTTCTCATGTGAAGTCTTACGTTATATAGTTTCCATGTTCCAAGTTGAACTAATATGTGTTTCATAGTTTTCATGTTCCAAGTTGAATTAATATGCAAATTTGGTCGTTTCACCAAATGCCAGGAAGAGATAGTTGACGAGACAGATGAATATGTTGATGTTCACAAAAGGTACAGAGTAGTAGGATGATTTTCTCGATTTGACCTCTAGTCATTTGCATGTACATTAACACAATTTTGGTACACAGAATTAGAGTAGCTGCTGCAGCTGCTGCTTCATCAGTTGCACGAGCTCCATCCACCCGGCGGTTAATCGCCAGCAAGGGAGCGGCTGTAAGTCTTCAACTGTGCTTGTCTCCAGTATATTTCATAAGAAAATATTAAGATTAGGAATTTATAAACCCATTTTTTTTTCAGGGTGGTGGCGAAAACAAGCCGGGCCAAACTCCAAAAAAATCAGGCGAGGAGGATTCAACCTCAGCAAAACCAGGAGGCGTTTTGGAACCTCTCCTTGAGAAGAAAAGATAATAGCAGTATCTACCGTCTGGACCCTCTGTTGTCGAGGTATTGTTATGGTCATGCAGTATCTATACCCATGTATTTTCTCCCTTTTATATTTGGTGTTCATCCTTCTTGTTTATATATGCAAATATGGGAGAGAGACTGAATATATCGAGTGTAATGAATATTGATCCAATTCTAATAAAATAATGTTGAAAAAAAGTCAGTATTACATATCAATCTGACCCAAATACGAAATACCAGTGCTTTGCAATCGTTTTTTCTCTTTTGAAGCACGTGGTTTGCAGTGGTGAAATGCAACTTCCACACGTGCTTTTTTAGTTAAGAACTAGGTATCACCGTGGCCGTAAACGGCTCAACCTGTCATTATAGTTTTAGGTGTACATGTATTAAATCTGATTACAACTTAGTTAATATATCCAAATATTTTTAAAAGACTACTAAGTGGTCAATTTAATTATTTAGACCTACGTGCGGTTCTATGTAATTAAATTGACTACTTAAATAATCAATTTAAGTAGTCATTATCATATGTATCACGTTCGACCAAAATAAGAAAGTGGCAACATATATTGATTAAAAACGACATGGGAACAACCATAAGGTTTAATGTAAAACGTAGCATGACATTACCTTTTAATTCGATTTGATATCTTCTAGTCATTTAATCCGAAACCAAATCTATGTCGTTAAATTGCGCTCGACTTTTCATATCCTTTTTTCAGATTTATGCACTATAAGACCTTCTTTGTATTTTAATTCTTTCTCAATTGATGGTGTGTTATGCTTTAAGTATGTGTTTTAGTATTTTTTTTTAATGCTTTTTATCCATGTTAAAACTATATTTATTGTAGATGTTCGTTGAACGTTAACATCCTACGATATTTTTTATTTTATTTTTTACTTTTCGCTCATCTTTATAATAATATTTTCCAAATTCTTCTATTTGCGCTTCACAACCATGGTTTGTGAAAAGACTCCTATTATCACGCTCTCTATGTACTTGTTCTGTTACTTGTACTCCCAGAAACGAAATCACTTTGTCTCTTTCTTTTAATATTTTATTTTAGGAATGAAAACAAAAATTGTCTTTTTTTTTAATGCTGCAAAGATGTCTCCATAGTTGTTTTGCAGTTGACCCTTCATTAGACTTTGAATCTTCTCTAAAAAAAATCTCCAGTAAATAAACCTCAGACGTTTACTATCACGCGATAACAGATGATTCGTTGGTGTCATCTAATTCAAAAGTTGGCCAAACCTGATATCATTCCAGTTTTTTTTTCTAGCTTTTGATATTGTCTAAACTTTGTCAGCTCATGTTTTTGTCTTCTCTTTTCGTTGTACATATATATGATCCTAATTGTAATGATTTTTAATCCAATCCTTTTTAGATTCATAAAACTCAATCGGATGATACTGCGAAAACGTGGTATCTTACCAATACCGTTTTCCATTATATTGTTCCAACTCAATTTTCCCATCCGTTTTCAATTAAGAGAAAAAGGGTGTCGCACGTCAGGGTTTCTTTTTTTGTGTTGTACCTAACATTGGTTGTTTAATTCTATTGTCCAACTAACATTGGTTTTTTAATACTATTGTCCAATTCTATAAATTTACTACGTGTGATGTCGTTCCAGTCTTTGTCTAATTTTTGAAATTGTCAAAAATTTGTCAGCTCGTCATTTCATCTTCTCTTTTCGTTGTATATATATATATATATATATATATATATATACATATGATCATATTATAATATTCTTTAATCCAATCATATATGGATACATTATTGCATCCCAAGTTCCTTAACACTTGGAGATATTAACTTGATTACCCTACCCTATATTAAATATTATATAAGATAGAGTATCCAAACAAAGTGTTGGTCGCAGCGAGAAGTTGGAGTTCCACTGAACTGCAACCGGTGGTCTAAGCTGCTAAGATCACACCTGAACCTACGGAACATGGTTGTTAAGAAACAAAAAATATCACAGTGTAGTCTAAGCTTCCGTCGAATTCCGTACACTATGGTAAACAGTAGAATATTTTCCTAAGCTGAATTATCAAGGAACTGATTAGCCCAGTAATCTATAATAAGAACCCCCCAAAAAACCATAAAGGAAATTTGATTTTCCATAAACATCATTGCACTTCAGGTTTCCATTGAAGAACATCGATAATCTATAAAAGAAAAAGCAAATTAATATTTATAATCCGTTGAGTATGCCAAATAAATTCATATGGACGAGAACCCAAAACATTCTAACTTAAAAACAAATAATCTAAAACCATGTAACTGGACCTTAATGTAAAAGCTAATACTAACGAGAAGAATCAAATCTTCTAAGAATCCTATTTTAAAAGAATAATCTATAAGTTTTTGATGGGGCGCTTTTTGAAGGGACATGGGGGACCAATGATATGTAGACACATATCTTTGATTCCCATGAATTATGTTTCCAAAAATGCAAAAGAAATATACTTTTGGAGAGAAAATCTGTTATATTAATTTGTGTTTGTATTTTTGGAAACATAATTCATGGGAATCAAAGATATGTGTCAACATATCATTGGTCCCCCATGCCCCCTTCATAAAACGTCCCCATCAAAAAATTTCTCCTACAACTATGTCAATTCATTATTTCTTCAAATTAGTTTTCAGAAAATTATTAGTTGCTTACTCTTCATCTTCGGAGTAACTTTCTTTTTCGGTTTACGCCGAGTCTTTTTGGCTGGTTTTTTTTATCTGCTTTGCTTCCTTATAGTTACTTAATGCACATTTGGTAGTATGTGTGACATTCCTTTTCCGACCCAGACCCTATAAATAAAGAGAGATTTACATGTAAACAATGATTCATGTTTCAAAAAAAAGGCTTTAGTACCAATCGTTTGCAAAGATACCCGTTAGTCTGTATCAACATCTGAAACCTCTAATTCTCTTTCTGGATTGAATAATTTTTGGACTGTAAAGTTTTCAGAAGGTTGTATATATTATACTCCTGAATTATTAATTTGAAAATAAAGTGTGGTCCTTCGTTCGGTTTAACATCACGTGTGCCTTTTCTCCCTTGTTAATCTGCATTAAATAATATGGTGATCATGCATTCACAATATATCTCTCTATAATCAAGTTAATTGTCCATATTAATGCGTCGTTACCTCATTATATTGTTCTAGGTAATTGACAATTTATTTCGCAGTGCAATTCATCAACTTTTCTGATGTCTTTCTCATCACTGTGAATACCATTTTATCTTTGTCAACCACATTCAATTTGTACATATGTATATTCTAAGGCATTAGTAAGTCTCGATATATTTCACTGTGGATACTACAATATCTTTGTAAACCAAATTCAATTTGTACGTGTGTATATTACAAGGCGTTAGTAAGTCTCGATACATTGTCCATCCATTCACAAAGGAAATATCGTTTATTCTCACCATGGTATATCCTCTTCAAAAAAATAAATACACATGTTGTACCAAAGTTCAACGTCTTCGTCGTACTAAATCTTTTTACTACATTTTTTGCATTCCATGTAGTACCACTCTCTAATCTCAACCAAGCCAAGTATCGTCTCCTCGCAGGGGAATGTTTTGCCCTGCCATTTATTCGAAGAGGCACACATCTAGACATGTGTAACTATAGTAGGTAAACAAAATCGTCCAAATACACACTTACAACATTCTCTCTATTGCTTCATGTATAGTTTCTATACTTTTGTTGGGGTCATCTGGTTGTGCGAGCCAGTCATCGTGATTTCGTTGCCTCTTGATTTAACCCTGCATAATTTCCTTTTTGCAGTAATAAATTTTTTGTCTTGGCTTATGTTCGAAATCTTCAAGAGACTAGTCAGATTCACGTAGTTGTTCGTCCAAAAGGTACAATCCAAAATCAAATACCTTATGTCATGTTAGCTTCCAGATATTATACTTTATGCACAGTTTAAAATGTAGATCCTCACATATATTTAGTCTAAATTTTGACCACTAAACATCTGGCTTACTCGGATTACAATCATGAATCATAGATAATAATCTCGAAAAGATTTCTTAGTTGAACTTCATTTTTCATCATTGCTTCCTCTTGCAAACACTTTGACCATTCATTGTTAGCTCCTAATTTCCAGGTACAATACTACTCCAAACGTACGATATAGTTTCCTAGCATCATCATCCCTTACTGTTTTCAGGATGTTAAATGAATTTACACCCGCTACAATCGATAGTAATAAACACATGTGATTGCAAAACCTTGCTTCCCTAATTTTCATTCTTTCTTGTTACATACAAAATGATGTGGAAACTCTTGATAAGTATATGCTTGGGCAGTGGGATTCTTGCGAAATACTCGGAAAATACCACCAATGTTGACTTAGAATTTTCTGCAGCGATATTAACCTTATCCATTGATTTAGTTTCATCATACATAATTTTGCGTTGTCTTGGAAGACGAGTAACCATTCGAACTACATTAGGTTCTTCCCGATGCATTGGGTGTTGGAAAACGATTAATAAAAATTAATTTTTTAAAGTTTTAATAAAAATTATAATTTATTATTTTCTTTTGTGAATGAAACTTATTAGTCCCACATTATGGAGTTTCTAATTTTTAGTAGTTTTAAGAAACTATATAAATCTTTTAGTCCCACATTATGGAGTTTTTCTTCTTAAGTTGTATTTGTCAATTATATAAACAAATTCACTACTTTTGTAAAATCGATGGGAAAGGGGTTGCTCTATATTTAGAGGGACCCCTAAGGGAAAAAAACATTTTATATTGTTTTCTCAAGTGTTCGAGATTTTCCTTTATTGTTTTTTCGGAGTTGCCAAGCTCAAGTTGAGCATCTACTACATATGCTAGTAGTAGGTGTAGTAGGGTGTTTTATCCTGGAGATATCCGTCCTGTGAGGGCTATAGCATCACTCTTGAGTGTAGCCGGGCGCTAATGTCTTAACGGAAACGTGTTGAACACGTGACTCACTCTGTTTTTCCAAAGTTTTGCCTTGTTGCTGTTGCGAGATATGGGGAGCTCGTCCGTTTCATCAAATCGATCACTTCCATTATAAAGGAGCTAACTATCAATAACTTTTGTTTATTTGATTTTTCCTTGTTTTTGATTGTTGCACCCAACAATCTTAAGACATTAAAGTTTTTAATAATCAAAAATGGTTGGTTGGTTTGTGAATCATGGATGTTAATTATGGAGTGAAAAACAAAAACGAATTTTTGGTCAGCTGTAGAGTTTCGAGTTTATCTCTTAACATAGAAGGAATTTCGATGAACCCTTTTGAAACAACGTAGTATACATTCTGATAGTTACCCACGTAAAATTTCAGAATTTTAGGAGTTGTAAAAGTATTTTTTTGATATTTTACAAAACAGAGAAATGTTCCTGAAAAATTCTGCCCGTCAGAATTTTGTTGTTAACTAAAGTAGTTTTTATGGGGTAACCATGAGTTTTTCGATACGGTGGTTCAAACGAAGTTTATAAATATAGATATTATCTTCAAAACTGATATTTTATCTGAACTAAGGTTTGTGAGATGTGGTGTATTAGGTGATTGGGAAATTACCGTGTCCGTGGTCAGAGTATAAACAAAGTTTGTGACATGAAATTGAAAAGGAACATGGCTACCAGGCGCATGTGATGAACACAAGTCTTCCAAAGCTGAAAAAGGCGAGAACATCAAACACAACTCTAAGCATAGTCTTCATAAGAAAAGTATGTTTCGTAAAACTGAATCCGACATTACTTTAATTAAGGGTGATTGTTATGTTTGTAAAATTCCTGGCCATACGGCAGTAAAGTGTAGACAACATAAAATATTAATAAGTAGAAAGTTAATGCTAATTTAGTTGAAACAAATTAGAACGAGTTCATTGACATGATGTCGAAAGTTATTTTAATAACCAATGTGAGAGACTGGTGGGTGGACTCTGGAGCCACTAAGTATGTTTGTTGAAACAGAGACCTGTTCACCTCTTATCATAGGATAAGGGATGTCGAGAAACTCTATATGAGTAACTCATCTGCGACAGAGGTTGCATAAAAAGGAAAGGTCGAGCATAAGCTCATATCTGTAATATTCTCACAATGAATGAAGTTTTCATGTTCCGAGCATATGAAAGAATCTTGTATCTTGTTCTCTTGAAGATGGTAAAAGATTGAAGATCTTAATTAAATGTGGAAAACTTGTTATAACTAAGGGCATTGATTTTTTAGGCAAAAATTATAGGACTTAGGGTCTATATAAGTTTAAAGGAAATCTGATGCAGTGAACATAGTTGATTCTTATGCTTTCTTTTGTGTTTCTTTGAATGTTTTGCATGGTAGACTTGGAACCGTAAAATTATAAGTCAATGCATAAACTGCCTAGCATAGGCTTCGTACCCAAATTTAGTTTGGATCTTGAACACAAAAGTGAAATGAATATGCTATAAAATATTTTAGCACAAATGTCCAGAGTAATTCTAATCCCTTAGAATTAATTCAGTTAGGCCTAGTTGACATGATTTCAACCCAAAACCACTATGGTAAAACATGATTTATAACTTTCATGGATGATTGTACGAGGTAATATCTTGTATAATTTCTTAGGGATAAGGATGATGCCTTAGAAGCCTTAAGATGTATAAACTTTAAGTTCAAAATCAATTAGAAGCCTTGAACATAACAACTGTATCCTTAAGAAGATGATAAGTGCCATGTTGATTAGTTCAGGATTACCTGCAGGCTTGTGGAGGGAGGCAGTCCTCTTAACTAGTATATCCTGAATATAGTACCCTTAAGGATCAGATGAAACTCCATATGATTTATGGAAATATAGATGACCTTCTTATGAATGTGTCAAAGTGTGGGGTTTTTTTACTAAGATTGTCATTCTTCTTCCTAAAAGAACTAGATAGAAACCAAAAATGTTGATTGTGTCTTCTTATAGGGTATGCTGAGTATACTTCTACATATAGATTTTTGGTTGTGTGTTCTGATTTTCCATACTTTGGTGTGATTTTTCTGACTTTGTTGTGAATACTATTACATAATCTAAGGATGCTGAGTTCCTTGAACATGTTTATTCTTAAACCTGTACCTCATTAGAGATGTGTTGTTGATTCCATGGATTTATTTTCAAATAGTCAGAACTGATCTTAAAGGAAGATGAAGTTAAGGTTGAGCCTAACAGAAGTAAAAGAATTAGACTTGAGACTTCTTATGAAGCCGACTTCATAACAAGCCTAGCTTAGTCTAAGCCCTGGACTTGTAAAGAAGCCTTGATATCTACTGAAACCCCATTCTGGTAAGAAGCTTCATTTAGTGAAATGGACTCAGTCCGTCGGAACCTGACTTGGGAGGTTTCTAGTTTACCTCCAGAGAGTAAGACCATGAGATGTAAATGAGTCTTTAAGAGGAAACATTAGGTATATGGAACTGTGGAAAAATATTAGGCTAAGTTGGTAGCTAAAATATATAAACTAAAAGAATGTGTATATTTCCTTGATTATTATTCACATGTGACGAGATTTACTTCCGTTGAGATGCTAATTGTTATTGCTGTCATAAACAAACTAGAGATATCTCAGATAGATGTTAAGTCAACTTTTCTAAAATTGTGAATTAGATAAATAAATTTACATAGACCAACCTGAGGACTTTGTAGTGAAAGGTTATGACGACAAAGTTTGTAAGTTGAACAAAATTTTGTATGGTTTACAAAATAAGCACGTAAACAGTGACATGGAAAATTTGATCATGTGATAATGTGTATTGGATTTAATTTAATGAATCTGATAAGTATATTTACAAGTAACTTGTTAAGGATGCCTGTGTGATTGTGTGCTTGTATGTTGATGATATGCTTATACTTGATACAAACATAGATGTGATTAACTCCACTAAAAACATGCGCTGAATGAGAACGTTGACTTGAAATACTTAAGCCCTGTTGATGTAATCTTAGGGATGAGGATTAGAAAATAATCTAACATATGTAGTCTTAGTCATTCTCATTATGTTGAATTTGTGCTGAAGAGATACAATCAGTGTGATTGTAAGCCTGCTTGTATTCCGTACGATTATTCTTGTAGACTCAAGAAAAAAAGGGTAATGGAGTATCTTAACTTGAATACTCAAGAGTTATAGGATGTCTGATGAATTTAATGAACTGTAAGAGTCCAGACATTGCCTATATTATGAGTAAGTTAAGTAGATATAATTGTAGTCCAAAACAATAGCATTCAGATGCACTGAGTGGAGTATTATGGTACCTAAAATACTATATTACCTTTTATTTAATTTATGAAAGGTATCTTGCTGTCCTTGAGGGACTTTGTGATGTAAACTGGATAGTTGACTCAGAGGAGTCTAAGTCTACGAGTGGATATGTTTCACTCTAGCATGAGGGTTTGTTTTTGGAAGATTTACAAACAAACATATATTTCTCAATTCATTATGGAATCTGAGAGTATTGAGTTAGATAAAGCACGAGAGAGGGCCGAGTGCCTAAGATGCTTTTTAGAATACATTCCTCTCTGGCATAGGCCTGTGCCAGCTATATCTATACATTGTGTTAGCCAAGTTATAATAGCTAAAGCTGAAACTAACTAATCTCAATCGGCGTTATTTCCATTGATTGGATAAAGTCCAAGGAGAATATCGCGCAACCTTTGACGAAAGGTTTATCCCAAGAGATAGTTAGAAATGCATCGAGGGTAAGGGGCTTAAGCTCATAAATTAAACTTGCCATGAAGGATACTCAACCTTGCTGACTGGAGATCCCAAGATCAAGGTTTCGAATGAGACAACTAATTTGTGGTGGGTAAAGGTAAACACTATCTGGAAATCTTATTCACTGTCCCTTCCCTATGGTGTAGACGTGATAGCGTGACTGCATGTGAAGGATGACTTTTAAGAAGTCTTAATGAGTTATATAGTTTCAATTTAAGATTGAAGTGGGGTGTAGCAGTAACACTCTTTATGGAAACTCACCTATCTGAATGAGGAAGTGGGACGCTTCCTATGAGAATATGAGCTTTGATTCTCTAGAGCATTCTGAGAAACAGGATATGTCCAGGGCCAAATTGGACAAAAAGGCACGAGCTTGGCAGCAACCTTGGAGATATCACCTGTGGTTTTTATCGCGAATTACATCAAATGCTAGAAGTTCAAGACATAGTTCACTGTCTCTAGCAAGTAATTCTGGTAATATCTCACTAAGCAAAGGTTCAAGACCTCATGGACACCTCTGCCTAAAATGGTATTTCCTGCGCTTTTTATGTGATTTTCATTTTGATGGTTTTGGTATCACTGGAACTTAGGACCTAAAGGTCACTAAGGGTTCACTAGTTCATGCTTTTTCACTTTGGTGAAAGATACATATAGTCTCACCATGTGAGAACTAAAGATGAAAGCTCTCAACACTATTATGATTTGTGCAATCCATAGTATGACTCTGGGGTCAACACACTTTTGTGTGAGGGAGAGGACGTAGAAATGACTAGTATGATTTCAATACCTGCACGATCAGTCTGTTTGGATCGTGAGATTGGGATGTTGATTTACCAAGATTTATATGTGTTTTCATGTTTTATTGAGTTTTCATTCATGTGGGGGATTGTTGGAAAACGATTAATAAAAAATAATTTTTTAAAGTTTTAATAAAAATTATAATTTATTGTTTTCTTTTGTGAATGAAACTTATTAGTCCCACATTGTGGAGTTTCCAATTTTTAGTAGTTTTAAGAAATTATATAAACCTTTTAGTCCCACATCGGTGAGTTTTTCTTCTTAAGTTGTATTTGTCAATTATATAAACAAATTCACTACTTTTGTAAAATCGATGGGAAAGGGGTTGCTCTATATTTAGAGGGACCCCTAAGGGAAAAAAACATTTTATATTGTTTTCTCAAGTGTTCGAGATTTTCCTTTATGGTTTTTTCGGAGTTTTCAAGCTCAAGTTGAGCATCTACTACATATGCTAGTAGTAGGTGTAGTAGGGTGTTTTATCCTGGAGATATCCGTCCTGTGAGGGCTATAGCATCACTACTGAGTGTAGCCGGACGCTAATGTCTTAAGGTCAACATGTTGAACACGTGACTCACTCTGTTTTTCCAAAGTTTTGCCTTGTTGTTGTTGCGGAGATATAGGGAGGTCGTCCGTTTCATCAAATCGATCACTTCCATTATAAAGGAGCTAAGTATCAATAACTTTTTCTTATTCGATTTTTCCTTGTTTTTGATTAGTGCACCCAACATTGGGTGATTGTATAAACGCCACACAACCTTAGGTGGCCCAATATACCTTGCATCAATTTACTGTTGCACCTCATCACATTCACCGACGATTAATGTTATTTGATGGTGACCTTTAGAGATATATCTGTGTAGGTATTTAACAGCCTATTTAACAGCCCTTACACCTCCATAGATCTCAACATTAATGTGGCACAAGAAAATCCTAGGAAAATATGAGTTATATGGATCGGTTAAGTATCCCCTGCGTATGATAATCTCCTTCCTATTTTCACGACGACGGTATATTGGATATCCACCTCCATATATCCATGCTTATACATTCGGTATGTTTATTCGGATATCCACCACTGCATTGACTATGTACCATGTATTTCCTAACATTCTCAAATAAAAATGGATCGGTTTCTTCATCAGGAATTTGACACACACAAATTATCAACCTGTTCAACTAGCTTAATCTTTTCAGGACTATCTAAGAATCTAAGAGTATGCGTATGAGGTAAACCACGTTTCAGAAATTCAATCGTGGACACATGAGCATCTACCTTTCCGGGCATATTCCTCTCCTTTGTTTCTTTCATCAACTCATCTCTCTTCAACTCGAAGACAGGGCAATGAAATTAGGATGATATTAAGCATATTGATTAGGTAGAAGCTCGTCTTAAATTTCGGACCGATGCGGAATCATAGTCATTGTTAGGAAGATATTCAGATGATTATTAAACCGTTCTAATGGCCATTTAGTTTTGATAAATCTCATACGTATGCCTGGGACCATCAATGGGATTCATCCCAGATTCCGCATAGTTCTTTATATTTTTGTAAAAATCTGCACACAATTTATCTTGATCATTCTCGAAAAAACACAAATGGTTTTGTCCAGTGGACGCCCAAACATCCACCAAGTGCTCTTGAAAAAGTTAATTTTTTTAGGATGGTATTATACCAGCCTGAACACTTAAAAACAGGAAAGTTATGAACTTGTTTTAAAGTTAACTTTTAATAGTATGTTTTCATGTATGTGGATCCAGTTGTTTCATTTCAGGATGCCAACTCATCTGTCCGTATGGAAAGAGAAAAACGTAATGAAGGTGCAAATATGCAGGGTGACATTGTGAAATATGTTTGAACCAATTTTTCCCCTTTCGATGAAGTATGATATCCCTGAAGTTAGGATTTTGAGAACCATCTTCAGGTAGTATAACCGAAACTTCATCAACTGTTAGCAGGTTATAATTAACACCTTTTCATTTTAGTTTCGTTATAGTGCATGATGACTTAGATATTTTGGTATATGATATTGACATTGCTCAGAATCTATTGTGCCATGGAATATTTAGTGCAAAACTTATTATGTTTGAGATAATTTCCTGAATTGTTCCAAAAATGTCTTTATCCAGTTGGGGATTTCTTTTTGCACAAACATACAGAGCTTGATTAAGATCATAGATATACAACTGTTGATAGATTGGGTCTTTTCCTGCATTGGGTAGTAATGTTCCAGTGTTGTGTCGAAGTTCCCGATGAATTGCAAAAGATTTCAGACTGTTACCCTTTAAAAATCTGTTATCCAGTTTGAAAAACCTTGACTTACTGGGAGTAGTATCTCTATATATCTGGACGTCCACAGAAAACCAAACTTTCCTGACCTTCGAAGTCAAAACTCCATCTGGATGATTCCGGCCGCCAGATCATGGTCCTCGTTGAATCCGGACCATCTAATGACTCTCAAATCTAAGAGTCAAAAACACCACCTTTTTTTATTGCAGTGATTCTGACTTTTCATGCATCAAACCCGGTGGTCAACTGAAATACTCCCGCAGAAGGGTCAATAGTCAAACTTATGAATTTTCTGAAGGATTTCATATAGAGAGAGCTCATAAAATGCTATCTCCCTCTTGTTCTCTCTAATTCAGCTTTAGGTCTTATATCTCTCGGAATATTAATAAAACACTATAATAAGATGCCCTAATAATGGCATGTCTTCCTCAACTCGTTTGAATCCTCAGATATCCATATTCAAGGCCAAAGTCATCAGTCCAAGAAGAAATACCGGAAGTTGGCTTTTTCAGCTCGTACAACTCCATTGTCTAATTCTGCATCAGCATATGTCCATTCCAAAAGCCCTTCCAGCCGAACAAAGAAAACTTGTCCCACGTTAACAAGTTTGGGTTCAACCCAAAAAGGAATTCCATTGATGCTTTACATGAATTAAAAAATGAACATGTTAAAGCGCAGGTAGAGGAGGATTTAGGGAATGAATTTATGAAATTGATGGAAAAGTTGAAAGTAGTAATTGAACGATTCGGAGTTTTGGAGATGGAGAAGTTGATTCATAGATTTAAAGGAGATGTACCTATTGCAGGCAGGGACAGGGAAGAAATAGAGATGATGAGTATGGAAATAGTCAACAAGTTTCTGGAGAAACCCATGAAATATTTGAGTTGAGGGGAAGAGAAGCTGGAAGTAAAATTACAGGACTTGAAGGTTCTCGTTGAAGTGTTCGAGTCTAATATATGTTCCGAGAAGAAAGTAACGAGTAAAAGTCGATGCCTGAGAGATAATATAAGGAGGAAATAATGTCTATCAAAGTTAAGGGATCTTTGTAATTTTAATTTTTTTACTCATTTTGTGAACACGAAAATAACGATGGTGGTAATCGTATACACAAACAATATTCGCATTAAATATAAAACCATTAAGAATAATAGAACAAGTGTAAAATGACATAAATCCGGAGTTTAACAGACTCAGAGCCATTGGGCTCGTCCTCGTCTTGTCAAATAGGAGAAGTTAAAACCGATTTATACCCGATGCTCAATATAATGAAACATAATAAGTAAGACAGAAGATAAAGTGCGGAATATAAATGAGACGATGATTTACGTGGTTCAGCACTAAGGCCTACGTCCACAGGGGTAGTTGTTTCACTATGCATTAGGGAATTACAAATATAGTCGAATGACTTTAGAGTGAATTACGAATCTAGGAAGAAGATGAATCTACCACTTACTCTTACTATTTCTATCTCTCCTCCTCTTATATCTCTTACACTTAAAATTGGTATGCCCCCTTCTCTCTTAGTAGAGAGGGGTATCTATAAGGATAGAACATGGGGTTCACTACCTGAGACAGTTGTATCCTTATCTTCTTGGCTTTTTTGTTGATCCCGCTGGTATCTTCGTTCTTGACCGATGGCTTCAGCGGTCTCATATGGTTACGATGGGTCGCCTCTTTCTCCTCCACAGGTTGATTGACACGTACCCTATGCTTAGAGTGTTTAATGCAGGTGGTTGGGAAGCCCGCATGCGCCATACAGCTGTCTGCTGCTCCCATCACATCCTTGTCAGTGAGACAATCCTCACCGTTGATCTTAGATTCTCCTCGAGATGGAATAAATCAGATCTCAGGGTGTTCTTCAGTGCTTCTCCGCGGCTCGTTCCTTCAGTGCTCCCGGGTTCTCAGCCCTTGGATGATCTTGATGATGATCACACGCAGATGACAGATGCCCCTTGGGTGTTGAGACGTGGCATCAGGTCTTGATTTCTCAGGATGCGTGTCTTCCACGTGTAATTCTCTCGACACGTGGTGACTGATGGATTATGTGTATACAATTTGCCCCTTTTCTTCTTAGTTTGGAGATAGTCAAAGTATGAAGAAAACTGTCTTCACAGTCTCCTTACTTATCACATTAACTCCCCTGATTTTTTGGGAACGTTTCCCACTTCTAGTAATAACTTCTTCTCGAATCATGGGACAATTATGTTTCTTCTTGCTATAAATACGCCAGGAGTAGTTGGAGAAATAACTATTATTCCTTCTCCCTATCTTCTTCTTTCTCTGTCTCATTCATTCTCATTCTCTGAGAAGTTTCTAAGACCTAAAAAATTATTTCTTCACCTTTTATCTCTTGTTCTTAACTGCCTCTACTGTTCATCCTCTATCACGGGTTTTATTTAGGTTTTCTGTAGTGCTCTTGCTGCGGTTTCTTGTAGATCCTGCGACCTTCTGCTAGTTGAAGATTTTTCTTTCCGCCATTGATTATCAGTAAGTATTTATTTTTTAGACTGTGCATTCTCCTTATATTTCTTCTTGTTTGATGATTCTAGGGTTCGTGATAAAGAATAATCCAAGTGACAGTATATATACTTGCCCCTATTCTTTATCGCGAAATTTAGGGTTATTCGTTCTTTTGACCTGAAGATGTTCTTGGGATATTCTTGTTCTGATGATGTTCTTACTTGTATCGGCTGGTTTCTTTTTTTTGTTCGATCTTTATTAAACCTGTGTCTTGATCTTTGTTTTGTTCTTATTCCCCTTGTAGGTATGGTTGATCGTCATCGGGTTCCTTACCAAATTCCGCCATCGAGTCCCTATAGAAGTCTTGATATATCGCCGCCAAAAGGTGTCCCAACCAAGCCTTCCCCATCGGACCTTCGTTCTCGCAAGACTTCGTCATCATCCGGTCCAAGAATTTCCACTACAAAGAGGGGCGATACATCGAAGGGTTCTCAGGGTTCTCGATATGCTGTTAACCGTCCTCCTACTTCTCAACGTGTTGAACCGACGAACATGCCACCTCCGTATCCTCCTCGTGCTGAACCGCTAGATGTACATCCTCTTCGTTCTGTTTCCCCTACTACGATGCCTTCTCAGAAATCTACTGTCCCACCATCTACTGATCCAGCGAGAGGAAAATATGCTAAAGGTGTTGCGCCGAAGGCTGACCCCTCAAGGAATCCTTCAACCAAGAGGAAAGCTTTAGATATGAGTCCCCCGAAGAGACCGTCGTCAGATAAGGTTGTTGATTCTGATGTTTCCCCAATTATACGAAGCGTCTCAGTTGGTAAGAAGAAGGTTACCTTTAAGCACATAGACCTCGAAGCGTTCAAGGTAAAGCATGGTCTCGAAGCTTTCGACGTTAATTTTTATGCTCCCGATGATGATCTTACTTATGATCAGATTTCGAATTATAAGTACGATGATTTTCATTTGCTGACAACCGTGGGGGCCTTTGAAGCTGGCCTCATGTTGCCGCTATATAAGTCGGGTGATTCTTTCTATTACGATGTCTTGGATCATCGTGAGAGCTCCACTCCTCATACTTACTGTCGCTCTGTGGTACAACTGACTGGGAATTATCTTCGGACGCTTAAGGAGTGCTACCTTCGAGTAAGGGGGAGACGATGATGACCTTATATATTCCTAGACCGGCTAAGAAAGATTGGTATACTCCTGAAAACTTTAATGCCTCTTTCTGAGACTACGTCAATGGTAGGAACCGTAATCCATGGAGTGTCGGCCTTCGTACTATTGTTGTTCCTCATGGTGAGGTTCGTCTCTTAAGTGAGGTGAGTGACTCGAAGCTGCGTTACGTCCCTGGTACCGAAGGGAATTCTCATTAGATGTTTTTTCCTGCTCGTGAGCGTCTCAAGCGTGATCATGATTATGAGTGGCATGCAACCGTTATTGAAGTCGTCGGTCATTGGGCTTACGGCTGGGTACCTGGTCAGCACGGATGGCGTCCTGTTGCTGGTAGTCAACCTCGTGATAGTGCTCCAGCTCGTTATGGTGACTTTTCCCCCCTGGAAGTTTAATTTTGCTGGTATGAATTTTGAGTATGCCTTCGATGCTGCTGATGTAGACGAAGAATAAAGTTCCGATGTTACCCTTCCTTCGAAGAGTACCGTTGCTGCCAAGGTATGATTCCTCGTGTAATGTGTGTACTTCCCATTTTCTTCTTAGTTTGAGATTTGATCAAAGTATGGAGAAAATTATCTTCGTGATAATACCATATTATGTCTCTAGGTAGCAAAGAAGAAAAAGATATGCCCGGTCCAGTCTTCTGCTGCTGCTGCTGTTGAGGAGACATATGTTCCCGACGAGGTTACCAGCCCTGTGAACGATGAGTACGTCGAGGAAGAAGAGGAAGTTTCCGATGGTGAGGAACGCACAGGTACTGCTCCACAAAATCACGAAGATGGTGAGAATATTGGTGGCGGAGCTACTGAAGAGGAGATTGCCCCTGTTGGTCAAGGAGATTTTCCTGCTGATGATCCTAAACTTTCTCCCTCTCTGAATCACGGGAACGAAGGTGTTGATCTTCAATCGACAATCCCTGCTGGGTCGGCTTAGGAGTTCTATTTTGGCAAGATCTATTCCTCTAGTGGGAAGGTTGATATTGGAGATGCCATGGGGGTAGCTTCAGACTTCTCTCTGCTCTCCCCAAACGATGAGTGGGATGTCCTCGGTGGGACCGGCGATGAAAAAGCAGCTGCAATGGAAAAAGCTCCGATGGTGAGGACGCCGAGACCTTTGCCAACAAGGAGGTCGAGGACAAGAGAAATTACGATGGTCGAAGGAACGTTGTTGACGGTGGGGCTTCCACTGATGCATCTTCAGAGGGTTTTGAGAGGACCTTAATGCATGATGGTGATGATGCCACGCTTGAGTGGTTGATGAAGAAATATTTGATGTTCGTGCCTAACCCTGCTACGGTAGTCCCTGGTGAGAAGAGTTCTGATGCTTTCACTCGTCAGAAATGCAATTGACGTCCCATGATGAAGTTGCGGAAATCTGGGAGAAGGATTTGAGAGCTAAGTCCACTAGTCTTTTGGTTGATCCACCATCTTCCATTGTTGATATGATGGTGATAGCCGACGGGTATCAGTACGGTTTTCCGCAGCAGCGTGTTCTTGAGGTAAGTCATCGGGAATGCTTTTAGGATGAATGATGTGATGGTAAGTCATCGGGAATCCCTCTATAGTTATTATTTGTTTGTTATTAATGTAGTTGATGAAGAGCGAACACTGCAACCATATTCTGTACAAATTCTTCAAGGCGAAGGCTCTTAAGCTAGAGACAATCATCATAGAGAAAATGAGTTTAATTCTGCTGAAGCACTCATAAATTCTAAGGGTAAGGAGATATCAGAGTTAAATAATAGGCTGAAAGGGAAAGAGTAGTTGGGTGCATCTGAGGAGAAGCTTTATATGGAACTTGCTCTTGTTCGTAGTGAGTTGAAGAAGGTTCGTAGCGAGGATGCGTCTTCCAAAGGTTCGTATATTTATATAGTACTCATCTTCGTCTTTGTCTTTCGTCTTTTTAGTGTGCTGTTTGAGTCTCCCGACCCTATCTTCAGCGGTCGATATCAAAGAGTTAACATGGCTTCAGAATAAAAGGACCCTCCAAGCTTCTCGGATTAGGGAACTGGTGAAGAAAATTAAAAATGAGGCTGATAAGTGGAATGCCCGGGCCGACGAGCACAATGATTTGATGACTCAGTACCGACAACGACGAGAGCAGATGGTTGATATGCAGAATTGTTATAACGCTGATCGCCATCAGTTTAATGGTGCTTTATTGTGGACTCGTGAAAATATGCATGAGGCACGTGAGGATATGTCTCGGATATGTAACGCGTTATTGAATACTTACATGCATTCATTCCGCTGAACCGCTGTCTTGTTGATTGGCTGGGTATCTCTTTCTACTGGAAGCCTTCCCCGTGGTCCTACACTTATAGACGCTGATAGGTGAGTCTCGAGAGATTGTATATGGTTACTTTCCCCAGTATTCGTTTTTCAAAAGTCATGTTTGATTGATAAGGTGAGGTCTGCTACTCCTCGACCAGAGATAGAAACATGTCAAGCGGGTATGCCATATTCTTCTTCTTCTGGTACTCTTCATGCAGGCACAAAGCTGCATTGCTTCATGGGTAGTATGGCGTGAGGTATTTGGCATTCCAAGGGTGCCTGAGGACTTCTCTTTTCAGATTACGCAGGTAGTAGGATCCGTTCCCCGTGATGTCATGTATGATAAATGGCCCACCCCATGTTGGCGCTAACTTACCCAACTTCTTCTCTCGTTGATATTGCGGTATAGTTCTTATCACATACTTCCCTTATACGAAATTCCTAAGCTTAACTTTCTTGTTGTACTCCCTAGCCAACCTTTGTTGGTAATTCTCCATCCGTTGCAATCTTTTCTCCCTTTGTTATTCCAGGTCATCGAGCCTTTCCAACATCATATCCGCTGTGAGTTTCTTCTCCCAGGCTTCGGTCTTCGTGGTTGGCATGATGATTTCCGTTGAAATAAAAACTTCGTCTCCATAAGTAAGGAGGAACGGAGATTCACCGGTGGCGGATCTGCGTGTGGTTCGGTATGCCCATAGCGCATTATGAAGTTGTTCACACCATCGAACCTTGTGTTCGTCTAATGATTTATTGAGGATAATATCCAGAGTCTTATTCTTGGATTCAGCCTGTCCGTTACTTTGGGGGTAGATGGGAGTTGATTTTTTCTTCCTGATCTTGAAAGTATCGAAGAGCATATCTATATTTTTTCCTTGTAGCTGCTTACCATTGTCTGAGACAATTTATGCGGGAATTCCGAACCTGCAAATAATGTTTTGAAAGATGAATGTGAATACGTCTACATATGCGGGAATGTGAACAAACTCAAGTTCGAAACTCATACTTCTCCAAGACCACATGGTGTTGGTTTTCTTCTTTAGATCAAAGATATCACTATCTAGGTAGTAATTAACTTGTAAAGATCTGGCCATAATGAAAGTTGTGTCAGTATAAAGCTTCCATGCTGATTTGGCAAGAAATGCTCTATTAAAGATATGCATATCCCTAAAACCCAAGCCACCTTCTTATTTTGGTTTACTTACTATTTTCCAAGTAACAATGTGTCCACCTTTAATTGATTTTTTGTTTCTCCAAAGGGATTGCTGGATAGCACTCATTTTGTTGATCGTGGTATTCGATAACTTTAAAATTGTCATATACATTTTTGATCATAACCAATCTAGCTGCTTCAGACATGCAGTTAGAAAATCTGTATCCCATTTTGTTGATCAGAATAGAGAATGAGATTTTTTTTCTTCTGCCTACAAAGAATGGGAGATCCAAATATTTCTCTTCATTGATGTCGAGTTGTCTGACTTGAAGTATACCACTAATATCTTGACATTCAGCTGGGTCCAAATTTAAGTTGAAGTATACTGCTGACTTGCTCAAATTGATTAGTTGCCCAAAACAAGAACTGAGTTGTTCAGTAACTTGTAGTAGCTTATTTTTTTGAGAGGGATTGGATCTGCAAAATAGCAAACATTCATCAACAAAGAGTAAGTGATTAATTTTTGGAGTTGATATAAAAACTTTCACACCCGATTAACGGACCTTTTTTTTCACAATGATCCAAGTATCTTGAGAACGAATCCATAGCTAATATGAACAAGTACGGTGAGAGTGGATCACCTTTCCTGATGCCACGAGATGGTTTAAGAGATTTTGTAGGAGAACCATTCAACGGAATTTTAATTTGAGTATTGTTGATGCATTGCGAGTTAACATGATAAAATTTACCCCCTAAACCAATTTTTTGAGAATATCAATGAAGAAACTCCATTCTAGCCTTTCGAATATCCATATTGAGATCTAGGTGACCACCTTTTCCTTCTTTTTTCTTCATTGCTTGGACAATTTCTTCAACAAGATAAACATTCTCAGAAATTAACCTCCCTGACACATACGCCGCTTGCATTGGAGAGATAATGTTGATTATATGCTTTTCATCCTTAAAGCTATGAGTATATGCTTATTCTTCCAAATTACCCAACCGAAACACTAACCAATTGAACAAATAAATTTTCCATTTGGATGGTTCAACCACCTCCCTATACAACTAGTAACATTATCATTATTAAGATAACCTCTTAAGCCCATGGGATACGCAAACATAACTACTGTCTCTGTCCAAGTTATATAAGCGGAGAACTAGTTTTTGGTTGTCCAAATATATAGGCATAATGCTAATTCCTATAAAACTTTTCCAAATAAGCCCCTATTTATGATAGTAGTATTACACTAAAGTCAAATTAATAATTCTAGTTTTCATCAAAAGTAATGGGTAAAACAGGAAATATAATGGATATTCATAAATTCTATATAGTTTTCTTAATTAAGAAATTTGATTTCTCTGCCTATATAACTTGGACGGAGGGAGTATTTTAGTAGTTTCACATTGAAGAAATAAATATGAGATGGTTTCATCACGACAACTACGCAGAGGTCCGCTCTTGTCAACTCCGGTAAGCATTTTTCCCAAATTAGCCTTAGTTGCAAGACTGTTATGTAATAGTTTCCAACCAAATACTAGATTTTTAGGAGAAAAAAAAATGGCTTTACCGAAAGTATTTCCACATGAAAGAAAATTCTTATCTCCTTGATAAATCACCCACCTTGTATACAAGAATTTTCTGAAAAGATCTAGAGGTGAAGTTCCTAATGCAATGTGAGAGTCCAAACAAGGTTGTCATTAGTAGTTGAATCTTGGAATCTGATTTGGTTGACGTAGTGAACTGCCACCTAACTAAAGTAAGCTTCGAGTGTGTTGATGGTGGATTTTTGTTCAAGGCTAAAATTATAAAAACCAAATTTAATACGCTGACATCCTTCAGAAGATAAAGCTATTTGATAAATGATGAATACTTCTTCGCTTTATTAATTCACCTAGAATGGAGCATGTGGCAACAATCCCAAATATTATGTGAATTAAATACACAAATTCACCTAGAACGGAGCATGTAACAACAATCCCGAATATTCAGTGAATTTTTAGCATTATTAATTAATGCATGAGTGGCCTTGTATTTCCTGTGTTGTTCTCAGCAGAACTCTCATTATTGGTGCGGCATGACGACTGAGTATTTCTCTTAGCAGAGTAACACGAATCTCCAAGTGTCAATAGTGAGGCATGCAAAAAATACCCATACAGGCTACATCTCTCGGTGTGTTATATTAGCCTGATTGAGCATATTTAATTTCCTAAGGGAAATCTGGACTGTCCATATCAGTCTAAGAAATAATCACGGCCACGCAGGTTAACCACATGATTTAACCAGCCTAGATGAACCCTAGTGGGAGCATGCTATCACCATGATGACCACTGGAGAGCCTATTTATGCCCTAGCCGGTCGAACGTTACACTTTACTTCCCATCATGCCAAAACGCCATCCCCAAAATAGGGTGGCCGCGCTGCTTTGGAAGAAGCTCGAACGAGCAAGACTGCTTAAGACAGTCTCAAAGTGATCGTGATCGTCCAACTTCACTAGCCTGATTGGACGGCTTAGATCGCACCATGAAAGATGAAGGAGGCGCTAGCACGAACATTAGAGGGCCCACTCTATCCCTGCCTGATCGGTTTGCTCACGGCGTGGTCATATAGCCACGATCGCATGCCCGAAACATGGCTGGTGTGATGCTTTGCAAGGGTCACGAAAATTCCACTAATGTCTTAAATTGATCACAACCATCCAACTTCGCCAGCATGTTTGGATGACTTAGATTGTGCCTAAGACCATTAGAGAAGTGAACACATGTTCACCGTAGGCCTAATGTGGGCCCCACACAAATCGGTCCCTCCAAAAGAGAAGCATAACTTGCCAAACTGTTTGGTGGAAGTCGTGTGTACGTGGCTATTTTAAAACCCTAATTAGGTTTTGCGGCGTCGCATAACTGCCGCAGTTCGATCACGAACATCCATCTTCGCAAGCTTGGATGTAGGGTGTAGATATAGACTTAAAAGTTTCTAAGCATGTCAACATGATCACTGTGGGACCACCTTTGTGTGGAGCTGGTCAGCCTAGGCAGACTAGGACTCGACGACCTCGCAACGTGCGCCTAAAAGTGGCATGCTGAACGACTTCCAAATCCTTTGCCGCAATGCATTTCTGCCGAAAATCGATCTCGACCACTCACCTTTGCCGGTCAAATTGAGTGGCCTAGATCGCACCTCCATGAAACAAAGAGGTATGGGCGTATACGCCGGCAGGCCGTCTACACGCATGCCTGGTCGATCCCACCAAAACTTTCTCCCAAGCTCGGATTCGGTCAAGTATAGGAGTGATGCTCGCGCACTTCCTAAAACCCTAAAAATCCATCAACGGTCGCATATGAGGGTCTTAAACCATCTCGTCCGTCCAACTTCGCAAGCTTGGTCGGACAGCCTAGGTTCAAATCTAGACAACCAGTAAGGCATCCCGATGATCGTCATCCGCCACTCTTCCATAGGGAGTGATCGTCCAGGAGATAGCTCGCCCATGCAGTCTCCAAACGATCACTCAAAAATGGTTGGACGTGGTGCTATTTTAAGACGCTTGGTCCGCGACTTATTCAGTCAGGCTTTAAAACATTGATGCTTCATACATGCTGATTTTATGCGATACATTACATGCATTGAGCATACACGATATTTCATAAATATCAAATCCTTAGTTATTTTAGCATCACATGCTACTTCCTACAGTGGGTCCCACGATCCACTCATTCGAGACATCAAACATGTCACAAACTGGGGGATACTTACTGGGGTATTAGCCTGGCGGTTTACATCGTGCAACGAGCAACACGCCATCACAAGAACGTGTCAGGAGGCATGGACGGTTAGTGATGATGGGAGAAGTGGGAAAATATTGATCGTGTGACACTAACACGACCCCACTATTCCATCACTCCACTTCCTCCACTTCCTACGAGAGACGAGGGTTGTGCTCAATGACTTGTATAAATAGGTTCTCCTCCCTATTTCCAGGACATACATAAATCAAGTGTTAATACAACGTATCCAAAAAACACCCAGAGATGATTGCTTACATTATTGCAAGCCAGTTCCATATTCTGATACAAGTCATAAACATCCAACACCTTCACAATCTCAACATCTTCTTCGCTTCCCTCCCTAAGATCAACCCCATCTCCTTCACTTTGTGACCGAAGCAAGTATGGAACGGCCATTTCTTGGTTTAGGCAAGAATTGTATAGATTGATCTCTCGAATCAGAAAGCACTCCCGTGCAGTGCATTTGTTTAGGATTTAGATTCGTTTCTCATCCACACACACCCAAATTTTCCAAAACCCATAGAAACAATTTTCACCTATAAACAGAGTGGTTCTGATCCCAAGAGTTAGTGTGGTTACTTATAAGAGATATATCTAATTTATTTTCACCAAGGGTATGGGGATGAGAGACAAAGGGACTGAAGTTGATCTCAAATGGCAACCACGGGTCTTCCCGTATACTAACAGACTCACCATTACCAATACTCCATGAACTACTTTCCTTCATTGGATTTCAAATAATAAGAATAGTCCTCCAAGTTGTTGTAACACCAAAAGAATCGTTTCCTGAAGATATTTATCTTTAAAAATTTTAATCCAAAGTGATTTCTATAAATTTAGGAACTTCTACACCACTTTCCTACTATAACCTTAATCATATCTTCAAGGTTTTTAATACCTGACCCACCCTTCTCTTTAGATTTGATAAAATTATCCAACTTGATGAAGTGAATTCCCCCCCCCCCCCCATTATTACGCCCCACAAAAAGAACCCTCTGCATTAAGTTAATCGTTTTCTTCGGAATTAGATTGGTACCAATGACGTACACAGAAAAATAAGTTAAATTATCATGTATGAAAACGGTTCTATCAGCATGAGTAAGATCATTGTTTGTAACTTGAGATAAGTTTCAGAATTTCTGTATCGACTCTTAAGTTAATAATCTAACATGACGTCATATTTAGGGATAACATATACCTATACTATGCCGTGGTTCTCAAAAATTTTCACGGGGATTATATTCTCCAAAAAAAGACTAAGATAACATAACATGGTATCAGTCTCATCAAGCGGTTGGGAAACTTTGGTTTTGTTTTTTTAGTTTTATTTATAATTCCTTCATAAAATTTAAGGTGAAACTTATGTTCTTAAGATACATAGTCATTAGTAGAAGCTGAGGCGGATGGGAGTATGATTCATGGGAATTCGATTCTAGGAATACTATTTCCAAGTAATGTTATTCCTTTACATGATGTTTGGCTATGTCAGGATTAAGATTAATATTTTTCCCATATTCCCAATCTTGTGAAGAAAAATCGTTCTTGGTTTACTCGAATCAATTCATTAACATCATAGCCACGGTTTGCAAAAGATTGCATTCCTTATTATATAAATGTTATAGTTCATGAATAAACCGATTTTAGAAAGTAACCTACTTAAGTATGCAAACGGGTACGCATAGCTAAGTAGCCGGACCGAGTTTGGTTACGCCAGTACGTGTATGGGTCGCATACCAATTCACACTTCCAAACTCCAGCAGAAATTCACAGAACCCAAACTTCCTCCAGTACGCGTACGGGTACGCATACTTAGGTTCCCAGTTTTGGATTTTACACAAATGTAAATACACACTATATTTATATCCAAATATGGTTACTTGTTCTAAACTCTCATTTCAATCATTGAAACTTTCTTAGAGGATGACAATAGTTGTTATCCACAAACTATTAGCATCAAAGCGATTTTCAAGTTATTGAAATAATCAATATGACTTTCGTCAAGAGTAAAGATGAACTTCATTAAAGCGAAAGCTTACCAACACATATTTCAAGAAATAGATAAGTTAGTATTGATGGTGATTTTTAGCTCAGGGTTAAAATTGTAAAACCTTGCATCTGATATGACGTCCCTCTATAAGGAAGCGGAGCCATGAGTGTCAACCTCTCCGCTGGCACACTTATTGAGTCGTTCAATATGTTTACATGAAATTTATCCAGACTGGCTCATGTAGGAACAATCCCAGATGCTCTGTAAATTTCGGCGCCTTGCCTATATTACTTATTAATATAAGAATCCCTGAGTACTTTTACCGTGTTCAGTTCCCCAGCATAACTCTTAGCATTGGTATGGCATGAAGGAATGTGTTCACTCGCAGCAGAGTAGCGCAAATTTCCAAGTATCAAGATTAAGATCCTTGCATGGAATACTCAATCAGAAAGAAAAGAATAAACAGAGCCTCGGAGTAGGAGCAACAACGAGGGAAGCGTGGCCATGCCATAGGCTAGCCGACGCCACTTGGCCTCGCCCCATGCTACCCAACCGGCCCTTATTCCTTTGCCAACCAATTAGGTCGCTTTAAAACTGCCACACTTCCAATGAGTTGTGGTTGGGACCATATTTGCCAGCCCTATTCTTTATCGACTAATCAGGTCACATTAAACCTACCACGCGCGCCAAAAGGGTATCCATGCCCGTGCTTGGCCAACCCCCTACTTTCATTGACCAATCAGGTTGCTCTAAACCTTCCACAGCTTTAAAAGAGGTGGAAATTGTGTCAAGAGCAAGGTAGTTAATATCGCGTATTGGTATATTATCGGTCAGGTCTTATACACCTATACAAGTGATAATATCTGTTTTTACGGGCGATACATCATTTAATATAGAATTTCAAACAATTATAAAACCATAGTAAAAAATAATAAGAATCATACACATATCTCAAATTTCCAAAATACAAGGTGGTTTATTAGCCAACGTTGTGATTGTTATCCCATTATGCCGGTAAATCCTTTTAATTATCCTTCATATTTATCTTTTATATTTCTCTGCCTTGCAATCGAAATATGGTTTCCATCTTATATCTTACCAGATAGTCATTTTTTTTATATTATAAATATATTAGGCCATTTTAATTTCTCCAATTGAAAACTTGTCTGTAAAGTCTAGATGCATGTTGATGAAAAATTTATTCACGAAACCGATATTATCGGTGTACAAGTAAAACCGATATATTGGTCTGTACCGGCCTGTACAACCGATAATATCATTTCGTCTTTGTATCGCCGATATTTTGATATCGTATAGGTATTTTCCGATATCCGATAAAAACCTGTAATATCGGCCTGTACAACCGATATTGACTACCTTGGTCAAGAGGTCGCCATACCAAGTTATCTTCCCAAAACCGCGCCAACATACTAATGGCATGCCAAACATTCCAAAACGAGCATGTCAATTGCACATGCCAAACGCGCCACTTACCGCGACAGCATGCCAAACCACTCTCCGTGCATGACCAGCTTCACAGCGGACTTCAATTTGGCTATCCTAACCAGAAGCACGACCATGCTCTAGTGCGGTGGATGAAACCTTAATTTCTATTCGTGGAACAAACTATGCCACTCCGGGCCCACAACATGCCACGAGTCGTGGAAACCCTAATAAAGGCATCACAACATGCCACTCGTGGAAATATTGACTCCTGTGACCATTTTCACATAACAGCCTGACTATGGTTATTTTTGGCATGACTCTGGCACTGTTTACATGAAACGCCGATGTGCCACATGACGCATGCCAATGCGCTAATTAGGGTTTCGGCATTCCAAACCCTAATTTAGGCAAAGTTGTTGCTCCAACCAAGCCAAACAATGTTCCACAGAACATGGGGATCAATGTGGCCATTTAAACTGATGTTGCCACACCATGTTTCAGTCTAACACCAACGTGCCAAAATTTCAGTGATCATGGCTACGTCAGGCGCCACTAACACCATCGTGCAGCTGGCATGCACAAACTATGCCAGCCATTCCACCATTCCACTGGCATTCACGAACTATGCCATCCATGCCACAATACCACTAACATGCACTAAAGGCGCCATTGGGCCACTATCAGGCGCCAACAAAATGTATCCATAATTAACGGCTACCCTTCCTCATGAGATGCAATCTCATCCATCCAAGTTTTCCACCAAGCTGGCAGGCTTGCGGCAAGTTTTGGGCGACCAACCGCCTAAATCTAGTGGCCATGGCTACGCCAGGCGCCACTTGCACCACCGTGCCACTGGCATGCACGAGCCATGCCGCACTGCCACTGCATACACCAAAACGCCATTGTGCCATTATCAGGCGCCAACACAAGGTATCCATAATCAACGGCTACCCTTTCTCATGAGATGTGATCTCATCCATCGAAGTTTGCCACCGAACTGACAGACTCGTGGCAAGTCTTAGGCGACCAGCCAAGACGCGCCTAATAGTATCACATGTTATTTTCCTACGGCCAGCCTCTTGATTTTAACTTGCCACACGTAGAAAAGTGCTACACGTTTTCCACGAAAACACTCAAGACATCAAACATGTCACAAACTGGGGGATACTCATCAGGGTATTGGTCTGGCGGTTTACAGCATGCGGCGTGCAATACGCCCATTACAAGAAAGTGTCATAAAGCAGGGAGGTTAGTAATGGCAAGAAGTAATGATGTAAACGGATCCTTCATTATGGAAGCATAATTCCTGACGTTACACGTTACTCCACTTTTCCACCACTCAATCGTTTCCACTTCCTACGAGACCAGAGTATGTTTTATTACGACTTGTATAAACATGTTTCACCTATTTCCACCAGACAACAAATTTTGGTCGGAGAACAACATAGTATCCAGAAATCACCTGGTAGCTTTCCATTCTGCTAGCCAGTTCTACTTTCTGATACAAGTCATAAGAAACCACACCTTCAGGATCAACGATTCTGGTCTCAACACTTTCTTCACTTTCCTCCATAAGACCAACCCTTCTCTTTCATTTTGTTACCGAAGCAAGCCTGGAACGATCATTTCTTGGTTTCGGCCAGGATTGTGCAGATTGATCTCTCGAATCAAAAGTACTCCCGTGCGGTAAATTGTTTAGGGTTTAGACTCGTTTCTCATCCACACACACGAATTTATCAAAATCAGCAGAAACCGTTTTCACTCACAAACAATTGGCGACCACAGTGGGAGATTAATCTCTCGGTTGCAATACTAATTTCCAATTTCCTTTTTTCAATCCCAATTTCAAGATGGTAGAGCTCAGGTCCGGGTCAGCGACAAACCATGATGCCATCGGCGCTGAAAACGCCCTTGATATCAACGTTCCTTCCAGTGACATCAATGTACCACCTATCAGCATGATCAACACCCACGACACCCAGACTCTACCACCAACACCAGCTACGTAGGAAATGTTCCCTCAGGCGTTACACCTCCGATCACTATAGCCAGAGCCGCTGCCGTCACCCCCATTGTTTCTTCAATTGTGACGCTCTCAGTCATCACCAGAGCTGTTGTCACTCTACCATCAGGACGAGAGACCGGAGGATCCATAGGAAGCCAACCCCCTATTACCATTACTGATTTGATGGAAATACAAGAAGTTTTTGCTAAGGATCAAACGTACATGGACACAACTCAAAACGACCAAAACAATGAACATCCGAATGATTAGTCAAGGGATTCAGAATTCGGGTGTTAGATTGTCATAAATCAAATATGACCGAACATAAATTGGTGGAGTTGTGCATTAATGCTTTCTGGGGACTCTTTTCACAAAACCATGTAATCTATGATGGAGCATGTGTGTGAGATTTTTTTTTTATTTCTCCAAGGTGCAGCGCCGAGATATATTTTCAAGCTCTCACCCGTATTGCGTTGGCGCTTCGAACTTTGCTCCAGGAGGCGCTTCAACTTTTCGCTCCAGAAGCCGCTCTGCTTCAGCGTTCTCCTCAGAAGCCGCTCCGATTCAATGTTTCGCTCCAGGAGTCGCTTCGACGTCTCACCTCCAGAAGCCGCTCCTCTTCAACGTTTCTCTCCAGAAGCCGCTCCGCTTCCACGTTTCACTCCAGGAGCCTCTTGAACGTTTCGCTCCAGAAGATGCTCTGCTTCCACGTTTCACACCAGGAGCCGCTTCAACGTTCTCCCCAGAAGCCGCTCCGCTTCAACATTTCTCTCCAAGAGCTGCTTCAACGTCTCACCTCCAGAAGCCGCTCCTCTTCAACTTTTCGCTCCAGAAGCCGCCACTCCTTCCTACCAAGCTGCTGCCAAGAACCGTTGTTGCTCGTTTGAGCTTCACCATAGCAACAACCACTATAAAGAATATTTCGTCCATGTGATGTTCCAAGCATCCCATCCAGGAGAGTACGATAAACTTGTATCAAACCACAAAAGCGTGGATTCAAGGTGGTACAATCAAAGTAATCTACACTTGGGGACTGAATCCTCCTTCAGGTTTAAAAGTTTAAACGCAGTCACCGCCTTACCAGCGAATGCAATGGAAGCAGATCTTCCACGAGGAAATAACCTCAGGATAATTACACATGGGGACTTTTGTCACGCTGCTTACTCACGGGAGAGCCTGATACACCTAAATCCTAGTCATGCGCGAAGGACATGCCTAGCAGAGACAGATCTAAGCAACTATCCTTAAACTAATGTTTTATATCTATTAGGCATATCAAATAAGTTTTAAATCTCTTAGTGTTGAGACGTATAAATTCATCAACACTCACTACTGTGTTGCTAGGCATGCTTCCTCAACACATCCTTTCCTCTTAGTGTTGAGACGTGTAAATTCGTCAACACTCACTACTGTGTTGCTAGGCATGCTTCCTCAACACATCCTTCCTCTTAGTGTTGAGACGTGTAAATTCCTCAACACTCACTATTGTGTTGCTATGTATGCTTCCTCAACACATCCTTCCTCTTAGTGTTGAGACGTGTAAATTCCTAAAGACTCACTACTGTGTTGCTAGGCATGCTTCCTCAACACATCCTTCCTCTTAGTGTTGAGACGTTTAAATTCCTCAACACTCACTACTGTGTTGCTAGGCATGCCGCCTCAACACACCCCTCCTCTTGGTGTTGAGATGTGCGAATTCCTCAACACCACTATTGTGTTGCCAGGCATGCTGCCTCAACACACCCTCCTATTGGTGTTGAGACTTGCAAATCCCTCAACACCACTATTGTGTTGCCAGGAAAACTGCCTCAACACGTTCCTCTTCTTGGTGTTGAGACGTGCAAATTCTTCAACACTCATTATCGTGTTGCCAGGCATGCTGCCTCAACACACCCCTCTTATTGGTGTTGAGACGTGCAAATTCCTCAACACCATTACCGTGTTTCCAGGCATGCTGCCTCAACACACCCCTCCTCTTGGTGTTAAGACGTGCAAATTCCTCAACACCGCTATTGTGTTGCCAGGCATGCTGCCTCAACGCACCCTCCTATTGGTGTTGAGACGTGAAAATCCCTCAACACCATTATTGTGTTGCCTGGAAAACTGCCTCAAAACATTTTTCCTCTTGGTGTTGAGACGTTCACATTCCTCAACACTCACCACTGTGTTGCCAGGCAAACTTCCTCAACACATTTTTCCTCTTGGTGTTGAGACGTTCAAATTCCTAAACACTCACCACTGTGTTTCCAGGCAAACTGCCTCGACACATTTTTCCTCTTGGTGTTGAGACGTTCAAATTACTCAACATTCACCACTGTGTTTCCAGGAAAACTGCCTCAACACATTTTTTCCTCTTGGTGTTGAGATTTTCAAATTCCTCAACACTCACCACTGTGTTGCCAGGCAAACTTCCTCAACACATTTTTTCTCTTGGTGTTGAGACGTTCAAATTCCTCAACATTCACCAGTGTGTTGCAAGGCAGTACTGTCTTAACACATCCTTCCTCTTAGTGTTGAGACATGAAAATTCCTCAACACTCACTACTTTGTTGTCAGGCATACTGCCTCAGCAAATCCTCCTTTTAGTGTTGAGACGTACAAATTCATCAACACTCACTAATGTGTTGTCATGCATACTGCCTCAATACATTATAGTGCTGATGAATCCACCGCCTCAACACTCGTCTTTGTATTCAAAGCTCTCTGCACCAGCACTCCAGCACTCCGTGATCAAAGCCGTTCTATCTCTGCCCATTCTACACCCTAGAAGGCTCCATCCTCATTGTTTGGTATCCAAAGTTCCAAGTGTCGTTTTCACCATTCCATGGACTGAAGCCAGTTTCCACCATTCCGCGGACGGAAGCCAGTTTTCGCCATTCCGTGGTCAATCCAGTCATCATCACCATTTTGTATCTAAGTTCGCAGCGCCAACATTAGCATTCTGTAGCCGAACCTGCAGTGCCAGCATTAGCACTTCGTGACCAAAGTGGCAGTGTCAATGCCAACACCCTATGGCCAAGCCAGGGTTACGCAAAGCCCACGGATTCTTCAAGCCTCCTGCCAAAGGTTAGCCAATTTTCCTGGAAATTTCTTCATGACTTGTCATTTTGATTTTTATCCTTGTCTGTCACCAACTCATGCTTACCCAACAACAATGCCACTGTTACGAGCTAAGCAGGGGACTTAATGTTGATGGTGGTTTTTAGCTCAGGGTTAAAATTGTAAAACCTTGCATCTGATGTGACGTCCCTCTATAAGGAAGCGGAGCCATGGGTGTCAACCTCTCTGCTGGAACACTTATTGAGCCGTCCAATATGTTTACATGAAATTTATCCAGACTGGCGCATGTAGAAATAATCCCAGATGCTCTGTAAATTTCGGCGCTTTGCCTATAGTACTTATTAATATAAGACTCCCTAAGTACTTTTCCCGTGTTCAGTTCCCCAGCAGAACTCTTATCATTGGTATGGCATGAAGGATTTGTGTTCACTCGCAGCAGAGTAACGCAAATTTCCAAGTATAAATATTAAGATCCTTGCATGGAATATTCAGTCAGAAAGCAAAAAATAAACAGAGCCGCGGAGTAGGAGCAACAACGAGGGAAGCGTGGCCATGCCATAGGCTAGACAACGCCACTTGGCCACGCCCCATGCTACCCAACCGGCCCTTATTCCTTCGCCGACCAATTAGGTCGCTTTAAAACTGCCAGACTCCCAATGAGTTGTGGCTGGGCCCATATTTTCCGTCCCTATTCTCTATCGACCAATCAGGTCACATTAAACCTACCACGTGCGCCAAAAGGGTAGCCACACCCGTGTTTGGCGGGACCCCTACTTTCATTGACCAATTAGGTTGCTTTAAACCTGCCGCAACTTTAAAATAGGTGGAAATTGTGTCAAGAGGTCTCCATATCAAGTTAGCTTCCCAGAACCGCTCCAACATACTAACGGCATGCCAAACATGCCAAAACGAGCATGCCAATCGCACACGCCATACAGGAATGCAAAGTACACATGCCAAATACGCCACTTAACGCGACAGCATGCCAAACCACTCTCCGTGTGTGACCAGCTTCACATTGGACTTCAATTTGGCTATCCTAAACAGAAGCACGACCATGCTCTAGTGGCGGTGGATGAAACCCTAATTTCTAGTCGTGGCACAAACTATGCCACTCCGGGCCCACAACATGCCACGAGCTGTGGAAACCCTAATAAAGGCATCAAAACATGCCACTCGTGGAAATATTGACTCTTGTGACCATTTTCACATAACATCTTGACTATGGTTCTTTTTGGCATGGCTCTGGCACCATTTACATGAAACGCCGTTGTGCCACATGCCGCATGCCATATGCGCTAATTAGGGTTTCGGCATGCCAAACCTTAATTTAGGCAAAGTTGTTGCAACAACAAAGCCAAACAATGTTCCACAGAACATGGGGATCAATGTGGCTATTGAAACTGATGTTGCCACACCACGTTTGAGTCTAACACTAACGTGCCAAAATTTCAGTGGCCATGGCTACGCCAGGCGCCACTAACACCATCGTGCCGCTGGCATGCACAAACTATGCCAGCCATTCCACCGTTCCACTGGCATGCACGAACTATGCCAGCCATGCCTGTATAACTTCAGCTACTAATGGAGGGTCAGCAGATCTATTCATTATCTTGTCTTCTATAATCCTTCTCTTGCAAGTATGGGTTAATTTCACAGACCTAACCTTAAATGTAGACTGCTTTGGTAATATTGAAGCAAAAACAAACCACTCACACTCAACCTTTCCTCTGTTGTCAAACTTATTTTCACACCAAACCCTAAGTTTTTTCTTGTCACTTTTTCAGCCTTAAATTCACATCCATTTTTTACACAGAAAAGCTTAAGATGTCTTTGGAATGCATTTTTATCAGGAAAGGTAGTACCTACTATCATTTTTGAAGGATCCAGTGGTTGAACAAAATCCGAGTCATCAAAAATCTCACCAGGTTCATCCTTAAAGTCAGGGTTATCAACTTGGAAATCCTTGTAATATTGTAGGTCTTCTTCACCCTCTTTACCTAAACAAGTACAAAACAAAAACCTCTAGTTAGTTATACACCTTCATCACTCATATAAACAAGCCATAACAAAACAAAAACAATAATGGGAGCCCAACAATAATATGCTACAACCATAAAAGCAAGAACATTAAAGTGCCATGTCAGTCTTCTACCTTGGTCATTTACTTCTGCACCATCATCACTTGAATCAGTTAGTACAACAATAACTAATGCATCAATACATATTAAATGCACAAAAATACAAAAAAGTAACTCAAGTGTTTAGGTCATAAGCACCTTCATCTGCATTTTCACTTTCAATATCACTTGAATCTTCATTGTCTTCATCACTATTATAAGCAGCTGCAGCTTCAGGATCTTCTACAGGATGGCACTCATCCAGTTCTTTGTTCTCAAGTTGAATTATAGTCTCATCTAGTTTGTTTTCTTTCATTTTCTTTAACCAGTATTATTCATCAAAAAATTCATCATCAACTAAAAGTTGTTCCTCATATACTTGAATTGGTGTATTACTTGATCCTTCTCTCAAATTATCACCAACAACACTTGCTTGAGTAGGTTGTGAACTGCCCTGCCCAAACAACTTCCTAGTTGTGGCACCACCATCACTTTTGTTCTTCTCACCTCCAAGTCTTTGGCTTCTTCTCATTTGAGGTGACTTTGATACTGATTTATTAGGTGTGACATCTCATTCAGGATTTTTAATCTTGACAACCAAATGAATGAAACCATTGCCATTTACCACATCATTGTCCCAAAATTAAAAAAAAAAAAAAAAAAAGCTTGATCATTCTTTGGAGTCCATGGATGTCCCTGTTCTGATATCCACATTAAAATAACTTCATCTATATCTTACAAACATAACTTCCTGTGAATCATTTGCTGAAACATCCTCAGATTCATCTTATCTCTTTGTAACTTTTTGAAAGCAAACTAAATCTTACTGTCAGTACAATAACAACTTATGTCTCTAAACTTGGTTTTCCCTTATCAATGTTGTCAATGAAGTATACAGAAATACAAAAAAAAATATTATAAGGCATCCATACAAATACAAACCAAATACAGACTCAATACACATACAAATACAGACCCAATACACATACAAATATAGACAGAAATTCTAACAAAATTAAACAATTATTTATTTTTTAAATAAAAGTGTTTCATCAGATTCAACTGCAGATTCTTCACATCATCATTTGTTTTCAAGTTCAAGTGAAAGACAAAAACAAAAGCAGTAAAAATATTTGATTCCCTTTGTTTTTCACAGTCAAAACAAAAGAAACAGATAAAACATAAAGTTAGGGGTTTCACTTTATATTGATCGAAAAAGATTCCAAATCATTTGATTAAATCATGCAATTACAGATCTAACAAAATCAAAACTTAGGGTTTCAAAATCTCTTACTTGGACATCACCTTTTACTTTTCAGTCGTCGCCATCGATGAAACCATTCAATTTAATCTTCAATAGACTGATTAATTAAACCAGAAACATCTATCGATTTAACTAACCTATCGATTCAACTGAATCGCCAAACTTCTTTCTCTGAGACAGAAGAAAGGGAGACAGAAGAGAGGAAGAAAGAGAGTGTCGGTGAAGATTTTTCTCGCTCTTTTAGGATAAGTGATGGGTTTATGGTAATTTGACCCAGTTTTTGGCTAGGTAAACGACCATTGACTCCATTGTGCGGGACCAAGGGGTGAAAGTAAACGGTAAGGACACTTTAGAAAGTTTGAAAAAAACGGGGACATTAGTTTTATGGGTTTAAAAAAACGAGGACACTTTATCAAAGTCCCTTTTACAATTTTTGCCTTCGTCAAAAATCCACCATTAAACAACCGGGTAACAATATAAAACATAAAGGATCTTATTAACTAAACTATCATCACCTCTCAATTGTTTATGATGATGTCTCTACGACATAGAACCCATAGAAGTACATGTTTGATACGAACATTTTAGCCTTTTGGAGGACCAAAATGACTAGAAACAAATATTAAATTTTAAAAATTAATAATGATTAGAATTGCATTTTAACGAATACATACGGGAAATGATATTCATCCCGAGAGGATAATCTCAACTGAACTCGTACCATAACTGATTAGGGTGCGTCAAATACATCACTGCAACGTTTCTATGAATGATGTACAAATGAAAAATGGAATTAACCCGAGAGGATATATATCCAAATTTTTCCCGTACTATAACTATAACTAATCATGGTGCGCCAAATTCTTGACTATAACGTTTCTTTAAATAATGCCACGCCAAATTCCCTACTATAACGTTTCTACGAATAACGCCATGAATGGCACTCCGAATCAAAGAAACGTCATTTATTCGACTTTCAGTGCGACATCTGACCAAAAATTAACAATAATACTTGTGATGACTCCTGCTTGGGAGTTATTATAATCGAGCACCTAAATGCATATGCAAGAAAAAAAAAACAAGAGATTGTCCTGCAGTGAAGACGGAATTTTATAAAAATTTTGTGGTGGGTTTTATAGATTTTTGTTGGGTGATAAGGGATTGTTCTTGCATCTTAGCAAGAGAGAAATCTTGCATCAAGTTAGTGGGGTAAAACATGAGTACGGAGTATTTAATTTCTTCTTTCTTCCCTCCAATAAAACTCATCGCATAATAGCTCTCACGGAATTCCGGGTGTATGCAAACCATAAGTGCTTTAACATTCTCAAACTTATCAAAAATAATCCCCCACAATGGTGATATAAGATAAGTTTTTATAGGTACCCACGATATTTACATCCGCATGATTCTGAAAACGAATACAAGCTTGTTCAGCTAATTCAAACCATGATATCTATAAGATTGAAGTTTAGATAACCATTTGTTGGCCTTACACCATCATGATACATAGCCGCCATTTTTTATTCTTTGAGCTTCATCCCTGATGTTGTTGACCTTAAAAAAGATATCACACTTTTGAACTAATTTTCTATTCTATCTTTACTTTGTATTTATAAAGATAAAAAAGTAAATTATCCCTTCATGTTTTCTAGCATACCAAAAAAATCTTGGCTCAATCTATCGATTTGTAACTGTTGTTTCATACCTTTATCAGCTACCTCTTTTGTAGTTGCATTACCAGATCCTCCCATGATGAACAAAAAAGAACATCTCTGCTGTCAATTGTATTATACTTAGAACAATCGAAACAACATATTTGAGTTGGATAGTAACTCTGATTCAGAGAATCAACTTGACAAAGAAAGTTCTATTGATTGATAAATTTCTTAACTGTCGGAACAGCCTCTTGTACACATTTAGAGCAACAAACCCTATATTAAAGCAAACCCTCACCCTAACTGACGCATTTCAGTATCTAAACGATTAAAATAAAAAATACCGGATAAAAATATAAAAGACATAGGCTCTCACTAACTGAGCTACCGATACCGCTCAATAATTTATGGGAGCCTTATGATATAGAATCGTAGAAATGTGCATTTCTTACAAACACTGTGACCTTTTGGAGGACCAGAATGTCCAAAAACAAACATTAAAATTAATAATAATCATAATTGCAAGTGAATACATATGGAATGTAATACCCCGATTTCGACAGTGGTACGCCGACAGAATGAAATTATTGATGGTAGTTTTTAGTTCATGTATAAAAATGTAAAACCCTATATTTAATGTGTCGTCTGCAAAAGGACTGATCCATGTTAAATTAATGAGTGCCCGGGCCTCACTACTCACACATGTACTGAGAAATTCAGTATATTTATTCAGAATGGTGCATGTAGCAACAATCCCAAACATTCTGTAAACTCTCGCCTACATTATTCATTAGTGTATGGTTTATTAAGTATTTTCCTATGCTATATTCCCCAGCTGAAACTTTAGTATTGGTATGACATGACAATTAGTGTTCACTCGCAGCTGATTAGCACGAATTTTCCGAAGTATCAAAATTAAGCACCACCCACAGACGGCCACGCCCCATGCTACTTGACCGACCCCCCTCTTTCATATCGATCAATCAGGTCGCTCTAAAGCCGCCACGCGCACTAGAGATGTGGCCACGCCCCCGTGCTGCTTGCCGGACCTCCTCTTTCTTATCGACCAATCAGGTCGCTCAAATCTGACACATGCACATGGAATGTGGTCGGGACCATACTTTCCGACCCTCTTTCCTATCGTCCAATCAGGTCGATTTAAATGCGCCACACGCTAGAGATGTGGCTACACCCTATGTTTGGCCGGCCCATTTTCCATCGACCAATCAGGTCGCTTTAAACCCGCCACACGCATTAAAAAGCCGAACTATGCCAAACGGCCACCATGTCAATTGGTCAAACAATTCGCCAAACCGCGCCAACATGTTAATCGGCATGCCAACATGCCATACTGTGGCAGCAACATGTCGACACGCCACTCCGCCGCAGCAACATGCCAACGTGCCACAAACAGCGCAGCTACGTGCTAACCCACTTTTTGTTCGTGGCCAACGCCATAACAGTTTCCAGTTAGGGTATTCCGATCAGAACACGATTCTTTCTTTAGTGGCATTAATCAAAACCCTAATTTTTTGTCGTGGCCCAAATAACGCCACTTTGTCCCCACAACATGCCACGAGCCATGCGGGACCCATAAAACCCTAAAAAAAAGGCGTCATGCCATGGCCACCCATAGCTATCCTTGCGCCTGTAGTCGTTCCCACATTATTGCCCTGCCGTAATTCCTTTGACGTGGGCATGGCACCATCTGCACAAAAAACGTCACCATGCTGCGGCCACATGCCACACGCGCTAATTAGGGTTGCAGCATGCCAAATCCTAATTTAGGAAGGCGCCACTGCACCATATGCCACTGACAGGCGTCATTACGCCATTATTCCACTACTGGCGCCAACAAGATGTGGCCATAATCAACGGCCACCTTCTCTCATAAATTGCAATCTCAGCCGTCCAACTTCGCCACAGAGTTAACCGGCCTATAACAAGTCTCAGGTGACCAACCAAGACTGACCTAATAGCGTCACACGCCATTTTCCTACGGTAAGTCTCGTGACATAACTTTCCACATATGATTATCCATCATTTAGATGGTGTATGTAATCAGAATAGCCATGTCTTGCACACAAGACCCACTCAGCAATCTGCAGCACATTTTCCATGAAAATACTCGAGACATCAACCATGTCACAAACTGGAGGATGCTCATCAGGGTATTGGTATGGTGGTTTACAACGTGCGGCGTGCAACACGCCCATTATAAGAAAGTGTCCGGAAAGCGGGTAGTTAGTGGCGGCAATAAGTAGTGGGTGTAAACTAACCCGTTTCCTTCATAGTGGGGACGTGGTTTCTAGCATTTACACATTACCCCACTTCTCCATCACTTAATCACTCCCACTTTCTACGAGATCAAGGTGCGTTCAATTATGACTTGTATAAATAGGTTTCTACCTATTTCGACCAAAGGGACAGCTTTTGTTAACAATAACAAGAGTATCCATAAAAACACCAAAGAAATGATAGCTTACATTCCGCAAGCCAGTTCCATATTCTGATACAAGTCATAAAACAGCCACACCTTCAGAATTAACCATTCTGGTCTCAACACCTTCTTCGCTTCCATCCCTAAGACCAACCCTTATCCCTTCACTTTGTGTCTGAAGCAAGACTGGAACAGTCATTTCTTGGTTTAGGCCAAGATTGTACAAATTGATCTCTCGAATCTAAAGCACTCCCGTGCAGTGCATTTGTTTAGGTCTAAATTCGTTTCTCAATAACACATCCAAATTTACCAAAACCGACAGAAACAGTTTTTACCCCAAAACAGGAATATAGGTAATGATTTGTCCTTTTCTAACCACCGAGAACTTTGCAGCACAATTGTCTCCAGAGTTGGCAGAAAAATCTGCAGTTAAGCGTGCTCGGACGGAAGCAATCCTAGGATGGGTGACCTCCCGGGAAGTTGTTGCTGGATTACCGCCGCGAAGCCCGTTGAAAACCTCATACTGCCGGATAAACACAATGGCCAAGTGGGGATAGTATAGGTGTAGGGACGGGTCATTACAACTGGTATCAAAGCCGGTCACCTGTCGAGGGTGGGAAGGTACGCTGGACGGGGTTGGTCCAGGTGCTTCTCATGAGGGGCAGGGAACGTCGAAGATCTGGTCTTGAAAATATATTCCGGAGCCGAGGACGGCTCCAATTTAAGGTGGTGGTATTGTAATACTCCAATATTCGACGGTGGTTGGACGAATGGAATATAAGTAATGTTTTGTCCTTTCCTAACACCGAGGCCTTTTCAGCACAATTGGCTCCAGAGTTGGCAGAAAACTCTGCAGTTAAGCATGCTCGGGCGGGAGTAATCCAGGGATGGGTGACCATCCGGGAAGTTTCTGCTGGATTACTGCGTGATGCCCGTTGAAAACCCCACACTGTCGGATGACCGCAGTGGCTAAATGGGGACAGTATCGGTGGAGGGACGGGTCATTACACGGGAAATGGTGATAATCTCGGACAATCTCAAATGTAGTCGTACTATTACTGATTAAGTTGCGCAAAATTTCTGACTTTAACGTTTCTATGAATGATGTACAAACAAAAAATGGTATTTACGGAACAGCGTGCGCCAAACTCGCGCCAAATTCATGACTATAACATTGATTAATGCCTTATTGGAACTCCGAACAAAAGAAAGCATCATTTCTCCAATTTTTAGTGCGACGACATCTGAGCAAAACTTAACAATAACATTTGTGTTAACTCCTGCTCGGGAGTTATTATAATCGAGAACCTACATGCATATGCAAGAAAAAATCAAGATATTATCCTGCAGTGGAGAGGGAATTTGAGAAAAAATTTGTGTTGGGTTTTACAGACTTTTGTTTGGTGATAAGAGGTTGTTCTCGCATGCAAGCAAGGGAAAAAGCTTGCATAAAGTTGGTGGGTGAAACATAAGTAGAGAGTGTTCGATTTCCTCTTTCATCCCTCTGATAAAACTCATCACATAATAGCTCCCACGGAACTTCTGGTGTATGTACGCACAAGTGCTTTAACATTTCAAAACTCATCAAAATAATAATCACCCACAATGGTGATATGAGTATTTTCGTTTGAAGGATTCTCAAAACGAATACGAGTTTTTTCAGCTAATTCAAACCAAGATACAATAGACTTATAAGATTGAAGATTAGATAACCAGTTGTTGTCCCTACCATCAAGATATATAGCCATTTGTTATTCTTTGAGCTTCATCCCTGATGTTGTTGAGCTTAAAAAAATGATCACACGTTTGACTAATTTACTTTTCTATATTTACTTTGTATTTGTAAAGCCTGGCATTTTTAGGGGCGACCCAAAAAGAATTAGGGGCGACTAATAAGACAAAATATGGTCACCCAAAACTAAAATGAAGCAATCCCTTATCTCTGATTTTTCAAAATAGCAAATATACCCTCAATAGTCGGTAGTTTAATTTGATGAGCATATTTTTCGTGTTAAGAAAACCACAATCGGAGGTTTATGGGGAAAGAATGCTACCGATTACTGATGTTATAATCGGTTGGTAATGTTGTAATCAGTAGTTAAATTTTATATATTTAGTTTTAGGAAATTTCTGGTTATTTAGTTTTAGTTTTTTGTGGGAGAGAGGAGGAGGAGGAGGAGAAGAAGAAGAAGAAGTTTTTTGTGGGAGAGAGGAGAAGAAGAAGAAGAAAAAGAAGTGGGAGAAAACCATTTTTTCTTAAATCAACAACAAACATGGATGGGAATGATGAAGAAGGTGAAGAATTTAACGTTGAAGGTTCACTACCATTTAGAGATGACGATTTTGGGTTTTCGTTGAATGATCCAAACTTTTGTGGAGAGGAAACCCTAGACGACGATTTCATGGAAGAAAGCGAAGAATCACACAAAATCGAAGCTCATAATGGATCAAACTATAGGTATTTTGTTAAGAAAATCTAATACCCATGTTGCGTGCGTTTGTATGCGATTTTAAACGAGAAAATTCGATTTCTGCATGCATTGAATGCATAAACTACCCAGAATCGGTAGATAATGGAGTACCATATCTACCGATTATAGGGTACTGAGACATCAAATATCTACAATCGATAGTTTCGTGTACATATAATCCTTCCGATTATGAAAAATCCCCAAATTAAAATTTTATTTTTGCATAATCGGTAGTTTTGAAAATTTACGTTACTACCGATTTTCAAAGTCGCCCCAAATACGAATTTTCCCCAAACTTATAATAATTGGTTTGTTTCATATTTTACAATCTGTAGATTAGAGAAAATTTCAAACCTCCGATTTTGGTTGTCGCCCCAAAATCAACTTCCTACAAAATTGAAAATATTTTAATTCTCCAGATTTCACAATCGGTAGTTGATAAGATAATTTATCTACCGATTTTAGTGTAATCGGGTGTTTGGGAAAAAAATGCCACCGACTATTCAACCTTTTTTTCCAGGAACCGTAAAATTTTCCAACTATATCATCGGTAGTCTATATTAGTATCTGACTTCCGATTCTTACGTAATCGATAGAAAGGTACCATCTCGTGCGTCTGATTGTATTGCCTAACTTGTTGTTTTCGTACGTAGGCTATTGTAGAGGTTGATGATGATGATTATTTGAGGCATGATACTTCCCTACACTATGCAAACTAGGCCTGTCAATGGAAGAATATCCGTCGGATATTTAGAATTCTGATATCCGACAGGTTAAGCACTTTCGGATATTCGATATCCGATAATATCCTATAGGATATCAAAATCAGATATCGATTCCGATAGGTTAAGCTATCGGATATCGGATATTTATCCGATAATATCCGATTCTGACAAGAAAAGCAACTATTGTCTGTAAAACATATGCAGAGCAGCAAAGTTGATATTTAAGTTAAATTTCTCATACATACCATCCAAATTGTCTTCAAAAATTCTTAAAACATTATTCTTAAGTAGTTATGTCTCTAAGTAAGTCCCTTACACACACATACATGAAAAGAAACACAAGCAAATGCTATAGAAAGTAAGATAAGTATCTGTCACTCTCCTCTCCAGGCTCCAGCCTCTGACCCTCTTGAGTCTTGACTTCATTCATCGTTGATTTCCAAATTTTCCATATCTGCATTGAGACAAACACACATAGATTAGATCCAAATTGAAGTGCTAATAATAAATAGAGATTAGTAGTATTTCAGAAAAACATCTAAGTAGATAGTTTGTTTTGTAATGCTCATTGCTCTCTAAATCAAAATATATTGGTCAAAACCAGCATTCGGGATGCTTTTCTCTTATGTAGTCATAACATATTTCAATAGGAACTAAGAAGAATAACAGATTACAGATTGATCTATGCACTGAGTTTAAGCAAAAAAGGTAAAAAATAAAATAAAAAATGTTACCTTCACAAATGAAATCTGGCAACCAATCGCTTAAGCACAACAATGCTTCAACAAGCTCTGGATCTAATGAAGCTCTGTGTGTTGTAAGCACTCTACCACCTGCACTGAACATTGATTCGGATGCCACACTGGTGACTGGGATAGCCAAGACATCTCTTGCCATTTTTGCAAGAGTTGCGTACTTAGGTGCATTTAGCTTCCACCAACTTAAAATTTCAAACAAATACTCATCTTTTGGTGAGCCTTTGCTAAGCATCGGTTTTTCTAAATACTTGTCCAACTCAGATTTCTGCACCTCAAATTCAATGTTCTCCATCATAAACTTAGCATATTCAGGATCACGTACTTCATTTGGATTGTCTGAATCCATCATACTTGAGCTAGAGACAGAGCTGCGGGTGCCAAAATAGTGTTCATCTGCATTTGAATTTTGTGAATCATACTCATAAAAAAGAGCTGTCAATTTTGTTTTGAATTTGTTATACTCCACTGCATAGCCAGTTCCATACAACTTCTTATAAAGAAACTCTACTTATCTTGCTTTGTATCTAGGATCTAACACAACTCCGATGCCCATGACCAAATTACTTTCAAGCCAATACACATCGAACTTCTCCCTCATATTCAACCCCATTTATCTGATATACGCATACTCATTTTCTTCCCATTGTTTGATGCACTTGTTAACTTCATAGACCCCATTGTAATACAGATTTGCAGTTGGATACTTCATCCCTGCAAACCTGGTTGAAACATCATTAAACACCTCTAAACACTTGCAAATAACTACCCCTTGTTGCCACTCGTCTTCACTTAGTATACAATCGAATTCAGGATCAAGGACAGAAAATCTTTGAAACCCTTTTTTCAACTCAATTGCATTTTTAAGCATAAGAAAAACTGAGTCCCGTCGATTATCCACGTCAAGACTAACTGCCTTTCCAGACAACCTACATTGTGACAGTGCCGTTTCAAACCTATGTTTCCTAGCTTGTGAAGCTTTAACATACTTAACACAATCTCTTATTGATTGCACAATCTTAGCAGCAACTTTTATACCATCTAGGACAACCAAATGAAGAATGTGGTTGGCACACCTCATGTGAAACAATTCCCCATCAAGAACTAGACAATCCTTATTATTTAGCCACTTAATCAAATTTCTCATCATCACACCATTAGCAGCAGCATTATCAACAGTTAAAGAAAGGAATTTCCTATCTATGTTCCATTCAATAGTGCAAGTTTTGATACATTCTATGAGAACATCTTCTGTGTGTGGTGCTGGCACTAAAATATAAGTTAATGTTTTCTTAACCAAATTCCATTCATCATCTATGTAGTGGCATGTTACACAACATTACCCATCTTTAGTATGCTTAGCAGTCCACATATCAGTTGTAAGACAACATCTAGAGGTCAGATTATCCAATTCTACTTGCAATTCTAGTTTCTGTTCATGAAAAAACTTCATCACATCACTTCTGTTTGTGTTTCTACTCATGATCTTAACAGCAGGGTTCAAAGACTTGCAAAACATTCTAAAGTAAAAATGTTGAGCCATGTTGAGAGGGTAATCATGCTTAGCAATCATTTTAACAATGTATTCCATAGAAACTACAGGATCATACTGCCAATTAGCTAATTTTAAAGCTTTGTTACCTGATGTTCTCAGTGAAGTAGAAATCTGTTGTTGTCCATCCTTGTTCTGTGGTCTCTTTTGGCAAATCTTTAGATGATTACGCAATCTTGTAGTACCACTGACACTATCAGCATCAACTACCTTCTTGCAATGATGGCATTTACCTAGTACAACAGCTTCCCTCACGTGTGTTTTCTTGTTGTGTCTTACTTTACAATCCCTTTCAAATTCATCCCACACTGGTGACCTTATTGCTCTAAGCTTTTTCTTCAGAGCAGTTATCAGTGGATCCTCACCAGCTTCTCCATCTTTATCATCTGTATGAGAGCCTGGAATTTTATCATCAGCTAGGTTCTCTTCTGGTTCTGGTAATCTCCTAGTGTCACTAGTACCCGGTGTTGAGCCAATTGCTGAAGCTTGAACACTTTGTGATTGTGAACCACCCCTAGAAACGACAGCATTTGATTGAGATTGAGGCAAAGGGGTTGACTTTGAGGTTGCAACTGTCTTGCCCTTGGCTGGTTTTTTTAACATTTTCGCAAGTGCTTGATGTGTAGCCTGTGTATTCCAGTTCAACCAATTTTCATATCAAACCCAAATTTTACTGTATCATGAAGTAACACAACATGCCAAATTCAAACCCTAGAAAAGAAATTGTAAAAAAAAAAATAGCTCCAGAACAGAAGAACCCTATGTAGTCCAAGCATAAATTAACGAGAATAGGTAGTTATAGTCATAGAGGCAGTTGAATTACCAAATACAAAACCCGTTGGTCGAAAAATCATTGAATACAAAACCATCTCAAAAATAGATCAATCCAATCAAACCCTAAAACTATATCAATATTTAAGTTAAACCCATCTCAAATCTTTCTCTAATTTCATCTATACATGTAAGTCATATCAAACCTTAATTTTTGATTACAAGACAGAAACCCTATTTTCATGTGAATCGATGAATCGAACACAAAAATCGAACATAGAAAATAGAAGAGAATCAGTACCTGATTGAGCGGGTGAATGATTGATAAACAACTGAGTGATTGATTGATCTAGAGAGGCAGAGACAGAGTGGAGACTCGAGAGCGACGAGAGTCGAGAGGCGACTGAGAAACTAAGAAGAGAAGAAAAAATGAAAAAAAGAAATGACTTCGAGTGTCTAGTAGAGTGAAATAAGTAGGGTAGGAGAAAATTACAAGTACGTCCTTACTCCTTAGCATATTGGATATCTAAACAAACGGATATAGGCTAATCCGATTTCGATATGGTAAGAAAGAAATATCTGATAATATATTATATTCGATATCCGATATCCGATAAAACAGATAAAATCCTATAGGATCTCGAATAATCGGAAACAGATTCCGGATATCGGACAGATATTGACAGGCCTAATGCAAACGATTTGGTATACTCATGACTACTTTTTTCTTTTCTTCAAATAATGTATGTTAAATGCTTATGCTTACGAGGTTTGTTTTGTTATATGTGCATTTAGTCATTTGGAAGTAAGGAGGAGGCAAAGGAATGGCTTACTAACAAGGAAAAAGAGAAGATGTGCGTGGTATTTCAGAACCGTTGCGTGAAGCCCATTCGGTTTGAAATGATTATGAACGAGGTGGGGAGAAAAAGAGTCACGAGGGAAAGAATCATAAGTATATAAGGAAGTCGGAGAGGAGGAATTACCGAACCCATACAAATAAGATTGGATGCCCATTTAAGGTTGTCTTCTACAAGTCCGACGGTAGGGAAGGTAAAGAGTGAAAAATGTTTAAAGTTGCTAATGGTTGTCACAACCACGATAATCCGGATACTCTTATTGGACATGTAATGGTTGCAAAGTTAAAACCAAATTAAAGGGAGGCGGTGAGATCTATGCGGATTTGTAAAGCGAGTGCGATCTTAAGTAAAATTAAGGCGGAAGACTGATGAGTGCCAAATATTGTATATATTTATCCCTTTTTGTTGGCATTTAACTCATATGTTGTGCAATAATTCTACATTTTATCCCATATTCTGTATTTTCATTGTTTTCAAGAATAAATATTTTTCTTACTTAATTTTGCATTTTTAGGTAATAAATAAAGTCTGGATGAATTGCGGAGCGGAATAGAGCAGAAAAGTAGTGAAAAGCCGGGAGGAATTACGCAAGGAAGCCGCGAAGAATGTTGTGCACAAGACCAAGAGGGTAGAAATGGGCTCAAGAAGGAAGAATTGCTCTTAAAGAAGTTATGGGCCTGGCATACCCAAGGCCCAAAACCCTTTCTCAAACCCATTTCCACTACCCAAGCCCGTATCGGATTTCAGCCGTCAGATCGAAGCATTTCAGCATCCTACGGTCGCTCCATCATCGCACATCAAACTCCGAAGCTCCCGCTTTACATCGCAACGCCCATCTCCATCTTGGACCGTCCTTTTCGTTGCATTCCTCCATCCGACGGTCGCTACCCACAGCCTCCCATCTCATCGTTGGATCCACCTACCATCGTCACATCCTACGGACCAGATCGCGAAACATCATCCCTCGCTGAAGCCGCTACACACCATAGTGACCAAACCCTATACTACCACCCAAACACTCCCTTCTTCCCAAAACATCGACCACACTCTGCCACCCCCATTTCCAGAACCACCACCACCTGCTCTACCCTGCCACCATCTTCCCCGACCATCCCAGTTCACCTCGAGCCGCTTCTCATCACCTCCCAACACCACAGAGACCCATACCCATCAGTACTTTCCCCCTAGCCTAGAGTTCTTATCAAACTCATATCTCTGCATCCTAGGTATGGAATTGATAAGAAATCTCGAGCTAGGGTTTCACTTGGAGCGACAGGGAAAGCAGAGAAAGCATCGTACAAGCATGGGTTGAAGCTATTTTGGTCAGTATGTAGGTTAATTTTTATTAATTTTGAAAACCCTAATTTTCAAATTTGGGGATTTTCCAATTAGGGTTTGTAGAAATATAATTTCCCTGTAAAAACTATAAATGCATGATATGGGTGTGGTAGGAGAGCTCTCTGGGCTAGCCAGGAACAAATTATTGCATTAATTCTCAAATTTCTGTTTAGCAACAGTGTATGTGTGGAACTTGTTCATCAGTTGATTTTTGTTGAGGTTATGTTTGCTTAATCTATGTATGCTGTTAGTAAAATGTTGAGCATGAGCTAAATAGCACTGAACTAGGGCTCTGATGAAGCCTAGTGTAATGTTGGATGATGCATGGTTAGGATAGTGTTCTTCTTGCAATTTTGCTTGAGCAATGAGAAGTACTCAGTGCTCTGGCATGCTTGTGATTGATTGTGCTGTCAAAAGACAATCAATTCTAGGGGCATATCAGTGAGCAAGCTGTTTTTCATCTCATTCTAGATGTATGCTTAGGAATTCCATTTCAACCTTGACTGCATTGTTTGATATAGGCACATGGTGGACTCAGTTGCCTTAGTAACTCCACTTTCTGTAACTCTCTCTCTGTTTTGTTTATTGCCTTCTTAAGTGTTTCTTCACTGTTTGGTTTAATTTGTGCAACTCCAATCCTGCTGTGCACTGGATATAGTGCACTGCTCTCCTCTGCCCTTAGCTTATAGCTTTGGTTTACTTCATTGCCATCTTAGTTTCACTTCCACTGTGACTTAGTGAACTGCGACCTTTGTCTTGCATCCACTGCCTAGCTTAGCCCAACTTCAATTACAACCTCCTAATCCCTGTGGAACTGACCCTTCTTACCCACTAGCTACAACTTATCCCTGTATACTTGCAGGCAAGTTGAGTAGTCATTTTCTCTTCACACCAAGTTTTTGGCGCCGCTGCCGGGGAATTTGGTTGTGCTGTTTTTGAAGTTCTCCTAACTATTCTTGCATCTTAGCTCCTCTTGCATTTTAGCTGATTCTATTGTTGTTGTTGTCAACTAGAAGTTTCTTGTATCTTCCTGCCTTGCCTTGTATCTTCCTGCCTTGCTTCCCTTGCTGCTGTAGCTCACCTGTTGCTGGTGCCTTCTCTGCTGCCAAGCTGTGCTGTGCTGTTGCTGCCAAGCTGCTGCCAAGGCTGCTGCTGCTGTTGCTGTGCTGTTGTTGCTGCTGCTGCTGGTGAACCAAAGCAACTGCTGCTGCCAAGTGAAGCTGCTGGGCTGCCAACTGAAGTGAAGCTGGGCTGCCAACTGAAGTGAACTTGGGCTCTGCCAACTTCTGGTGGGCTTGAACTTTTCTGAATTGGGCTTCACCAAGTGCTGCTGGGCTCTGCCTCCTTTTGTTACTGGGCTCTGGTCTCTTGTTACTGAGCTGAACCCAACTCAACTGGGCTTCACTGGTTCTGTTCTGCTGCTGGGCTTGAGCGGAGCTGTATAGGACGATCCTAAAGCCCAACTGGGCTGTGCAACTAAAAGGGAACAAAAGCCTAACTGGGCTTCCCTCCTTAACCAAGTAAGCCTAAAACCATGAGTAACCCACTTGGGCCTCATTAAATATTCAATTTGGGTATGTAATAATTAATTATTTATTTTATTTTTTATTTGGGATTGTAATAATTATTTTCATTTTTATTTTTTTTGTATTTTCTTTTTCTTTTATTTTCTTTTATTTTTTTTATGGGCTTGTTGTAATTATTATGATTGTTTTATTTTCTTTTATGGGTTGTGCTAATTTATGCTAGGTTTAGTTCAAAAACTCTTCCAAAGCCCAATTTTAACCAAAAACAAAATCCCTTATTAAAACCAAAATTCCACTCCTTAAAACCAAATTCCACTTAACCCTTTCAAAACCAAATCCTTATGGGCCCTGTTTTCTTCCTTATCTGTGGGCTTGTTATTTCATGAGTGGGATATGATTGTAACCTTTAGAGACCAATCAAATAGACTAGTTAGAGTAAATCAAATAGACCCAATTGACATACCCACAACTTCTGAGGAAAACACACCGGACCAATCTGAAACAATGGGAGAACCCCGTACCCTCAAGGATTATATGTACCCAACTAGAGCCAGTCAACCTTCTTGTATTGTGCTACCCGAGGCTAATGGCCATTATGAGCTGAAATCAGCACAATACAGATGCTCCCTATTTTTAGAGGTGTTGAGAATGAAAACCCTTACCACCACGTGAGAGAATTCGAGGAAATTTGTGGAACTCTGCGTTTCACTCAAATGTCCGACGAAACCCTAAAGTTAAGGCTCTTTCCTTTCTCCCTGAAAGATAAGGCAAAGGCCTGGCTGTATGCTTTACAGCCTCAATCCATCATGACATGGGATGACCTCATAAAGGAGTTTTTCAAAAAGTTTTTCCCGAATCACAAGACTGCGACAATTCGTCAAAGTCTGAATAGCTTTGTGCAATTAGAGGGTGAGACCTTAGCTAGATACCTGGAGAGATTCAATGAATTATTGCTCCAATGTCCCCATCATGGTTTTGAAAAATGGAGACTTGTGCAAATTTTGTATGAGGGTCTAGATGTGTCCACCCGAACAACGGTTGAGTCAATGTGTAATGGTCTATTCGTAGACAAAACGCTGATGGCGTCTTGGGACTTCTTGATTGAAGTGGCTGAAAAGACGCAACAGTGGGAATCCATCCGTGAACCCATAAAGACTACTTCCGAAGCTAGGGCTTTTAGGATTGAAGCGGATTTTGAGGGAAGAGCAAACATGGCATCAATAGTTAGGAGATTAGAAGAGTTAGAACTACATAAAAATTCAAAACCTTCCACCACTACTCTCCGAGAACATGTCGCTTCGTCTGTGTGCCGCTTGTAACGATCCCAACCATCAATTCCAAAATTGTCCCGATTTGCTTGCAGTCCAGGAATCTAGGCTTGAACAGGCACAGGCCATGTTTCAAAAACAAGAGCATAACCCCTATTCACAGACCTACAATCCAGGATGGAGAAACCACCCTAACTTTTCATGGTCCAAAGGACCCACTCAGGGAGGACCATCTCAACCCAATCAGAGCTATCAAAACAATCAGGGATATCAGAACAATCAAGGTTATCAACACCCTAGGAACCCTCAACAACAATCAAACTCTCAACAATTATCCTCAACACAATACCGACAAGAGATTATCCACCCTAGAGGAGATGTTCCAGACTGATGCAAAGTCAGAAAATCTGATCAAAAGATGGTCAAATGATTCAAAGTGAGAGAGAGAAAAGGGTAAACTTCCTAGCCAACCCCAACAAAATCCAAAGAGGATATTTCAAACAGGCACAACATCCTGCACTGAAACCTCACCGATCAATCCATGCCATTACCACCCTCCGAAGTGGTAAAATCATCGAGAACAACGTAGGCGAACCTAATGAGTCTGATACAAATTCCACGTTGTCTCCACAACCCCAGAAAACCAAAGAATCTGAGCAAGTTGGAAAGCCTGACAATTCTACTACTGTGAATGTCCCTTTGCCAACTCATTCTCCTGTTGCCCCATTTCCTCAAAGATTGATCTCAACAGAAAAGTACCCATTATAATGAGATGTTAGATCTTCAAGAGAGTCAACATCAACATTCCTTTTCTTGAAGCAATTAGGCAAATCCCTGCTTATGCTAAATTCCTCAAAGACTTGTGCACTCAAAAGCGCAAGCTCAATGTGCAAAAACGTGCTTTCTTAGCTGAGCAGGTGAGTTCCATCATTCTGAACAAAACTCCACCCAAGTTTAGGGATCCAGGATGTCCAACAATTTCTTGCACTATAGGAGAACACACGGTCAATAAAGCGTTATTAGACCTAGGTGCAAGTGTTAACCTACTGCCATATTCTGTTTATGAGCAGTTAGGTCTTAGGTCTTGGGGAGTTGAAGCCAACATCTATCACTCTACAACTGGCAGACCGATCTGTCAAGATTCCTCGTGGAGTGGTCGAAGACGTTTTGATCAAGGTTGACAAATTCTATTTTCCCGTAGACTTCATTGTCTTAGACACTCAACCTGTACAAAACCCAGACTGTCACATTCCTGTCATCTTAGGACGTCCTTTCTTGGCTACGTCCAACGCGATCATTAATTGTCGTAATGGAGTGTTGAAACTGTCTTTTGGCAACATGACGGTAGAATTGAATGTGTTCGATATTAGTCAACAACCTGTGAATCTTGATGATGATGATGTGCATGAAGTTAATATGATTGAAGGATTAATACAAGATTCGTTGACTAACATTCTATCCGTCGACCCCTTTCAAGCATGTATGGAGAACTTTAACTCAGATTCCTATGATGATGCATACTGTAGTGACGTCCTATCCTGCTCGAATCTGTACCTCAAATGGACGTCACTGAAGGAAGATATGAAGTGGAACCACCCTTACTCTCTGATTCCAAGCTCATTCCATCCATTGTTGAGCCACCCAAGCTTGAATTGAAAACATTGCCTAGTACGTTGAAGTACGCATTCCTAGGTTCTTCTGATACTCACCTGTCATTATTTCATCATGTTTAGACACGGAACAGGAAAGTAAGCTTTTAGAAGTACTTAAGGAACACAAAGAGGCCTTAGGATGGACCATCTCAGATCTCAAAGGAATTAGTCCCACCATTTGCATGCACCACATTAATTCGAAGAGAATGCCAAACCATCTAGGGAAATGCAAAGGAGACTTAATCCTAACATGAGAGATGTAGTCAAAGGAGAGATCCTGAAACTACTTGATGCGGGTATCATATACCCAATTCCCGATAGCAAATGGGTTAGTCCCATTCAAGTTGTGCCTAAGAAGTCAGGCATTACTGTTGTTCAGAACGACAAGAATGAATTAGTCCCTACTCGTACAACCACAGGATGGCGAGTATGCATCGACTACAGGAAGTTGAACACAGTAACAAGGAAGGATCACTTCCCGCTCCCTTTCATTGACCAAATGCTAGAACGTGTGTCTGGACACAGTCACTACTGTTTTCTAGATGGCTTTTCCGGTTATAACCAAATCCACATTGCACCAGAAGATCAGGAAAAAACTACATTCACGTGTCCATTTGGGACGTTTGCTTATAGACGTATGCCCTTCGGGTTGTGTAATGCACCTGCTACTTTTCAGCGTTGCATGATGAGCATTTTTTCTGACATGATAGATAGTTTTCTCGAGATCTTTATGGATGATTTCTCTGTTTTTGGTTCCTCGTTTGACGAATGTTTGAAGCATCTTGCCCTGTGATATCCAGATGTAAAGAAAAGAACCTTGTTCTAAATTGGGAAAAATGCCATTTTATGGTGAATTCAGGAATAGTTCTAGGACACATCATCTCAGAAAAAGGAATTGAAGTGGATAAAGCTAAAGTTGACCTCATTCAACATCTACCACAACCTTGCTCTGTGAAGGAGATCAGATCATTTCTAGGTCATGCTGGTTTTTACCGGCGATTCATCAAAGATTTCAGCAAAATCTCCAGACCTTGTGCAGTCTTCTCTCCAAAGATGTTGCCTTCAATTTCGATGCTGCTTGTGTGAAGGCATGGGAGGAATTAAAAACCCTTCTCACCACCGCTCCTATAGTCCGACCACCCGATTGGAAGCTTCCGTTCGAACTTATGTGTGATGCCTCTGATTATGCTGTTGGTGCTGTTTTAGGACAGCGAGTTGATAGACTACCATATGTGATATACTATGCTAGCAAAACCCTTAATGATGCCCAACTCAATTATTCAACTACCGAGAAGGAATTGCTTGCCGTCGTTTTCGCATTAGACAAGTTTAGATCTTATCTGATAGGGTCTAAGATCATCATATACACAGACCATGCGGCTTTGAAGTATCTTCTTTCCAAGAAGGATGCTAAAGCTCGCCTTATTCGATGGATACTCTTATTACAGGAATTCGATCTCGAAATCCGTGATAAGAAAGGTTGTGAGAATGTGGTTGCTGATCATTTGTCTAGATTAACTTTAGAGTCTATTGATGAATGTGAGCTGATTAGAGAATCATTCCCAGATGAACAGCTGATGTCTATCTCAGACCTTCCTTGGTTTGCTGATATCGTTAACTACCTTGCTGCAGGTAGGATGCCCTCACATTGGTCGAGACAAGACCGCTATAAGTTTTTGGCTGAAGTTAAACATTTCCTTTGGGATGACCCATATTTGTTTAAGTACTGCCGGACCAAATCATTAGGAGATGTGTCCCCAAACCGCACAGAAAGATGTGATATCTTTTGTCATGACCAGCATGTGGAGGCCATTTCAGTGCCAAGAAAACCGCTGCAAAGATCTTGCAGTGTGGATTCTATTGGCCATCATTGTTCAAGGATTGCCATGATTATTGTGTTGCTTGTGAACGCTGTCAAAAGCTAGGAAGCATTTCGAGGAGAAACATGATGCCATTGAACCCCATTTTGATTGTGGAGATTTTTGATGTTTGGGGGATCGACTTCATGGGTCCATTCCCTATTTCTGACGGTAGATTGTACATCCTAGTCGCAGTTGATTACGTTTCTAAGTGGGTAGAAGCCATAGCAACCAGAACAAATGACCACAAGGTGGTACTTTCATTTCTAAAGGAAAACATATTTGCACGTTTTGGTACCCCTAGAGCTATCATCAGTGACGGCGGTTCACATTTTCGTAACAAGTACTTTGAGTCTTTAGTACGCAAGTATGGCATAACTCACAAGGTTGCTACTCCGTACCACCCTCAGACTAGTGGACAAGTAGAAGTTTCTAATAGGGAAATTAAGCACATTCTGGAGAAGACGGTCAACCCGTCTAGGAAAGATTGGTCATTAAGATTGAATGATGCTTTGTGGGCCTATAGAACAGCTTATAAGACACCAATTGGCATGTCCCCCTATCGTCTAGTGTATGGAAAGCCGTGCCATCTACCTGTGGAATTAGAACATCGTGCCTACTGGGCAATCAAAGAGCTGAACTTTTCTCTCGACGAAGCTGGAATTCAAAGGAAACTTCAACTCAACGAGTTGGAAGAATTGAGAAATGAGGCTTATGATAGTGCCAAGTTATATAAGCAGAAGATGAAGATGTTTCATGATAAGCGTATTCTGCGCAAATCCTTCACTCCTGGTCAGAAAGTTTTGCTGTATGACTCCCGATTACATCTTTTTCCGGGAAAACTGCGTTCCAGATGGAAGGGTCCGTACCTAGTACGCACAGTTTTTCCTCATGGAGCTGTAGAGCTGGAGGATGTCTCCAACAAGAACGTTTTCAAAGTCAACGGGCAGAGATTAAAGCCATTCCTTGAGCCATTTCCACCCGACATTGAAACAACCAACCTGGAGGACCCGGTCTATGTGGACTAAACTGGTCCACTCTTTCCCTAAATAACCAAAAAGTTTTCCAAATTTCCCTAAAAACCAAAATTTTTCTTTTTCCCATCCAAACCAAATGTCTCCCGACAAAACCAAATTTTCCAAAAAGTCCAATCCCATTAAAAACCAAATTTTCTTGTAGATAATGTGTTAGTTAAATTTCCTTTTGTATATATTTGTGCTCATCCATTGTGACTCCTAATATGATGGATTTTTGCCTTGAATAACGGAGTTTTAATCGAGCTTTCGCCGTACAATCGGGTATTCTCTCTCCTTTTACTCTACTCAGCATGTTCCTCTTCATATATTGTTTTATAATTCTTTCCATATTTTGAAACATTGAGGACAATGTTTAGTTTAGGTTTGGGGGTATAGAGTAGATACCATGATAAATGCCATAATTGAAAACAAACTCCATCTTTTTGAAAAAATTGAAAAATTCCAAAAAAAAAAATTAAAAAAAAAAAAAAAAATAAAAAAAAAATTAAAAAATTAAAAAATGAAAAATCAAAAAATGGAGCTCATTTACCTTGAAATGTTGACTCTTGTGCAAAATGTATTTTATTAGGAGTCTTAGTCTAGATATTTAGGCACCCTGATTCTAGCACAATTCACATAGTGATAAGAAATTTGCACGCGCACGATCTACCAATACATGTATGGCCTCGATCTTCAAGGTGTTGATAGGAAGTTACGATTGCCAATCACTTTAGAATACTGAACGAAACTTGACTAGCTTGTTCTTTGGTTGGTTGGGATAGAAGGTGGAGGTTACATTAAGAAAGACAACCATCGAATTTAACTGGGTGCATCAAAAAGGGCTACCTCTTGCAAATGTCATGTAATTTTTGTTTCCTTTTGTACATGTATCAATAGTGTATCAACTCAAAAAAAAAAAAAAAAAAAAAAAAAAAAAAAAAAAAAAAAACGATGTATATATTCAGAAAAAAATATCAGAAAAATACCAAAAATCAAGTATTTATCAATTCCATCATCTCTTGTTCCAAAAATAAAAAGAGATTAGTCAATGTAAATAAGAGTCATGTAATAGTCATCTTTTGTGTTTTTGTTAAGCAAGGAGGGTGTATGCCATTGATGTACAACGCGAGCAATTGTGGAATACCTCCAACTCATTCACAATTCTCGTAAAGTCCGGACAGCTAGCTAGATTTCGACCTCAGTTCTTAGCCTGAGAAACTATCTCTTGGTGATTAGTAGTCATAACTTCAGATCTTTCTTTACACATGTGTAGATACACTTTACACTCTTATCACATGTCTTTATTTGTTATCAGTGCTAGATTGTGCCTTGATAGCTAGATTGACATCTCCATTTTGCTGTGAGCTTCTACTGTCTTTGCACATGTCACATTTGATGGAATCTGAGCTTATATTTTGACCTAGAACTTTGTAGGTACGTTCTAAGCAAACCTTCACGAGACTTCAACTCGTCCACTAGGGACACTTAGTGGTTTAAAAGGCTTAGTGCATACGCTAAATGCATTCGAGAGACCAGCGACAGTGGTATAGTTTAGGATTTCCTTAGTTTTGTTTTTACTTGAGGACAAGTAAATTCAGTTTGGGGGTATTTTGATGAGTGCCAAATATTGTATATATTTATCCCTTTTTGTTGGCATTTAACTCATCTGTTTGCAAATTCTACATTTTATCCCATATTCTGTATTTTCATTGTTTTCAAGAATAAATATTTTTCTTACTTAATTTTGCATTTTTAGGTAATAAAAAAGTCTGGATGAATTGCGGAGCGGATAGAGCAGAAAGTAGTGAAAAGCCGGGAGGAATTACGCAAGAAGCCGCGAAGAATGTTGTGCACAGACCAAGAGGGTAGAAATGGGCTCAAGAAGGAAGAATTGCTCTTAAAGAAGTTATGGGCCTGGGCATACCCAAGGCCCAAAACCTTTCTCAACCCATTTCCACTACCCAAGCCCGTATCGGATTTCACAGCCGTCAGATCGAAGCATTTCAGCATCCTACGGTCGCTCCATCATCGCACATCAAACTCCGAAGCTCCCGCTTTACATCGCACACACGCCCATCTCCATCTTGGACCGTCCTTTTCGTTGCATTCCTCATCCGACGGTCGCTAGCGCACAGCCTCCCATCTCATCGTTGGATCCACCTACCATCGTCACATCCTACGGACCAGATCGCGAAACATCATCCCTCGCTGCAGCCGCTACACACCATAGTGACCAAACCCTATACTACCACCCAAACACTCCCTTCTTCCCAAAACATCGACCACACTCTGCCACCCACCATTTCCAGAACCACCACCACCTGCTCTACCCTGCCACCATCTTCCCCGACCATCCCAGTTCACCTCGAGCCGCTTCTCTCATCACCTCCCAACACCACGAGACCCATACCCATCAGTACTTTCCCCCTAGCCTAGAGTTCTTATCAAACTCATATCTCTGCATCCTAGGTATGGAATTGATAAGAAATCTCGAGCTAGGGTTCACTTGGAGCGACAGGGAAAGCAGAGAAAGCATCGTACAAGCATGGGTTGAAGCTATTTGGTCAGTATGTAGGTTAATTTTTTATATTTTGAAAACCTAATTTTCAAATTTGGGGATTTTCCAATTAGGTTTGTAGAAATATAATTTCCCTGTAAAAACTATAAATGCATGATATGGGTGTGGTAGGAGAGCTCTCTGGGCTAGCCAGGAACAAATTATTGCATTAATTCTCAAATTTCTGTTTAGCAACAGTGTATGGTGTGGAACTTGTTCATCGTTGATTTTGTTGAGGTTATGTTTGCTTAATCTATGTATGCTGTTAGTAAAATGTTGAGCATGAGCTAAATAGCACTGAACTAGGGCTCTGATGAAGCTAGTGTAATGTTGGATGATGCATGGTTAGGATAGTGTTCTTCTTGCAATTTGCTTGAGCAATGAAAGTACTCAGTGCTCTGGCATGCTTGTGATTGATGTGCTGTCAAAAGACAATCAATTCTAGGTGGCATATCAGTGAGCAAGCTGTTTTTCATCTCATTCTAGATGTATGCTTAGGAATTCCATTTCAACTCTTACTGCATTGTTTGATATAGGCACATGGTGGACTCAGTTGCCTTAGTAACTCCACTTTCTGTAACTCTCTCTCTGTTTTGTTTATTGCCTTCTTAAGTGTTCTTCACTGTTTGGTTTAATTTGTGCAACTCCAATCCTGCTGTGCACTGGATATAGTGCACTGCTCTCTCTGCCCTTAGCTTATAGCTTTGGTTTACTTCATTGCCATCTTAGTTTCACTTCCACTGTGACTTAGTGAACTGCGACCTTTGTCTTGCATCCACTGCCTAGCTTAGCCCAACTTCAATTACAACCTCCTAATCCCTGTGGAACTGACCCTTCTTACCCACTAGCTACAACTTATCCCTGTATACTTGCAGGCAAGTTGAGTAGTCATTTTCTCTTCACACCAAAGACCCCAACAACTTGTCTTCTTTGTCTACAATTAAGTCGGCCCTAGCTACGACCAAAAGGACAGAATGGGATGGTAGAATGGTCATGCAACAATCAGAGTGGTTAGTGGAGTTACACGACTACACGTTGAGAATGGAAGAAAAGGATGGTAAAGTGGTTCGTATTTTCTTGGAACATCCCGAAATTATCTAATTGGCTCAGTGCTTTCATAAAATTTTGTTGATAGATGCTACTTATAAGACAAACAAATATAACATGTCGTTGTTGAACATTGCTTGCCACACTTCGGACAAAAACACCTTTATGATTGCATGGGGTTTAATGGATCATGAGAACAATGTGAGTTTCGTTTGGATGTTGGAGACGTTAAGGTCCATTTATAACGATGATAATTTTCCAAGGGTTATTTTAACGGATAACAATCAAGCTTTAATGAATGCAATAGAGGTAGTGTTTTCGGAAGCCCAAAACTTGAAACGTAAGAGGCACATTCAATGCAACCTCAAATCCAATTTTCATCATCATTTCCAAGCTAAAACCAAGGAAGGGTACCAAGTGAAAAAACGGGGGTCTAACAACCTCACCCAATTTTTCGCTTAGCAATCTGTATGGACTAACTCCAATATACTTTCAAGAGAATCAACTAGATAGTCAGACTCAATCTTAAGAAAAGTATATCAAAGAGTTGTATCTCAATCTCTCAATTCAACCCACAATCAAACAAATAATAATTTGCGAGCCCTATTGAATATAGGAGAGGTAACTTGAACGGTACCAAAGACCAATGTTCAAGGATCAATCAATTTTAATCAACAACCAAAGGTTGGATTTACCAATTGATCAATTCAATGCACAACATGTGATATTTCAATTATATAATAAAATATAATGCGGAAAAGAAATAACACGGACACAAGAAGTTTTGTTAACAAGGAAACCGCAAATGCAGAAAAACCCCGGGACCTAGTCCAGATTGAACACCACATTGTATAAAACCGCTACAGACACGCCTACTACAAACTAACTTTGGTCTGGACTGTAGTTGAACCCTAATCAATCTCACATTGATTCAAGATACATTTGTGTTCCTTACGTCTCTGATCCTAGCAGGATACTATGCACTTGATTCACTTAGCTGATCTCACCCACAACCAAGAGTTGCTACGACCCAAAGTCGAAGACTTGATAAACAAATCTGTCTCACACAGAAAAGTCTATAGGAATAGATAAATCTGTCTCCCACAGAAATACCTACGGGTTTTGTTCCGTCTTTTGATAAATCAAGGTGAACAGGAACCAATTGATATACCGGACTTATATTCCCGAAGAATAGCCTAGAAATATCAATCACCTCACAATAATCTTAATCGACTAGCGAAAAAGATATTGTGGAATCACAAACGATGAGACGAAGGTGTTTGTGACTACTTTTCTATCTTGCCTATCGAAGATATAAATCTCAAGCCAATCTTACGCCTACACTCAATCACGATATAAACAACAAGATCAGATCACGCAACTATAGAGAAAATAGTTGGGCCTGGCTTCACGATCCCAATGAAGTCTTCAAGTGATTAACCTACAGGGTTCCATGAAAAACCTAAGGTTAAAGGAGAATCGACTCTAACTTATACAACTAGTATCACAGAGGAGGTCTGGGGATTAGGTTTCCAGTTGCTAGAGTTCTCCTTTATATAGTCTCCAAATCAGGGCTTGGAATCTAAGTGACCTTGGTAACAAAGCATTCAACATTCACCGTTAGATGAAAACCTGATTAGATTCGAGCTAATATCTTTCAACCGTTAGATCGAACTTATCCTGTTATACACAAATGAAATGTAACTTCATTTAGGTTTGAGTAACCGTACCTAAACATGTACACTTAGTTGTTTCAACAATAGTTAATTAATGGTTATCCATATGATCACTTTCATATCAACCTTATTTATCTTCACCATAACTAGTTCAAATGACTCAAATGAACTATTTAGATAGTTGTTCAATTGATTAGATCTTATAGAAGTATGTAAGACATAATTGAAGCAAAATCGTTTTTTATTCACTCGAATCGATTCATGAACATTATAGCCACGGTTTGCAAATATTGCATTCCTTATTATATAAATGTTTTAGTTCATGAACTAACCGATTTTATAAAGTAACCTACCTAAGTATGCGAACAGGTACGCATACTTAAGTAACCGGATTGAGTTTTTTTTTTACTTTCAAACTCCAGCAGAAATTCACGGACGTGAACTTTCCTCCAGTATGCGTACGGGTATGCATACTTACCCGGGTTTCCAACAACCGCCAGTACGCGTACGGGTACACATACTTTGGGTCCCCGGTTTTGGACTTTTACACAAATGTGAGAACACACTATTTTATATCCAAAGATGGTTACATGTTCTAAACTCTCATTTCAATCATTGAAACTTTCTTAGAGGATGTTACATAGTTTTTATTCACAAACTATTTTTCATCAAAACGATTTTCAAGTTATTGAAATAATCAATATGACTTTCCTCACGAGTAAAGATGAACTTGGCCAAAACGAAAGATTACCGACACATATTTTGAGAAATAGATAAGCGAGATAAACTCGGCTCGAAATAGCAAATGTGTATAATCGAAGTCTATATACAATACGACTTTTGTCTCAAGATAGGAGATATAATAGATATACTTTTGAGTGATAGATAAGTTCAAGTCTCCACATACCTTTGTGTCGATGAAGTTCCACAAGTTCCTTGAGTAGTTTTTCGTCTTCAATTGATGAACTCCGTGGATTCTAGAGTTCAACTACACTTACTATCCTAATCCAAGACTTAGCTATAAGTAGACTAGAAATCAAGACTTATAGTTTTGGCAACTAAACTTGACAAACAAGCTTGAGATAGAAACACTTGCGAGTTCGACCGAGCAGTGCTCTAACACCAAGAGGTCTAAGGAAGAGGATGAGCACATTAGTAAATTAACCGTGGAAGAACGAGAGGAAGAGCAAAGGTTATTTAAAGAAAAGTGGAAGGAGGATGGAATAATTTGGAGAATGTTTATGAAAGCATGGGACAAGATCGCTTGGCTGATGACCGAGGAAATTTATGAAGAAAACTTGAAGAAATTTGAGTATGAATATGGTACGAACTACCCAAAACCGAATTTGAAGATGAGGTGGAACCTAAGAAAAGAGGTCTTCCAAGAAAGGATCAAAATGGACCAACCACACGACAAGTGAGACCAAAGGTCTCTACGGAGCCTTCTCAAGTAAGTCAAGCCGAGGTGGTCGAAGAAGTCGTGTTGGTGGAGACCCAAACGAGCTTAGAAGTTGTTGAGAAAATGGGCGCCTCACGATGAACCCAAGCAATGGAAATTGTGACTATAAAAGAGAAGTATGGTACTCTTCCTTGCCCTAGGGATCTTCATGGAAGACCAAATCGAACCACGTATACAATTATCGAGGAGTATTTTAAACAACTCAATCCAATCATTGCTCCATCTTTTTTGTCCACCGATAAGGTTGATGGGGATGGCAATTGTAGGTTTCATGTTGCTACGGAACAAATTGGTCACTTTAGAGAGGCGGTTATCGAAGATGCCACCCAATTCTAGTATTTAAGAAATAAGATGGAGGTACAACTAATGAAGGACAAGGATTTATATATGGAGATGATGAGGCGAAGAGATAGATACGACAAAGAACAAGAGTTCAAAGAATTATGGGCGCGTGTAAAGTTCCGAAAGGGATTGAAGACAGTCGGAGTCAAGTATTGGATGACAATGCCTAAATGTGGATATCTCCTAGAGGACGTTTTGAATTGCGTGGTACATTTATTTGTTCCCCATATGTATGGACTTAGTATGACGTTTGCACCCACAAGAACGGTTTACGACGAGTCGGTTAAAGATAGAAGAATCGTTATGGCATTTGATATGAAATGCATTTTATCGGTTTAAGGGTAAAGAAAGATTTTCCATTACCTCCGTTGAGTAAGTGGCACGATTACTTCCCAACGAACCATTGCAAGGATTGGGTGAAACAATATGAGTCCAACATGGTTGATTGGGATTGCGTCATGAACAACAACTTTCGCGATGGGTTACTCGAATTGATCGAAGATGATGATGATGATTAGTTTGATCATTATGTTTATAATATGTAATTGGAACCGCCTTTTCTATACATGTTTTTTTGAAAATACTGTGAAGATGTATGTTATAATCGGTAGTTATATTATTAATATATCAACCGATTGTACAAGCTTTTGTAAACAAATTCGATCAATCTTATAATCGGTTATTAACTTTTCAAAATTAACTTTCGATTAATAATCTTCTGACTATTTTTTTAGATGTTCCCAGAATCGGCATACCATATATTAAACTAACTTCAGATTTTTACCAAACTCTGACAAAATAATAGCAAAATTTTCTCAGAATCGGTAGAGAATATATTACAATAACTTCTGAATGTTAAAAACTCTGACAAAAAAAGTTACAAAATTTCCCAGAATCGGTAGGCAAAATATTACAATAACGTCCGATTTTGACCAAACTCTGACAAAAAGTTGCAAAATAATCCCAAAATCGATAGATAATTTAAAATAATAACTTCCGATTGTATCCAAATATGACAGGAAAAGCTACAAAATTTTCCCAAAATCGGTACATAATATAAGATACTAACTTCCGATTGAAATAATCATTCTTTATACTGTAACCACGGACTTCAGGAATTCATAACTTCCATTATATGTGAATTCTTCACCGTTTTCCACTAAGTAGTGTTTTTTTGTGAGTGTCTCCTACATAAACCAACAAATACAAAAGAATGCTAAGTTTGTTTTAGTAAGAAAGATTAGGCACCCGGTCTTATGTAAAAGAAGTATGCAAATACTTAAAAATTGTTGGATCGACAAGCTTAAGTGGCTAGTGTTAAAGATCCTCTTTTGTATCGTTATGTAATCATTTACCCCTTTTTGGATAAGTCGGAAACGATCCTGAACTTGTTGGAGTGATCTTTGCTTTGGATTTCCATACTCTCGCACAAATTGGTTATATACCCTCCCCAAAAGATTTCGGGTGCGATCCTTCCGGCTATGACATCTTCACGTTTTGTTTCGTAATACCATGTTTTGACAATGACCAAATCTTCAGCTGCATCAAACGTTGCCATGCTTGTAGAATGAATTAAAAAGAGTAGACGATGGAAAATATATTTGTAGAACACACGACGCTATATATGTGTTGTTTGGTGCATAATCAAGAAGAGTTTACCCTCTTTATATAGATAAGAGTTCCCACGTCTCTTTTTTTTTTTGAAAATATGGTCGTTGATGCGTACTTTTACAAGAGTGTACTGAAATTACGTACAATGACTGCATATAATCGGTAGACATGGATTGAATACTTCTTACCGATTATCCTTAATTGGACATTATGTATTGTTATGTATAACCGATTATTCATAACTGGACGTTATGTATTACCGATTATTTGCAATTTTGTCAATATAGTTCTCAATTTCATTCAACACCTAAAGTCGAATAATTATCAATATGTATTATTCACCGATTGTGTGTGGTTTTCGAGGCACGACTAGTTTATTTTGAACGAAATATCCGTTGGAGTATAATCGGTAGTTAGATAAAGAATTAAAACTTCCGATTGTTATAAATAATTTGAAAATCATAACGATATCACCTACAAATCATAATAATTTTACAATCATAACTATTGATTGAACTTCCACAATTCGATTACAGTGACTTGTGATTAGCGTCGTGGACGTTTTGGACGAGCCCTAAACGGATTAAATCTCTCCATCGACTTAAGGACTCTGAAATGAGCTTCATAATGGAAGCTTGATCTTTTCCATCTCCGTCATTCCTCGAGAGATCGTGCTATAACCTCATCATTGGTTTCACCCCTCAATCGATATTGATTCACAAGATAAGCTAAATGGACGAATTCTTCGATGTGTCCGTTGATTGAACCAACTCGGCAGAAAAGATCAGTGGAGTGACGGTTATTTGGCTTACCGGTATCGGCGTAGAATTTTTCGTGATTTCTCCCCAAATAACTTATACTCATTACGCCTCCTTGCCTACGTTCTTCTCCTCGTCTCGGATGGAATTGAACATAGCACCTACATAAAGATAAATCTTCTTCTATAGTGAACTCTGTAGGATTAATGAATGGTTGGGCCATTATCTTGAAGATGATTTCTTTGATGTTGGAGAGAGTTATAATGTATTTATGTTGCATATAGGGGAAGAGGATGCCCTCCTTGTATAGTTTAGATTTCCAACGACTCTATTTTTTGAAAAACTAGCCGTTGAGGCGAGGTGTAACATGAGTGTACGCAACATAAGAATGATCAACACATAAAATTTCATATAATCGAAAGTATACAAAGTTACTCAATGTGCCGATTGTGACAATCGGAAGTTTATGGAGTCCACCATTAATTTCCGATTATTATCTGCCCCAAATTTTGTTTTTGCTAAAATCCTTCGTTTATTGAATTTTGCAATTCCCATAATCGAAAGATAATCTAACTTGTCTATCTACCGATTATTAATTGCCCCAGATTCAATCTTTGACAAAATCCATAGGTTTTGAGGGGAAAGAGACTACCATAATCCTTATGTAGCCGGATTTTGGAACTCATATAATCGGAAGGATACAAAGTTATTCAATGTTCCGATTACAACAATCGGAAGTTGATGGAGGCCATCATTAATTTCCGATTATTAATAGCCCCCAATTCAATTTTGCAAAATAGATGAAATTCGAGTTTTCTACTTTAGCAATCGATAGTTATGGTTGTTGTTTACCTACCAATTATTGTAGTAGCCCATTTTTAAACAAACCAATAATCGGTTGCTATTACCACTATTCAGGTAAGTTGTTAATATATCGATCCATCTTTTGTAGTTGGGTTGGGTTACCGGATCCTCTCATGATGAACAGGAAAGAACGGCCAATTGTCCTGTACTTTTAAGAATCGAAACAACATTATTGAGTTGGATAGTAACTTTGATTCAGAGTATCAACCTGAGAACGGAAGTTATAATGATTGGAAAATACCTTAAATGTCAAAACAGTCTCTCGTACACATTTAAAGCAACAAACCCTATCTCAAAGCAGGCCCTGTCCCTAATTGACACACATCAGTATCTCAACGATTACAATAAAAAAAAAACAGATAACAATATACTAAAAGATAAAGACAATGATATAGAATCGTAGAAGTGTGTGTTTTTTACAAACACTGGCCTTTTGGACCAGAATATCCCAAAAACAAGTTAATAATGATCAGAATTGCATTTCAACGAATACATACGGGCAATGGTACTCATCCCGAGAGGATAGTCTCAGATTATCTCAATTGTCGGCAAATGGTATTATCCTCTCAGATAATCTCAATTGAACTCGTTTTCCTGACTATAACGTTTCCATGAATGCTGTACAAACGAAAAATGGTATTTACTGAACAGGTGCGCCAAACTCAGGCCAAATTCCCCAAGATACACGACGACATCTGACCAAAACTTAACAATAACACTTTTGCTGACTCCTGCTTGTAAGTTACTATAATCCGGCACCTAAATGCACATGCAGGAAAAAACAAGAGAACAAGCATGGAACCTAAATCTGAGGAACAGTTGTTGCACAGTCGTCCATTTTTCACAGCAGCAGTAAGAATGTAGTGGACCATTGCGAAACATAGGTTTCAAATACATGAAAACTTGTGCTGCTAAACCATTCTGCTAATCGTACTCAAAACGAAAATGCCGGGAATCAACACAAGAACAAAACCATTTCCAAACCAAAATGACAACTGAGATTTTCATAAGGGAACTTCAATGTTTTTATCTCTCCATAAAGAGATACTTCGGATGAGGGGTTATTCATTTCCAAAAAGTCCCAGCAAACCATTATTGAAGATTTTACTCAACTAAACAAAAAGTTGGCAAAATAGGTGAAGAGTAAAGCTAAGAGCGAGCATAGCGTACAGGAATACGCCGCTGGATAGGAGTCCTACAAGAAGGGCAGTCCTTCATTCCCTGCTTCTCATGGAGGTCATTGCATTTTGTGCAAACAACTTGATGAGCACATGGGAGGAAAACCACTGACATTTCCTCAGACAAGCACATTACGCACTCCCTTTCGCGTTTCACATCTCTGCTCCCCGAGTAATCATTAAAATCGTCCATCGTTCCAGAGATGTGCTGGGTCTGGTTGGTTCCTCCCTTGACAATTAGAGCATTTTTTCCATCTGTCAGGCGGCTCGCATAACTTCCATCAATGCCCCGTCTCAAAGCAGCGATCTTGTAGGAGTCGTTTTTCAATCTAATCTGAGCAATTTCAGTTTCCAGCTTCCGAATATCCTCTTTATACCTTTGGAGATCCTGTTCTGCTTTCATTTTAATCATGTCCTCTTTCGACTTTGCTGAAGCCTCAATTTGCAGTCGTTCTTTTCTTATGGAACTGGCCTGTGCAAGATATTCTTCCTTCAACATCTCTTCTTGCTTCCGCCTAGCCTGTAACCATGTCCTTATGGGTGAAAGCTTACGAAGTAATATAACAAAAAAGACAATTTACCTCAGTGAAATCCTACTAGAAGATAAAGTTATAAAACATATAAATTCTGTAGTTTTACGGGAGGGGAAACCTATGTTGTCCTTATGGTACATGTTATTACAGTGAAAACTACTCTCATTAATTTAACAGTAAGAAAGATTGGCAACTGCAAATTTATTATATCAATCAATCAATATTCAAGAGTATATAGGCATACCTCCATTTGATCACGAGCATCGGTAGCATGTTCAACCTCCTGTTGCAGCTGAGCAAGCTTGCGCTTCTCACTCACTAGCTCTTCCTGGAACAAGGTTTTCTGCTTATCCCAAGTCTGGAATTTCTGCAGGGTTGTTTTCTCCCTTTTAGACACTTCTACACAGCTAGCAGCTGACTCTACAGCCTTTACTTTAGCAACCTCCATCTCCCGCCTTAGCTCTGAGTTCTCCGCCTCAAGCCTTCTAACTGTCATATTAGCCCGCTCAACCTGCCCAGTAGCCTTACCTAATGCCGAATCCATTTCTGAGAGCTTCTTCATGGTGTTCTCTTCCAATGTTTGCTTTTCTTTTTTTAAACGAGTCACTTCTTCTTTCTCTTGCCTCAGGGTCTTAAGCTCGGCTTTGTCTTTGCTTAGCCTTCGCGCAGCCTGCATTACCTTCTGATTCGCCCACTCTGTCCACTCTTGAAGCTGGTTCTGCAGTTCCCTCACTCTTGGGGCCAATTTTAGAATCATCTCATCCTTTTCATCTTCTGGGACAAACTGACCTAAGGTTTTATCATAGGGAATGCTCAAAAAGTTGTAATTAGGTGTTGCAGTACTGGAACTAGGGCTTTTTGAAGAGGCATTTTTCTGTGGAGGTGAGGATGAGAGAGAAAGCTCAGTATTGGCTTTAGGTAATAGGTGTTTAGGTAATGAACATTTGGCTTCCGGTTTTGTTTTGGTACTCCCAGTTCTTTGGGCAAAAGACAAAGGGGCAGTAATGTTAAGGGTCCCACCAGGTTGAGTTAGATCAACACCCACTGCTTTACTGATCTTCAAGGAAGCATGCTTTAAATCCACCCCGATAGTCTCGGTAACTGAGATAGATTTATGTTTCTTATCCAAGATCAAACCCCCCAAGCTACTGAGCTTGCCTGTTCTCATGACCCCTTTAGGTCCATAAGCTCTATAATTCTTATCAAGATGAATTGATTTCTGTCGAAGTATGGATTCTCTCTTAGATGTATGAGAATGTCCCTTCCTACCACCCCCTGATAACAACACTGGGTTGTCTTCTTGGCCAGAAGACTGAGAACTTGTTTGGTTACGATCGCCACCAGAACCCGAAGATTTCTCCTTAGCATCAGATGTATGACTTGAATTAGATTTCTCTGGTGGCAGCCCTTCAAGCACAACTGGATTCTTTGGATTAGGTAACTTGGAAATGCCTGGAACTGTTGGGATTTCAGCTTGTTTATCGGCATTGGACGTTTGAGTGTCCAAACTAATACCATCTGATTCCAGATGAGATAGAGTGGAGCTGGAGGAACTACACCCAGGGTTCTCATCAGGGCCTAGAATACTGAAAGGGTCACCCTCCATTGCACAGGCGAGATTCACGTTCATATCACATATCAACAACAACCACATTGCATCACCAGTACTAAAAAAAGGCCTAACCTCCCGGAGCACACAAACCATCTCGGCCAGTATATATTTCTCAAGCTGCTCTAAATTCTCAAAGAAATGATCTCTTGAAGGATCAACCTCTTGTCCATTCCTAAGGAAGTTTAAGGTATTATCGACGATATTTGTAACAGTATCTTTGTACCCATAACAAAGACCAGATCTGAAAATAGCTTTCATAGCAACTTCCTCACTGTACCCGCACGCAATAATCTTTTTAATCGCACTCTTAAAAATTGTATCTAAAGTGTTCAAAACAAGTTCTTCAAGTTGACCCTCGGTAAGATCACTCCAATCGGCATCGTGAAACTCCTCTGACTCTTGATCCTCTTTCAACCTACTAGCAACAACCTCGGAAGGTAAACCAGGACCACATGATATTCTAATCTCGGGTTTAAAAATCTCAGTATGCTCTTGTTTATGATGACTACATAAGTCGCAACCACCATGTTCATGACTCAAAGCATTTTGAGCTTCAAAACCATTAACACATTCAATCTGAGATGACAAACCAAGCTTGTTCCCATCACCTAAAGGCGTCTCCGTCCTGAATTTTCTCTTATTCCTACTTGCCTTTTCTCCTGACGAAGCCACTTGTGGTGGATAACTACCAGTAATACTACTACTAGAATTACAAGCCCTAGCTGCTGCTACTGCTGCCATTTTGCAATTCAGAAAGACAAATTCCGCAAGTGTTTCTTCGATCCCTTCACTATCTCTACCTATATTTTCACAATGTACAACCATAGCCCAACGTTTACAACACAAAAATGAACAAAAATAAAATAAATAAATAAATACTCAGTCTAACTCAAATAAATACTATCGATGAAGTTAACCAATTAAAATACTATCAGATACAACAATGGGGAAATCATATCAAATGCGGAAAAGGGGATAGAAAATCATACCACTGTGTAGAGGAATTTTGATTTGAAATATATCCTGCATCAAATAACAATAAAATTAATCTGTACACAAATTAAAGAATCGATCAGTACAAGCTAAATTCCACCATGCAATAACTTATTAAACCCCTAAAATGAACAAAAAAACTAATCAAAAACCTCAAAAAACCTATTTAACACAATTCACAAGAAACGAAATTAAGAATTTCGGAGTATAACAAAGATCCCCAAATAGATAGGGAATCAAGGTTTTGTTCTAGTAAACATCGATTTTGATTGGATTATATTGATCTAAACGTACCGGATTGATTAGATTTCGGTTAATCGATAGACAATATTATTCAAATCAAAAATTGAGATTGAAATTGGTGTGGAAACTGTAGGGTTTTGGTTTTGTGTATCTGCTAAGCATTGCATGAATGAACAAGGAAGAAGAAGGTGTTCTTGTTTCTCTCTCTTATTTTGCTCTTCTCAATTGAGTATTTATGTGGTTAGTGAATCAACCAAACAAGTTCTAACCATGGTTAAAACCTAACAACAATGACGACTACTCGATGCATTCGGTATTAACTACGGTTAACTTATGGAAACATGAAGTTATATCGATGAATGAAATCCATACCTTAAACTAGATTTAATTCATATTTATCCAAAACATCTTTGTTTAGAGTGCATTTGGGCTTTGGATACCAGATGGCAGAAGCACAATCAAAAATATTTTGTTTCACTAATAGCGTGTTTAGATACAAATTTGTTTCTGATTTCTGCTTATTCAGAAGCATGCACTATCCTTTTATTTGCCAAGGATGCACCATTCAGATTTATGTCGTTTTTGCCACACATTATGTTTATAATGCAAGTGGTTTATGCAATCTCTCCTAATTTGCATACCGATTTAGCTTTCTTTCCTGCCTAGCCCAATTCACAATTGGTGCATGTTTACGTCGAATGGTTTAAAAGAAAGTATCAGCATCCAGGAAATTGACCACTAATGTCGCAACTCATTGTGGCGGCATGGTACCATTTTCCGCACCTTGAAGGGATCAAGAACGGACCGTAGTTCATCAGTATCGGGACTAGCAACTAAAGTCAACTCATGTTACAAGGACAAAGTCAAGTAAAGCCTAGTTCACATAGGCCAAAGCGTCTTTTCGCAAGTGATGCATAAGAGTATGCATTATTTGGGCCACTTAGTTCTCAAATATGTGTCTCTAGCTCGGACCATGTGAAGTATTACGACGTTCACCTTTCTTTCGTTTTGCACTATTCTGAAGTATTCTTGGTTTAGCAACATGACAGCAATTATGTCTAAGCATCATGAAGTTCTCTCAAGTAAGCAACACGTCATAATGATGCTTTCGCATTATATATGATTTACCCATCATCCTTATAGCTTAAGTATGCATCTCCGTTTAATCCACGCACCCTCACACAACATACATTTCCTATATATATCATATAAACATTTCTACAACTAAAAAAAGGGAAAGGATGAACATGTAACAAGTTCACTTGTTTCCGCGACACTGGGTTCCGGAAATAGCACCATAATGGTGCATAACTAGTTCTCGACCGATGATAAACTTGAGTATTACAGCATAGTGGTGCAATGTCGCACTTATCCCTTCTCTCACTAGAGTGATGTACTATTGTGGAAACTTCTATTCTGGACCACATTAAAATAACTGCATTCTTGAGCATGCGTCATGTGAAAAACTGTGGGTGTGTTACATACCCAACATTAGACATTACCATGTTTGGGCGTAACAAAAATCAACGTCGCCGTAGCTAGGAAGAAGGGTTCCAATATGTCATATATCTGCTTAATTCTGAGGGATCATTTCAGTTATTCCAGGGAAGTCAGGATCAAAATGGAGCATAACTCAATAAACCGGAGAAGTGTTGGTCCTGGCAGTAGAGGAATCTCTAAAATAGGGAGTAAAAAGAGAAGAAGAAAAAACCACAAATATATGGAATCCAGCAAAACAAAATATTTGTAAAGGCCTTAGAAAGGACGGAGACATACATGAAAACGCGGAGGTACCAAAATACACCACCAGTTTTTCTTAGGTAATTTCTATGGACTAACTCAATACTATTCCGAGAGTAATAACTCAATCAAGGAAAAGTACTCAGAGTTATATTTCTATATCTCTTGCGATTATAACGTTTAGAGAAACAAGTATGTGAACCTAATCACACAGAGATTTCTTGGACGGTAACAAAGACCAATTGTCTAAAAATCAATCTAGTCTTATCCAACAAACTAGGTCGAATGTATCAACTTAGATTGATCAACGTACAACCTGTGATGTTTCAATTATAAAGATTAACAATATAATACGGAAAATAAATAACATAGACACCACAAATTTTGTTAACGAGGAAACTGAAAAAGCGGGGGTACAACAACCGCACCCAATATTTCGATTAACAATCTGTATGGACTAACTCCAATATACTTTCAAGAGAATCAACTAGACTTAATCTTAATAAAGTATATCAAAGAGTTATATCTCTCTTTCTCGATTCAATTCTTACTCAAGCAAATAGAAATCTGTGAGTCTAATTGAATACAAGAGAAATCACTTGAACGGTACCAAAGACCAATGTTCAAGTATCAATCAATTACAATCAACAACCAAAGGTCGGATTTTCCAATTGATTGATTCAAACGCACAACCTGTGATATTTCAATTATATAACAAAATATAATACGGAAAAGAAATAACACAGACACCAGACTTTTGTTAACGAGGAAACCGCAAATGCAGAAAAATCCCGGGACCTAGTCCAGATTGAACATACACTATATTAAGCCGCTACAGACACTAGCCTACTACAAACTAACTTCGGTCTGGACTGTAGTTGAATCCCAATCAATCTCACACTGATCCAAGGTACAGTTATGCTCCTACGCCTCTGATCCCAGCAGGATACTACGCACTTGATTCCCTTAATTGATCTCACCCAAAACTAAGAGTTGTTACGACCCTTGATCAGTGTGAGATTGATTGGGGTTCAACTACAGTCCAGACCGAAGTTAGTTTGTAGTAGGATAATGTTTGTAGCGGCTTAATACATTGTGTGTTCAATCTGGACTAGGTCCCGAGGTTTTTCTGCATTTGCGGTTTCCTCGTTAACAAAATTTTGATGTATGTGTTATTTCTTTTCCGCATTATATTTTGTTATATAAATTGAAATATCACAGGTTGTGCGTTGGAATCAATCAATTGGAAATCCGATCTTTGGTTGTTGATTGAAATTGATTGATACTTGAACGTTGGTCTTTGGTACCATTCGAGTGATTTCTCTTGTATTCAATTAGACTCGCAGATTTCTAATTGCTTGAGTAAGAATTGAATCGAGAAAGAGAGATATAACTCTTTGATATACTTTATTAAGATTGAGTCTAGTTAATTCTCTTGAAAGTATATTGGAGTTAGTCCATATAGATTGCTAATCGAAATATTGGGTGTGGTTGTTGTACCCCAGCTTTTTCAGTTGGTATTAGAGCAGGAAAACACGGTTAAAGACCTTACAAGTCTGTGTTTGTGGCAATCTGAGTCTGAGGACAGAATCTCTTCTCTGGCATATACGCATACCAAGATGTATTCTAAAGCTTTTAACTATGCCAAATGTCTTGGGAATGTCTCAAAAGATTATTTCTTTGCTAGTTGTCCCGAATCCCGAGGTAGAGAGATTGGTTCTTCAAATATTGATATATCTCCCTCCAATGACACATTCGACACTATGGCAAAAGTTGAAATGGAGCTCACCAGAATCTCAAAAAATTCTATTGAGGCTATTGATTTCCAGAATCATGCTCAGCTTATTGATGAATTTTAAAAGTCTCTTGATCGAGAACGTGAACTCTATAACATCACTGAGTCCTTCTCTAACAATATTGAAAAACTTCTCCAAGAAACAACTCTACAACGAGAAAAGATTAGTGTTCTTGAGGATATTCTCAAGGAAGACTCAATCGGAGAAAAATGATTGACCGAGACGCATTCATCATATCTTAACAGATTTCGTATCGAAAAAGAGAAACTAGGTTGATCTCTTATTCTAGCCCGTGAACGGTGCAGATCCTTGGAAAAGGAAAACTCTGTCTTAAGGAAAAATTCTTCTGTACCAACTAATTCTCATGAATTACAGCAGATGAATAAATTTCCTCCAGAAGAAGGTTATTTCAAGAAGGATTTACGTGACTTAGAATCTTCTCATTTGGCTATGAAGTTAAAACAGGTGCCGGTTATTGCTTCTCCTCCACGAAACTGTACTTTCTGTGGGAAAAAAAATTACTATGCTATTCATTGTTTTGCCAGAAGGAAACAAGTCTCGAAACTTCATAATTTGCTTATTTCTACTATCAATGGAGTAAATAGTCTGCCGACTTCTACAGTGAATCTCGTGCCCATAGAAAACCAGAAATCTCTACTCTAGAAATCATCACGGGGGACAAGATCATCTCAATGGTATAAATTCCTGTGCCACTAATAAACACATTCCCTGTGCTTATAAGAATATATCTGGTAAATCTAAGCCTAGAAAATGGGTCCCTGTCTATTCTGATCCTCTTGAACCAATTTCAAAAGGTCCTAGACTTAGTCCTCAGAAAATGCCTTCTGACGGATATGTTAAACAAGATGTGTCTTACTCTTATGGGATGAGTGACAATCGAAGAAATGCGAAGAACACAAAGATCAATCTGTCAGATGATATGTACAACTCCTTTCTCAATAATCATAGTGGGAATATTTCTCACTCTACCACCTGATTTCATGTACTTTTTTGCTTGTTTCTAGCTTGACAGGTGCAAGGATAATTGTTGGGAAATGATCAAGTAAGTATGTTGTACACTATTTGTTTTCTTTGTGTTTCTGTGCTTCCGGTCCACAAACGTTCGCGTCTTCCTCTTGTGAGTTCATAGGGTTTCCAAAACAAGAGTTTCCTTCTCCCATTCTCATACACATATATATATTGTGTTTTTCCATCCCTAACAAAAAATCATATGGAGAACTCTGCAAAATCTCAAGATATTGTGCATCTTGATATGGAGGAAGATACTCAAGGACGTGGATCAATTCAAGAGCTGGTTCTAAAGAAGATGCTTGAAATAAAGGATCACAACTCCTGGATTGATGATTCCGTCAAGGATTTAACTCGTTTTCAAAACGATTTAAAGGTCGAGTTTGCAAATCTTCAAATGCAAATAAACCAACTCTTAGATGGTCAGGCCATAATCCTTGCTAATCAGAATATTCTGATACGGAATCGAAAGAAGCTCATTATGGACTGTGTCAAGGCTAGACAGCTTGCTAGGGTTGTTGATCGCAAAGTTGGTGTTCTAACTCACGAACATGGTGTGACTACGGTCAAGAGAATAAAGGAAATCAATGACACCTTCTTTGATGGATTCATTCAAAGATATGAGATTCTCAATGAACTCTGATTTTCTTTTATTTTGCCTAGTAAGTCTTCTTTTCTTGTTTTGTTTAGAAGAATAACTAGAGTTTGGGATAATCATTATTGTGATTACACATAGCTATGTCCAACATTTTCATCTTCATGTTTTTAGGTTTATTTGTTTAAATTTTAAAAAATTGTTTGGAAGATGATTTTTGCAGTATTAATCTTCATGGTTTTATATATTACAATTTTTTATGGGATATGTGTGTTTGCGTCCGTGAACTTTGATTATCCATACCTTGTCAAAAGTTAAGTCTTTCATATGTCGATATGCATGTATTGATAAAAGAATGAATGAAATTTTGACAGATACAAAAGTTAAGCCTATTATGTCATTTATTGATGGAAGGTAGGTTAAAATCTTTTGTTGACAAGGATTATATCTATTGTATGTCATTGTGCGAATAGTGATGGAAAATAGAATGGATCCTTGTATATTCCGCGGTATTGATCTTCCCTGATCCATATGTATATACTGTGAGGCTCCGTAAGTTCTCTTATGTCGAGCATGATCAATTAAATTCATCACTTTTTGTGGTTAATTTGGTTGTATATTTTCTATTAGATTAATTATGGGTTCTCTTGTGATTAATCTAATTGAGTACTTTTGGATTCAAATTCATATTCGTATGTGATTTGTTATGTCCAAAGAAATCCTTCTTTTCTTTTGAAATTAAGGTCGCTCTTGTTGTTCTTTCGGAATGACATTTTATGGGGGAGAGTTCTTAATTGAACTTGTGCTTAATTTCCAAATCTTTGTGGGGAGTGTGGATGTGGAATATTATAGGGGTCGTCTTGTATCTTTATAAACTCCTTGATGAAAGCATTTAGCTTCGGCTTTATGATTGCATCTAAACAAGTTTATATATTCTTTCTTTTGGTCATGAAATGTCTCTTTTGGAAATTTCATTAAGATCCCGTTTTCGTACCTTTGCCAATTTTATTGACAAAAAGGGGGAACTTAATATGTAGTTCACACTACAAATACATATGGTTTTCGGATCATTATGTAAGGGGGAGTGGTTTCCATGTGAGATGGAGTATTGACTAAGGAGGAGTGATACATATCACCGTAGTATTGTTGTCGAAGTTGTGATACAATTGAACTTTGATGTTGCATAATGATACTATGACACTGTATAACAATGATTGAGAATACTTGTTTTCTCATTGTTATATCTACGGATTTTCAACAACGATGATGCTGAACTTACAACCTTTGGGATCATTGGAGTACTTGAAAGTGACGAAGATTTTGAGTAATGTTGGAGATTAAGCATGTGGAATAGGATTTACAAAAGTTTATTTATTTATTTTTGTATTCCATATGTATTGATAGTTTTGTCACTAAAATTGACAAACGGGGAGATTGTTAGAGCACTGCTCGGTCGAACTCGCATGCGTTGCTATCTCAAGCATGTTTGTCAATGTTAGTGACCAAAACTATAAGTCTTGATTTCTAATCTACTATACCCAAGTCTAGGACTAGGATAGAAAGTATACTTGAGCTCAAGAACTCCATGGCGATCATCATACAAGATGAAGAACTACTCAAGGAACTGGTGGAACTTCATCGACTAAAAGGTATGTGGAGACTTGAACTTATCTATCACTTAAAAGTCTATATACTCTATCTCCTATCTTGAGACAAAAGTCATTTTGCTATATAGTCTTTGATTATACACATTTGCCATTTCTAGTCGAGTTTATCTCGCTTATCTATTTCTCGAAATATGTGTTGGTATGCTTTTGCTTTGGCCAAGTTCATCTTTACCTAGTGATGAAAGTCATGTTATGTTTCAATCACTTTGAAAATGGCTTTAACGAAAAATGGTTTGTGAATAACAACTATATAACGTCCTCTAAGAATGTTTCAATGATTGAAATGAGAGTTTAGATTATATAACCATTGTTGGATATAAGCATTGTGTGGCAACACATATATGTATAAGTCCTTATTTCTTGAACCAAAGTATGCGTACTTTGTCTACTTATAGCTATGTCTCGGATTATGATAAAATGTGTAGTTAAGCGTTAGACATCACGAAGTTTATCGATTGAAGACGAAGACCTACTGAGGAGAGCTTGGAGGAACTTCATCAACAAAAGGTATGTGGAGAATAAAACTTATCTATCACTCAGAAGTCTATTCTATCCTATCTTCTAATGAGACTAAGTCGTATAGCTATATAGAGTTTTACATTATACACATTTGATATTTAAAGCTGAGTTTATCTCAGTTATCTATTTCGCAAAATATGTGTTGGAGGATTTTTGCTTTAACTATGTTCATCATTATTCTTGATGAGTTTTGTTGGAGACAAATTTATTTGTTGGAAACTAAATATTAAGTCAAAAGACGATCATTTGAAAACTTCCTTGAAACATCTTATATGATTTGTGTGAGACAATCATTTGATATCGACTTCGAAAGTTTCGTATTGATCATTCGATCACTTGAAAACTACTTGAAGCTAATGGTTTGTCTGAGACAGCTATTGTCGTCTTCTAAGGATGTTTCAATGATTCAAATTGGAGTTTAAAACAATTAACCATGTCTGGATACAACACGGTATGCATACCTAGTATGTGAACTGTATTGTTATGATTTAGGTCCGGGAACCTTGTTTGCCTACCTAGTATGCGGACGGTTTTACCTATAAAGGTCTGAGAACCTTGTTTGCATACCTAATATACGAACGGTTCTACCTGAGTTGGGTCCGGCACAAATGTTTGCATACCTGGTTTGTGAATGGCTGGACAAGGTCAAGGTCCGGAGCTGTTGTTTGCATACCTGGTTTGCGAACACAGTGGTTTAAGTTCTACAATCGGTTAAGTATGATTCTCATACTCATGAACTAAACATTATGAATTAAGGAATGCAATCTTTGAAAATCGTGGCTTATGTTCATGAATTGATTCTTGTATAATTACTTTGTACAATTAAGAATCAAACCGATTTTGTTTCAAATTGTTCATATATATTTCTATGAGATAGTGAATAATTTAACAACTCTATTTGAAACACAATTAGATTCATTTGATTATCTTTCATGATTGATTGATCATCATATTTGATCTAGAAGTGTTAAATGAATACGGTTAAGACAAAAGTGTTCATATAGCTAATTTCGGCTAACTGTTATTGAGCCAACTCAATATACACGTTAAGGTATGGTTACCCAAATCTAAATGAAGGTATATTTCATTTGTGTGTGACAAGCTAAGACCATCTAACGGTGGAGATTGATTGCTTTATTTTAAAGCAGACTTAGCTTGAATCTTAAATCAAGAGTTATTCTAACGGTGAATATTGAATGCTTTGTTACTAAGCTATCTTATATTTGATTGTAAGCAAACCCTAATTTGAAAGACTATATAAGGGAGAACTCTAGCAACTGGAAAACCTAATGCCGACACTTTCTTGTGTCCTAGTTGCAAATTAGAGTCGATTCTCCTTTAACCTAGGTTTTTCCAAAACCCTATTAGGTTAATGACTTGAAGACTTCATTTGGGATTCGTGAAGCCAGATCCAACTATTTTCTCTATAGTTGCATGTTCTGATCTTACTTGTTCAATCATGTTGAGTACTATCTTCTCTAAGATTTGATCGAGATTTATCTTTGATAGGAAAGATATAAAAAATAGTCACAAAGTTCTTCGTCTCAGACTTTGTGATTCTGGAGTAACTTCTTCTACTACCATATAGTTAAGTTATTGTGAGGTGATTGATATTTCTAGGCTGCTCTTCGGGAGTATAAGACCGGATTATCAATTGGTTCCTGTTCACCTTGATTTATCATAAGACGGAACAAAACTTCATAGGTACTTCTGTGGGAGACAAATTTATCTATCAGAATTGTTTGTAAGTCTTATACTTTAGGTCGTAGCAACTCTTAGTTGTGGGTGAGATCAGCTAAGGGAATCAAGTGCGCAGAATCCGGCGTGTTTCTAAAGTCGTAAGGAACGCGATTGTACCTTAATCGGTGTGGGACTTGGTTAAGGCTCAACACATTCAAGTCCGAAGTTAACTTGTAGTAGGATAGTTCTGTAGTGGCTTAATACACTGTGGTTTTCAATATAGACTAGGTCGCGGGGTTCTTATGCATTTGTGGTTTCCTCGTTAACAAAATTTCTGGTGTGTTATTTCTTTTCCGTATTATAGTTGTTTATATAATTGAAATATCACAGGTTGTGCGTAGTTCAATCAGTTGGTAAATCCAACCTTGTTTGTTGGATATAACTTAATTGACACATGGGCATTGGTTTTTGGTATCGTCCAAGTTATTTCTCTTATCAATCAGGCTCACGGATTTCTATCTATTTGACTTGCTGATTGGATTGAGAAATAAAGATAAAGCTCTTTAATATATCTCTTGATTGAGCTCGCTTTTAATTTGGTGCTCTCAGAATTATATTGGAGTTTGTCTGTACAGATTGTCGAACGAATTATTGCGTGTGGTTGTTATACCCCCGCTTTTTCAATTGGTATCAGAGCAGGAAAACACGCTAAGACCTCATAAGTCTTTGTTTATAGCAATCTGACTCTATGGACAGAAGTGGTATCTCTATAAACGTACCGCCAGTCTTTGATGGCTCGAATTACTTATGGTGAAAATTTTCTATGCGTTTCTTTCTTCAAGCGCGTGATTTTCAATCATGGGTTCGTGTTGTTAATGGCTACAATCCTCCACTAGTTACATTAAACGATGTAACTGTTGCAAAGGATATTGGTGAGTATGATCTTGTCGAGATTCTCGCTGCAAATCAAAATTCTGACGGATTAAATGCTACCATCCATACCATTACCCCATATCTTCAGCACCATGTGACTACATGCACTCGGTCTAAATATGCTTTGGATATCTTAGAAACCGTATTTGAAGGGAATACCTTTGAGAATGAAGATAGGCTTCAAAACCTAAATTCTATTTGGGAAAATCTTGGTATGGCAGATGAAGATTCATTTTATTAGTTTAATCACAAAGTGTCTGAAATTGTTAATGCATCTTCTACATTGGGTAAAACTATTCCTGAAAAGGACATTGTGATGAAAATTCTCAGATCGCTGCCAGCTAGATACGATTCTAAGAAGCATTCCATCGTTGAGGGAAATAACCTTGAAACACTTTCCAGAAATACTCTTGTTGGAAAGTTAAAGATCTTTGATCGTGAGCATATATCCAAATATGGAAAGGATATTGCTTTCAAAGCACAAATGAACACTAAATTACTTGATAAAAGTAAAAGTGTTGGCAACTCCGTGGATGATCCTATTAAGACTGATTCATCGGATGAATATCTTGTCAACTCAGTCTCTCTGATCACAAGAAAATTTAAAGATCTTATTTTGAAGAGAAGTAAACGGTTCACCAGATATAAACCTAAATCATCAGTTAAACCTCATGATCGTGTTCCTCCTAAAAACAGGGACTGTCGACGCTGATGATGAGGATATGCCACAGTTCTTCAAGTGCAAAAGGTTTTGGTCATTTTGCTAATGAGTGTCCAAATCGTAGAAAATAAACTGGAAACAAAGGTCTTTTTGCAACTCTTGATGAAATGTTTGATCAATATGATTCAAATAAAGATGAAAAAAAATCAACTGTAGCACTCCTTGGAAAAAATATTAATTTTGATAACTGTGGCAATACATACATCAATCTTGATATTCTTCCTGGAGAAACTTTTTCGACCACTTTGGAGGATAAAATGGATTTTTCTCTATCTACTGAAAATTCTATCTCACATGTGTCAGGTACTTCAATTTTTTAGCAGCATGTTCGGCTATGGTTCCTGAACCATCCTCCACATTGACATGTTCTTACTGTACTATTAAGGATCATGAACTCTCTAATTGTTTCAAGTACAAACATAAATTAAGATATGTCAACAAACTGCAACAGAGAGAAAATCGATTAGCAAACAAGCTCAGACTTATTCTGAAGTCGAACCTTTATGAGGTATGTAAATTTAACTCATCTCCTAAGAAGTTAATTTTTAAAGAAAAAGTTAGATCTTTACATAAAAGACCTATGAAAAAGGGTACTTAGAACTCCGTACAGGAATCACATGGTGGAAAAATTATTGTTCACCCCAACACAGCCTAATTGTGTTGAAGGTGCATCTTGTCTCATGTGCCTTAATTCAAAGAGACAAGAGTTGTACACAATCGGGTTTTAGGAGCAGTTTTTTTTTGTGTTATTTTTGTTTTCTGAATTTCTGTTGCTCTTTTCATATCCTCAAAATGTATTGTAAAGGTTTTACCTTGTTTGATTGTTAAAAGGGGGTTAAAATCAACAATTATACTTTTTAGGGTTGTGTTTTGTTCGTACGTGAATCTTACTTACTCTGTATATAGGTTTCGTAACCTTACATTCCTTTTTCCTTCACTGAAAACTCGTTTTATCAAAAGATTTCTTGTGGAGATAGTTTTGTGTAATTCTTTCACAATCCCATACTTGAATGGAGATTCCAAGCATCATATCTTCTAATGGAAAAGATGTTAACGTGATTGTTAAGCCATCAATCATGAAGGAAAAAGGTAAATTCCAATCATCTACAACTTTGAAGATAAAAAGGAAGAATATGAAGAAACCAAGGGCTAACACCTCAAATCTTCAGAAGCTTTCTGGTGTTCTTGAAGAGTTGAAAGAAACAAGGATGGAGATGTAGCAAATAAAGTCTATTGTTTTAAGATCTCTTGAAATTTAGAAGGCTCTAGTTCGGCATCAATCAAGAAGGTTTGTTGGAATTGACTCATTTCTTCATGAACCTTATGTTTCAATGTTTATTGACGATAAGGAGTTCGGGGACGGTAAAGAATTTTTCAAGAATCTTAATGTCTAGGAAACTTCTTATGAGAATTTATTCTTATGTTTTAATAAGGATAACTAACTTGGGTTTGGAATAGCAAATATTGTGATTAGACATAGCTATTTTAACGTTTTTCATCCTACAATGTTTTTAGATTTATTTATTTGAATTATAAGTTATTTGGAAGATGATTTTGTAGTATTTATCTTTATTGGTTTTATATAGTGCAAAAACCCCATGTTCCTCGAATGGATCTCTTATTTGTTGAGAGGGCTGCCCAAAAGCGGTATATAAGGCGTACCCGGTAAAACTTACAACTGAACCAGATATAAAGATGGCGACTAGGGTTGTTGTTTCCCTGGTCTAAAGATAATAGTGAATAGAAAGGAATTTATGGCTTGGCCTGTGTATCAAGGGTCAATCTCTGGTAAAAGGTTCCATCATAACCATTTTATGGAATATATTGTGTTTACGTCCGTGAACTATGATTATCTCATATGCTCAAAAGTTCAGTCTATTATGTCATTATGCAAATATTGATAAAAGAAAGAATGACCTTTTGGAAATTCCTCAATATTGATGTTTCCCTGATCTACTTTTATGTGAAAGTACTGTATGGCTCCGTAATTTTTCTTATGTTGAGCTTTGCCGACTAAATTAATCAATAAGGTCTTCTTGTGGTTAATTTATTCGAGTTTACCGGATATAAATCCATTTGGTTTGTTAATGTCCAAAGAAATCCTTCTTTTCTTGTAAAAGTAAAATCGCTCATGTTGTTCTTTCGGGAATGACATATTATGGGGGAGAGTTCTTAATTGAACTTGTGCTTAATTACCATATCTTTGTGGGCAGTGTGGATGTGTAATATTATAGGAGTTATCTTGTATCTTAATAAACTCCTTGATGAATACACTAAGTTACGACTATGTGAAATCATCGAAACAAGTTGATATGTTCTCTTTTGGTCATGCATTATCTCTTTGAAAATTTCATTATGATCCCGTAGTTTTCGTACCTTTGCCAATTTATATTGACAAAAAAAAGGGAGAATTATTTGGTAGTTCACACTACATACATATGGTTTATGGATTCATTATGTAAGGGGGAGTAGTATTCATTGGGAGATGAAGTATTGACTAAGGGGGGGGTGATACATATCACCATAGTATTATTGTCAAAGTTGTGACGCAATTGGACTTTGATGTTGTGTAGTAATACTATGACACTGTATAACAATGATTGAGAACACTTGTTATGGATATGGATCGTCAACAATAATAATACTGAGTTGAACACGTTCCTAATCGCTGGAGTACTTGGAGTAGCGAAGAATTCAAAGAATGTTGAAGAGCCAAGGAAATCAAGCATGATGGATGAGAAGCTACAAAGTTTATTTATTTTATAATCCATATGTATTGATAGTTTTGTCAGTAAAATTGACAAAGGGGGAGATGTCGCACTGCTCGGTCGACCTCGCAAGCGTTGCTATCTCAAGCTTGTTTGTCAAGTTTAGTTGATCAAAACTATAGTCTTGATTTCTAGTCTACTTATAGCTATGTCTCGGATTATGACAGAATGTGTAGTTGAGCTTTGGACTTCACGACGTTCATCGATTGAAAACGAATATCTACTGAGGAGAGCTTGGAGGAACTTCATCAACAAAAGGTATGTGGAGACTAAAACTTATCTATTACTCAGAAGTCTATTATATTCTATCTTCTAATGAGACTAAGTCGTATAGCTATATAGACTTTTACATTATACACATTTGATATTTCGAGCTGAGTTTATCTCAGTTATCTATTTCTCGAAATATATGTTGGAGGCTTTTCGCTTTAACTATGTTCATCATATTCTTGACAAGTTTAGTTGGAGAGAACTTTATTTGTTGGAAACTAAATATTAAGTCGAAGGGAGATTTTACGTTTCCCCCTCAAAAAAGATAGCTATTTTGCATTACCCCCTTTTAAATTGATAATAGGTGAAACCCCCTCTCTGTTATAACTGCCATTATCCTAGAGTTAACTGTGCACGTGTAGTGCACGTGAGTATAATAAATAAAAATACATTTTCAAAGCCCAAAAATGCCCTCATGAACTGCACCCCAAACATGTCAAAGCCTTCCGGATCCAATAAAGTTAAAGTCTTAATATCCTTCTTCCGTAACTAATAAGAGCAAGATCAGTTTGGGTATCCCACAGTTATAATGAACACATCATTTTTCAATTACCACCAACCTGCACCACAGACACAAACTAACACCATCATCAAAAATTCATACTTGAACCCAATTTAAATTGGCGGTTCAAATCCAATTCAAACCCATAGTTCCAAAAGATTATAATCGTTTATCTTTCACAGTGTGTTAGCACCACGCAAGCAATACGCAAAATAGAGATTTCTTTGAAGAATTTTATCGAACAGGGTAAATTATCTTAAGCATGAAATCAAAAATAAAGTGTCCTGCTTCAAACCATATAATTAATAAACCGGCCAAGCTTTTAAATTCTTTTAGAAACTGGCCTTTCTGTTAGAGTTGACACCTGGGCCCACCAGATCGGTCAGCTGCGTTGAATAAGTCAAACTCGATAGGAGAATTTACGACTGTGCCCTTGCCCATTTAAAGACCCGTGTGGTGTAATTTCTCACCACACTTTCTATTTCTCCCTCGTTCTCTTCTCCCTCGTTCTGAAACTAGGGTTAGGTATTGAAGCTGTTTGAAAAGAAAAAGAAAACTGATGTTATTGAAGTTGTTTTTGCTGAAGACATAGATGTTAGTGAAAGACCAGAGTGTATTTGGAAGAAAAGTTCTACATATTTAGGGATTCAGAGATAGTGGTGATACAGTGAAGATGAGATACAAACCGGGATTGAAACAGTCTGAATCAAGGTAAGATTAACGAAACCCGTGACTTAATATATGATGAAAATCATTGTATTGATAGTTAATTGATTTAATTGATCGATTGATTTTTAGGGTTTCTGTTTTTTTTCCTTTGTAATTAGGGTTTATTTGAAACCAAATTTTTATTGTTTAATTGGGGTTTAATTTTCGTGATTGGGTGTTTGATTTTAAGTAATATTGCTTAATTAGGTTTTCATTGGGTTTTCATAGGTTTATATCTGATTTTGTTTCATTTGTGTTGCAGTCAGTTCAAATTTAGGAATATCAGTGTATATGCGGAGCCAAAGAATGAGACTTTGGTATTTCCTGATTGCCATAGAGATGAAACAGAGTTGATGACACTTAAGTATATGGTGTATAAGGGTTTGTCTATGGATGTTAAAGAGAAGTTTAATTTATATTGGTTTAAGGAAGAATGTTTGCCACTGTCATTGTTAAACAATGATGATTTTGATAATTTTTGGGAGGATTCTTTTGTAAATGAGGATGGATGTATATGTTTGTGGATGGGGATGAAAGACACGGTGTTTGGGACTCCAAAGACTACACCAATGAAGAAGACAGTTAGTAAGGGAACCACCCCTAGAAGATCCCCAAGGCTAAATAGTGTGGATAAATCAGTTGAAGGTGCATCAAGAAAGCTGAGTTTCATGGATGTGCCCATGTCCAAACATTCTCAGGATAGTAGCAGTGGTTGCAGTCAGTCAAAAGCTACAAATGAAGTTAATTTTGTTGAAGATGTGGACAATATTCAGCTGGAAAACACCAAAGAAGATGAATGTCACCCAATTGAGAATCCAGAAGCTCCTCCAGTATATGACAGTGATGAAGACATTGAGTATGGGTCAGATGAAGAAGAAAAAGAAGAAGAAGAAGAAGAAGAAGAAGAAGGCAAAGAAAAAGGTATATTTCATTTATAACTGATTTCATTTATTATAATTTGTAACTTATTATATGGTACTGATGTTGATCTTGAATGTGCAGGTAAGGATGTGGATGAAAGACCTGCTTACATGGATGACTTTGATGATGATTTTGGTCAGTACATGAAGGGTGAGCATGATGTAGATCTTTTCCCTGAAGAAGAAGTTTTTACTCCAGTACATCCTAGAAAAATGGAGGTAAAAACTAGATTTGCAAATAAGGAAGCATTTAAGAAACATCTCAGGGGTTATTGTGTTCTTAATTAGTGTCAATATATTTTGGATAGAAGTGCTCCCTCTAGAATTAAGGCTGAGTGTAGGTTTAAAACAGAACATGATTGTCCTTGGTTTGTGTATGCTAGCAAGAAAGAGGGTGAGAAGACTTTTGTTCTTAGGAAAGTGAATTTGGAACATAAGTGTGAAGGGGATCCCCAAAATAGGAATAGATCTGCTGATCCTCATTTTGTAAAGGATTTTGTTCTTGATCAGATGAAGAATAAGCCTAAAAAAGTTGTTTCAGACCCTTATAAAATCAAGGAAGACTTCTTAGCTGAAAAGAGAGTAAATATACCATATCAGTGTGCATGGAAGGCTAGGAATCTAGTTTTAGAGTCATTATATGGGAACTATAAAGAAAGTTACAATGAAGTACCAGCATTCTGCAAGATGTTTACTAAATGCAATGATGGGTCTGTTGCTAAGTTCACTTTTGACACAGTGAATAAAACCTTTGAAAGCATGACACTCTCATTTGAACCTGCAATGAGGGGTTGGCGAAAAGCATGCAGGGGAGTTATAGGGCTTGATGCCTGCCATCTAACAGGGGAATATGGGGGAGTATTGATGGCTGCAACTGCACTTGATGGACAGAATGGGTTAGTAATGTTAGGAATTATGGTATGCAGAGCTGAAACAAAGGAAAATTGGATCATTTTTTTGAAGCATTTGAAGGATGCAATATTAGCACATCCAATGAAAGTGGCTTTCATTTCAGATAGGCAAAAAGGTTTATTGGAAGCTGTTGGTATAGTGTTCCCTGGCCATCACCACAGATACTGTTGGAGGTAACTTTCTTGTCTAACTTTGTTTCTTGTTTCTTTTGTTTGTCAGATCAGATAAAGGCCTTATGTTAATTGCAATGTGTTAAAATGCAGACATTTATACAAAAATTTCAAGAAGGATTACAAGGGTCTTAAATTATACAGTTCTTTATGGAATGCAGCAAAAGCATACAAAGAAAAGCATTTTCAGGTTTGACAGTTCACAACAGTTCTTTGTTATTGGTTTTATGCACTGTTTGACAGTCAAGTTAAGCTAGTTTTTGATTGGCTGTGCAGGAACATTTTGACAATATTGTGAAACAGAGTGCTGCAGCTGGTGCTTATCTCAGTAGAGAAGATCCTGCTACATGGTCCAGGGCCTTTTTTAACCCTATTCACTGTTGTGAACATATGAACAACAATTTTTCAGAGTCTTTTAACAATATAATCAACAAGATGAGAAATAAACCAATTATAATGATAGGAATAATGTATGCTAACTTAGTGATGGGTACATGGTACAATAGGAGGACTGAATCTGCATCATGGGTAGATGGTAATTTGGTTCCTACTGCTGTTACATTGATTAAGAAAATGTTGGAATTTGTGACTAACTATGGTGTTGACCCTTGTGTGGCTGGAGAGTTATATATGGTGACTATTCCAAAGAATTCTGTGTTCACAGTGAACATACTTTCCAAGACTTGCTCTTGTTTGCAGTGGCAGTTGAGGGGGTTCCCCTGTATGCATGCAGTGAGTGCATTGCATAACATAAGGCCACAATGGAGAAAGTAAGATTTCTCTTTTATTAAATCTATACCTTGTCTCAGAACTTATTTATGCAATTTCTAGGCCTTAAATGTATCTAGCACTAACCTTTACATACTCTGCTTGAGCAGGTAATGCAGTGATTACTATTCAGTGGAGAACTATAAGGCCACATATGCACCAACTTTTGCACCACTAGATGATAAAAGTGAATGGGTCCAGGTACTTTTTCTTCTTAAATTTGTAACTATATGCCCTATTTATATTCTCAACTACATTGATATAAGTGCATTTGTTCTTGCAGCCAAACATGAACAAGAAGATCTTGAACCCTCCTCACAGTAGGAAACCAGGAAGACCCAAGAGCAAGAGGGTAAGAAGTTATGATGAACCTCGTGTTGAGAAGACAAAAAGGAGGTGTGGGAAATGTGGAAATGTTACTAACCACAACAAAAGAACATGTGCTGGTGGTGAAGTGGGATCTAATCCAACTGCAAAGAGGCAAAGGACTGAATGTGATGCACAAAGCTTCACCTTCAGCAACATAGAGCCAAGTCAGACCACCGGAGTTAGGGGTGCAACTAAGTCAAACAAGAAGAAGAGAACGACATCATTTGTTGGTGAATGTTTTACAGGGCCTGGCAGTCATCCTTTGGCAACACCATCTTCTACTCCAGCTTCCACAACACCTATGAGTCTGCCATCTATAGCACCATCTTCTACTCCACCCTCTACAATAAATAACCTTTATCAGAACTTCTTTGGCATTGGATCTGTATCTCAGAATATAAAACAAGGAAAGGGAAGGGGAAATGGAAAGGCTAAGAAGAAATGATTTGAGATCCGTTTTCTGATTTTTTTGTGTTTAAGAAGACAATATTTTTTTCTTTTGTAGACTTGAATTAATGCTGAATCAAAAGTGGCAGGTTGTTTATTAGTACATTTGCAGGTTACATTTTCAGATTGTTGAGTTCCTTACATATAGCATTAAGTTGTAAACTTGAATGCATAATTCTGTTTTTTGCAGCAATGAAGAATTCATCTGAGACCCATTTAAAACCGTCACAATCTGTACAAGTGAGGTATGTTATGTTCTTGTTGTGTTCATTCTTGCAAAATTTCATCTCCATCTTTGATTTGCAGTGATCTTTGTTGCAGGTTTGATTTTGCAGTGGGCAGTTTTTGAAGCAATGACCAGATTCTCCGCAAGCGTAACAACCATTCTCTACTGGTAATTTCACCATCTTGCATTTGACAGGATCGATGGCATCGTCAAACCATTAAAAGTACTGACAGGTTGGAATTGAACACTTCAAAAACATTTTTTCGTTTGTTTCTTTTGCTTTTGAACACAATAGTTGCCTTATACCATTACATGGTATATATTTGCACCTGGAATAAATCCAAGGACATACCTTTGGATCATGAATACCCTGTGCACAGATAGAACATGAAATTAGGGGTTGTTTTAATCTTAATCTTACCTTGCTGCTGCTACTGCTGCCTGGAGAGTTTACTTCATTTTGGCTCATGTCTTATTTATTTTTATTTTTTTGATCTGTTGAGTATGACAAATACTATGGTTCTTCTCTGCAGGGCCTAATTTATATGAATGAAGCTGAATCTGACCATTACAAATCCAACCGTTACAAATCCAACCGTTACAAATCCGACCGTTGCAATGAGTCACCGAGTTGACTCGATACTGGTTTGGTTACGAACTCAGACGAGGGTTAAGTCGTCTTTTACCTAGCAGGTTAACTGCCACATAGCCAGTTAACTACCTAAATCCGTTTTTTGAAAAAAAACGGGATGGAAAATGTCAATATCGGCCAGTTTATATAAAGATTCAAAAAAACGGCCAGTTTCTTATATATGGTTCAAAAAGGTGGTTACTTTATTAAAAAGCCCTTTATTTATTTATTATATTCACTGCACTACACGTGCACAATTAACTCTAGGATAACGGTAGTTATAACAGAGAGGGGGTTTCACCTATTATCAATTTAAAAGGGTGGTAATGCAAAATAATTATCTTTTTGGAGGAGGAAACACAAAATTCCTCTAGGTCAATAGATGATCATGTGAAAATTGCCTTGAAACATCTTATATGATTTATGTGAGACAATCATTTGATGTCGACTTGGAAAGTTTTGTATTGACCATTCGATCACTTGAAAATTATTTGAAGCTAATAGTTTGTGTGAGACACCTATTGTCGACTTCTGAGGATGTTTCAATGGTTGAAATGAGAGTTTAGAACAATTAACCATGTCTGGATACAACACGGTATGCATACCTAGTATGTGAACTGTATTGTTATGATTCAGGTTCGGGAACCTTGTTTGTGTACCTAGTATGCGTATGGTTTTACATGTAGAGGTCCGAGAATCTTGTTTGCGTACCTAATATGTGAACGGTTCCACCTGAGTTGGGTCCGGGACAGCTGTTTGCATGCATGGTTTGCGAACGGCTGGACAAGGCCAAGGTCTAGAGTTGTTGTTTGCATACCTGGTATATGAACGGTTGGACAAGGCCAAGGTCTGGAGCTGTTGTTTGCATACCTAGTTTGTGAACACAGTGGTATAAATTCTACAATCAGTTAAGTATGATTCTCATACTCATGAACTAAACATTTACGAATTAAGGAATACAATCTTTGTAAACCGTGGCTTAATGTGCATGAATTGATTCTTGTATAAGTACTTTGTACTATTACGAATCAATCCGATTTTGTTTCAATTTTTTCATATATATTTCTATGAGATAGTGAACAATTGAACAACTCTATTTGAAACACAATTAGATTCATTTGATTATGTTTCATGATTGATTGGTCATCATATTTGATCTAGAAGTGTTAAATGAATGTGGCTAAGAAGAAAGTGTTCATATGGCTAACTTCGGTTAACTGTTATTGAGCCAACTCAATATACACGTTTAGGTACGGTTAACGACTTGAAGACTTCATTTGGTATTCGTGAATCCAGATCCAACTATTTTCTCTGTTGTTGTGTGTTCTGATCTTATTTGTTCTGTCGTGTTGAGTACTATCTTCTCTAAGATTTGCTCGATATTTATCTCCGATAGGTAAGATATAAAAAGAAGTCACAAAGTTCTTCGTCTCAGGCTTTGTAATTCCGCAGTAACTTCTTCTACCACCATATAGTTAATTTATTGTGAGGTGATTGATATTTCTAGGCTAATCTTCAGGAGTATAAGACCGGATTATCAATTGGTTCATGTTCACCTTGATTTATCATAATACGGAACAAAACTTAATAGGTACTTATGTGGAAGACAGATTTATCTATCAGGATAGACTTATCTATGTGAGACAGGCTTGTTTAGAAATCTTCGACTTTGGGTCGTAAAAACTCTTAGTTGTGAGTGAGATCAGCTAAGGGAATCTAGTGTGCAGAATCCAGTATGCTTCTAGAGGCGTAAGGAACGCGACTGCACCTTAATTGGTGTGAGGCTTGGTTAGGGCTCAACTACATTCCAGTACGAAGTTAACTTGTAGTAGGCTAGTGTGTATATCGTCTTAATACAGTGCGGTGTTCAATCTGGACTAGGTCCCGGGGTTTTTCTGTATTTGTGGTTTCCTCGTTAACAAAATTTCTGGCGTTTGTGTGTTTTTTATTTTCCGTATTATATTTGTTTATATAATTTAAATATCACAGTTTGTGCGTAGTTCAATCAGTTGGTAAATCCTGAAAAAGCGGAGGTCTAACTACCTCACCCAATAATTCGCTTAGCAATCTGTATGGAGTAACTCCAGTATACATTCAAGAGAATCAACTAGACAGTCAGACTCAGTCTTAAGAAAAGTATATCAAATAGTTATATCTCAATTTCTCGATTCAATCCTCACTCAAACAAATAGGAATTTGCAAGCCTGATTGAATACAAGAGAAATCACTTGAACGGTATCAAATACCAATGTTCAAGGATCAATCAATTTCAATCAACAACCAAAGGTTGGATTTACCAATTGATCGATTCAACGCACAACCTGTGATATCTCAATTATATAACAAAATATAATACGGAAAAGAAATAACACAGACACCAGAAGTTTTGTTAACGAGGAAACCACAAAAGAAGAAAAACCCCGGGACCTACTCCAGATTGAACACATACTGTATTAAGTCGCTACAGACACTAGCCTACTACAAACTAACTTCAGTCTGGACTGTAGTTGAACCCCAAACAATCTCACACTGATCCAAGGTACAGTTGCGCTCCTTACGTCTCTGATCCCAGCATGATACTATGCACTTGATTCCCTTCGTTGATTTCACCCACAACTAAGAGTTTCTACGACCCAAAGTCGAAGACTTTAATAAACAAATATGTCTCACACAGAAAAGTTTACATGAATAGATAAATTTGTCTCCCACAAAAATACCTACGAGTTTTCTTCCGTCTTTTGATAAATCAAGGTGAACAAGAACAAATTGATATACCATACTTATACTCCTGAAGAACAACCTAGAAATATCAATCACTTCACAATAATCTTAATCGACTAGCGAAATAAGATACTGTGGAATCACAAACGATGAGACGAAGATGTTTGTGACTACTTTTCTATATTTCCTATCGGAGGAATTAATCTCAAGCCAATCTTACGATTATACTCAAATACGATAGACACAACAAGATCAGATCACGCAACTACAGAGAAAATAGTTTGGTTTGGCTGCACAATCCCATTGAAGTCTTCAAGTCGTTAATCTACAGGGTCTCGATAGAAACCTAAGGTTAAAGGAGAATCGACTCTAGCTTACACAACTAGTATCACACAGGAGGTTTGGGAATTAAGTTTCCCAGTTGCTAGAGTTCTGCTTTATATAGTCTTCAAATCAGGGTTTGCAATCAATGCTACCTAGGTAACAAAGCATTCAATATTCACTGTTAGATGAAAACCTGATTAGATTCAAGCTAATATATTTCAACCGTTAGATCGAACTTATCTTGTTATACACAAATGAAATGCACGTTCATTTAGGTTTGTGTAACCGTACCTGAAGGTGCACACCTAGTTGGTTCAACAATAGTTAACCAATGGTTAGCCATATGAGCACTTTCATATCAACCTTATTCATCTTCACCGTAACTAGTTCAAATGACTCAAATGAACTAGTTTAGAGAGTTGTTCAATTTCTTAGATCTCATAGAAGTATACAAGACATAATCGAAGCAAAAAAAAAATTGATTCACTTGAATCGATCCATGAACATTATAGCCACAGTTTGCAAATACGCATCCCTTAATTTATAAATGTCTTAGTTCATGAATAAACTGTTTTTAGAAAATAACTCACTTAAGTACATATATGGTACGCATACTTAAGTACCCGTACTGACCTTGTTTTCAGTTCACAAACTCCAGCAGAAATTCACGGGATGTGAACTTCCGATAGTACGCGTACGGGTACGTGGACTTAGCTCCGGTCATCCTGAACAAGCAATGTACGCATACTTTGGTTCAAGGATTTTGGAATTACACAAGTATGAGTTCACATACAATGTTTATATCCAAACATGGTTATATATTCTAAACTCTCATTTCAATCATTGAAACATTCTTATATGATGTTATATAGTGGTTATTCACACACTATTTTACATCAAAGCGATTTTAAAAAGATTGAAATAACTAACATGACTTTTGTCACCAGTAAAGATGAACTTGGCCAAAGCGAAAGCTTACCAACACATATTTCGAGAAATAAATAAGCGAGATAAACTCGGCTCGAAATAGCAAATGTGTATAATCGAAGTCTATATAACAATACAACTTTTATCTCAATATAGAAGATAGATTAGATGGACTTTTGAGTGATAGATAAGTTCAAGTCTCCACATACCTTTTTGTCGATGAAGATCCACCAGTTCCTTGAGTAGTTCTTCGTCTTTGCGTGATGAGCGCCATGGAGTCTAGAGCTTAACAACACTTTTTATCCTAGTCCGAGACTTAGCTATAAGTAGGCTAGAAATCAAGACTTATAGTTTTGGCAACTAAACTTGACAAATAAGCTTGAGATAGCAACGCTTGCGAGTTCGAACGAGCAGTGCTCTAACAATCTCCCTCTTTGTCAATTTTAGTGACAAAACTATCAATACATATGGAATACAAAATAAATAAACTGTGCAGCTTCTCATCCACATGTTTGATCTCCTTGGTTCTTCAACATTACTCGAAAACTTCGTCACTTCCAAGTACTTCCAATGATTTCAAAAATATTCAATGCAACATCATTGTTGTTGAAGATCCGTAGCCATAACAATGAGGAAAAAATATCTCAATCATTGTTACAAGTGTCATAGTATTATTACACAACATCAAAGTTCAATTATATCACAACTTCGATAACAATACTATGGTGATATGTATCACTCCCCCTTAGTCAATACTTCATATCACATGAAAAACCACTCCCCCTTACGTAATGATCCGAAGACCATATGTATTTGTAGTGTGAACTACACATTAATTCTCCTCCTTTTTGTCAATAAAATTGGCAAAGGTACGAAAACTAGTGGGATCCTAATGAAATTTCTGTAGAGACACTTCATGACCAAAAGAAAGCATATATCAAATTTTTAGATGCAATCATATATCCGAAAATAAATGCATTCATCAAGGAGTTTATAAAGATACAAGATAACCCCTTTAATATTCCACAACCGCACTCCCCACAAAGATTTGACAATTAAGCACGGTTAAATTAAGAACTCTCCCCCATAAAATTTCATTCCCGAAAGAACAACAAGAGCGACCTTACTTTCACAAGAAAAGAAGGATTTCTTTGGATATTTAACAAATCACATGAAACATGAATTTGTATCCAAAAATCTCAATTAAATTAACCACAAGATAACTCATGATTAATTTAATCGGAAATGCTCACATAAGAAAACTTACGGAGCCGCACAGTATTTACATAAAGATATGGATCAGGGAAGATCAACACTGCGGAATAAACAAAGATTCATTCTATTTTTCATCACTATTTGCACAATGACATACAATAGAATTAATCTTTGTAAACAAAAGTTCATCCTTTCTTCCATCAATATTTGCATAATGACACAAAAGGCTTAACTTTTGCTTGTCAAAAGCCCATTCAATCTTTTATCAATACTTGCATACTGACATATGAAAGACTTAAGTTTTGACAGTGTATGGGACAATCATAGTTCACGGACGCAAACACACATATCCCATAACAAGTTGCAATATATAAAACCATAAAGTTTAATACTGCAACAACAATCTTTGCCCTTAGAAGGTAGAATCAATCTTTTTCGCACGGATTTACACCAAGAGTTGTTACCAACGGCGTATAAAAAGATTTTCTTAACAAAGAAGAACATACAAAGTCATTAAAAACCATGCATCATAGTTCACATAAGATGATTGTGAACATTCAAGAATCTCATAACAATGCGTACTACTGCCCATTCTTGGACTTCATTCTTTTTGATTCACCAACATCATTCTTTTAAAAGCTACAACTGAGCTTAGAAGAGAATTTCTCCAAGAATCCAAGTTCCCAAGTCCAACAGAAGTAGAACCAGTGCGACGAAACGGAGAAAAACACTCAAAAACCAGATGCGGGACAAAGACTAACCTCAACTCATCCAAATTTAGGATTTCTAACCACCATTTTGAAGAGAATTCAAATAGAAAGAGAATTCAAAAAGAATGAGGTTATTCCTAGTTTGGACGAAGAAGTTACGGCCAAAACAAGTTTACCGAAAAATGACATCTATAGGTCAGTATGCATACGGGTTTGCAAACGAATTTTCGTGTCATGAAGCAGTATGCAAACGGGTATGCGTACTAAAATCCCCTGGATTTTTATTTTAAATGATGGTATGCATACCTGGTATGTGTACCATGAAGTCCAAACATCCCGAACTACTATTTTTAAACCTAAACATTTAAGAACCTTAAACACAGATCAAGTTAGGTAGAAATGAACTATAAGCAAGGTACATGGATCATTATAAGAACTCTAAGCAAAATAAAAAAAAAAATCTTGCTCAAGTTTATAGACATACCTTTTTAGAAGAATCCAATCGAATTCTACAGCCTTACCGAACATAATCTGCGCGCCCAATTCTCGTGCTTCCCTTACCGTATACAAACCAGGTCATTCCTTGGTGAGGATGCACTGAAAACACACTCAACTTGTGTTGAGGTGATCAATGTCTTTCTCACCGCAAGTGACTTTTGGATTATCATGAAAGAGATCGATTTTAGAACCTTTCACATCCAAATCCATCTTTCCAAAGAACTTTTTAAGTTCCAACATCATGTATACTGCCTTTTCCATAGTCATGGAATTTTCTGGGAGATCATTTCTTTTCACACTCAAAACATCATTGACTTTCTTTGGTATCCACTTCTGAGTACATTTAGGAATAATCAGAATCTTCTTCCCATTATTATCTTCTAGAATTCTCGGAAGAGAATTGGATTGACTATTTTTTTGCAAGTTAGTCTTTTGATAACCATTACGATTGTGAAAAGTCTTCATATGACTTTATAGGCAAATCTAGGTTTATCACAGCACTGACTCCTTTGCCTAAAGGTTGGACAATTAAAACCTGTAACATTAAGGGGATTAGTCTTAACATATGATCTTGGTTTCACAACTTCTTTTGATGCCCAAACAATAACATCATGAAGTTTCTCATTCCTTATACGGAAACGACATCTCCTTTCCAGTTGACCTTTATTTCCGCAATAGTGGCAAACATAAGGAATGTTCTTACCTCGTGTGCTGACTTTGGAGATTTATATACTTTGCTATTTTGAACCTTAACTGTCGGTGAAGTATTTCACTTTTGCCATCAGTGGAGACCTTTTGTTTAGAAGAATCACTAGCCTTGACAAATTTTACTTCTTTGCTAATACTTGGAGCATTTATACCCTTATATCACAATCCTCGTGTATCACGATGATTTTTATTTGCTTCTAGGATAGTGGTTAATTTGCTTGAACTAGTATTGAACTTTTTCAAGTCATCCAACATCTTGATTTTATCAAGAGCAGCAGCTAAATCAGCCTCAAGGCGTTTTTCTCGAGTGAGATACGTGCCTTCTCTGTCATCAAAACTTTCTTGCTGGGAATAAATCCTTGCTTCAATTTCTGCAAGTTTCTCTTCTAACAAGAAGTATTTTTGATAAACACTATCACATTCAAGTGACTTTCTACTCAGGTTTTCCTCGGTATCTTTGAGGATCGATTCGCAAGAGCGATTCCAACCATAAAGACCTCCGTAAATACTTTTCCATTTCTTATTTTCTCAACATAGAGGATTCAGAAGAGGTGTCACATGACAAGTTGTAATCTTCTTCATTTTTAATGAATCCAAAAACTTAACATACTCTGAGACTTCCGCATCAACATCCCTATGAATATCTGAATCACCTTCATCAGAAAGTTCATCCAACTGTTCTTCTAGGCGTGTTTCCCATTCAACAGTTTCTATATTCAGAGAATGATTAGATATTGACTTAGATGTGACAGTTCTCTCAGGTGAATTCAAGCTTTGAAAATCATATGGTAATTTTTGACGTGATACGTTATTAGAGATAGACTCGTCCATAATAATCAGATTGCTACAAACACAGACTTATGAGGTCTTTAACGTGTTTGCCTGCTCTAATACCAATTAAAAAAGTGGGGGTCTAACAACCTCACCCAATATTTCTCTTAGCAATCTGTATGGACTAACTCCAATATACTTTCAAGAGAATCAACTAGACAATTAGACTCAATCGTAAGAAAAGTATATCGAAGAGTTATATCTCAATTTCTCGATTCAATCCTCACGCAAACAAGTAGGAATTTGCAAGCCTGATTGAATACAAAAGAAATCACTTGAACGCTACCAAAGACCAATGTTCAAGTATCAATCAATTTCAATCAACAACCAAAGGTTGGATTTACCAATTGATCGATTCAACGCACAACGTGTGATATTTCAATTATATAAAAAAATATAATACGGAAAAAAAATAACACAAACACCAGAAGTTTTGTTAACGAGGAAACTGCAAATGCAGAAACACCCCGGGACCTAGTCCAGATTGAACACACACTGTCTTAAGACGCTATAGACACCAGCCTACTACAAACTAACTTCGGTCTGGACTGTAGTTGAACCCCAATCAATCTCACACTGATCCAAGGTACAGTTGCGCACCTTACGTCTCTGATAAAATAGTTGGGTATGGCTTAAGACACAATCAAAGAAAATAGAAACAACAAGATCAGATCACGCAGCTATAGAGAAAATAGTTGGGTCTGGATTCACAATCCCACTGAAATCTTCAAGTCGCTAACCTACAGGGTCTCGATACAAACCCAAGGTTAAAGGAGAATCGACTCTAGGTTACACAACTAGTATCACACAAGAGGTGTAAGGATTAGGTTTCCCAGTTGCTTGAGTTCTCCTTTATATAGTCTTCAAATTAGGGTTTTCAATCAATGTTACCTTGGTAACAAAGCATTCAATATTCACCATTAAATGAAAACCTGATTAGATTCAAGCTAATATCTTTCAAACATTAGATCGAACTTAGCTTATTATACACAAATGAGATGCACGTTCATTTAGGTTTGCGTAATCGTACCTAAAGGTGTACACCTAGTTGGTTCAACAATAGTTAACCAATGGTTAGCCATATGAGAACTTTCATATCAACCTTATTCATCTTCACCATAACTAGTTCAACTGACTCAAATGAACTAGTTTACAGAGTTGTTCAATTGCTTAGACTCATAGAAGTGTATAAGACACAATCAAAGCAAAAACGATTTTGATTCACTCGAATCGATTCATGAACATTATAGCCACAGTTTGCAAATATGCATTCCTTAGTTTATAAATGTCATAGTTCATGAAAAAACCGTTTTTAAAAAATAACCCACTCAAGTACGCATACATGTATGCATACTTAAGTACCCATACTGAGCTTGTTTTCAGTTCACAAACTCGAGCAGAAATTCACGGGATGTGTAACTTCCGATAGTACGCGTACGGGTACGCGGACTTAGCTCCGGTCATCCTGAACAAGCAAAGTACACATACTTTGGTTCAAGGATTTTGGACTTACACAAGTATGAGTTCACATACAATGTATATATCCAAACATGGTTATATATTCTAAACTCTCATTTTGATCATTGAAACATTCTTAGAGGATGTTATATAGTGGTTATTCACACATTATTTTACATCAAAGCAATTTTAAAGAGATTGAAATAACTAACATGACTTTTGTCACCAGTAAAGATGAACTTGGCCAAAGTGAAAGATTATCAACACATATTTCGAGAAATAAATAAGCGAGATAAACTCGGCACGAAATAGCAAATGTGTATAATCGAAGTCTATATAGCAATACAACTTTTGTCTCAAGATAGGAGATAGAGTAGATAGACTTTTGAGTGATAGATAAGTTCAAGTATCCACATACCTTTTTGTCGATGAAGATCCACCAGTTCCTTGAGTAGTTCTTCGTCTTTTCATGATGGACGCTGTGGAGTCTAGAGCTCAACTACACTTACTATCCTAGTCCGAGACTTATCTATAAGTAGACTAGAAATCAAGACTTATAGTTTTGGTAACTAAACTTGACAAACAAGCTTGAGATAGCAACGCTTGCGAGTTCGACCGAGCAGTGCTCTAACAAATACGACCTTGTTTGTTGGATATAACTTGATTGACACTTGGGCATTGGTTTTTGGTACCGTCCAAGTTATTTCTCTTATCAGTCAGACTCACGGATTTCTATCTGTTTGATTTGCTGATTGGATTGAGAAATAGAGATAAAGCTCTTTGATATATCTCTTGATTGAGCTCGCTTTTAAGTTGGTGCTCTCGGAATTATATTGGAGTTTGTCCATATAGATTGCCGAACGAATTATTGAGTGTGGTTGTTATACCCCCGCTTCCAACGACGACTCTAGATACAACTAGGACATACCAAAAACTAGTGTCGAGATTCAAAGATCCCCGTTGTTTGAGGTTCCCCTTTTATAGATATTCAAAGCATAAGTTGCTTTAGGCTTAAGCTAAGATAGCTTTAGAACCAAGAAAACGATATCCGTCGTTAGATGAATCTTTGAATCTGATTCACATAAGCAAGATATACACATAGGTTTGGTGAAACCCTACCTGAACCAAGACTATGTTTAATATGGTTAGCCGAAACTATCCATTTTAAACTTATAAGCTTAACATTCATTTTCATGATCAAATATGACATTTACTTGAGCCACAATTACGTGATCAAATAAGTCTATTATTTTTAGAAAATAGGTCAAATGTAAATTATCTCGTACAATAATTTAATCACATTTAAAGACAATCGACATGATTTGTAAATGCATAAAGTACAATTACTTGAGTCGTTCGTGAGTGGTTGAGTCAAGATACACGAACCAGTTTGTCAAAATTATTTTAGCCTATAACGTACATTAGATCAAAATCTGGACAAGATGTCAACATAAGTGTCTTTGGTTGTCTCTGATTAGTGGTAGTTTAGACCATGGAGGACAAGACCGTATTATTACTACCAGCAAGTCTTAAATGGGATGTTGTAAAATTTGTTTTCCCTGTTTGGTCCCGTGAGAAAATCTCTCCAGCTACTAGGTCATTTTTCGTTATTAAAAACTGAAATTACATTAGAGTTATGGTTAAAGGTAAGAGGTGGGTTTCCATACTACCGCCTGATCTGTTTTGGTGTAGAGTAGTGGGCTTCCTCGGATATAGCTGAAGAAGACGTCAAGTTTTGATTTTGACAGTTTGACAGAATCATTCAGTGGTGCACTTTGAGTTTGTACCTCATGATTTATATCCTTTTTCCTCCTCTCTTCAATGTAAGTTGGATATAGCCATTTTACATTATTAAGAAGAAGATGCAAAATATTAGCATGACAATAAATGTAGTATCCATGTAGTATCCACGTTTCTATAAAAAGAGCATCACTTTCTAAGTACCCATACTCATAACCTACATCAACATTCATACATATATTATTGGTGCACAGATTAATATGGATTCTCAAGTGTATGTAATGTATGATTGTTCAATAATCATGAATTTAATGGAACCTAATAGAGGAGACTTCCGAGGATTTGTTACTCATCTTTGGAGTTGCGGCAGCTACTAGACTAGGTCTATTTGTATTTACAGAGTTCATGATTCCATTATTTTTCCTTTCGGGGAAATATGCATTCTTGGTGTTTCTTTTACGTTACGAGAACAATACTGGTATGGATTTTTTTTTATTGCAAGTACAAAATACTCCAACTTGGCTCAGCAGTGCTCATTAGTTTGTTAGAAATAAGATTTTATTTACTGAAGTTAAACCTCTTAATTTATTCCTTCTCATTTTATGATACATAATATGACCGACTAACTATATTTCTTTTTCCAGAAGGTCTCAAACGCCTATTCTGAGCATAGGCTATGTTCCCTGCTCCATGCCTCGAGGAACAGACCCGTGAAAGTACGCCACCGATGCTTTGGTGGATTGCAACCAAACCTCTAACTCATGGAAGTTCCAAGACTCATCGAACAGTTTACCATATATCATGTAAAAAAATGCAACGCAAACACATTTTTATGAGTTTTTTATTGAAAAATTATTGAATGGAATGGCAGACGCATCGCGCATGCGTGTTATACTAGTTGTGTAATAAAGAAAAGGTGAAAGAAAAATAGAAAAGAAGATAAGGCTATATTTATTTTTATTTTTGGGTGTGTTTGGGGGTGTGGAGGCGGAAGGGAGGAAGTGTTATTTTAGTTTTGCGTCTATTAAAGTGACCATTATTACCAAAGGTCCCATAAAAAAGTATAGTGCCATATTGTGGTCTCACTCAAATTATTATATGTATATACATATATATATATATATATATATATATATATTTATTTAATTTAGAAAAATTAGTTTCTTTTAATTGTAAAATACAAATAGGAATATATATATATTTATTTCTTTCAGATCAGTGAGTTGTGGAGAGAGAGTCTAAGGAACGGGCGACTAACTGAGAAAAAAATTCTCGCAACTTCGATTCTCGAGCTTTTAGTGATTAATTCGGATGATATTTTTTTGAAATTTCTCCTTTAGATTTGTTATCAATGATTGGTGTTCATTAAATTCATTAGTCTATCATGAATTCTGGTCCCGAAACCATGAATTTCAATGAAATAATAATTCAAGAGATTTAGGTTTTAATTTTCATAAAAAAGGAAATGTAATTCCTTCTGTCGTCCTTCCCGATGATCTATGGAAGTTTTTTCTAATTGGTAGATTAGATCTACAAAAAATTAAGTTCATTGATGCGGCTGTGATTTTGAGAAATCAATGAAAATTAGTTGGAGTTTGAAATTTATTCCTCTGGGTAAAGGTTTTTTCACCAGCAAGTTGGATAATGAAATAGATAGAAGCATATTAATTTATTCCTCTGGGTTAAAATTTCTGTCCTACAAAGCAGAGAAGCTTCAAAGAATTGGTGTGGGTTCGTTTACCTGGATTAGGATTGGAATTTTAGAAAAAAAAAAGTATTTTTCTCACAACGGTAAGGAAATTAGAACTCCAACAAAAATTGACGAAACTACTGCAAGATGTGAAGTTGGGTATTATGCAAATGTTCTAGTAGAGGTTGATTTTGCTCAGTCCATTCCAAGTAATATTAGGATTGATACTAGATTGGGTGGGTTTTTCCCCAAGATGTTCTAATTCTTAATTGTCTAAAATTTTGTAACACTTGCAAAATTGTTGGGCATTTCATCATTGAATGTAGAGTGGAAAAAAACTAAGAATAACGTTAATAACTTTGGAGGTAAAGAATATAAACAGCAGGGGAGTTGTGGAATGAAAGTAATTTCTCCTCATTTACTTTTTGATATCTGTGACAAATCAGAGTTTGATAATGTGGATTCTGTAGTGGATTCAGTTTAGGAGAAAGGAACTTTACAGGATACCGTTGTGGATAATATTTCAAGCAAGGAAGATTCAGTTCATTATTATAAGAGGAAGAAGTAATAGATGAAGAAGTGAAAATGGAATCAGTAATACCGGAAGTACCAAAAATCTTAAACATTGATGAAGACAATTCTTTAAATAACAGTTTGGTTAAATTTATAGATGGAAATACAGGTTATATTCTATATGACCAGTGGGATAAAGTTGTGGAGAAAGAAATGGTCATTAATGCAGATATATCCTCTACTTCTAAAGGTCCATATGACAACATTAAGGTGATCAAACCAGTTCATGTTAATAATTAGTAGTGTAAGTTTACAGAAAATCCAGGAAAGAGGGTACCAAAAACCCTCATTCCAAACAATGAAAATTTTATTTTGGAACGTCAGGAGCCTAAGAAGACCTAGGTCTCAAGATAAATTATGGTCTTTAGTAAATAAATTTATTCCTTCATTGGTTTGGGTTCAGAACCCAAAGTATTTTGTAGTGCTTCTTTTTGCAACAAATTAAAATTAACTGGAGTGCAAAGTATGGTCATTAATAATTCTTTCTAAAATAATAAGGGTAATATTTGGTTGTATTATAACATATGTGTTAGAGCATTGCTCGGTCGAACTCACATGCGTTCCTATCTCAAGCATGTTTGTTAATGTTAGTGATCAAAACTATAAGTCTTGATTTCTAGCCTATTTGTAGATGTCTCGGACTAGGACATAGATAATGTAGTTGAGCTTAAATCTCTCGAAGTTCATCTCTTGAAGACGAAGAACTACTAAGGGGAACTTGTGGAACTTCTTCGACAAAAGGTATATAGAGAGTTGAACTTATCTATCACTTGGAAAGTCTACTTTACTATCTCCTATATTGAGACATAAGTCGTGTTACGATATAGTTTTCTCTATACACATTTGAGATTTCGAGCTGAGTATATATCGCTTACATATTTCTCGAAATATGTGTTGGTAAGATTTAGCTTCGACCAAGTTCATCTTATATCATGAGAAAATTTCCGAGTAACATCCTACATGGCTTGTTTGATACAATCATTTGGTGTGAGACTTGGAAGGTTTCAATAATGATTATTTCAATATCTTGAAAATTGCTTTGATGCTAATAGTGTGTGAAAACGGATATTGACATTATAGAAGAATGTTTCAATGATTGAAATAAAGAGTTGATGATGTAACCATCTTTGGATATAAGAATATATAGTGTCTTCGTACATTAGTGTATAAGTCCATAAATCGGAAGCCAAGAGTATGCATATGTGTGTATACGAAATTGGTGAAGGAGACAGGTTAAGTATGCGTACCGGTACGCATACTGGCGGAAGTTCTCGAACCGAGAATTTCTGTTGAGTTTGGTTTTGGAAAAACTCTTAACTAGTCACCTTAAGTATGCGTACCCATACGCATACTGACGGAAGTTTTTGAACCGAAAATTTCTGCTGAGTTTAGGAACTTTACAAACTCAAAAACCGGTTGCTTAGGTATGCATACCCGTACGCATACTTAAGCGGTTACTTTGTCAAATTGGTCAAGTCCATGAACTTAAACTTTTAAATCATAAGGAATGCAATCTTTGCAAACCGTGTCTATAATGTTCATGATTGATTCAAGTGAATCAAACCGATTTGATTTCAATTGTGTTTTATAAAAAATTGAACAAATCTTAACTAGTTTCATTTGAGTCATTTGAACTAGTTATGGTTAAGATGAATAAGGTTGATATGAGAGTAATCATATGGCTAACTCGGTTAACTATTTGTGAACCAACATGGTGCACACGTTTAGGTACGGTTACATAAACCTAAATGAGGGTACATTTCATTTGTGTGTAACAAGCTAAGTTCGATCTAATCGTTGAAAGATATTATCTTGGTTGAATCAGGTTTTTCATCTAACAGTGAATATTGAATGCTTTGTTACCAAGGTAACTTGGATTACAATCCTTGATTTGAAAACTATATAGAGGAGAACTCTAGCAATTGGGAAATCTAATCCACACACCTCATGTGTGTTACTAGTTGCATAACTAGAGTCGATTCTCCTTTAACCTTAGGTTTCTTCTGAAGACCCTGTAGGTTAACAACTTGAAGACTTCATTGGGATTGTGAATCCAGTCCCAACTATCATTTATGTAGTTGTGTGATCTGATCTTGTGTTTCTGTCGTGTTGAGTACAATTGAAATAATTGGCTCGAGATTTTATATCTCCGATAGGCAAGATAGAAAAGTAATCAAAAACAAACTTCGTCTCATCGTTTGTGATTCTACAATAACTTGTTTCTCTAGTCGATTAAGTTTATTATGGAGGTGATTGATAATACTAGGCTGTTCTTCGGGAATATAAGTCTGGTTTTTCAATTGGTTCCTGTTCACCTTGATTTATCAAAAGACTGAACAAAAACTCTTGGGTATTTCTGTGGAAGACAGATTTATTCAATCCTATAGACTTTTCTGTGTGATACATATTTGTCTATAAAGTCTTCGAATTTGGTTCGTAGCAAGTCTTAGTTGTGGGTGAGATCAGCTAAGGAATCAAGTGCGTAGTATCCTGCTGGGATCAAAGACGTAAGAAGCGCAACTATACCTTGAATCAGTGTGAGATTGATTAGGGTTCAACTACAGTCCAGTCCAAAGTTAATTGGTAGTAGGATAGTGTCTGTAGCGGCTTAATACAGTGTGGTGTTCAATTCGGACTAGGTCCCGGGGTTTTTCTGCATTTGCGGTTTCCTCGTTAACAAAAATCTGGTGTCTGTGTTATATCTTTTCCGCATTATATTTTGTTATATAATTGAAATATCACAGGTTGTGCGTTAATATTAATCAATTAGAATATTCAACCTTTGGTTGTTGATTTACATTCATTGACACTTGGACATTGGTCTTTGGTACCGTTCAAGTAACTCCTCTTATATTCAATCAGCCTTGCAGATTTCTATTTGCTGATTGCGGATTGAATTAAGAGTTATAGATATTATACTCTTTGATATACTTTAATCTAGATTGAGTCTGACCGTCTAGTTGATTCTCTATAAAGTGTATTGGAGTAAGTAATCTCAGATTACCAAACGAATTATTGGGTGTGGTTGTTAGACCCCCGCATTTTCAATTGGTATCAGAGCAGGCAAACACATTAAAGACCTCATAAGTCTGTGTTTGTAGCAATTTGTGTTCTGAGGACCTAAGAAGTATCTCTTTAGATAACGCATATCATATGTCTTCCAAAGGTTCGGACTACACCAAAAATCTTGGGTTTGCCTCAAAGGATAACTCCTTAGTAGATTCTTCCGAATCCCGAGGGAAAAACAAGATATGCAGGATTGTGTCAGAATTCGAAATGGAACTCACCAATTCGTTAAAAAATTCTGCTGAAGTCATTGAACTTCAAGCTTCTCAAATCAATTCGCTCGAAGAAATGAATGATGAGATTATTGATGAATTTGAGAAAACTCTTGAAAGGGAATGTGAACTCTACGGTTTCATTGAATCTCTCTCTAACAATATTGAAAAACTGGTTCAAGAAAGTACTCTACAGCGTGAAGAGATTAGTATGCTTGAGATTATTGTTAAAGAAGACTCAGCTAGAGAAAAACATCTAGTCAAGGCTCATTCATCAGAAATAAACAGTTTTCGCGTCGAAAAAGAGAAACTTGTTGCATCCCTGCAATATGCCCAAGAAAAATGTAACACCTTGAAAAAGGAAAACTCTGTTTTGATGAATAAGTCATCCTCTGCACCTTCTTCTAAAGAATTACCCACTGTGAATCACTTGTAAACTTTGCATATGCCAGAAGAAGTTATGGGTCAAGGCAGGAAGATCTCTAATCCAAGATATTATTCCTTCTGTGGGAAGAAGAATCATTATGTTCTTCATTGTTTTATCAGAAGGAAACATATTTCTAATCTTCATAATTTGCTTCTTTCTACTACCAATGGAGTAAATCTTCTAACGACATTTACAGTGAGTTTCTTACCTACAGAAAACCAGAAATCTTATAAAAATGATCTCTTGTCTGGAAATCATCACAGGTTACATGTTCCTCATTATGGTGTAAATCCTTGTGCCACTAATGAACATAGTTCCTGCACTTATAAGAATGTGTCTGGTAAGTATAGATCAAGAAAATGGAAATACTCTAAATTTCTGGAACCGATTTCTAGAGGTCCCAGACTCAGTGCTCAGAAAAATCCTTCAGATGGACTTTTGAAAAGGTTTATGACAAATTCCTCTGGAATACGTTATAATCGATGGAAAGAAGGAAATATACAAGTAAAACAGTCAAACAACTTGTACAAACCTTCTCCCATGTTTAGTAGTGAGGTTACTCCTCACTCCGTTACCTAACTCTAGGTAATCCCATCCTTGAATCTATATTGAGAGGTACAAGGATGATGACTATGGGATTCTCAAGATTTTTTGTATATCTGTTGTGAGATGTTGTCAATCAATCTGAGTCATGCAAGCCTACTTCATGATTCATGCTCTAATTTTTAATAATTATTGAGAAATATTGGCAAACGTTTTGTTTTCTTCTTAATAGCTTTTCGCTAAAATCCATCCCTCTCTTGTGAACGGTCCGTGCTCATAGGGTTTCCTCTTTGACAAGTGTATTCTCTTGATACATATATACCTTATATTGTATTAGTCTATCCCTATCAAAATTTACATGGAGAACCTTGCAAAATCTCAAGAGATTGTGAAACTTGATATGAAGGAAGACACTCAAGGACATGATTCGATTCAAGAGATGGTTCTAAAGATGATGCTTGCAAGAAAGGACCACAACTCCTGGATTGATGATTCCGTTTAGGATTTAACTTGTTTTCAAAACGATTCAAAGGTCGAGTTTGCAAATCTTCAACTCAAAATAAACCAACTATTAAATGGTCAGGACAAAATCCTTGCTAATCAGAACATTCTGATACATAATCAGAAGAAGCTCATCATGGACTGTGTCAAGGCTAGACAACTTGCTCGGGTTGTTGATCGTAAAGTTTGTGTCCTAACAAACGAACATGGAGTTTCCACAGTCAAGAGAATCAAGGAAATCAGTGATACCTTCTATGATGGATTCATTGAAAGGTATGAGGTTATCAAAGAGCTGTGATTTTGTCTTGTAAATCTTCTGATGGTTTTGAAATAGTGATTGTAATTGAAGTGGTAAAACGGATTCGTATCAGACTTGTGAAGAAAACAATTTTTCTAGATTTAAATTAAACACGCAAATAAATAAAATAGTTCAAACCTTTAGAGAAAAACACCAAGACTTGGATTCCACCATTGATCCATTATTTGATAAATTCTAATAATTAATATTCATGCAATTTTTCTTTTAGAGTGATTCTAATATTATGCCTTTTGTAGATTTTTGAAGTAATAAATGTAAACACCAAGCATGAAACATCAAGAGTCTTAAACTAAGCATGCTCCATCAAAATGAATCACAATTATTCAATAAAAATCAATTTTCCAATAAAAATTCCATGCAAATAATCATGTAATAATATTGCAAATAAATAATAAAGTTAGAATTATACCATAAATAAGGACCAATGGCTTCCTCCGTCGCCTTGGCTAAGGGGTTTAGCTCCTCATATCAAAAACACACTCACAAGATGTATTCATGGCTAAATAAGTGTTTTTATTGATGAAAATAATTGATAATTGAAGTTTGTAACGCTGTTATACTGTTGCAGCGTCACTGTTACAAAGGGGTAGTGCTGAAAATAATCGATAGAACACAAGTGTTGTATAACAACGACACAGAGAGCTCGCTGTTTGCACTGTTGAAGAACTACGACCCGCAGTAGACAGTCGATGTCACTGTTGATAAACGACGTCCTTGGAGAGTCTGTTATTCACGTTCTTCCTCCTCGCAGCAGCAGCAGCAACAATCAATGGTATCTTCCTTGTTTCGGCTCTGAATTCTCTCCTATTTCTCTCTAAACTTTTTTAACCCTTTTTATGACTTGAAACCACTCTTATATATCCCACAGACCCCAAATATCTCGTATAAATTCCGACTTTTTCTTTTCTTTTTCTTCTCTGCGCTGTTGAGAGAATAATCCCTTCTGTTGAGCTTTTTCACGTGCTGTTAGCTATAAAATAGCTACCAAACTCTTCCCTAGACTTGAATAAGACCGTGTACATGTTAATCCATCGTCAAAGTCCTCCAGAAATCTCTCAAAAATCTTTGAAAGTGCACAACAGGACACGTCTCTCTGTTTTAACTTTGATTGTTTCTCCCGGATATTCTAGCCCAATTAAGCCCATGAAATCATCCATACTAGAATTTTATATCCATATCACGTCCATCCCAATAAATTTCCGGTGTTTAATCTCCCTAAAACAGCTCCAACAATCGGATCAAAATTCAACATCGATATGCATGGCCTTTCCCGCCAAAAACCAGTATTTGAAATTTGAAGAAGACCTCCCCCTATCCAGTTCTGGTGTCCCTTTAGCAGCTGCCTGGAAATGGGTCACCCCTTAGTAATTAGGTTACCCCTTATCCAAAGTGAGAGTCCGTATAGTAATTTTCTCCCACGAGCGCAAAAACCACTTTTTTAGCCAATTTCGCCGCAAAAGCTTATTTCTCCGGAAATACCTACAGGGACATAAAAAGCCATAATAAGTACAAAAATGGGTACTAACACAATATACAATTGGGCTATATTAGACACATAAATGCGTCTATCAAATACCCCCAAACTTATTATTTGCTAGTCCCGAGCAAATCAAATAGAAAATAAAATCCTAACTCACTGTCGCAGGCATCGTCGATTGCATTTAGCGTATGCAATAAGACTTTAAACCCCTAGGTGGCCCTAGTGGCCGAGTTATAGTCTCGGGAGGGCTTACCAGAGATATACCCACAAAACCTTAATACTCCAGACCTTAGCTATCTACGCAGAACCTTGGAAGGCACTAAAGAATCTCCTTGGTTGGCATACTTATTGACTACAGGAAGAAGTACCCTGATGCGAAATTCCAATTGTTGTACACGAGTTTGCACTCAAGCATACTAAAATTCATATAAAGTGACAGAGCTCTACTCAGATAGTTGCACTATGGACATCATATTCGGAGTCAAAACTAATCACATGGATAGATCAAGAAGATGGATATAGAAAACATAGATGGTTTTGATGTTTACTAAGTGAACGACGTTTCCCATATCTGTCTGAAGGCCTCCGCCAAAATGAACCTATCCTAATGGATTGAGATACTAGTCTGACTAACATCAACACACTGGCATATACAAGGGTACCAGTGGTCGATAACCTAACTCTAGGTCAACACAACTGGCATATACAAGGGTACCAGTGGTCGACTTTATTGAATTTATTCCTTTTGGTCAAATGGTCTGGTTCATTTTTTTTTTTTTTTTTTTTTTTGGTAACTACCATTTTTTTTTCATCTTTTTTTTTTTCATCTCTTTTTTTTTTTTTTTTTTCATGGTATCTCAATCACTCTAATTCACCCTAGCATTGGTAACAACTTGAATCGTGGGCCCCACCTATCACTTAGAGAAACATAGTTTAAAAACAAAATAAAATAAAAATAGAAGTGAAAAGGACTCAACGAGATATGGTGAAACTATCATGTTATTTCTAACACCTGAGCTCTGTGCTTTTATGAATAGACTCTTTAGATGTTTCCATCTAATCAGATTGGTTCCTCAAACTCCTACAATCAAAATGCTTCCATCCACTTAGATTAGTTAGTGCAATCCTCAATAGGCATAAATTTCTAGGCTCTGGAGTTTATTTATTGCGCAAAAAGGTGACAAAAATGTTTCTTCCCCACCCCCAAACTTAAATCTTACATTGTCCTCAATGTTCTAAAGATGAAATTAAAAGCATGAACAAGGAGAAACTATTACCACTAGAGGGAAAAGAAATAAGGAAGGATATTACCGTATCACATGAACGCGGGAGCCTCCCAGTAAATGCTAAATTTATAGTCATTAGCTAGACATCAAATACCTCAAAAAGAATTTTCACCTTCCAAAGTCGTATACCAATAGTCGAAACAATTGTGGGTCCATAAGACCAAATAGAACTGCCACGAATAGGAGACAAATGCTCAAGATCAGAAAAATGAGCAGATAGGGCACAACCTGATCTAAAGTTTCTCGCAAGACAACTGGATTTATCTCGGGTGACCACTTGGGCTTCATATGAGTGTCTCAGCAAACAGCTTCATCTGAAAAACGGGTCTCTAATATATGGATTTTTTCCTGGACATTATCAGGAGGATCGGTTTGTGGAGTCTGAATAGACTCATGGAATACCTCACTAGGCTCGAGTCCCAAGTTAGGGACTTCTAATGGGGATAATTGACGATCACAAGAATCATTACTAGCCCCAAACTTAGGGTTTTCACTACTCTCACACAAACCTCTCATTATTGCTTGAATTTCCGGATCTTCCCAGTCCTTAAAATACTCAAGAGATTCTGCTAGTTCTCTACCCCCAAACTTAGAATTTTGGGTGCCTCTAGAATGACTAGTCACAATGTTCCTAATTTCTAGACCATCGGGTTCTTGAAGAAGGTCAATTGCTTTCTCTAAGTCATAATCAGGTGGTTCATCCTCAGCTTGCTTCATATCTTCTATGGTCCACTTAGTTCTTATTTCTTGAAGCACGGTCTCTGGCCTACTTTCCTGATCACTATCCAAATCGGAAGCTATAATCACAGGGAAAGACTCGGGTGGGCCTAAAAATGTATAATTAGACTCCAACTCAGGAGGCTCTTTTAAATAAGGTATTAAGATAGACTCAGAAGCTAGTAATGGTTCGAACCTATCTTTCCATATATCAATATCTAACATAGGAACAGAATCCAGCAGAGCATTTACTTGTTCAATGTTACTATTATCGTCGAAATCCAGGCTAAAATGGGATAAACAACTCTCCAATGTATTTTCCGATACGATGTTTGGTAATGACTCCTGAACTAAGGTTCCTATCATGTTCACCTCTTCAATACATGTGCTATCTAGCTCAGAATGTAGCTTGTTTACATTAAAAATATTCAGCTCAATAGTCATATTACCAAAAGATAGATTCATAATACCATTTCGACAGTTTATGATCGCATTAGACGTAGCTAAGAATGGGCGACCTAAAATCACAGGTATTTGGTTCTCTGGGTCGGGGACAGGTTGGGTATCTAGGACCACGAAATCCACTGGATAAATAAACTTGTCGACCTCAATAAGAACATCCTCGATCACACCACGAGGGATTTTAACGGACCTATCAGCTAACTGGAGTGTTATCTGGGTAGGTTTCATCTCACCAAGTCCTAGCTTAAGGTACACATGGTATGGCAGTAAGTTCACACTGGCTCCTAAGTCAAGCAACGCTTTCTCAACACGGTACTTACCTATTGTACAAGAATGGTAGGGGACCCTGGGTCTTTATACTTAGGAGTAGTGGTATTCTGAATAATAGAACTCACATGACTAGCTATGAAGGCTTTCTTCTGGACACTGAGCTTACGCTTTCGCGTACACAAGTCCTTAAGGAACTTGGCATAAGAGGGAATCTGCCTAATTGCATCTAATAATGGAAGGTTGATATTAACCTGCTTAAAAACCTCCAATATATCATTAAAGTTGGACTCCCTCTTAGTCGGAACTAGCAGCTGGGGAAACGGGGCTCTGGGAACAAAGTGGGCTCAACAGGACCCTCATTGGTCTCTTTGGAGACTCTATCAGTCTCCTCATTTTCTGGCTCAGCAGGGTGAACTACAGCATGTTCACTATCAGGCATGGCACCTTGTTGTCAACTTTCTTTCCACTCCTAAGGGTTGTGACAGCATTCACATGATTGTACGATTTCTCTCCTTTGGGTTGGGATCAGTACGACTAGGGAACCTTCCATCTTCTCTCTCACTTATAACTTAGCTATTTGTCCTACTTGAAGTTCTAATTTGGCAAGACTCTGGGAATTATTCTTCAATTCTTGCCTAGTTTCTTGTTGAAAGCTCATGTGGTTCTTTGTTAGCATTTCATGGTTATTTGCTAACATAGTGAGAGTATCCTCTAAGGTAGAGATCTTTTTCTCGGAAGTGTTCTGAAACTGGGTTTGACCTGAAGAGTTCTTAAAACCAAAACCTGGGGGAGGCTGAGAATTGCTAGACTGGCCTTGACTCTGGCCCTTAGACCAAGAGAAATTAGGATGGTTTCTCCAACCAGGGTTGTAGGTTTCTGAGTATGGGTCAAACTTCTGACGGTTCTCAAACCTAGCATTGTTATAGACAGCATGGGCTTGTTCTTCACTAACCTGACCTTCCCAAAATGAATTATCGGGCTCTATTCCACAACTAGAGACTTGAGAGGCTCTATTAGGTTCAACAAGGGACCTATTTTTAGACTGGCCCATTTCCAAAGCTTCTAACCTTCTAGATAAGCAGCAAACTTAGCATCTGACGCAAAACTCGTATCTACCATATTGGTGCTACTTCTATTGACCAAGAGTCTTTTAGGGGGTTCAACACAAGATTCCCACTGTTGGGATTTTTCAGCGATAGCTCCTAAGAAGGTAAAAGCATCATCAGCATTTTTACTAGTGAACTCACCAGCGCACATAGACTCAACCATGGCTTTGGTCGAATAGTCTAAACCATCATAAATAATCTGTACAAGTTTCATATTATCAAATCCATGGTGAGGACACTGAGATAGGAGATCATTGAATCGCTCTAAAAACCTATAAAGAGACTCTCCCTCTTGTTGCACACTAGCACTAATTTTCTGCCTAACAGCTGCAGTTTTATGCTTAGGGTAGAATTTCATATAGAAGGCAGCGATAAGTTCCTGCCATGTTTCTATGGATTCAGACGGTAGGTTGTTAAGCCAGGTCTTGGCTTTGTCTCTCAAAGAAAAGGGAAACATCTTAAGTTTCAAGACTTCATCGGTAAGGTCCTTTATCCTAATTGTCCCACAGATTTCCTCAAAGTCCCTAATATGAAAATAAGGGTTCTCATCATCTTTTCCTAAGAATATAGGATCATCTGAAGAATACAGGTTTTATCTCGAAATTAGCCGTAGTGGCTGGCAATTTAATGCATGAAGCTCGGTTGGTCCTAGTTGGGAACATGTAATCTTTCAAAGTTGCCATCGTGGCACAACTGAGTACTAGGGGTACTTTCACTCAGAGATAATTCTCAAAACTGAAGTTTCCAAAAACAGGGCTCTCAAAGAAGAGTCTTCGAGCTCCCTGCTTAAATCAGAAGAACTACTAGGTTTTTCGCTAATCAATCGACCTAGAGTATCTCTTTTCCAAGCCCTAACAAAATCGGGCATACACTAAAAAGAATTCAAAAAGAAATAAAAATCCTAACAGGAAGGTTCTAGCAATCACACAGCAGGCTGACTCGACTTTACCACAGCAAACCTAAAGATTTCTAGCAAACAACAAGCATGATGGCTCCACTTAGATTGTTTCTAGACCAGCTTCTAATCCTTCGAAAGGGAATTCGTTACAATTTGAGCAAACCCCTCTGGAATCAATCCGAGTTAAAGCAAGTTGAATCGAGGCGAGGGAAGCTCAGTGGAGCTTTGATACCCAAAACCTCACCGATCCAATGCGGCGCAGTCACGCATTCAACTCGCAGTAACCGTCAAGAACTTCAGGTGTGCTTAAAAGAGTAACCAATATTTTTCGAATGATTGTCCTGTTAAGCTCGATACCCTATAGGTCTCTTTCTAGTCCAAATTTTAGGCTTAGGTTCGCTTTAGGTTTCGTTTTCCTAAGACGGGCAAGAAGGGAGCGGTGATGAAATCCGAACCCTTATCTTATATGGTCCAGTCCTTGCCCTTTACTAGGAATTTAAAAACAGTCCATATTCAAGTCCTCAGCATATATTCACCTTAAGGAGTCCAGTAACCCGCTTGCAGGAGATTCGCGGGTGTTTAGAATTTTACCTCCCGTACCAGACGGGCGAAGAACCGCTGAAGTCGACTCGGGCCACGACTCCTATGCCGTGTGCGAACCCGAGGGGCCGAGGATATTGTAATCACGTCCTTCCCTGCAAACAGTTTGTATTTAAGGGTACCCTTCCGTAGGGTTTAAAAATAAAAATAAAAATGTCCCAAAATTAATGTCCAAAGTCCATAAAAAAAATACAAAAGAAAAAAAGTCTAAAAAAAAAAAATACAAAATAAAAATGTCTCTCTTTTTTTTTTCTCTCTTTTACAAAATAAAGAAAATCTTCTTCTTTCGCTCCTTTAGCTTTGCTTTTCGCTCCCAAACTTTAAGTAAATCACCACAAGCTTTGGCAAAATTGTCTTTCGCTCCAATCTTCAAAAATCTGCAAGGAAACAAAAAAAAACCAAAAACGTAAAGAAGAACAAAAATAAAAAAATCTAAAAAAAAATGCTAACTAAACACAAATCCGCGTCGGCGCCAAAAATTGATGGTTTTCAAATAGTGATTGTAGTTGAGTGGTAAAACGGATTCTTTCAGACTTGTGAAGAAAACAATTTTTAGATTTAAATTAAACACGCAAATAAATAAAATAGTTCAAACCTTTAGAGAAAACACCAAGACTTGATTCCACCATTGACCATTATTTGATAAATTCTAATAATTAATATTCATGCAATTTTTCTTTTAGAGTGATTCTAATATTATGCCTTTTGTAGATTTTTGAAGTAATAAATGTAAACACCAAGCATGAAACATCAAGAGTCTTAAACTAAGCATGCTCCATCAAAATGAATCACAATTATTCAATAAAAATCAATTTTCCAATAAAATTCCATGCAAATAATCATGTAATAATATTGCAAATAAATAATAAAGTTAGAATTATACCATAAATAAGGACCAATGGCTTCCTCCGTCGCCTTGGCTAAGGGGTTTAGCTCCTCATATCAAAAACACACTCACAAGATGTATTCATGGCTAAATAAGTGTTTTTATTGATGAAAATAATTGATAATTGAAGTTTGTAACGCTGTTATACTGTTGCAGCGTCACTGTTACAAAGGGGTAGTGCTGAAAATAATCGATAGAACACAAGTGTTGTATAACAACGACACAGAGAGCTCGCTGTTTGCACTGTTGAAGAACTACGACCCGCAGTGGACAGTCGATGTCACTGTTGATAAACGACGTCCTTGGAGAGTCTGTTATTCACGTTCTTCCTCCTCGCAGCAGCAGCAGCAACAATCAATGGTATCTTCCTTGTTTCGGCTCTGAATTCTCTCCTATTTCTCTCTAAACTTTTTTAACCCTTTTTATGACTTGAAACCACTCTTATATATCCCACAGACCCCAAATATCTCGTATAAATTCCGACTTTTTCTTTTCTTTTTCTTCTCTGCGCTGTTGAGAGAATAATCCCTTCTGTTGAGCTTTTTCACGTGCTGTTAGCTATAAAATAGCTACCAAACTCTTCCCTAGACTTGAATAAGACCGTGTACATGTTAATCCATCGTCAAAGTCCTCCAGAAATCTCTCAAAAATCTTTGAAAGTGCACAACAGGACACGTCTCTCTGTTTTAACTTTGATTGTTTCTCCCGGATATTCTAGCCCAATTAAGCCCATGAAATCATCCATACTAGAATTTTATATCCATATCACGTCCATCCCAATAAATTTCCGGTGTTTAATCTCCCTAAAACAGCTCCAACAATCGGATCAAAATTCAACATCGATATGCATGGCCTTTCCCGCCAAAAACCAGTATTTGAAATTTGAAGAAGACCTCCCCCTATCCAGTTCTGGTGTCCCTTTAGCAGCTGCCTGGAAATGGGTCACCCCTTAGTAATTAGGTTACCCCTTATCCAAAGTGAGAGTCCGTATAGTAATTTTCTCCCACGAGCGCAAAAACCACTTTTTTATCCAATTTCGCCGCAAAAGCTTATTTCTCCGGAAATACCTACAGGGACATAAAAAGCCATAATAAGTACAAAAATGGGTACTAACACAATATACAATTGGGATATATTAGACACATAAATGCGTCTATCATCTTCTTATGAGAATTTTTATTCTTGTTTTTGTTTAGAAGAATAACTAGGGTTTGGAATATCCATTATTGTGAGTACACATATCTATGTCCAACGATTTTCATCTTCATTGTTTTTAGATTTATTTATTTAAATTCTAAAGTATTTTTTGGAAGATGATTTTTGCAAATTTAGTCTTTATGATTTTATATATTGCAAATTGTTATGAGATATGTTGTTTACGTCCGTGAACCTGTGACTATCCCATACTTGTTCAAAAGTTATCTCTATTATGTCGATATGAATGTATTGATGGAAGATAGAATGGACTTTTGACATTACAAAATTTAAAGCCTTTTATGTCATGTTTTATAAAAAGAAAGGATAACACTTTTGTTTACAAGGATTAAGTCTATTATATGTCATTGTGCGAATAGTGATGAAAAATAGAATGAATCCTTGTCTATTCCGCAGTATTTGGTCGATCTCCGATCCACAACCTTTGTGCATATACTGTGTTGTTCCATAAGGTTTCTTATGTTTAGCACAATCGAATGAGTTGTTCATTCTTATGATTAACTTAGTTGTTGCTCCGTAAGGTTCCCTATGTCGAACATGATCAACTAAATTAATCATTCTCTTTTGGTTATTTTAGTTGTTGCTCCGTAAGTTCGCTTATGTCGAGCATGACCAATTAAAATGATCGCTTTTTGTGGTTAATTTGGTTTTGTATTCCAATTAAATTAATCATGGATTTTCTTCTGATTAAATTGGTTGTCATTTTTCGATTGAACTAACTATGAGTTCTCTTTTGGTTATTTAGATTGAATTTTTTGGATACATATTCATGTTTTCATGTGATTTGGTTTTCCAAAGAAATCCTTATTTTCTTGTGAAAGTAAGGTCGCCTTTGTTGTTCCTTCGGGGATGACATTTTATGGGGGAAAATTCTTTTGAACTTGTGCTTAATTGCCAAATCTTTGTGGGGAGTGCGGCTGTGGAATTTTTAGGGGTTATATTGTATCTTCATTAACTCCTTGATGAAAGCATTTAGCTTCGGATTTATGATTGCATCCATATTTGTTGGTATGTTAACACACCTTTTGGTCATGAAGTATCTCCGTGGAAATTTCATTAGGATCCCACTAATTTTCGTACCTTTGCCAATTTTTTTGACAAAAAGGGGGAGAATTAATGTGTAATTCACACTACAAATACATATGGTTTACGAATAATTATGTAAGGGGGAGTGGTTTTCATGTTGAGATATGTATTGACTAAGGGAGAGTGATGCATATCACCAAGTGTTATTGTCAAAGTTGTGATACAATTGAACTTTGATATTGTATAATAATACTATGACACTGTATAACAATGATTGAGAGCATTTTGTTTTCTCATTGTTATAGCTACGGATCTTCAACAACTGTGATGCTGAACTTACAACCTTTAGGATCATGGAGTACTTGGAAGTGACGAAGATTTCGAGTTGCGTTGAAGATGCCAAGGAGATCAAGCATGTGGACAATAAGCTACATTTTTTTATCTTTATTGTAATCCATATGTATTGATAGTTTTGTCACTAAAATTGACAAAGGGGGAGATTGTTAGAGCATTGCTCAGTCGAACTCGCATGCGTTGCTATCTCAAGCATGTTTGTCGATGTTAGTGATCAAAACTATAAGTCTTGATTTCTAGCCTATTTGTAGATGTCTCGGACTAGGACATAGATAGTGTAATTGCGCTTAAATCTCTTGACGTTCATCTCTTGAAGACGAAGAACTACTAAGGGGAGCTTGTGGAACTTCTTCGACAGAAGGTATGTGGAGACTTGAACTTATCTATCACTTGGAAAGTCTATTTCTACTCCTATATTGAGACATAAGTCGTGTTACGATATAGTTTTCTCTATACACATTTGAGATTTCGAGCTGAGTATATATCGCTTACATATTTCTCGAAATATGTGTTGGTAAGCTTTAGCTTCGACCAAGTTCATCTTATATCATGAGAAAATTTCCGAGTAACATCCTACATGGTTTGTTTGATACAATCATTTGGTGTGAGACTTGGAAGGTTTCAATAATGATTATTTCAATATCTTGAAAATTGCTTTGATGCTAATAGTGTGTGAAAACGGGTATTGACATTATAGAAGAATGTTTCAATGATTGAAATAAAGAGTTGATGATGTAACCATCTTTGGATATAAGAATATATAGTGTCTTCGTACATTAGTGTATAAGTCCATAAATCGGAAGCCAAGAGTATGCATATGTGTGTATACGAAATTGGTGAAGGAGACAGGTTAAGTATGCGTACTGGTACGCATACTGGCGGAAGTTCTCGAACCGAGAATTTCTGTTGAGTTTGGTTTTGGAAAAACTCTTAACTAGTCACCTTAAGTATGCGTACCCATACGCATACTGGCGGAAGTTTTTGAACCGAAAATTTCTGCTGAGTTTAGGAACTTTACAAACTCAAAAATCGGTTGCTTAGGTATGCATACCCGTACGCATACTTAAGCGGTTACTTTGTCAAATTGGTCAAGTCCATGAACTTAAACTTTTAAATCATAAAGAATGCAATCTTTGAAAACCGTGGCTATAATGTTCATGATTGATTCAATTGAATCAAACCGATTTTATTTCAATTGTGGTTTCTAAACAATTGAGAAACTCTTAACTAGTTTCATTTGAGTCATTTGAACTAGTTATGGTTAAGATGAATAAGGTTGATATGAGAGTAATCATATGGCTAACCTCGGTTAACTATTTGTGAACCAACATGGTGTACACGTTTAGGTACGGTTACATAAACCTAAATGAGGGTACATTTCATTTGTGTGTAACAAGCTAAGTTCGATCTAACAGTTGAAAGATATTAGCTTGGTTGAATCAGGTTTTTCATCTAACGGTGAATATTGAATGCTTTGTTACCAAGGTAACTTGGATTACAAACCCTGATTTGAAAACTATATAGAGGAGAACTCTAGCAACTGGGAAATCTAATCCACACACCTCCTATGTGTTACTAGTTTCATAACTAGAGTCGATTCTCCTTTAACCTTAGGTTTCTTCTAGAGACCTTGTAGGTTAAGAACTTGAAGACTTCATTGGGATTGTGAAGCCAAACGCAACTATTATCTTCGTTGTTGTGTGATCTGATCTTGTTGTTTTTGTCGTGTTGAGTACAATTGAAATAATTGGCTCGAGATTTTATATCTCCGATAGGCAAGATAGAAAAGTAATCACAAACAAACTTCGTCTCATCATTTGTGATTCTACAATAACTTGTTTCTCTAGTCGATTAAGTTTATTGTGAGGTGATTGATAATACTAGGCTGTAGTCTGGTTTATCAATTGGTTCCTGTTCACCTTGATTTATCAAAAGACGGAACAAAAACCCTTGGGTATTTATGTGGGAGACAAATTTATTCAATCCTATAGACTTTTCTATGTGATACAGATTTGTCTATCAAGTCTTCGAATTTGGTTCATAGCAAGTCTTAGTTGTGGGTGAGATCAGCTAAGGGAATCAAGTGCGTAGTATCCTATTGGGATGAAAGACGCAAGGAGCGCAACTGTACCTTGAATCAGTGTGAGATTGATTAGGGTTCAACTACAGTCCAGTCCAAAGTTAATTGGTAGTAGGATAGTGTCTGTAGCGGCTTAATACAGTGTGGTGTTCAATTCGGACTAGGTCCCGGGGTTTTTCTGCATTTGCGGTTTTCTCGTTAACAAAAATCTGGTGTCTGTGTTATATCTTTTCCGCATTATATTTTGTTATATAATTGAAATATCACAGGTTGTGCGTTAAGATTAATCAATTAGAATATCCAACCTTTGGTTGTTGATTTACATTCATTGACACTTGGACATTGGTCTTTGGTACCGTTTAAGTAACTCCTCTTATATTCAATCAGCCTCGCAGATTTCTATTTGCTGATTGCGGATTGAATTAAGAGTTATAGATATTATACTCTTTGATATACTTTAATCTAGATTGAGTCTGACCGTCTACTTGATTCTCTAGAAAGTGTATCGGAGTAAGTAATCTCAGATTACCAAACGAATTGTTGGGTGTGGTTGTTAGACCCCTGCATTTTCGATATGTGTTGAAACTCTCATTGGAGTATTTGTTTCTAGCCAAATAATTACAGTTAGTATATGCGATGTTTTTGTATCAGGGGTTAATGCTCATGTTAAAGCTACTCAAAGGTGCTTTTCATGGTCAAAAATGAAATTGATTAGTGAATTAAAGATGCCATGGATAGTATTACTATTAGGTGAATTTAATGCAGTTTATCTCAAGAAGGAAAATATAATGGGAGATCTCCTAATAAAACTTCTATGTTAGGTTTTACAAATTGTTTGAATAATTGTGAGTTAATTCAAGCTCATAAGACTGGGTTGCAGTTATCATGGTCAAATTGTCAGTAGGGGAATAACAAGATTTTATGTGACCTAGATAGAGTTGTTTTCAATCAACGATGGATGCTGATTGAGGATAAAGTTGGATTAAGGGTTTTGTCTAATCATGCACCTCTTTTGGGGGGATGTGCCAGCATTCCTAATCCAAGAAATTTTCCAAAAAGAAATTTCAAAAAAATTTGGATTACTCATCTTAACTTTATACAAGTTGTTGAAGATTGTTGGTCTAAAGAAATTATAAGTGATCCTGCTAATATTTCCATGCAAAAGCTGAGGAATTTGAAGAAATTTTGGAATGATTAGAAATGGACTATATTTGGAAATGTTCACACTAAAATAAAAGAAGCTGAAGAAAATGTTAAGAGAACAATGCAATCATATGATAATGCTCCCTTTGATAAAGATGTTCTGGATAAAGGCTGAAAATGATTATGAAAGTAGGAAAGTTCAGGCCAACACATTTACAAGACAAAAATCATGAGCCGGGTGGGTCAAATAGGGAGAAGAAAATATAAGTTTCCTTCATACCAATCAAGAAATTTTATTAGTGAGCTTGAAGATAGTGATGGAAATATAATTTCTGACCAAGCCCGAATTGTTGAATCTTTGGTTAATCATTTTACCAAAAAGGTTGAATTTCAGAATGTAAGCAGTGTAGACATTTTGTTAGAGGTGATTCTATATTCCATCACAGCTGAGAATCAAGCAATGTTAGATCTCATTTCTATGTAGATAAAATTAGAAAAACCATCTTCAATATGGATTCAGAAAGTTCTCCTGATCATGATGGATTTTCTGGTATCTTTCATAGATCTTGTAGGGATATTAATATAAAATGATTTAGTAACTGCGATTCAGTTTTGTTGGAGGATAAAATTTATACCAAAAGAATTAAATTCTAGCTTTTTAGTTCTTCTACCTAAAAGTCCTAGAGAAAAAACAACCAATTCAGACCAATTGGATTGAGTAATGTATTATTTAAAATCTTCACCAAGATAAAAACTACAAGAATGAGAAATTTAATGGTTAAATTAGTGTCTCCCCAACACTCTGCTTATATCAAAGGGAAAAGCATTCATGAACAGATTGTGTTGGCTTCTGAGCTGGTAAATAAAATGAAAATAAAAAGGAGAGGTGGCAATGTGGCTTTCAAGCTGGATATATCACAAGCTTATGACTCAGTCAGTTGGCAGTTCCTTATACAATATTGAATACGTATGAATTCTCTAGCTCATTGTATGGTTAGCCATTAACACTTTCAGTCAACAAAATTCTCAGTTTTGGTGAATGAAGGGTATTGTGGATTCTTTTACGTTGGCAGAGGATTGAGACAAGGTAACCCTTTGTCACCAATTTTGTTTGTTTTAGTGGAAGATGTCTTGAGTAGAAATATTCCCAAGCTAGTAGCAAATGGCAGAATACTTCCAATGTTGATCAAAAATGGAATACATCCAACACATTTATTTTTTGCAGATGATGTGTTCATATTTTGTAATGGAGCAAGGGTAATTTTAATAAATTCATTTATTATGTTAGATGAATACCATGCTAGCTCAGGGAAAATCATTGATGGATTTAAAATTAAATATTGTGTTGAAGGTACATCTCCAAGTAGAAAACAACATATTAGTGAAATGGTAAATATGGGGTTAGTAAAATTTCCATACAAGTATACTGGTATTATGCTATCTCCAGGGAGAGTGACTACTGCTATGGCGTGGCCTATGGTAGAAATTTTTTATAGAAAACTCTCTTCATGGAGGGTAAGCTACTTCATTTCAAGATAGGTTTTTTATTAAGTCTGTCTTATGCAGTATTCTTTTATATAATATGGCATTGTATAAATGACCTGCTTCAGTTATTAAAATTTGTAAAAAAATTATAAGATATTTTCTCTAGATTAGAGATGGTAAGGTAAGGAAATTCAAAACAATATCATGGAAGAGAGTGTGCACTCCATACTGTGAAGGAGGACTTGGGATAAGAAGGATAAAGGTGATTAATAAGGCATTATTAATGAAGATGATGTGGAGAATAGTGACTTCAAAGGAAGAGTGGGCATTATTCTTTGCAGCCAAATTTAAAAACAAGAGAGGACAATGGGTTACAAATTGGCGGCAATCATTTGTGTGGTCAGGATTAAAATGGTCTTGGAATTCTTTGAAAGATGATATTAGATGGTGTATATGCAATGGATCCAACATATCAGTGTGTTTTGGTATATGTTTTGGAGGACATCCCTTAATAAATGACATTGGATTAACTGAGTTTGTCAAGAATAACATTAATACGAAGGTGACGGATTTGTTAATTGATAAAATTGGAGATTCCTGTAGAGCTGCAGTCATACTAACTAATAATCATTTACCTGAAATTAATGGTGGAGATGATCAGTTGATTTGTGGTGTGAATATACATGGCCAATTTTCAGTTTCTCCGTCTGTTGATAAAATGAGATTAAGAGAACTAAAATTGTTATGGACTTCATTTATTTGGCAAGCTTTTTTACATCCCAGTATATCAACTAATGTTTGGAAACTCTAACATGGAATTCATGTTGATGATGATGTGATGAGAACTGGAGGTTTTGAAATGGTTTCTATATGTTTTGTGTGTTTGGATGAACAGGCTAACATGCAACAAACCTTACGACAATATGCTTTCAGTGTAGATACATGAGAATGGTTGTGCTCAATGTTTTAAGAAACCAAATTCATTTTAAAATGTCCGTAAAGCAGCTAAACATAAAAGTCCTTTGGTTAAGGAAATTTGGATGACAGTTGCATGTGCCATCATGAAGGAATTGTGGTTTCAGAGAAACAAAATTTTCTTTTAGGGTGGAACATCTAACTGTAATAGCTTCAGAACCAGAATTTGTCAGATTATTCATGAAGGTGGTAATAAAATGACAGAAAATAGATGGGGTCAATCTTATCATCTTTTGGTAATTTCATATCTTAATCTGGGTACCAGAAATATCAAGTTTAGTAGTGTTAAAGAATGTTGTTGGTTTCTTCCTGATCATGGTTATACGATATTTTATTGTGATAGGGCTTCATTTGGTAATCCTGGAAATGCAGGATTTGGTATTGTGGTTAGAGATAATAACTGTCAGGTACTTGGCACAATAACCGGTGGGATTGATATTAGTATTGCCACTAACTTTAATGCAGAAGTATATGCTTTGGAATGGGCAATAGATTTAAAATTTAAAAAGGTGATAATAAGATCTGACTTTTCGACAGTAGTACGCCAAATTAGAAATGGGAAAATGCCTTGGTACGTTAGGGAAAGATAGTTGAATGTGCTTCAGTTTCTGGATGAAGTGATTTTTTGTCATTTTTTTAGAGAAATAAATTTCACAGCTGATCTCTTTGCTATGAGAGGAGCTGATCTAAATGCTGCTGAAAACAAATTCATACTGGCAGACCTCATTTTTTTAGGAGGATATTGATGAGTGCTAAAAAGTGCATATTTCTATATCTTTTTCTTGGCAATTAACTCATATTTTGTGCTCTAATTCTCCATTTTAACCCATATTCTGTATTTTCATTGTTTTCAAGAATAAATACTTTTCTTAATTAATTTTGCATTTTTAGGTTCTAAATAAAGCTTGGATGGAATTGCGGGGCGAAAAGAGCAGAAAAGTGGTGGAAAGTCGATAGGAATCCCGCAAGAAGGCCGCGAAAAATGTTGTGCACAAGACTCAAAGGCTAGAAATGAGCTTGGAAGGAAGAATTTGTTCTTAAAGAAGAAGTGGGCTCAGAATTGTCTAAGCCCAAACTCTAACCTAAGTCCAAGACCAAGCCCAAAGCCTTCCTAAGCTCGTAGCCGTCAGATTGGATCCACAGATGCATCCAACGGTCGCTTCATCACAGTGCATCAAACTCTGAAGCTCCTGTCAAACATCATAGCACCTAACTCTCATCTGGATCGTCAGAATTGTTGTATCAAGAATCTAACAGTCGCTCAAGATCTGCCTCCGTCTCGCCGTTAGATCGATCCATCATCTTCGCATCCAACGTCTCATCCTTGCTGTGCATCAACATTTGCTACACCCGCTCAACACCCGAGTACCAAACACCTATACCCCGCACCAAACAACCCCTTCTCCTATTCTCCATCAAACCCATCTTCTTATCCGTCTGCAACTCCACTGCCTCTTCTCAACCACCACCACAACCACCATCTCTTCGTCGCCAACCACCACCAAAAGCCATCATGGCTATCACCTACTAATGCCTACCTATTTCCCCCTTCTTTCTAGCCAGCTATCATACCAATTTCTCTCATAGGGTTTCAGAGACAGGAAAGAAGAGAAATTGATAAAATAGCTCGAGCTAGAGGAGCAGTTGGAACAGGAGATGGAGAAGGAAGAGCAGAGGAAGGATGGGTCGAAGACATGGGAACGAATCATCCCATCAAATTAGGTAAATCAGTAACCCTAATTTCTGCTGATTTGGGGATTTGGGGAAAAACATTGTATGAACCCTAATTGGGATTCTGGGTATAAATAGAATGTGGGTGTGATGTTGTGGGTATGCCTGGACTAGCCAGTGCTTCACCCAAGAGGACTGGAATATCCAGTGCCTTAAGGGTTAGTTTTTATTTTAAATGATGTTGTGCATTTCAATTGTTTTTATCCTATCCATGCTTTGATCTTGTTGTGCTTGAATTGTCTAGGATTGAATATCCTTATAGGTTGTTAAAACACTAAGCAAGCTTCTCTGCGGGTAGTTGCAGTGTGAGAGCCCCAACTATCACAAGGTTTAGAATTCATCTTAGTGCCTTTAGCCTCCTTTCTATACCAACCCTTAGATGAACAGCCGGCTTTGAACCGCAACTGTCATCTAGTTATTCAGAAAGCCTAGAAGCTTACTGATAACTAACAAGGGACAAGAACATAGATGGAGGACCTGCCTTTGTTTCTTTATCACTGCCCTTGGCTCACAGCCTTGGTTTGTTTATCTTTGTTTCAATGTTTCTTATTCACTGCCACTGAATTTCACTTTCTTTATTCTCTGTCACTGTTACCTCATTGCTTTAGTTACTGCCTTGTTAATTTAGATAACTAGCTTAAAAACTTCAACTATACACCCTAGTCTTTGTGGTTCGACCCTGCTTTGCACACTCACTACAACAGACCCTGTGCACTTGCAGGTATAACAAGTAGGCTTCTTTCTTGCTCTTATTTTACACTCTTAAAAGCCTACCAAGTTTTTGGCGCCGCTGCCGGGGACTGGTGCTATGTAGTTGAAAAAAAAAAAAAAATAGTGTACCTGTCTTAGTGTAACTTAGCATGTTGTAGCTATAACTTAGTGTTTTGCTGTTGTAACTTAGTATAACTATATTAGTGTAATAGTTTTAGTATAACTTAGCTATATTAGTATAACTGCATCTGTAACTTAGTGTAGCTCTTAGTGTAACTTAGCTTTAGCTGTAACTGTAGTTCTGCATCTCCTGCATCCATATCTGCATCATTTAGCATTTGCATCTTAGATGTAAGCATTGCATCCATTGCATCCATATCTGCATACCTGCATCATCTCTAGTTTGCATATTGTCATCATAACTTGCATCTGTCACTTGCATATCATTGCATGCCTGCATCTTCTCCATATCTGCATCTTGCATTTGCATCTGTGTTTGCATCCTTGCTCTTCATCTTTGCTCATTGCCTGTAGCTTTGCCATGCCCTGTAAGCATGATGCTCTGCAGCCTTGCTTCATCTGCAGCATTGCCCTGTGGCCTAGCACCTATAGCATTGCCTTGTCTGAAACTTGCTGCCTGAGCATACTTGTTATTTTCTTGCTGTGCTGCTTGCCCTTTTTCCTCATTGCTTCTTGGCCTCACCCATTTGCTTCAAAGAGACTGATCTTCTCTTTTGAGCCAACAGGTGCTGCTACAGCCAGCCTCTGGTGCTGCTGTTGTTTTCTGTGTTGCTGCTGCTGCTTGCACTGCCTATGTTGTTGCTGGTGAACTGGTGGAACTGAGGCTGTTACTTTCCCCTGTTGCTGCCTGTTGCTGCTAACTGCTGCTGCCTTCTGCACCTGTTGCTGTGCTGCTAAGGCTGAAACTTGCTGAACCAAAGCTGCAGCTAGAACCCAAGCCAAACTGGTCTGTAATACAAGCCAAAGAAGAAAGACCAAAGCCCAACTGGGCTTCAACAAGAGCTTAGGATGATCAAAAGCCCAACTGGGCTTTTGCAACCAAACTGAACAGCTGGGCTGTGCTTCACAGGTAAGCCTAAACCCATTAAAAGAACCCAAACTGTGGGCTTCCATTTTTCTTGTGGGCTTGTAATATTAAACCCAACATTTGGGCTTATATTTTCTGTTGGGTTTGTAATTAATTTCTTGTGGGCTTGTTTGTTTAATTTCTTGTGGGCTTGTGGTTTAGACTGATTTGGTCCTGTTGTTTTAATTAAAAAAACTGAACTTTTGAAGTTGGGCCTCATATTTTAGTTAGTAGCTAGCCAAAGCCCAACTGAATTTCTGGGACTGTGGGATTAACATCCATTTGAAAACTAAACATTTGCACTGTGGGCTTGACCCAAAAATAGAAAACGTTTTCAAAGCCCAGTTGGGCCTCGACCTTTGGCTATTTAAGAGCCCAAATTTCAAATTGTTACCTGGGCTTGTTTCTGAACTGTGGGCCTGAACCAAACTTCGAGTGGGCCAAAATTTCAAAATTCCAAAAAACCAACGGTGAGATTTACTCACCAACAGTGGGCCTAAGAATTAAAGTTTTTAAAACAAATTTGGGCTCCAAAAACAACCCATCTGGGCTTCAGACCAAGCTTTGGCCCAAACGGTTGGGATCTTTTATTCAAAACCTTTTGATGGGCTCAATTCAAACTGATTCGTTGGGCTTCACTTCATACTCAGCTAGGCTTCATTTTGCACAGCAGTTGTGGGCTGTTTTCAAATTTCTAGTGGGCTGTGCATTCTTCCACCAATGTGGGCTTGCTCCCAATTTTAAAACCAAATTTTTCTTTTCAAAACCCATTAAAAACCAAATGATTCCCTAAAAATCAAAATTTTTCTTTTTCCCATCAAAATCAAATGTCTCCCGACAAAACCAAATTTTTTCCAAAAAGTCCAATCCCATTAAAAACCAATTTTTCTTGTATAGAATCTAGTAGATAGTTTCTTAGTTAAATCTTTTGTTTCTTTTGTACATATTTTGCTAATCCAATGTGACTCTTAACTGAAATATGTTGGATTTTTGCCTTGAATAACGGAGTTCTAATTTTGCTTTCGCCGTCAAATCGGGTATTCTCTTTCCTTTCTCTCTACTCAGCATAATCCTCTTCGTATGTTATAATTCTTTTCATATTTTGGAACATTGAGGACAATGTTTAGTTTAGGTTTGGGGGTATGGTATAGATACCACGATCACATGTTATAATTGAAAACAAGAACTCATTCTTTTTGAAAAAAATTAAAAAATTGAAAAAAAATAAAAAATAAAAAATCATAAAAATGGAGCTCATTTACCTTGAAATGTTGACTCTTGTGCATGTATGTAAACATAAGGATTCTTAGTCTAGATATTTAGGCACCCTGATTTTAGCACAATTCACATGTGATAAGAAACTTGCACACGCACAATCTACCAATACATGTATAGCCTCGATCTTCAAGGTGTTTGATAGGAAGTTAGATTGCCAATCACTTTAGAATACTGAATGAGACTTGACTAGCTTGTTCTTTGGTTGGCTGGGATAGAAGTTGGAGGATACGTTAAGAAAAGCAACCATAGAATTTGACCGGATGCATTCGATAAGGGCCACCTCTTGCTAAGAGTCATGTAATTATGTTTTTCTTTTTGTTCATGTATCAAAAGTGTCACTATGTTGTAAAGATCAAAGTTATTAATTTAAAAAAAAAATCAGAAAAATTCAAAAAAATAAAAATAAAATATATATATATATATATCAAAAAAAAATAAAAAATATCAAGCATTTATTCCATGTTTTGTCATGTTAAATACAATAGTTCTCTCTTGTTCCAAAAATAAAAGAGAGTAATCAATGTAAATAAGAGTCATGTAAAGAGTCATCTTTTTGTTGTAAATAGTCTTGTAATAAGCAAGGAGGGTGCAGCCATCGATGTATAACGCGGGTAAACTGAAATATCACCAACTCATTGGGTGAACATTCACAATTCTCGTAAAGCCAGACAGCTAGCTTGGCTTAGAATTCGGTTCTTAGCCTAAAAACTATCTCTTGGTGATTAGTAGTCATAACTTCAGGTCATTCTAGAAACATGTGTAGATACACTTTACACTCTTATCACGTGTCTTTATTTGTTATCAGGTCTAGGGTTGTGCCTTTGATAGCTAGATTGACATCTCCATTTTGCCGTGAGCTTCTACTGTCTTGCACATGTCACATTTCATGGAATATGAGCTTATATTTGTCCTAGAACTTTGTAGGTACGTTCTAAGCAAACCTTCACGAGACTTCACTCGTCCACTAGGGACACTTAGTGGTTTAAAAGGCTTAGTGCATACGCTAAATGCATTCGAGAGACCAGCGACAGTGGTATAGGTAGGATTTCCTTAGTTTTGTTTTACTTGAGGACAAGTAAAATTCAGGTTTGGGGGTATTTGATGAGTGCTAAAAAGTGCATATTTCTATATCTTTTTCTTGGCAATTAACTCATCTTTTGTGCTCTAATTCTCCATTTTAACCCATATTCTGTATTTTCATTGTTTTCAAGAATAAATACTTTTCTTAATTAATTTTGCATTTTTAGGTTCTAAATAAAGCTTGGATGGAATTGCGGAGCGAAAAGAGCAGAAAAGTGGTGGAAAGTCGATAGGAATCCCGCAAGAAGGCCGCAAAAAATGTTGTGCACAAGACTCAAAGGCTAGAAATGGGCTTGGAAGGAAGAATTTGTTCTTAAAGAAGAAGTGGGCTCAGAATTGTATAAGCCCAAACTCTAACCTAAGTCCAAGACCAAGCCCAAAGCCTTCCTAAGCTCGTAGCCGTCAGATTGGATCCACAGATGCATCCAACGGTCGCTTCATCACAGTGCATCAAACTCTGAAGCTCCTGTCAAACATCATAGCACCTAACTCTCATCTGGATCGTCAGAATTTTTGTATCAAGAATCTAACGGTCGCTCAAGATCTGCCTCCGTCTCGCCGTTAGATCGATCCATCATCTTCGCATCCAACGTCTCATCCTTGCTGTGCATCAACATTTGCTACACCCGCTCAACACCCGAGTACCAAACACCTATACCCCGCACCAAACAACCCCTTCTCCTATTCTCCATCAAACCCATCTTCTTATCTGTCTGCAACTCCACTGCCTCTTCTCAACCACCACCACAACCACCATCTCTTCGTCGCCAACCACCACCAAAAGCCATCATGGCTATCACCTACTAATGCCTACCTATTTCCCCCTTCTTTCTAGCCAGCTATCATACCAATTTCTCTCCTAGGGTTTCAGAGACAGGAAAGAAGAGAAATTGATAAAATAGCTCGAGCTAGAGGAGCAGTTGGAACAGGAGATGGAGAAGGAAGAGCAGAGGAAGGATGGGTTGAAGACATGGGAACGAATCATCCCATCAAATTAGGTAAATCAGTAACCCTAATTTCTGCTGATTTGGGGATTTGGGGAAAAACATTGTATGAACCCTAATTGGGATTCTAGGTATAAATAGAATGTGGGTGTGATGTTGTGGGTATGCCTGGACTAGCCAGTGCTTCATCCAAGAGGACTGGAATAGACAGTGCCTCAAGGGTTAGTTTTTATTTTAAATGATGTTGTGCATTTCAATTGTTTTTATCCTATCCATGCTTTGATCTTGTTGTGCTTGAATTGTCTAGGATTGAATATCCTTATAGGTTGTTAAAACACTAATCAAGCTTCTCTGCGGGTAGTTGCAGTGTGAGAGCCCCAACTATCACAAGGTTTAGAATTCATCTTAGTGCCTTTAGCCTCCTTTCTAGACCAACCCTTAGATGAACATCCGGCTTTGAACCGCAACTGTCATCTAGTTATTCAGAAAGCCTAGAAGCTGACTGACAACTAACAAGGGACAAGAACATAGCTGGAGGACCTGCCTTTGTTTCTTTATCACTGCCCTTGGCTCACAGCCTTGGTTTGTTTATCTTTGTTTCAATGTTTCTTATTCACTGCCACTGAATTTCACTTTCTTTGTTCTCTGTCACTTTTACCTCATTGCTTTGGTTACTGCCTTGTTAATTTAGATAACTAGCTTAAAAACTTCAACTATACACCCTAGTCTCTGTGGTTCGACCCTGCCTTGCACACTCACTACAACAGACCATGTGCACTTGCAGGTATAACAAGTAGGCTTCTTTCTTGCTCTTATTTTACACTCTTAAAAGCCTACCAGATATAAATGCCTGAAGTGGTTTATTACAGGTTCTGCATGTAGGTTTGTCTTGTGGGGGTATTAATTTTAGTCTTTAAAGTTGGGGTTATTTTGGATACTCACACAAATTGGGATATAGTCTCAGTTACATGGGGATGCATTTTGTCTAAGGAGGTATTTTTTTAGGGATGAAATATGAGTACTACCGTTTACCATAATAAAAACTAAAAAGAAAAGATAAAAAATCCTAAATCCTTTTAAGTAGGTATCCCCGTTTCTTCCGTAACTTCTCCTTATCTTCAATACCAATTGCATCTTGTTCTTCTTCTGCTTCTTCTCTTCTTCTATAAGTTGTTCTTCATTTTAACGTTAATTAACCGAAAATTTCAGTATTCTTTGTCAATTTACCCATTAATTATCATAGTGTTATGATTCAATTTTGTAGATATTAAATAAAAAATTAGGTTAATATTATGATTACAACATCCGCAACGACGTTGGCAGTAGTTTAAATACAATACCGATTGTAACTGCAGGTATTGGTTTGTGGATTGAATTCAGTACCGACGGAAACCCTTCTGACAACAAGGGAAAAAGACAAACCCTCAAACTCCCCTTACTTTCCCCATCATGTAGGTTAAGATCTCTTCATGTTTCTACTCATTAGGATCATGTATTGCATATGATCATGTATGTTTTTGTATGTGCCAAATTACCACAGTCGGCATTGACTTCATCTCGATGACAATACCGACTGGTCTATATGAACTTTAAATCGAAAAATATAAATATAAATTATGCTCTCATTAATGTTTACGAGCTGTTATTAGAAATCCACTCGCAAGAATTACCTATACTTGTTTGGGTTTTAAAGATAAAAAAATAATGGTGAATTATGAAATCCCACCGTGGTAGGCACCCATTTGGACAAACAGATAAGCAGCATCACCCATGGCTAGTGAAAATTGGTTTATAGGTCTATTGGTTTCGTATTTGGGGATACTCAGAGGATAATTATCCACTACCAAATTTATTTGGATAAGGGGTTTTCATATCACTTCACAATTTTTTTCTCGAAGTATCCCCCAATTTGTGAGAATATCCCCAAATTGTGCCTTCTTTTATAGTGTTCATTTTGGCCTTCTTCTTGTGACTGAATTTTAGTTTTTGATTAATAAAAATTATGTGATTCAGCAAAAAAAAAATAAAGTAAAATACAAATAGGTTTTTAACAGATAATATTAAAATTATTAAAAAATAATTTATAACGGTCTCTAATCGGTTGACCAGACAACTGTTGTACTATGTCCTTGTGGTGTTAATGGTCTCTTTACTAAAAAAAATAAAAAATAAAAATTCAATTATCAAAACTAAAAGCTTATTAGGTTTAATATATTTTTTTGGTGGTCATTTTAGACATTTGGATAAATTCATTTTATTAAGACATTTGTAAATTCAAAACATAAAGAGGTCACTAAATTCAAATTAATGTTATTCTCTTATGACATGCTTTAGAAATAAAAAATTAACCTTGTTCGATGTGAATAACATATAATCCATTTGAGGATTGTTTAGGGAAATTCATAATTTGGGATGTTACAAAATAAACTTCTGTCAGATGTCTATGATTAGGATGAGACTGGGATGGTCAGATGACACGTTTGTTTCTCAAAATGTTATGCGTCCGTCCAAAACTCAACAACCTATAATGTTTTTCATTATAGATGAATCCAATTAATAATCATACTTTTAATATTGATAGATAATATGTTAGCTACCTCTGGTTAAAATTGGAGGTTAAGTCACCACATATTCATCGTTGAAAGCATGTTTGAACTTTGATTTTGGTTTCTGAAATTTCTGGATTGTTTTGTTTTGTTTTTTCTTGATTGTGTTTCGGCAATCTTGATGATGTTAGAATGATTAAAGGTCTTAAAAAAAGTTATATATATATATATGTCTAAGCTTTCCTTGTCATTTGAATTTTTTCAATTTCAGATTAGTATGAATTTATCACGAGTGTTTTGGCAACATGATGTAATCTGACCAGTTTTTAGGATGACATTGTAAATTCAATATATTTTGTTTGAACCGTTGATTTGATGTGAGTTTTGAATATGTCGTAGTTGATTGAGTCATGTAAGTCTGCTATAAATTTTAAGAAAGATCTTACCAAGTTATCATCCAAAAACATATGATCTAACAAGTCTACAGTTTGTAGAGAGATAATTATTATTTGCATAAATGCTTGAAAGGAATTCATTATTGCATCTTTGTCATGTGTCGCTATGTAATGGTTTGTTATTACTGTGATAATGATTTATAATTAATGAATAATTTTGTTTGAATGATGGGGCAAGAACCGAGAAAATTCTTGCAATTTGTATGAATGACCCTGCTAGAGTATTGCTCGGTTGAACCCGCCAAGCTTTGGTATGTCAAGGTTGGTTGCCATACCTTGACAACCGAGAAAATTCAATATATTGTAGTTTCAAATCTCGAAGTCGCTTGATTAGATTACCACTTCGTTAGGTTAGACTAGGAAGTTTAGAAATATTGAGATATACAAGTATTACTCTGAAGAACCTGAAGAATATCAAGACGTATCAACACCAACGAACATATCATCCTTCTACTTGAGGTTAGTAATACAAGATTTGACTTGTTTCCATTTCTATCTACGTTACTTTTAAGTCATTTAAATTTAAAAAACGTAACATGCGAAGTTATGTATGTATATGTATGAAAGTCTAGTATTAGAGACTTGATCATCTTATTATGGTCAAAGTGTCAACGAAGAATACAAAAGTTGTTTCACAACTTAGGTATATTTAATTAAAAAGTATAACGCTTATCTTTTGAACTTCGGAATTGCGACATAAACACTATCTTTGTAACTTGTTACTAGATTGTGTACTAAACTTAGGATTGATTTTATGCCTAGAAAACTATGTTTAATTCATGGGATTAAGGAGGTAGACATACGAAACTTGATTCGTAGTTGAAAGAAATCAATTGGATTGGTGGTCCGGTTCCTATGGGGATATATAACAGGAAAAATCCTTATTGGGGATTTCTAGCGTGACCGATCCCTACCTATTGGGGAATCTATAGCAGGACCGATCACCATGGCAAAACCGATTTCCGATACCACGTATACTTTAGGGTTTTTGTGGTTTTGGAAGTTGGGTTTGCTAATTAAGAAATCTCGATATGTCGATATTGTGAGTAATTTTAATATGTGTAAAATATTATATGTTATTGTTCAAAGATATTCCTTGATACTCGAGGTGAGATCCCAAACCGAAATGTTTAAGAATTTTTTTATTAAGATTTTCAGATTTATATGTTTTATTTTTCCAGCAAGTAAAACATATCTCTGGAAGATATATTAGTAAAGTATAGTTGTATACCATCTAATATTGAGTTGTCATTCAAGAGAGATTTCGGTATTACAGTTGGATATTGGTTGGAATTTAGGTAAAACTGAAAATAGGTGTTTATTACATATCTTGAGAATATTACTGGTTATGGAAATTACTTGGTGCCCAAATTATCGTGGTATATAAATAGTGAAGTTTGTTCTTCTTATAAACTTATCCTTAGGAACGCGCTTCATTCTGTAGTCACTTGTAATACTATATTGGAGAGGTAAGTAACCTAATTAGGAAAAATCTCATACGTCCGCTAGTTTAAATACTTCCGTGGGATTAAGAAGCATATAGATAGTACTGCTGGTGGGAAACTATAATTTACATTGTTATTTTAGTTTACAATTACTGATTGACTAACAGTTGTTAAACCTTGATTGCACCTAGTTTGTTTATTCTGAGAACCTTCTCTTCTGATATAAGGTCACTCAAACTAGATCAAGGGATTAACGGTAGTTTAGATTTCTTATAGATCTGACATTAGACTTGTGATTATCTATTATCAATGGGCTCTGTTCTGCGTGATCGATCATAAGTTGGAATCAAGTTTGTTTTTGCAGGTACTTTGAAGACATTAGAGATTTTGAAGATAAGAAGATTTCTTATTGGTTTGTGATCTTTACGATCTACTTCGTGCACACACTTGATCGGATGGCATCTGACTTAGCGTTATTTATCTTTGATACACATCTTATTGCTAGTCGTAGTAGAGGCAAACTATCATTTGGCGGTATTCTTCATTATCCGAATCTGATAGTTTGTAGACCTAGATCTGGTTATCTTCATAATCAAGATTTAAAAAGCGGGGGGTCTAACAACATCACCCAATATTTCGCTTAGCAATCTGTATGGACAAACTCAAATATACTTTTAAGAGAATCAACAAGACTCAATCAATTAAAAGTACATCAACGAGTTTATATCTCTCTCTCTTGATTTGATTTCCTCAAACAAAAACTGCGAGTACTAATCAAATACAAGGAATAACTTGGATGGTACCAAATACCAATATCCAAGGATCAATCAATGACAATCAACAATAAAAGGTTGGATTACTCTAATTGATGATCTAACACACAACCTGTATTATTTCAATTATAAAGATAAAACAATATAATGCGGAAACTGAAATAACACAGACACCAGAAATTTTGTTAACGAGGAAACCGCAAATGCAGAAAAACCCCGGACCTAGTCCAGATTGAACGCACACTGTATTAAGCCGCTACAGACACTAGCCTAGTCCAAGCTAACTTCGGACTGGACTGTAGTTGAACCCCACTCAGTCTCCCACTGATCCAAGGTATAGTTGTACTCCCTACGCCTCTGATCCCAGCAGGATACTGCGCACTTGATTCCCTTAACTGATCTCACCCACAACTAAGAGTTGCTACGACCCAAAATCGCAGGCTTTGAAAATAAACAAATCTGTCTCGCACAGACAAGTCTATCAAAGGATCAATCTGTCTTGCACAGAAAAACCCTAAAGTTTTTGTTCCGTATTTTGATAATAACCAAGGTGAACATGAACCAATTGATAATCCGGTCTTATATTCCCAAAGAACAGCCTAGATAAATCAATCACCTCACAACAATCTTAATCGTATGGTAGCGAAACAAGATGTTGTGGAATCACAAACAATGAGACAAAGATGTTTGTGACTACTTTTTATATCTTGCCTATCAGAGATATTAATCTCAATCCAATCAATCTGATTATACTCAAACGTGTACATTGTTGGTTCAACAATAGTTAGCTTGTTATACACAAATGAAATGCACGCTTCTAGGTTTGTTAACCGTACCCAAACGTGTACATTGTTGGTTCAACAATAGTTAACCAAAAGGTTAGCCATATGAGCATTTCATACCAACCATATTCTTCTTCACCATAACTAGTTCAAATGACTCAAATGAACTAGTTAGAGAGTTTTTCAATTGCAAGGAAATCTTATGTACTACACAAGACACAATTGAAGCAAATATGATTTGATTCACTCAATTCGGTTCATGAACTTTATAGCCACGATTTGCAAATTGCATTCTTAATTCTTTATAAGTTTAAGTTTAGAAATCATCTTCAGATATATAACCTTCTTAAGTTCGCACACTAGGTTCGCGGACTTAAGCAACCGGGCAGAGTTTACAAACTTCTGCAGAAAATCTCGGCAAAGACTTTCCGCCAGTTCGCGGACTGGGTTCGCGGACTGGTACTCACGTAACAAGTTTGTCAACTCCAGCAGAATTTCTCGGGATGAGAAGTTCGCCAGTTCGCGGACTGAGTTCGCGGACTTGGCAACAAGCCATTCTTCCGGTTTCTCTTGATCAACAAAGTTCGCAAACTTTGGTTCAAGGGATAAGACTTATGCACATATGTGTTTCCACAACAATACTTATGTCCATCATTAGTTATGTAATATAAACTCTCATTCCAACCATTGAAACATTCTTAGAGGACGATATATAGTTATTGTTACACCATTTCTCGTCAAAGCAATTTTCAAAGTGATTGAAACATATCATGACTTTCGTCACTAGGTAAAGATAAACATGGTCGAAGCGAAACGCTTACCAACACATATTTCGAGATATAGATAGGCGAGGTATACTCGGCTCGAAATACCAAATGTGTATAATCTAAGTCTATATATAGCATACAACTTTTTTTCTCAAGAAGTAGGAGATAGAGTAGATAGACTTTTGAGTGACAGATAAGTTCAAGTCTTCACATACCTTTTTGTCGAGAAGATCCACCAGTTCCTTGAGTAGTTATTCTTCTTGTATGATGAATCGCCATGAAGTCCTTGAGCTCAACTACACTTTCTATGCTAGTACGAGACTTAGCTATAGTAGACTAGAAATCAAAACTTATAGTTTTGATCACTAAAATTGACAAACATGCTTGAGATAGCAACGCATGCGAGTTCGACCGAGCAATGCTCTAACAATCTCCCCCTTTGTCAATTTTAGTGACAAGACTATCAATACATATGGAATTCAAAAAAGATAAAGAAACTTTAGTAGCTCCTATTCCACATGTCTAATCTTCCACATTCCTCGAAATCTTCCTCACTTCCAAGTACTCCAGTGATACAAAAGGTTGTAAGTTTAGCATCACCGTTGTTGAAGATCCATAGATATAACAATGAGAAAGCATTCGGTATTGATCATTGTTATACAATGTCATAGTATTATTACACAGTGTCAAAGTCCAATTGTATCACAACTTCAATAATAATACTATGGTGATATGTATCACTCCCCCTTAGTCAATACTCCATCTCACATGGAAACCACTCCCCCTTACACAATGATCCAAAAACCATATATATTTGTAGTGTGAACTACATATTTGTTCTACCCCTTTTTGTCAATAAAATTGGCAAAGGTACAAGAACATGATCATAATGAAATTTCCGTAAGAGATATTTCATGATTAAAAGAAAATACATACCATCTAATTTAGATGCAATCATATATCCGAAGCTAATAGCATTCATCAAGGAGTTTAAAGATACAAGATAACCCCTTTAAAATTCCACAACCGCACACCCCTCAAGATATGACCATTAAGCATAAGTTCAAAACAAATCTCCCCCATTGATGTCATTTCCAAGGGAACAACAAGAGCGACCTTAATTTCAAAAGAAAAGAAGGATTTTGATTGGACACCAAAAAACCATGAGAATGATTTTCTATATCCAAAAACTCAATCAAATTAATCACAAGTAAATCCATGATTAATTTAATCGGAATACGCAATAAAATTAAACACAAAAGTGATCAACTTAATTGATCATGCTCGACATAAGAGAACTTACGGAGCATACGACTAACATAACCATTAGAAAATGAATATGATAGTCGTTCATATACTCAACATAAGAGGAATCTTACGGAATATGAAAATACTCAACTAGATTAATTACAAGTGAACCCATAATTAATCTAATTGGAATACACAACCAAACTAATTACAAAAGTAATCAATTTAATTGTCATTTGTTTTACTCGACATAAAAAGACTTATGGAGCAATAACTAAATAACCAAACAAGATGATTAATTTAGTTCAAGAATGCTCAACATAAAGTACCTTACGTAACAACCAACAAAGCTAATCAGCTTGGTTGTGTCGTGATCAACATAAGACACATCACGGAGCCTCACAGTATTTCATAAAATATGGATCAGTGAAGATCAATACTATGGAATACACATAATCCTTGAACACAAAAGATTTTAACCTATCTTCCATCAAAGAATTGACAATACAGGCTTAACTTTTGTATATGTCAAAAGTTTATTCATCCTTAAATCAATACATGAATACCGATCATGAACGACTTTACTTTTGACAAAATATGGGACAACATAGTTCACGGACGTAAACACCAATATCCCATAACAAATTGAAATATAACAAATCATAAAGATTAAATACTTCAAACCATCATCCTCAAAATATTTTTATAATTTAAACCAATAAACCTAAAAAAAGAACAAGAAGATGAAAAATAATAATTATGTGTAGTTACAATCATTGTTATTCAAGCACTAGTTATTCTTCCAACTAAACCAAAAAGAAGACATACTAGGCAACAATGTCTTTGATAAATTCCTTATCATTCCCGAACTCCTTGTCGTCAACAGCCATCGGAATATAAGGTTCGTGGAGGAAGGAGTCAATACCAACAAACCGTCTTGGATGATGATGTCGAACCAGGGCCTTTTGAATTTCCAATGATCTTAAAACGCAAGCCTTTATTTCACTGATATCATTTCTTACTTCCTTCAACTCATCAAGAACATCAGAAAACTTCTGAGAGTTAGAAGGGACAGCCCTTGGCTTTCTTGTATTCCTCCTCTTTCTTTTCAAGGAAGGAGTTACTGGAGATTTTTCTTTTTCCTTGATTGATGGCTTAACAATCATATCGACATCTTTTCCATCCAAAGACATGATGCTTAGAGAACAATTATAAACAACTGGTTTTTGTGAGTGGAATTCACAATATCATCAAGTAGTCTTAAGATATAAAAGATATCAGAGAGAAAAAAGGGAAGTAGGGTTCGCAACCTTTAAACAGGTTCATGGACGCCCAATTCTAAACCCTATAAAGAGTAGAATTGTCGATAATAACCCTTTACTTTATTTGATAGACAGGAAAAACAATCCTAAGAAAAAAAACTTTTCCTAAAGCCTGAGCAGTACACAATCTTATCTCTTTTTGATCAGGCACATGAGACAAGATTTACCATGCAACACAATTAATTTGTGCTGTGGTGAACAACAATTTGTCCACCATTTTCCTCTTGAGAGGAATCCTCAGACTTCTGTCTATTAAAGCGATTTGAACATACCTTCTTCTCTAATGGTCTTATTTTGTCTTTGGAAACCAACTTCTTAGACGAAGATAAAATCCTACATACCTCAGCAGTCTTCTGAGCAAGTTTAAGCTTCCTTGCCAATCGATTTGATCTTCGTTGAAGTTTGTTGGCGTGCCTCTCTTGATGTTTGTACTTGTAAAATCTTGATAGTTCATGACCCTTCTGAGAACAAAACGAGCACGTCAAACTTGGATAGTATTCAAGCATCTGTGGTGTGAAAGCAGCCAAGCACATAGTAGATCTTGAAACATTACAACCAGAGTTTCCAAAGGATGGGTCAATTGATTCTTCCAGCTTGATTGGATTCTCTTCTTCACCGAAACCACCAAGGTTGATATATGTATTGCTATAATCATCAAAATCAATGTTTTCACATAGAAAACCAACACTTGATTTCCTATCTTCATCAGAATCATAGATTTCAGAAATCTCATCAAGTGTTACAGCAAGACCTTTGTTCCCAGTGTATTTTCTACGATTTGGGCACTCGTTTGAAAAATGACTAAAACCTTTACACTTAAAGCATTGTGGCATATCCTCGTCATCAGCCTCGTCAGCATCCCTGTTTTTTAGGAGGAACGCGATTGTGAGGTTTATCTGACGACCTAGGTTTGTTTCTTGAAAATCGTTTACTTCTCTTCAATATAAGATCCCTAAACTGTCTTGTGATCAAGGAGACTTATTTGTCAAGATCTTCATCCGAAAAATCACCCTCAGACTGATCATCCTCAGAGACATAAACACTTTTACTTTTATCAAGTAACTTAGTGTTCTTCTGTGCTTTAAACGCAACATCCTTTCCGATTTTGAATGTATGCTCATGATCAAAAATCTTTAGCTTTCCAACCAATGTATTTCTGGAAAGATTATCAAGTTTATTTCCCTCAACAATGGCATGCTTCTTAGACTCGTATCTAGATGGCATCATCTTTTGACATAGTCCAATTTGATCGAAAACCTAGGTAAGGTGTGGGGATTAGTTTTGCAGAGTTGCTAGATGTCCCCTTATATAGTCTTTCAAATCAGGGTTTCACCCTGATCACAAAGAAAACAATATCCATCGTTAGATGAAAACCTGATTTAGATTCAAGCTAGTATTTCTCAACCGTTAGATCGAAAACTTAGCTTGTTAACACAAATGAAATGCACGCTTCTAGGTTTGTTAACCGTACCCAAACGTGTACATTGTTGTTTCAACAATAGTTAACCAAAATGTTAGCCATATGAGCATTTCATACCAACCATATTCTTCTTCACCATAACTAGTTCAAATGACTCAAATGAACTAGTTAGAGAGTTTTTCAATTGCAAGGAAATCTTATGTACTACACAAGACACAATTGAAGCAAAGATGATTTGATTCACTCGAATCGGTTCATGAACTTTATAGCCACGGTTTGAAAATTGCATTCCTTAGTCTTTATAAGTTTAAGTTCATAAATCATCTTCAGATATATAACCCTCTTAAGTTCGCACACTAGGTTCGCAGACTTAAGCAACCGGGCAGAGTTTACAAACTCCTGCAGAAAATCTCGGCAAAGACTTTCCGCCGGTTCGCGGACTGGTACTCACGTAACAAGTTTTTCAACTCAAGCAGAATTTCTCGGGATGAGAAGTTCGCCAGTTCGCGGACTGAGTTCGCGGACTTGGCAACAAGCCATTCTTCCGGTTTCTCTTGATCAACAAAGTTCGCAAACTTTGGTTCAAGGGATAATACTTATGCACATATGTGTTTCCAAAACAATACTTATTCCATCATTGGTTATGTAATCTAAACTCTCATTCCAACCATTGAAACATTCTTAGAGGACGTTATATAGTTATTGTTACACCATTTCTCGTCAAAGCAATTTTCAAAGTGATTGAAACATATCATGACTTTCGTCGCTAGGTAAAGATAAACATGGTCGAAGCGAAACGCTTACCAACACATATTTCGAGATATAGATAGGCGAGGTATACTCGGCTCGAAATACCAAATGTGTATAATCTAAGTCTATATATAGAAAACGACTTTTTTTCTCAAGAAGTAGGAGATAGAGTAGATAGACTTTTGAGTGACATATAAGTTCAAGTCTTCGGATACCTTTTTGTCGAGAAGTTCCACTGGTTCCTTGAGTAGTTATTCTTCTTGTATGATGAATCGCCATGAAGTCCTTGAGCTCAACTACACTTTCTATGCTAGTCTGAGACTTAGCTATATTAGACTATAAATCAAGACTTATAGTTTTGATCACTAACATTGACAAACATACTTGAGATAGCAACGCATGCGAGTTCGACCGAGAAATGCTCTAACAAAGATATTGTATGATCCAAACGAAATAAAGGAGTTTATTAGATTAAACGGAAGAGCCTTTGTTGAACTAAACAATAATCTCTGATTTACTTATCGAGATTGATAGAGCGGTTACGGAAAACATATTAGTCCTTTACTGTTTCAGAAGACGAGCCAAAGGAATCGAGTGCTTGAAGTCTTCGCAAGTAGGTGAAGCAACTTAAGATAGTGGACTCTATCTTAGGATTCACATCCATTGGCCAGATTGGTTGTAGGCGCAGGGATACTGAGAAAACTAGGTAACTAGGGGTGGATTAATAGGTCTCAACTATGCGAAGTTAGTAGTGGTATTTGTATAGCGGCTTAATTCTAAGAGTATTCAAAACTGTACTAGGTCCCGAGGTTTTTATGCATTTGCAGTTTCCTCGTTAACAAAATCTTGTTGTCTGCTTTTATTTACTTTCCTCATAATAATTATTGTTGTAGTTATAATAAAGTAATTGCATTTGTGCATTAATCATTACAGTTGGGATGATCCCTATAATTAGGTTCCATTCCGAACTTGTACTGTATACCTAGTGTATATCTTGTGGTTACTATCTTCTTGACATTCTTTGTCTATATTAGATCACGTAAGGTACTAGTCATATAGGTTGATATCGAAAATATTGTGGTGTACTTGGTACCCTCATCATTTCAGACCCTGATAAGAGGACTGACAACTCACAAACTGAGGAAGCTCGTGCAACTTGTCGGAAAGACCCAAGTATGAGGACTAGAAGGGCACGAACTGAGAAAAGTCATGCAACTTATCGGAATGACCCCGATAAGCGGATTGGAAATGCACCAACTGAGGGAACTCATGCAACTTATTAATATTGTGAATTGATGTGTTGAATTCTGAATGAATGATTTGTTGAATATAATATCGATATTGCGAACTCATGATTGAACAAATGAAGTCGATGATTTGTTAAAATATTATTAACATTATGAGGTATTGTTTTAAATCTTAATTAGATGATTTGTTAGAAATAATATTGTGTTAGAGCATTGCTCGGTTGAACCCACAAAGCGTTGGTATGTCAAGTTTGGTTGTCATATTTTAGTATCAAAACTCTTTTAGAGTCGCTTGATTAAATGTACTTGAGTCAACTTCGTTTAGGTTAGATTAGAAAGTCTAGGAATGTTGAAACATACAAGTATTACTCTCAAGACCTGAAGATCGTGAAGACGTATCGACTAAAATGAAGAAATCATCCTTCCACTTGAGGTTAGTGATACTGACTTGACTTGTTCCCATTCCTATTGTTTTTTTCAAGTCGTTGAAGATTGAAAACATAAAATGCGAGGGTATATATAATACTCTAATATTATACTTGGTCATTTTATTATGATCAAAGTGTTAAACCATAACTAGGTTAAACCCACCTAGCGTTGGTATGTCATGTTTGGTTGTCATATTTTAGTATCAAAACTCATCTAGAGTCGCTTGGTTAATTACTAGAGTCAACTTTGTTTAGGTTAGACTATAATGTATAGGAATGTTGAGACTCACAAGTATTACTCTGAAGACCTGAAGAATGTAAAGAAGTAACGCCTACAACGAAGACATCATCCTTCCACTTGAGGTTAGTAATATTGACTTGACCTTTTTTTCATTCCTAACGTATATTTCAAGTCGCTTTATATTGAAAACATAACATGCGAAGCTGTGTTTATGACGCTCTAGTGATTAGACTTGGTCATAACATTATGATCAAAGTATCAAGGAATTATATTGAATTACGAAGTATAACGCTTATCTTTTGAACTTCGTAAATAAGACATCAACATAATATAAGTATTTACTATGAATTATTATATTTGTTTAAAGAAGTAAATCTATGAACTTGTTTCATAATCGAAAGGGAAATCATAAGTGTGTTGGTCCGGTTCTTCAATGAATAATATTTTGATGACCAATGCAATATGACAAGGTAGAACCGATCTTATCTTATGTTGAGAATCAAGGTGTAACCGGTCATAGCCTAGTATTGTGTGACAAGGTATAACCGATCCTAACTAGCTTTGGGAAGAAAGGTATAACCGATCACAAACTACTTTGAAAAGCAAGGTGTAACCAGTCACAACATACACTGGGAAGCATGGTATAAACGGTTAAAATTTATATTGTGAGTCATGGTATAACCAGTCCCAATAGCAAAACGGAGTTTCCAATATTCACATATTTCTTTATGTTTTGTGTGATTTTGGAATTAGGGTTTGTTAAGATAGGAAACTTCTAGATGTCGAAATTATTTGAACATGTGCATAACTCTTATCATTAAGGGTCACTTAAACTAGATTTGAGTATCGATGATCTAAAGACATTTTGCAATAATCCATTGTTAACATACTTCGTTCTGTGCGTGATTGATTGTAAGAGGATTCAAGTTTGTATTGTACAGGTTATTAAGAAGGCAATTGAAGATTTGAAGACGAAGAAGATTTTCTTATTAGTTTTTGTATCTTGTGAATTTTGTGCACACACCTTGATCGGATAGTATCCAACTAGGATATTTTTTATTTTTGATAGACTTGTGATTATCCAGTTGATAAGATCGACATCACTTTTACTCTTTGAGTTCTATATTAATTGACTGCAAATCCAGAAATTGATTATTTTGGTAATTAAAATTTTGGACTGATCTAACCAAACAAAGGAGTTTATTAGATTAAATAGAAGAGCCTTTGTCAAACAACTCAAACATATATTTTACCAAAGATTGAATAAAGTGGTTACCAAACAGATTCATTTCTTTACCATTTGGAATACGATCAAAAGAAGTACAACAACTTGAGATAGTGATTTATATCTTGAGATTCACGTACGTGACCAAAAGGTCAAAGACGCGGGTATATTGAGGAAAGTAAGTAACTAGGGGTAGTTTACTTGGTCTCAACTGTACGAAGTTGTCTTTTGTTCTTTGTATAGTGGCTTAATTATGAGAGTATTCAAAACTGGACTAGGTCCCGGGATTTTTCTGCATTTGCGGTTTCCTCGTTAACAAAATCTTGTGTTATGTTATTTACTTTACTTCTGCATTATAATTATTTTATATTATAATAAAGTAAATACACTTGTGTGTTAAATCCTAATTGAAAAAGCGGGGGTCTAACAACCATACCCAATATTTCGTTTGGCAATCTGAATAGGCAAACTCCAATATACTTTCAAGAGAATCAACTAGACAGTCAGACTCAACCCAGAGAAAAGTATATCAAAGAGTTTTACATCTCAATCTCTCAATTCAATCTGCAATCAGCAAATAGGAATTTGCGAGTCCGATTGAATATAAGAGAAATAACTTAAACGGTACCAAAGACCAATGTCCAAGGATCAATCAATTTCAATCAACAACCAAAGGTTGGATTTCCCAATTGATCGATTCAATGCACAACTTGTGATATTTCAATTATATAACAAAATATAATACGGAAAAGAAATAACACAGACACCAGAATTTTGTTAGCGAGGAAAACCGCAAATGCGGGAAAACCCCGGGACCTAGTCCAGTTTTGAACACCACACTGTATTAAGCCGCTACAGAAACTATCCTACTACCATTAAACTTCAGACTGGAATGTAGTTGAGCCCTGATCAATCTTACACTGATCAACATATAGTTGGGCTCCTTACGTCTCTGAACCACAGCAGGATTCTACGCACTTGATTCTCTTAGTTGATCTCACCCACAAATGTGTATAATTGAAGTCTATATAGCAATACGAATTTTTGTCTCAAATAGGAGATAGAACAGATAGAATTTTGAGTGATAAATGAGTTCAAGTCTCCACATACCTTTTGGTGATGAAGTTCCACAAGTTCCCTTGAGTAGTTCTTCGTCTTCATTCTATGAACGCCGTGAAGTCCAAAGCTCAACTACACTTCTTATCCTAATCCAAGACTTAGCTATAAGTAGACTAGAAATCAAGACTTATAGTTTTGGCAACTAAACTTGACAAACAAGCTTGAGATAGCAACGCTTGCGAGTTTGACCGAGCAGTGCTCTAACAGTTTCTCGTTAACAAAAAAACCGATGTCTTGCGTTTTTCCTTTTTCGCGTTATATTGTTTATCTTTATAATAGGATTTACACAAGTAGTACGTATTTAGTAGATAAGTTCATATAATGAAGATCGATTATGAGACTTGTTTTTTGTAGAATTCGTATCTTGAAAGATAAATAACAAATTTTCACACTTGGCAGAATTCTGATTTGAATAATTGGATACGACTAGATTAATGTTGGATATTTTTTTTTGAGATCGTCCAAGTACTATTCTTAACAATCAGGTCCACAGACTCCATTGTCTAGACTTTCTGATTGAGAAGACATAGAGATATAAACTCTATGTACATATTGTCAAGTATCATTAAATTGGTCTACTTGCAATTGTATTAGGTTTTGTCCATATAGATTTTCGAACGAAAATGTTGGTGATGTACTTGGTACCCTCTCCTTTTCAACTAACGCTGCAACTTATTGCGGCTTCCTATGTACCTTTCTCTGTGGCTCAAAAAGATCAAGCCTTGATCATAGTTCATCCGTTGTTGGGACTAGCAACTAAATCCAACTTTTGTTGCAAGGCCAAAGCCAAGAAGAGCGTACTTTGTATAGGCCAAAGTGACTTTCAAAAGATATTCTCAAGGTCGTGCATAACTGATGCTTCATTGGGTAAGCTTCCTTGAGTAAGCTTCCTCGAGTAAAGCTTCCTTGAGTAAGCTTCCTCGAGTAAAGCTTCCTTGAGTAAGCTTTCTCGATTTTTAACCAACCAACACCTCCTCCCTATTCATACATATGTCTTATTGAGATTTCTACAAATATAAGTTTTGGAGTGGATTGATACCCACCAAGTACCACTTCCTGAGGGAAACATACTCAAACTTCCTTGATTAACATCCTCCACTTTCTTTGGAAAGCCTCACAACATAATGGTGTCGCAGTAATCATTAATGCTTCCACAAGTTTAAGATGAGGCTTCACCTTGTTCAACGATGCATCTTTGAGCATGCGTCATGTGAAAAGGCGTGTGTTGCCGAAATTGAAAACAAAAACTATTGTGGACAAACTTCATCTATTTTGGATTTCCTGAGCATATATCACATAACATGATGCTTAGAAATGGCACAATGTTTCTTCAGTTTGTCGTGAACTACGATTGAGACTTTCTGAGCATACTTCACTCTTACAACATACACAGGAATCCAAAAACAGTGCACAACGTCACCGAGAATATCGATTTGGATCCGCTAAGCATGCATCTCATAACATGACACTCATGAGTCCCCAAAGTTCACAGTTTGACAAGGTTCATCGAAATGACAAACAATTCTTAGCGCAGATTGTGATGACCAAACTTTAGTGGAAGAGCAATCAGATGTAAGCCACCGTCACAGATGGTCTTCCAAGTTGCAACTGATATAATAAGTTGTTATCCGGCCTTTATAAACATGATTCACAAGCATGATGTCGTAAACATAACTTCCATACCGTTCCAACTTCCCCCTGTTTTGTGAAGGGATGCACGACCATAAAGGCTATAACTGATGCATATCGCATGCATAACTGACTTAGTCTAGGAGAGAGATGGACATATAGTCTATATTAGGAACATTGGTTGGTTTACAAATATTAGGAAATATTATTGAATTAAGGTCGGGTAAGGCATAATCTTTGTAGTCTATATATTTTGAGAGACGTAATGAACGCTCGCTTCTCTCCCAACAATAAACTCACGAAACAGTCGACCATCGTTGTCCACGACCTATTTTGTAGTACAAGTGTATTATTATACAATGGCTGCCTTACTTTGTTTCTAGCGGGAATTATATAAATGCCCCTCCTTCTCATGGACTTCAAAAATACCCTTGTCCACTATATTAATACCCCTAATCTAAAAACAAAGAAATTCAATTAGAAGATACTTCCTTTAATACCTCTAATATATTCGATACTTCTTCTTCTTCATTACTAAAAACCGAAAATCAACTTCTTTATCGTCATCTCCGACACTACATCTTCACAGTCGCCTCCGCCACCACCTCCACCGTTCTCGTCATCAGTTCCGGCAGCACCTCTTATGCTTCCAGCAAATCCATCACAAGCAGCAGCATCACCACCTGAATTAGATCGATTTTCACCTGATTCAGATCCAGAAATCAAGCTTGATAATCATTATCAACTGTTAGTATTCCTCTTCTTTTGATGTATGTTATAGATTCAATGGGTTTAGCTTTTCAATTGAAAGTTCTTCTTCTCAATTGATAGAGTAACAAGCTCGAATTTTAGATCCATCAGCAACCCTAGTTTCGAAGAATAGAGGTGAAGGTCGTGGCGGTGGTGAAGGAGGATATCAAATCTCTGTTTTATTAGAAGAAGATGATGGTGGTGATGGTGGTGGTGGTGAAGGAAGAAACCATATATACAATGATGGTGGTGGCGACGGCGATGAAGGAGGTATGTATTTCAGTCTATCAATTGATTATCTTCTTTCTCTAGTTTGAGTTTTTGCTGGTGGTGGTAGTATGTAGATAAAATCAGTCATGAAGATTGTGCTGGTTCAGGTTCGAATGATGAAATAAAATCAGTCTTGAAGATAGTGGTGGCTATGGTTGTTGTGGTGTTGGTGGATATTCTGTGTGCTGGTGGTGTTGGTGATGCTGGTGAGGTTAGAACGATGAATTTTGATAATGAAGATTGTGTTGGTTCTAGTTGGAATGATGAATTAAAGTTGGTCATGAAGATAATGGTGATTCTGGTTTTTTGTGGTGTTGGAAATGTTGTACGTTGCTGGCGCTGGTGGTGGTGGTGGTGGTGAGGTTGGACGACAAGTTGCTGAATACTACTCCATCAACTATTGACGATACTGACTGAATCTGTTTTCAATGTACATTTGATTGCACTAGTATTGGTGTCAATGATCTTGTGATTTTGATTGTGTTTCAATTGTTTACTGGTAATGGTTTAGGTGAATTGTGTTTATTTGGTGTTGTACTGGTGGTAGTGAAAGTTGTTATAGTGGTTGTGGTGGTGATTGTGGTGGTGGTGAGGCTCGAATGATAGAAATGATAGTCAACAACCAATATTTGTGTATCAACAATAGAAATTGATCTTAGTGTAAGGAGTCAACAACAAATATTTGTGTATCAACAATAGAAATTGACCTTAGTTTAGGGAGTCAACAACCAATGTTTGTGTATCAACAATAGAAAAATGGAATCAACAATCAATATTTGTGTATCAACAATTGAGAATGATCTTAGTGTAAGGAGTCAACAACAAATATTTGTGTATCAACAATAGAAATTGACCTTAGTTTAGGGAATCAACAACCAATGTTTGTGTATCAACAATGAAAAAGTGGAATCAACAACCAATATTTGTGTATCAACAATAGAAATTGATCTTAGTGTAAGGAGTCAACAACAAATATTTGTGTATCAACAATAGATATTGACCTTAGTTTAGGGAGTCAACAACCAATGTTTGTGTATCAACAATAGAAAAATGGAATCAACAACCAATATTTGTGTATCAACAATAGAAATTGATCTTAGTGTAAGGAGTCAACAACAAATATTTGTGTATCAACAATAGAAATTGACCTTAGTTTAGGGAGTCAACAACCAATGTTTGTGTATCAACAATAGAAAAATGGAATCAACAACCAGTATTTGTGTATCAACAATAGAAATTGATCTTAGTGTAAGGAGTCAACAACAAATATTTCTGTAATCAACAATAGAAATTGACCTTAGTTTAGGGAGTCAACAACCAATGTTTGTGTATCAACAATGGAAAAATGGAATCAACAACCAATATTTGTGTATCAACAATAGAAATTGATCTTAGTGTAAGGAGTCAACAACAAATATTTGTGTATCAACAATAGAAATTGACCTTAGTTTAGGGAGTCAACAACCAATGTTTGTGTATCAGCAATAGAAAAATGGAATCAACAACCAAATTTGACAAATATTTTTGAACTTTTGATTTTTTGGATCAACTTCAGTTGTTGACACCTAATATTGATGGCGGCGGCGGCGGCAACAACAATGGTGGTGGTGTGTGGCGGTGGTGAAATATTATTGGTGGTTGTATTTAGTAAGTGGTGGTGGTGGCAGAGTGATTGTAGTGGTGGAGTGGCGGCGGCGGTGCTGTTGGTGGTGGTGAAATGATGCTGCTGGTGGATGTGAAATAATAGAAAAATCTATTTTTTAATGGATAAGATTTTTAAATGGAAAATAATATTGTAAGTGAGGGTATTAAGGTAATCTATTTTTTAATGGATAATGTATTTAAATGATATAGTTATTTATATTGTTGTATAAGGATATATTTATTGGGTGTCAAAACTAAGGATATTTAATAAATTTACCCTTGTTTCTATGTGTGATATTAGCTTTACCGTTAGTAGTTAACTGTTATGGACACTGTACGGATATCTTCTTGACTTTCCGTTAACTGTGTAGCTGGCTTTGCCAGTCCGTAATTGAACATAGCATGTTCTATAAAGGCCAATGTTCTTGTTTGTTTGTGTAATGTGAATCCTTTCTTTTCCTCCACGCATATTTCTCAATGGTATCAGAACTAGGCCATGTATGAGACGTAAGATCCAGTAAGACCCAAAAAGACAGAGCAACCATACAGCTGGTCCACGATGTAGAGAACTCACAGAGTCCTACACATGGAGGGGGCATGTTGGAGAACTAAAATAGTCCCACATAGCTTAACTCCTTAGACTAGATCCAATATATAAGGTGCGGTGCCACTCCACCTTATATATGTGTGGGGGAGAATAAGACTTTGAGAGCAGATATGTGTGGGGGAGAATAAGGGTCGAATTTATAGAGATGGCCGAGAACTTTGCGATCCTCGCTGTCCACAGCCTATTTTTAAGGGTCAAATGTATAGAGATGGCCGAGAACTTTCCGAGATTTTTATCTCAATCCATGACTGATACAAGTTTTTCAATTCAGCAAGCGGAGAAATTTGCCGAGTCGAGTTACCGAGTCAAGGGTTAGTCTGAAAATTTCATCACAAAAAAAAAATCAAAATTAATTTTAATGGATTCGATTTTTTTTTCCTTTCGTACTGCAATGAGCTAGTTTAAATTAGTCTAACATTCTGAAGACACAACTACTTGATTAAATGGTATAGATTTTGAAAATAAAGACTTTGAGAGTTTACCAAAATAAAGATTTTCCAAGTTTTTCGGTTTCATCTCATTGTACTGTAAGTACCAGCTAACTACATTAGAAAGTTTCAGACGGAAATTAGCCGTATGCCACGCTAGTAATTTGAAAATTTCATGGATCCTAAGTGCTATGAAATATGTTACGTGATAACTTGATACTTGGGCTGAAAATAAAATACAAGCCCATACATTTTTAACATTTAATTCTGGTTGTGATGTGGTCAGGTCAGGTGGGTATAAAACTAAATTGGATATTTACATGCTCTGAACTCTTCTGAGTGCCAGTAGTAAGTCGACGAACCTGGTCGCAAAGTAGGAGGATTTGTTGTACAAAATGAACTATATAACTTGCTTCGGCTCTTGTAAGCGTGGGGCTCAGTAGTTTAACAACAGGAACCATTTAAATTGTTTCAGCTCTATCAAGTGTTAAGAAACCCTTACCGTGTAAAGGTGAACACACATCCTTGCCGTGTGTTGAGAAACCCTCCAAAGCTCATACAGACTTTTGATTGTCTATGAATCTGTTTGCTCTGTATTCATGTTACTTTGCTGGATTTGAATCGAACTCCTTTCACTAATCACCACAAAGAAACAAATGGAGCGACTAGGTACTAGCTTGTGTATAAGTCTAATCAGGTTTGGTGTACTCGAGCAACATGTGAGGAGATCTGTAGATCTTTACTAGTGTCCAGTAAAGAACTTCTTCAACTTCAAGTTCACCCTCTGCTCTTGCAGCATAGATATCTTCACATATTGCTATCAACCTGAATCCAATTGGTAATCGGTTTTTTATTTTTTATTTCGAAACAACATATAAAACCAAGATCTGTATTCGACGATGATAGGTAAGAAGGAAAAAACATTCACCTGTCACAGGAAGGAAGATTTTCGAAGGGTATCCTCATTCTTAGGTCTGAGCATTGAAGTCTGATGAACCGACCAACCGCTAAAACAAAGGATATGTATAAACCCCAGATGCTGAACTTGCTTAGAGTTTCACCGAGAATACCTTCTGATGGCGTATGAAGAATAGCAGAAACCAAGTTAGTAAACAGTAAGAGTAAAGTTCTTCCAGGCAGTTCGAAAGTAGGTACTGATTTTGGTTCTTTCACAAAACTTACGCGGTGTTTCCTCGGATACAATTATGGCCATAGGTCCTGTTAAGTCTCCACATCCAGTTGATGCATTTAGGTCATTGAATGACCACCACTCTGTATTCCCACGATTCAAAATAAGATCTCCGCTAACTTGATCCACCTGTAGACGATGCAGTTTAATTATTTGCGCTACATGTTGAAACACGTTGTAGAAACGAAGGAGGTAAAATGTGAGGGTGGAATACCGCTTGTTCAAGAAGCCGAACATCACCAGATCCCGTAACCCGGAAATATCTCGGATAAACATCATACATCCTGAAATTGTTGGCAGTACCATTGAAAACTGCCTCAACTATTGATGGTTCTGGGAAAAGATCATGGACGATTTCATATTTCACAATTTCTTTCCCTTTAGGACGATCCCTCGTAAATACCCATGAAAAACTAATACTCATCTCGTCATTAATGGTCTGAACGAATCTATGCAGAACAACGGGAGGAACAAGCCACACAGTACTTGCGTCAGCTTGGCAGCAAACAAATTGGATGTCATCAACATTATATGTATCCAGATAACCACGAGGATCCAGATCAACATCTATATCATCCCATGATATCTTTTTGCACAGTGTGGTCTCATACAAAGTCAACTTTCCTCCTTCTGTCTTAATGTCTATCTGCACACTCGCACCTTTGATAGGGTTTGCAATGTTTGTTGGATTACCGCTGCTGTACATCTACAAAAGAGGGCAAATAAAAATGTGAATCCAATAAAAGATACATTTTGCAAGTTAATCTATTTTCACTAAGAAATAGAGTATTTTTAGCCCTTCAAATTGCTTACCAACATAGGGGCCCAGATAACACAGATCAAAACAAAGAATAGACATATCCCACTGCAGAACTTGGTCATTTTAGTTTGTTTATCTCCCTGTTGACGTTTAGATCTATTCAAATCAACGTCACATTTGACGAGATACAAGCTGGAATGAATGTCCTCCAACTAAGCACAAATACAAATAACCTTCAGACAGATGAAAGAAAATGCTTTCCACCTAAACCATTAGATAAATAGCAACATAAAAAAATTAAAGAAGCTCTGTTAGACAGAGTGCAAAAGACGTACCTTCAGCCAATCATACATAGTCAGAGATGTGGTTGTACATGACCAATCAAGTACACACCGTAATTCATACAGGAAGGGAAGGGCGCGGTAAAGACGGAATCCCAAATAATTAATATGTGAAACCTTACTCGTCAAGAACTGCCGATACAGTGTACTTTTGTGAGGAACTCCATAGCGAATCTGTATGGCCTGTAGAGAGAGAGAAACTGCCTTGGTGAGATAGATAGCACGGAGTGCTAACTCTCCCGCGTGCTTATGTGAAGGTTCCATGTTCCAAGCATACTGAGTGACTGAGTAAGTAAAGAGGATGAGGTTGAAGACATAAAATACAACTTTTCCGGTGGGGAACGAACATAGGTATATAATGCGATCAAGCACAATCAAGAAAAAGATGATCTGCACAACAATTTCGTATTAGAGATATTATTTCTAACACAAAGGAAATACTCGAAGCTTTAAAAAGGAGAGGAAGGTTACCATTAGGACAAACACAAATTCTTTGGGGAATTGATCTTCAAGTTGGTAAACTTCTAGAAATTCGCTGTTATTTTTAATAACAGATTGATAGAAAATGGCAATCAAAAAAAGAACAACCAAATCTGCACAAAATATGTAAGCATACAAGTCAAGTTCTCTTTTCCCACCGCCAATGACAGAGACTATAGGGTAAGGGAATGCAATCTCGTCAAATAAACCAGCACGTTGGGCTTTGATGATCTCTTTGGCCACATCCATTGCTGGAGTTAGTGACTTATACCATTCTGTTGGAGGACACTCAGTCAGATCAGAAGCATATATGACTTCAAAAACTGTCAAAGCTATATTAGGGGTTTCTTGACTTCTTTCGATGCTCTGCACACGAATTCGACTAGCAGAAGTGCACGTATTAGGGTTCGTGTTCCTGCATCTCTCATCGTGAACAATCTTAAGCAACTTATTTATTCCCGACTCGATCCTTTCTGGCTGAATTCCATCATCTGGCCACACCTTAACTACCATCGACAGCTGTACAAAGTAAGGGGGTGATTCTGCTCCTCGTGTCAGTGATTTCCAGTGCCTAGATAATAACCGCACCATCGCTTTGATCACATTTCTTACCATTAAAACCAGTCTCTCTGCCCTCTCTGTCAAACTAGATTGCAGCACAACCTCTTCGGGGTGACGACGATGACTCCTAAAAAATTTGAATTCCATAACAGATACCCATTCACCGTCCTTCGCAATTATAGAGCACTGTAAGAGAGTAAACACATACACCAGAAAGAGAGGCAATGTACTCACGACGAATGAGGACATGATTGGATGACTGGGAAACCCTAATTCATGCAGCAGGTCCCACTGTATGTCCAAACCCCAGTGTTGGATAATGATTTGATACACATAGAGGAGTAAAACATAAACCTCGGTGTAGACTAGCATAATTACCCAGAAAATGTAACTTGGACCAGAATTCACACAGAGAGCATACAAAAAGAGGGCTGTGAGATAGACCATAGAAAGCAAGCTGAAGTTCCAAAGGAATACAATTACGAAACAGCAGTAGCACACAAAATCATTATTTGCTCGCATCTGAGCCCATACGTAACGGAAAACTCTCCCAATCTGCCGGCTTGTCGATTCAGGCATAACAAATTCACTACCAGATTGAACAGAAGAGAATCGACCCAAGTGCTCAAACCTTCTATTCTGACTCTCTATCTCTTCGTAGGCACCATCATCTGCAGAGGAATACTCACTTGTTTCTGAATCTTCATGGGTTATGTTCAGTAAGTTCACAAAGTTCGTCATAGCCTGATTCCCAAGCGACTGTACCTGAGATACACCATCACCTATCAACTGTACAGCAGAAATCAAAGGACTTTCAAATAGTCGTTCTTTCTCTCTTCTATTTGAATCCATCAGCAAAGTTTCTTCACCAAGTTCTCTAATTTCACAAATTGGAGAACCAACACCATGACCCATGGATCCCACAGATGACGGACTTTCTACTTTTGAGTCTGTAAGATAATCATTTGTTTCACAAACAAATGAAGAATCAACAGCATAACTTAGGTCCTGTTTCTGGTCGATAAGCTCCTTATCTATAGTCTGTGTCCCTCCATTAGTGTGCAAAGAAGTGTATCTTCTTTTTCTTCTTCTGAGACCTTCGCGTTCAGAAGAACAATTAACACAGTTCACAGTCGAGTTCATACCATGTAGCTGGGTTTGTAGGTTGAGCATCTCTGATTTCATCTTCTCTACTTGCAAGTTGCGCTGACGTTTCTTTTCTTCAGATTTACGAATATACTGCAATTGAGCAGTCTTCCATGCAGCTTTCTTCTCTTGTTCACGCACTATAGCACCAATTTGCTCTGCCTCGAGATATTTAGATGCATAATCGAATTCTTGCGATGAAAACATGTAAGACTGGAGCGACACTAACATAAATATGATAATCTCAACCAATGCAGATCTCGACGTAATCCGAAACCCGTAATCATATTTATACAATCCAATCATCTCATAGATGTATTCAATCTTTTCAGGATTCTCCCCAGTAACATTGTCTACAAAAGGAGACTGATAGGCAAGAGAAAGAATGATAAGAGCAAAGTTGTACATGCGAAGAAACTTGAAGATCTGATTTTTCCTCTTTAGAATTTCAAGCCTCAACCGAAAGAAGATTAGAGCGAAACCAAGGTAGCCAAGATGCAAAATGTCATACTCTAAGGTTCCAGTAATGAGTATCAATGCAAGCACGACATCCAATAAATGACAATAAGAGTAAAGCCTCAGGTAGTCAAGAAATGTCCATAAACTTTTAGTTTCGAACGAGAGATCTCTCCATACTAATGCACTCCTACATTCAGATATCACTTGATGAAAAGTAACTGACCCGGTTAAACTGGTACAACGATCAGCACGGAGTTTGAAGCATGCAAGCATAAAAACAACATAGTAGCTGATAAGCATTCTAGGATCATCAACTATAACCCCTACAAAAAAGTTAAGACAGAAACAAAAGTTAACAAAAAGGAGTACAATTAAGTACTTTTTTGTACCTAAGAATAATTAAATCAATATATACACAAGGCACAAGCTTCAGAAGCCGTCAAACACAGTTACTTAACGGTAATTAAAAGCACTTATCTTAAGACAATAAATAAATAAAGTTGAGAGTTTTGAAATGAATACCAAGCCAACAGCTTCTGCAGTAGTTGAAGTGAATAACTGAGCTTCTCCAACAGTCATGGCAATGCACTTTTTGTTCACTAGGAACATGTTGATTCCAAGATGTCAGATCCTTCCATATGGCCAAGTACTCAAAGGTGAGAATGGAGGCAAATGCAAAGACAAACAAGGGCCACAGCTTATGTATAACCTGCCTACCCAGAAGAACACAAGCTGCGAGGGATGCAATATAAAGCATAGAAATGATATTCAAGACAGCAAAGCTGGCAAGAAGTAACGCAATCATGTTTATCTCAAGTCCAAATAGGTTAAAAGCATTCTCGGTCCAAAATTTCAAATATACTTTTAGTGTTTTCTTCTGCATGTCCATCCTCTCTTTCCTTGAAGCAAGAATTTGCTTCTTATTCCATTTGTAATTCTCGTCATGACTTTCTGATGTGCATCCAACAGAATTTTTCGTGGTGGTACTACTTCTCGAGCCTCCTGTTGCAGAAGAACCAGGATCTTGTTGTTGAGATGCACTAGAGATGAAAGATGGCCATGATTTGCTGATAACACTCCTTCCCTTCACAGAGAGCAGACTCGAATTTTCTGAAGGTTCACTTTCCCCATCACAGATTGAGATGTTAAATGACATATCTTTTATAGAGAGAAATAGTGGGCAAGGCTCTTCCCATTTTTCCGTATTTACAAGAGCGGTTGGCATCATTTCCATCCAATGAAAGACATTGTATTGGAGAGTACAAGCAATTATCACCAAAACTTTTCCTCTGAAACCCAACTCCATACCCCAACACCCCGGATTAAATTGCTGAAGACCTAGAAAAGTTGACAGCCATGTGTATTTTTGACTAGGAAACATCTCAGCTTGCTTGCCCCACATCTGATAAAGATACTCAGCTATCACTAGAACTCCTGTATACACCAAAAACACTTTGGAAGGAACCCGAGAAGCTTTAGGTAACGTTGAACAGATAACCAGACCAAGGAGATATAAAAGTCCAAATGCACTGATTGGAGTTATAGATGCATAGAATACAGCAAGACACAGAATTTTTTCGCTGTGCCAAATCAGGAGACGCCTAATAAACCCTAGCAGTCCCGTCTGTGACAAATGCATGTCATCTTCTCGGTTATACTTGAATATGCTCTGTCTCCTTCCGTAGCTATAAAGTTGCATCACGATTAGAACAGTTAGAGGTTCTCGAATATTTTGCAACAGTGATGTTTCAGGGTTGTAACCCAAGGTGGTAGATAAGTTTATTATTTCTGTTAGCCATGTCGTAAAGCTGGAGAAAATGCTCAAGCTGTAAATGAAGACAAACACTACAATAGAGTAAACTTTCAAGGGAAACCATAAGCGCCTTCTTGTCACCTCAACAAGTTGTCTTCCAGTTATCCAAAACAGAAGGAAGAAAAGGAAACCAAATGATATATAGTTTGGCTTCATCCGATACACTGTAACGAGGACTGTCAAAAACGAAATATAGGTCCCATATGAGCGGTAAGCAGACAGAAACATCTGACCAACTGCATTGAGATATGTTGCTATCCTCCTCTCTGACAAAAAATTATGAAAAACAGGAAAATCTCATAAATACTATCCACAAGATTTTGTACTTCCTTACTAGAAAGGAAAAGGTTGACTTCTGATAATTTACCATATGAAGATTTATTGGATCGGCTCTCTCTGCTTTTGGGGGAGGTAAAGACTGAAAGTAGAACAGATTTGTTCAATCCAGCCCTTAAAATGCTAAACCCAACTGGAGTACAAGGCATGTGCCTCACAATTGCCGAGTAGGAGAAAAGCATTTCAAACCCGTGGTGATGAACCACACAGAAGCACAAAAGCACTGCTATTTGCAAGAAATCCCACGTGGTAGCAGGTTCCAAGAGACCTAAATCAATTAAAATTATAAGTCACGTCAACTAAAAAATATATGCATATGACTTGCAAAGGACAATCTAAATTGATAAATCCCTTTGAAAATGGTTCTTTCTTTCTCCTTCTCTTTTTGTTCTTTTTTTCTTTTGCTTTATAATTTGTTTGTTTAATACTTGGGAAGATTTTGAATTAACCTGTTATCTTAAGAAATCTCACTCTAGAAACATAACTATATTCCATGTTGGCTTTTTATGGTTTGCACAACAAATGAAAATTAACTTAAGCTAATCCTTTATTATTAGACTAAGTAAAGCCGGATTTATAGTAATCCATATTAAGGTATTGTTATGGTTTAATCATGCACTAAAGACTAGCTAAAGGTTAATGCTGGATAAGTTCAAGAAAACTAATGAGCTGTCCCATGTAGCCATGAGGTGTGCCTCTCTAACTCATGATGGGAAGGTTAGAGAGACATGTGGCGAGCATGACAAAGACTCTCGTCTAGCGTCCTTAAATAAAAGGAAAATCAGTTCTACCCTCATGTAAGCATGTGGAAATAGAAGTAGAAGTCCAATGCATTAACTTATTAGTAGAGAGATCATCCATATATTTCTTCTTCTAAATCAGTTCATGGTAATTGTGTCGAAGCTACAGAACATGTTTGGTGCAGTGTAAGTTGTTTATAAGCTACAGAACATGTTAATACTAGGGTTAAATCATTTTCGACATATGGTTAAGTATATATCATGTTTAGGTCTAAGTAATGATAATTAAAGAGCTGAAGATTTAACATTCCATACCTAACTGTGACAGAATTCCCATGCTTAACGATCCTCTTTTCTTTAAAGCTTTAGAGACCATATTAAGCTGAAGGATGTACATTAGGGCAAAATGTGTCTCACACAGAAGAATCAGGGATTGCCGTAACTTTCTACTCACGTTGTGGCTCATCAGAAACAACAAAAAGAAAATCACTGATACATGAAGAAAATGATTTGAAATCAGTGAAATGCTGCAGATGTTAGACCACATATTATCGGAAAATAAAGATAATCGGATTATGCGTACATGAAACGGTGGTAGGGTAGATATCGAGACAGAAGCAACTCCAACATATATCACATTAGTATATAGAATGAGTCTTATTTTACATACTGTAGATGGCATGAATGAATCCAGGTTTAATGGCAAGAAAAAATATCAGTGCAAGAGTGATAGTACGAGAGCATCTCCGTAGTCCCCAAGCTAGTGTAGCGATGATTAATACCTTGGTCTCTTCTCCTTCTGAAATTTGAGAACAAGGTCAAATGAAGGGGTAAACCATGTAGCAGCACTGTAATAACCAAAACAAAGCCAAGCACCTACGCGGTGCATCAGTAGCTACCGACTACTCACCTTCTATACTATAATCTTCAGCGGTAGCTCGCCTATCCACATCAGCCATGTACATAAAAACAGTATTGTTCACGAGATTACCAATGGCAACGAGAATTCCAAGACAAAATTGAGCAAGCAGAAAAAAACCAGGAATGGGGTAATGCCAGAAACCAATTGTTTCCCAAATTTCCATGTCCTGCAATTATACACCACAAGCAACTGTACATTATAATGATGCTTACCTGTTAAATGCAAAATATAATATACCGTGAATGAGAAATACCTCCCAAAATTCCTTATTCAGGTATGTGAATGCCACATTGAAGACATAAGTGCAAGTAGCCCACAAAAGAATGAAGACAAGAAGCAATCCATTTAAGTGGTGTAACTGGAAAAAGGAAGGGAAGGCATATAGAGCGTAGGCAACATATGCGAGTAGCCAAAACGCACATACACTAGTGAAAAAGAAACCCCAAACTGAAAGAGCAACCAGTGAGACCTGTCATTTTGAAAAATGAAAGTTTTACTCAGGGAAATATACATGGGTGCATCGACAAAGCGAATACATTGTATTCGGGAAAAAGGAAAAAAGAACAAATGGAAGTATGTCTATTACCCAATATTAAAAACTCAAAAAACAGGTACTATGTTGTCACTGAATGCATACCGGAAAACCATATGTAAAAAAGTTGATACTAAAAGTTCGGAAAACTGCTCCTCTTAATAGCATATTTGTGTGCCTAACACCAGATCTGCAAATCATAAATTCATCAGGCTTTTAATCAGACAATCAAACTAAACTCAAAATTCACAATTCCAAGAACCGTTCTTATTTAATTTTATTTTATTCCGACAAACTAATACTTCCATAGGTTATGCATCATCAGCCAAATAAGTTAACTCAACGTGGGTCTTTTCTAAACAAGCTATTGTTCCAACACATTGTATGCACCTATAGATCATAATAAACTCTTTTATGTGAACCAGTACTCTACTAAAATCTCGATACTCCCATAAGATTAGAAACATCACGGATATGGCAATGTTGACCAGAAATAAAAATTAAAAATAAAATAAATAAATAGTACCTTGATCTACGAATGAAAAACGAATGCCTTGATGGGAGAAGCTGCTCTGACAAGCTACTATTTCTTGTAGACATGATAAAATTCATTTCCTCGAGGTCGCACTTTATAATGGATAACTATCGAGAACAAAACTGTAAGATTTTTTCTTGTAGATAAATTACAAGTACACAACAAATTAGAAGTGCATACCATTAAGTAGAAAATTAGAAGAGAAATACAACAACAGATTCTGGTCCACTCTAGGGCTGCAGATACTTTGTATAGCCCAATAAACTCGGCTACTGTTTGAACCATAATTGAGAAATTAATGGGGAGCTGGTATGTATAAAGTAGAGCAATATAGAAGCCTGCATAGGCTAGCAGATGCCTCCACCACCTTGCAGACAATGGAAGCAACGGATTGAACAAAGAACACATTCAGAGAGGTTTGACAAAATACTAGTCTGGAAATAGAAGAAGAAAAGAAGAAGAAAACAAAATAGAATAAAAGCACTTACCAGAAGAGGCCCAAAAAGTTGCTCGTTAGAGACCAGTCCACCAGACCAACACAGCTACAGATAAAGAATGGTAGAGAAACCCAAGATGGATGACTTATCCCAACAACCAGCTGAACAGCGGGCAAAAATAAGCAACAGGCAACCCTGACATGAGAACCTTCCACATGACAGAAAAACAACAAACCGAAATCAAAAATTGAAGAAAAAAAGACGAAAGTATCTCACTTAGTACAGCACAATCATCACCAAACTGATACAAATAAGTATTGAAAAAGAGTCACCGAAGAACTATACATTTAATATCTTGATGACCTAGCCGGCCAATAACATCGGTCTACTTATAAATAGGGATTCAAAAGAGTCGAGGAAATAAAGAAATCAAATTGTTCTGAATATGTATAACAGTATAAATTCATTTTAATTTTTAATTGTTCAACATGCTACACTAAATACCTGATATAACAAAATCACCAACCACTGAATTCTCATTTAATAACCACATGCAGATCAGTGAGTGAGGAGGTATTATAAGATATAGAGGAAACACAAAAGAGACTTTTTATATACAATATTGGAGGGTTGAAAATCCAAACCTAAATCGACAACATATGATGAAAAACTCCTCCAACAGGTACCTCTCCCCGAAACCAGACCAACTCTACTCCAACGAATGTCAAGTATCGCAACCAAAGCCACCAATAACTGTACCACCAAGGAATAAATTATAGTCGAAGATCCCCAAGGTTGCACACTGCAAAAAAATCCACTTTAATATGCACAAATACACGGTTCTCACACAAAGTAGCCACAATACCTATTGTAACTTATGTAAAAGTACTATTCGCTTATTGAACTACAAGAAGTTTACCTCGCAAAGCCAACTAGCTTCGCCCATGAAGCATCAGCTATACTCCATTCCTTCCCTTTAACAGCCCAAATAATATGAAAGACCATTTGTGAAGAGGTCGCTAGTACGCAGAACGCAATAATACAACAATGTGTAAATCGTCTCTGAGAACCCAATCCTGTAACGATGACATTTCATTTCAAATTATAACAACAACAACTCAATCGTGCTAGGCTGCATACCACTTGCACAATGCTGACATGCATGGTGCGTGGTGCCCATCCATAAACCCTAATCCTCCCACGAGTAACTAAGTAGCAAATGGCATGTGCCCTGTCATTTCTTATAGCAATAACGATCTCACCCCTGTCATTTCTTATAGCAATAACGATCTCACCATAATCATAAATTGGGCGATACAAGAACTGACCAAGCATGATATTATCCGAACCAATGATAATGTAACAGTAACATGAAACCAAAAGAAGAATAACAAAATATGAAGTGAAAATGTTACCAGTGTTTGGAGAAGTATATTGAATGACCAGAAAAATCAACAACTCAACCAAAGAGATTATACTCCAGTTGAGTAAAGCAGCTGCATCAAAAGTAATTTAGCTACTAGGGTAAATTTACATTGAAAGAATTAGGGTAAAAATTGAGAGAACTTGGGTGAAACTTATCAAATTGGAAATGAGAATTGAATGAACGAATACCTGTTAATAGCAGCAATGGGAAAACAAACCCATGCAGAAAATTCCCCATAACTTATCAGAATCTCTGGCTTTTCACAACTAATAACCCAATTCATGAGCCGGATTTCTCTAACATTTTGACATAAACATCACCCAGAAAAAAACAGAAAACGAAAATATGTTAGATTGATAATGATGGGTTTCTTAAAAATAATTGGCGCTTTTTGTGAAGATTTGAAGATCAATGTCGTCTAATTAAAAAAAAACAATGGAGGATGTGGTTTTTATTGTTAATTTTTCTAGGTTAAAATCGAAAACAGAATTTAGTGTGAAAAACGAGGATCGAGAAGAATGAAAAATAATAAACAATAATTAAAATATAAAATTAAAGCCCGTGAATTACGGGTTTAGAACTACTTCGTGTTAATTAGTTCTATTAATGATGGTACTTAAACCCCTTCATAATGGTACTTTGTGTTAAACATCCTGTGCAAGTCCAGCAAGCACGGCCAGCTAAGGTTAGTGGTAATTATATAATTGCCCTTACTTTTCAAGAGTTTCACAAATACTCTTATGAGACAATAAAAATACCCTCTCTCCATTTACAGGCAGTCTATTAACGTTTTCCTTCTTTCCACATTTAATCTTCCTCCTTTAATATTCGAACATTCGCAGAACAGAGAAGACTAAATTGAAAACCTCCACCACCGTCTCCATCACTACCACCACCGTCTCCGTCACCATCTCCATCTCACAACCAACATCAATATCAGTGTCACCGTCACCGCCATTACCATCACCATTACCACCTACCACCACTACGGATGGAGAATACAATGGAAAATCAATAAACAAATTCAATTTCAGATCTGGAAAATATCTTAAAGCCATCGTCACCACCACTGCTATCCCATGTAATGACGGCTGGTGAAGAAGAGAGATCGATGGTTTTGCGCTTAGGATTCATGAAAGGAAGAAAGAAGATTTCACTCTCGGTCTCATCTGTTGCTGCTTTGACATAGAGGGTAGATACTCATTTGTCGTGAATTGAAGAACGAGGAGATCTAAGATTCGAATTGAGGAGATGAAGCAACGTTTGATTGATTCATGAAGAGCTGGATTTAGTTTCTATCGAGAAAATTCAGGGAAGAAAATGGGCTTGCTGCCATTGATTCACAGAAGCGGAAGGAAGAACCGATGAGTCTGTGAGTATGAATGATGTTAGGGTTTTGTTTGAGTTTAATGTCACAGAGATGTTGTTCATGTTCAAATCAAGAAACAATCAGGTGAAGGAGAAATGAGAGAGATGATGAATTTGAGTTTTAACGGGATTTGAAGTTAGGTTTTGTTTGAATTAGGTTTGAGTTTTGTACTCGAATTGGAGATATTCAGAAAGGGATTTTTAATGTTTCTGAAGCTGAATTAGGGTATGAAGGTTTGTTGTTGATTAAATGATGGTGTTATTGGTAGCCTATGAGTTATGAGAAGCTGAAGCTGGGATTTTGTTCGGGTGGTGGTGGTGGATTTTGTTGTAGTAGTGAGGGTGGTGGTGGTGGTGGTGGTGGTGATGGTGATTACAGCATTGGTTGTGTATCAACTCATGTTGTTGATGCCTTTTTCAGCGGATCAACTACCATTATTGATCCCATTTGTTAGAGCGTAGATCGGTTGAACCCACCAAGCGTTGGTATGTCAAGTTTGGTTGTCATATTTTAGTGAATCAAAACTCATGGTAAGAGTCTCTTGATTATGTACTAGATTCCACTTCGTATAGGTTAGCTTGAAAGTATTAGGATATGAGACATTACAAGTATTTCGAAGACTTGAAGATATGAAGAAGCAAGGAGCTACAACGACAACAATCATCCTTCCACTTGAGGTTAGTGATATTTGGCTTGAACTGTTTCATTCCCTAACGTATCTTTCAAGTCGTGCATATTGAAAACAAAACTGCGAAGCATATTTGAACTCTAGATAGACATAGTATTAAGGAATACAATACGGGGTTTATTGCTTAACCATTAAACTTTGTAGATAAGACATCGCCATAATCATTTGAATGCTATTGTGATTATGTATGGGTATGAGGTGAGGATTTCATCCTAGGGAACAACGTTTACATGTGTTCTAAGGAAGTAAGTTCATAAACTTGTTTGTGAATCGAAAAGGAAATCGCCAAGCGTTATTGGGATTGTTATTCATTGCATATCTTGTGAACATCCAATATGTGTGATTTAGTAGAACCGTTCATGACTTGTTTGTGTTCTTGGTAAAACTATTCACAAAGGCCTGGCTTATGTATTGGTATGACTTTTATTAGTGAAACCAATCTTAAGTAATCACCTGAGATGGTATGTTCGGGTTTGTAATTTTATGTATGACCAAAACTGGGAAAAGGGGAACTGATCCTAGTAAGAGGTGCAGTACATCACAAAGGGGAACCAATCCTTGTATGAGGTGCAGCAGGTTTATAGCAGAAAGGGGAACCGATCCTATGGACATGTGCAACACGTTTTTAGGCAAAGGGGAACCGATCCTATGGACATGTGCAACACATTCAAGTTAGATACCATATATATGCGGGGAACCGATCCTAGTACCTAGTCAACCAAATTTTGGAAAGCTTGTGTGACTATGCACAGTACTCACATGGAGGTAGAAACGAAACTTGTTTTGGTAGAACCGTTACACCCATGATTTGTGATTGAATGTTATATGATCAATCGCATAGTTCTTGAAAGTCAGATGAACCAATTCTAAACTTGTTTGGAAGTGTGGCAAATCGGTTTCAAGGTTGTAAGTATGAAAGAGAACTTACAAAGTTGGGATGTCGACATACGTTGAACATGTGTTGTGAATGTTTATTATTTAATTGTTCAAAGTTATTCCTTAATAGCTAAGGAAAGAGAATCCCAGGATCGAAACATAAATAAGTTAAAAATCTTTTAATTAAGGTTATTAATTTCATTTTTAGGAAAATAAGAATAAGTAATGTGCATTTACTAATTAAATATTTTCTAAGAGATTTCGATCATTATTTTTGGACAGAGCATTTCCAGGAATTATGGAAATCGAATTTGTGCTAATGAATATCTTGAGAATATTTTCGGTTTTAGAAATTCCTTAGTGTCCAAACTTCCTAGTCTATAAATACTGTAGTTTGCATTAATAGCAAACTAATCCTTCGTAGCAGCAAACCACCTCTTGTTGTGCTGCTACTGGTGAAGCCGCCTATTCGGAGAGGAGAGTAACCTAATTAGGTGAAATCTCTTACGGACGCTCGGTTTAAAGTCTTCTTTGGGATTGAGAAGCTCTAGTCAGTACCGTTAGTGGGAAACTAGATAATTGCGGTTTAATTATATTTTGTTTTCATTGATTTAATTGACTAGCGGTAGTTGAACTTTGATTGCACCTAGTTTGTTTATGATTGAGAATCTTCTCTTCTGATATAATATTCACTCAAACTAGTTCAAAGTTTCGACATGGATCTTTAGACTGTTGCTAGTTCTAAAGACGATATTGTGATAATCCATTGTTAACAGACTCCGTTCTGTGTGTGATTGATCACAAGAGATTCAAGTGATTGTGTGCAGGTGTTTATTGAAGATCTAAGAAGATTTGAAGACGAAGAAGATATTGAAGATTTCTGATTTGTGAGTTCATAATCTTTGGTGTGTACAATACTTGTTTCGGAAAAAGAGGATCCAATTAATAATCGGTTTTTATCCTTGTGATAGAATTGGATTGATTAATTGTGTAGATCGGCATCAACACAATTCTTTGGATTAAGAGTGTTGATCGCGAAATCTTAACGATTACTTTGGTAATTGAACATAAGATAGATCTATGGACCTGGTGAAGGATTTTATGTTAAGATAAACAGAAGAGCCTTTGTCCGACACATATCACTTGGTTGAAGAGAATTGATACCAAACAAATTTGTTGTTCCTTTACTGTTTGGAATACGAACCAAATGAATTGTTCCAAGTACATGACTTGTTTATAAGTTGGAGGCGTGGGAATACAGACGGAACTAGGTGAACTATAGGTTTAGTTGCTTGGTCTCAACTATACGAAGTTGGTGTAATTTGTGTAGTGGCTTAATCTTGAGAGTATTCAATTCTGGACTAGGTCCCGGGGTTTTTCTGCATTTGCGGTTTCCTCGTTGACAAAATATTGTTGTGTCATTGACTTTTATTTTCCGCAATTATAATTGTCTTTATTATAATTTAAAGTAAATCACACAAACGTTAATTCCTATTTACTTGATAAGTGAATCTCATTGTGTTTGGTTAAGTCTGAACCTTTTTATCAAGTAAACATACTTCGTTGTTGTATTGTCTCGATCTCGTATACATAGACGATCACATGAAGTGTGAACCAATTAGTTGTATTGTCTCGACTCAGTCCATAGACAATCACTTTCGGATAAAGGACTTATAGGTAGAAAAAGTTTTAGATTGAGGTATATTTGGGTACCCTCGTCTTTTCACCATTTATGGGATCAACTCTTGTTGTTGACAATATTTTTTATTGGATCAACTACTGACTCCTATTGTTTGATGTGCTGATGGATGATGTTATAGTGGAGATGATGGTAGTGGTGGTTGTGAAGGTGCTAGTGGTAGCTTTTGTTGGGATGGTGGAATCAACAATGGAGATTGACTTATTTTGCAACTATTTTGGCTTCAGCTGCATATTTGGGAACTATTACATTGGGGATTATGCATGTATCGGGTATTGAAATCACCAACAATGCATGATATTAATAATTTATGGGATCAACTCCTACTGTTGATACCATTTTTATGGGATCAACTATTGTTGTTGATCCAATAAATGGGATCAACTCATGTTGTTTACTCCATTTTTATGGGATCAACTACTGTTGTTGACAGCATTTCCTTGGATTAGTATAATTATGCATGTGATTTAAATGCTTTGATTTTTACAGATGTAAATTCTTCAAAATGTTGAATTTGTGGTGAAATGGTAGCATGACTGATTTCACGTCAGATGATGCTTGTTCGAGTCACGCCAAATTCACTCATTCGTATATGTCATTTTGGATCAAACTTTGTAATGACATACATTATGATTTGTTTTTATGAATGTTATTTTTGTGTTTTTTAAGGATATTTCAGTTTGCAGGTTCCAGGTTTATTGGCTTTTACAGGAAACATACTTATATAAATATGTTGATCTCATTTTTTGTGGATCAACTTCCATTGTTGATCCCACTTAAATGGATCAACTTTTGTTGTTGACCCATTTACTGGGATCAACTTTGATTGTTGACACAATAAAAGAACTGGAATATGTATTAATAAAGTTATTTTTGATCTTTTATTTTTTGGATCAACTTCGGTTGTTGACGCCAAATTTTGACGGCGGCGGTGGCGGAAACAGCAACGGTGGCAGCGATGACAGCAATGATAATGGTGGTGGCGGTGGTGAAATATTAGTGGCGATGGTGAAATATTAGTGGTGGTTGTAGTTAGTGTTAGAGAAATGCTTGGTCGAACTCGCATGCGTTGCTATCTCAAAGCATGTTTGTTAATGTTAGTGATCAAAACTATAAGTCTTTATTTCTAGCCTATTTATAGATGTCTCGGACTAGGACATAGATAGTGTAGTTGAGCTCAAATTTCACATAGTTCATCATTTGAAGACGAAGAACTACTAAGGAGAGCTTGTGGAACTTCTTCGACAAAAGGTATGTGGAGACTTGAACTCATCTATCACTTGGAAAGTCTATTTCTACTATCTCCTATATTGAGACATAAGTCGTGTTAAGATATAGTTTTCTCTATACACATTTGAGATTTCGAGCTGCGTATATCTCGCTTACATATTTCTCGAAATATGTGTTGGTCAGCTTTCACTTCGGCCAAGTTCATCTTATATCATGAGAAAATTACCAAGTAATATCTTACATGGTTTGTGTGATACAATCATTGGATGTAGGCTTGAAATGTTTTGATAATGATTACTTCAATATCTTGAAAATTGTTTTGATACTAATAGTGTGTGAAAACGGCTATTGTCATTATAGAAGAATGTTTCAATGATTGAAGTAAAGAGTTGAGAATGTAACCATGTTTGGATATAAGCATATATAGTGTGTTCGCACATTAGTTTATAAATCACAAACCGAGAACCAAGTGTATGCATATGTGTGTATACCAAATTGGTGAAGGAGACAAGATAAGTATGCGTACTCGTATGCATACTGGCGGAAGTTTTCGAACCGAAAATATCTACTGAGTTTGGGAATTACAAACTCCAAAACAAGTCACCTTAAGTATGCGTACCCGTACGCATACTGGCGGATGTTTTCGAACCGGAAATTTCTGCTGAGTTTGGAAACTTAGAAAACTCAAATCTGGTTGCTTAAGTACGCATACTTAAGCTGGTTACTTTGTCAAATCGGTCAGTTCATGGACTTAAACATTTAAATCATTAGGAATGCAATCTTTGCAAACTGTGGCTATAATGTTCATGATTGATTCAAGTGAATCAAACCGATTTGGTTTCAATTGTGTTTTCTATAACAATTGAAAAACTATTTAACTAGTTTCATTTGAGTCATTTGAATTAGTTATGGTTGAGATGAATAAGGTTGATATGAGAGTAATCTTGTGGCTAACATTGGTTAACTGTTTGTGAACCAACATGGTGTACACATTTAGGTACGGTTACATAAACCTAAATGAGGGTACATTTCATTTGTGTGTAACAAGCTAAGTTCGATATAAAGTTTGAAATATATTAGCTTGGTTGAATCAGGTTTTTCATCTAACGGTGATTATTGAATGCTTTGTTACCAAGGTAACTTGGATTGCAAACCCTGATTTGAAAAATATATAAAGAAGAACTCTAGCAACTGGGAAACCTAATCCCTTCACCTCATGTGTGTTACTAGTTGCATGACTAGAGTCAATTTTCCTTTAACCTTAGGTTTCTTCTCGAGACTCTGTAGTTTAACGACTTGAAGACTTCATTGATATTGTGAAGTCAGACCCAACTATTATCTTTGTAGTTGCGTGATCTGATCTTTTTGTTTCTATCGTGTTGAGTACAATTGAAATAATTGGCTCGAGATTTTATATCTCCGATAGGCCATGTAGAAAAGTAATCACAAACACCTTCATCTCATCGTTTGTGATTCCGCAATAACTTATTTCGCTAGTTGATTAAGTTTATGTAGGTAATTGATAATACTAGGCTATTCTTCGGTAATATAACTCCGGTTTATCAATTTTCCCATTCACCTTGATTTATCAAAAGACGAAACAAAAACTCTTGGATATTTCTGAGGGAGACAGATTTATTCAATCCTATAGACTTTTATGTGTGAGACAGATTTGTCTATCAAGTCTTCGACTTTGGGTCGTAGCAACTCTTGGTTATGGGTGAGATCAACTAAACGAATCAAGTGCGTAGTATCCTGCTGGGATCAAAGACGTAAGGAGCACACTTGTACCTTGAATCAGTATGAGATTGATTAGGGTTCAACTACAGTCCACTCCGAAGTTAATTGGTAGTAGGCTAGTGTCTGTAGCGGCTTAATACAGTGTGGCGTTCAATCTGGACTAGGTCCCGGGGTTTTTCGGCATTTGCGGTTTCCTCATTAAAAAAATTCTAGTGTCTGTGTTATTTCTTTTCCGCATTATATTTTGTTATATAATTTAAATATCACAGTTTGTGTGTTAAGATCAATCAATTAGAATATCCAACCTTGGGTTGTTGATTTACATTGATTGACACTTGAACATTGGTCTTTGGTACCGTTCAAGTACTTCTTCTTATATTTAATCGGGCTCGCAGATTCATATTTGCTGATTGCGGATTGAATTAAAAGTTAGAGATATTAAACTCTTTGATATACTTTATTCTAGATTGAGTCTGACTGTCTAGTTGATTCTCTAGAAAGTGTTATTGGAGTAAGTCCTCTCATATTGCCAAAAGAATTATTGGGTGTGGTTGTTAGACCCCCGAATTTTCAATTGGTATCAGAGCAGGCAAACACATTAAAGACCTTACAAATATGTGTTTGTAGCGATCTGATATGGACAGAGGTGTTATCTCTATAAACGTACCACCAGTCTTCGATGGCTCAAATTACTTATGCTGGAAAACCGTTATGCGTGCCTTTCTTCAAGCGCGTGATTTTAAATCATGGTTTTATGTAGTTAAGGGCTATGAGGCTCCCGTTGTGGCAATAGGTAATGCCACCGTTTCAAAGAACAATGGTGCATACGATGCTGCAAAGATACTTGTTGCAAAGCAAAACTCCGACGGTTTGAATGCCATCATACATGTTATTACCCCAGATCTTCAGCATCATGTGACTACGTGTGCTCGGTCTACATATGCCTCGGATATCTTAGAAACCGTATTTGAAGGAAATACCAGTGAAAAGGAAGCTAGGCTTCAAAACCTTAATTTCGATCGGGAAAACCTTCGTACGACAGGTGAAGATTCATTTGATGAGTTTAATCACAAAGTGTCTGAAATTGTTAATGCATATTTTGCATTGGGTAAGACTATTCCTGAAAAGGACATAGTGATGAAAATTCTCAAATCGCTGCCATCTAGATACGATTCTAAGAAGTATGTCGTCGTTGAAGGAAATAACCTTGATGATCTCTCCAGAAATACGCTCGTAGGAAAGTTAAAGATCTTTACGCATGAGCATACATCCAAAGTTGGAAAGGATGTTGCCTTCAAGCACAAAGGAATACTAAATTACTTGACAAAAGTAAAAGTGTTTATGTCTGTGAGGATGATCTTTATGAGACTGATTCATCAGATGAAGATCTTGACAAATTTCTGGCGTACCCATGACCACTATATTTAGGCGGCGGGTCGCCTGAAAGTTGCCACAAGTCTGGCAATTTGGTGGCAGAGTTGGATGGATGAGATTGCATCTCATGAGGAAAGGCATCCGTTGATTATGTCTACCTTCCGTTGGCGCCTGGTAATGGCGCAATGGCACCTTTGGTGCATGCCAGCGGTATTGCAGCATAGTTGGCATGGATCGTGCATGCAAGTGGCACGGTGGTGCAAGCGGCGCCTGGCATAGCCATGTCCACTAGATTTAGGCGGCGGGTCGCCTAAAAGTTTCCACAAGTCTGTCGGTTCGTTGGCGAACTTGGATGGATGAGATTTGTAATTCAAGAGAGAGGGAAGCCGTTGATTATGGTCATATCTCGTTGTATGACAAAGTGGCGCCATTGGCATAGTGGCGCCTGACGTAGCCATGGCATAGTGGCATGCCAGTGGCGTAGCCGTGGCGTTATGGAGTGGCCACGCCTGTTGCGTTGTAGCATGGCCAAAACTAGGATTTGGCTTCGTGGACAAAGTTAGGTCTTGGCGGCATGACCAAGGATAGGGTTTGGCGTCGTGGCCAAAGTTAGGGCTTGACGGCGTGGCCAAGGGTAGGATTTGGCGTCGTGGCCAAAGTTATGGCTTGGCGCCGTAGCCAAGAGTAGGATTCAGCGTCGTGGCCAAAGATAAGGCTTGGTGGCGTGGCCAAGGCTAGGATTTGGCGCCGTGGCCAAGGCTAGGATTTGGCGGCGTGGCCAAAGTAAGGGCTTGGTGGCGTGACCAAGGCTAATATTTGGTGTCGTGGCCAAAGTTAGGGCTTGGCGGCGTGGCCAAGGCTGGGATTTGGAGCCATGGCCAAATTTATGGTTTGGCGGCATGGCCAAGGCTAAGATTTGGCGTCGTGGCCAAAGTTATGGCTTGGCGGCGTGGCCAAGTTTAAGATTTGGCATCGTGGCCAAAGTTATAGCTTGGCGGCGTGGCCAAGGCTAAAATTTGGCGCCGTGGCATGTTATTACAGCAAAATGGCGTGTTGGCATGCCGACTAATATGTTGTTCTGGCAGGGTGCGTTTGGCCTGCCGATTAACATGGAGGCACGACAGGGTGCGTTTGGACTTTAATGTATGGTAGCAAGTTTAGAGCGACTTGATTGGTCAAGAAAAGGGGACGGACAAACATAAGGCACGACCACACCTCTAGTGCTTGTGGCGCATTTAAAGTGACCTGATTGGTCGATAGGAAGGAGAGGGGCCGGCCAAGCATGGGCGTGGCTACGCTTGGTGTGAGTTGATAGACACATTTTTGTGTCTAAGTTGTCCTTGATTTTTGTATTGTTAGTGCTCATTTTTGTACTTGTTATGGTGTTTTATGTGTGTGTAGGTATTTTTGGGGAATAAACATTTTTGGAAAAATCGGCTCGAAAAGTTGTCTAAAGCACCCAAAGGACATTTGCTATGCAGACTCTCACTTTGGTTAAGGGTCACCTCAATTACTAAGGGGCACATCAATCACTATTTTCACCCCAGAGCGTCACCTGCTAAACGCGCCCCCATCTCTGTTAGGGGGAGGTCATCTTCTTCATTCAAATTCCACGTTTTGGCGGGAAAGTTTTGCAGCGGAAGAACATAATTAGGGTTAGTGGTTTGGGCGTGTATTAAGGAGATTCAATGGCTGAAACTATTTGGGATAGCTTAAATCAAATTACCAGGCATGGTATGAGCTTCAGAATCAACTGAATTGGGCTGGTTAGCCGTGTGGAAGATTTCCACGTAAAACCCGAGACTTCTGGTTCGGTATTGGAGGAGATTTGGTCGGATTCTTCACGTGATATGGATCAGTATAACCCGGTTTCGTCTAAATAGGGTAGGTATATGACTTGGATTAACTCAAAAAGAAGATTTCCATGTAAAACAGAGAAGAAATATTCTCGGGATTTTTCGAGCCGCTTGATGTATCTGCGTGTGACCTGAGTTTGTTATAATCCATCTGCTACGTGTTTGGATGAAGAATAAATTATATTGGAGTGTGCTAATTATATCCAGACGCGTGAGAATGGAGAGAAGAAAAATATAAGGGAATAACATCTCGGAAAATTGCAGAGAGTGATTGCGGAAGATTTTTGAGTTGTTGTTGATATTTGGAGGATCTGTCGAGTATATATAGAGGTCTGGGACATTGTCGAGAGGTACAGAGAGTTTGGGAAGGATTTGGAACATCACAGAGGCGAAATACGATCACCAGAGAAACCTGCTGCTGCTGATGCCATTGAAGAACACGAAGAACATAAGACCTCAAGAAGCAGTCTTATTTTGCTATAGTATTTGCGACTGTTCAGCGACAGTCTTAGAGCTACAATAATAGTGACACATCTTCTGTATCGTTCTTTGGTTTGCAACAATTATAAGCGTTACAAACCCGGTTTTGAATTATTTCTCCCTTTTCATCATTTGTAAACACCATTTGAGCAATGAAATCAACTTTTGAGCGTGTTTCCAACATGATAATGAGCTAAATCTCCCACAACCAAGGCAATGAGGAAGCTATTTACGCATGAATGATTGGTAACTATTTTATTTTCTCTAATTTATAATTTATAATTCACTCAATCACTGCTTTTGTAGAGTTTTAAATTTTTTGCATAATTTTCTTCATTAGTTGTGATTAATTCCGATAGGTTATACTTTGTTTAGTCAATTGATAATCTATGCTTAGGGAATACAATTGATATTTGAGAATTTTCCTGATTATTTGTGAATTAAGAAATAAGGGACTTAAAATATAATTAGAGTTTTGGATTATTTGCCATAATTTATTCATGTGTGATAGTGGAATCAGTGTCTTGGTTATTCCTAATAATCTTGAATTAAGTTTTGTTTGTTTTTAAATTTCATTAAATATAAAATCTTTTGCTTCCACAAGTCTCAACGAACTTTTTACTACCACTCAATTGAAAATCACATCAATTTTTGGCGCCGCCGACGCGGACTTGTCTTTAGGCTAGAGTTTTTAGATTTTTTTTTTAGGTTTTTATTTGTTCTTCTTTACGTTTTTGGGTATTTGTCTTTTCCTTACAGATTTTGGAGTTTGGAGCGAAAGAAAAATTTGCCAAAGTTTTTGGTGGATACTTAAAGATTTGGAGTAAAAGCAAAGCGAAAGGAGCGAAAGAAAAGAAGAATAAAAATTAATTAAAAAAAAAAGAAAAAGAGAGAGACAATTTTTTAGATTATCTTTTTCTTTTGTACATTATTTTTGGACTTCGTACTGTGGACTTTGGGACTTTATTTTTTTTTAAAAACCCTACGGAAGGGTGGTTTAAATATAAACTGTTTGCAGAGAAGGACGACGATTACGATATCGCCTCAGCTCCTCGGGTTCGTGCATGACATAACAGTCGTGGCCCGAGTCGACTTCATCGGTTCATCCCCCATCTGGTACGAGAGGTAAGTTTGTCGAAACACTCGCGAATCCCCTGTCAACGAGTTACTGTATTCCTTCGTTTGCATACATGCTGAGGATTTGAAAACGGCTGCTTTAATTTCCTAGTAAAGGGGAAGGACTGGCCATACAAGATAAGGGTTCAGATTTCATTACCGTTCCCTTCTTGTCCGCCTTAGGAAAACGAAACCAAACGCGAACCTAAGCCTAAAATTTGACTAGAACGAGACCTATAGGGTAACGAGCTTAATAGGAAAGTCATTCGAAAAATATTGGTTACTCTTTTAAGCATGCTTCAAAGTTCATGATGGTTTCTGTGAGTTTAATACGCTGCCTTGTAACGTCGGTGAGGCCTTGGGTATCAAAGCTCCACTGAGCTTCCCTTGTCTCGATTCAACTTACTTAAACTCAGATTGATTCCAGAGGGGTTTGCTTAAATTGTAACGATTTCCCTTTCGAAGGATTAGAAGTTGGTCTAGAAACAATCTAAGTGGAGCCATCATGCTATTTGTTTGCTAGAAATCAATAGGTTTGTTGTGGTGGAGTCAGCCTTGTTTGTGTTTGCATAGAACTTTCTTTCCTTTTAGGATTTCTTTCTTTTTCTTTTGTTTTTCTAGTGTATGCCCAAGGTTATTAAAGAGCGGGCTTGGAAAAGAAACACTCTAGGTCGTTTGATTAGTGATAAACCTAATAGTTGTTCTTGTGAAGGCGGGGAGCTCGAAGACTCTTCTTTTGAGAGCCCTGTCTTTGGAAATTTCAGCTTTGAAAACTTGAAAATTAGTGAAGAAAGTACTCCTAGTCATTTGGTAGTGCCAGAAATGGAAACTTTGAAAGCTTTATTAAACCAAACTAGGACCTCTCATCTATCTTGTATCAAGTTAGCTAAAACCGAGGAAAATTATGAACCCAAACCTGGGACTTTACAGATGCTCCCAATCTTTTTAGGAAAAGAGAATGAGAACCCCTATTTTCATGTTAGGGAATTTGAGGAAGTTTGTAGTACTCTGAAGATTAAAAACCTTAGTGATGATGCGTTGAAACTTAGGTTATTCCCTTTTTCCTTAAAATATAAAGCCAAATCTTGGCTGTATAGTTTGGATTCTGAGTCAATTGAAACCTATGACCAACTTACATCTGCCTTTATATAGAAGTTTTTCCCAAGGCACAAAACATCGTATATTAGGACACAAATCTGTACTTTTGCTCAACAAGAGGGAGAATCTTTATATAGGTATTTAGAAAGGTTCAATGACTTAATATATCAATGTCCTCATCATGGTTTAGAGATGGTTAGGTTAGTTCAGATCCTCTATGAGGGTTTAGATTATTCAACAACGACCATGGTTGAGTCCCTATGCACATGTGGGTTTGAGAATAAAACTGTTGATGACGCGATGACATTTATGAATGAAATCGCCGATAAAACCCAGCAATGGGAAAATAGTTGGGAACCCCAAAAAACAATTCTTCTAAGTAGAGGAAATGTCAATAGGGTAGAAGGATCTTATGAGTCAGATGCTAAAATAGCAGCCATAGCCAAAAGGTTAGAAGCCTTAGAATTAGGTCATTCTAGTGGTAATAGTGGTAGAATAGAGCCTTCTTGGGAAGGCCATACTGCTGAGGAGCAAGCCAATGCTCTTTATAACAACACTAGATTCGATAACCGTCAGAAGTTTGACCCATATTCAGAAACCTATAACCCGGGCTGGAGAAACCATCCCAACCTTTCTTGGTCTAAGGGCCAGAATCAAGGTCAGTCTAGTAACTCTCACGTTCCCCCGGGTTTTGGCTATAGTAAGAATCCTTCAGCACCGACACAGTTTCAGCACCCTTCGGATAAGAAGATTATGAGTTTAGAAGATTCTTTTGCTTTGTTAACTCGTAACACTGTGCAATCTCAGCAATCTGTCGCTCAAGGTTTAGAAGAAAATAAGAGAATAGGTCAGGCTAACTCTCGGGCTATTTCCGAGTTGAAAACCCAAGTTAGTCAGATAAATGAGTCTTTAAGAGAAAGAGGTAAGTTTCCTAGTCAAACTCAACCCAACCCTAGAGGAATTAATGGAATAGGTGAAAGACCATCCGACCATGTAAATGCTATTAAAACCCTTAGGAGTGGTAGAGTGATATACAACAAGGTTTCCATGCCTGATAGTGAACATGCTGTAGTTCACCCTTCTCAACCAGAAACTGAGGAGACTTATAGAGTCTCTAAAAATACCAATGAGGGTCATATTTAACCCGGCTTTGTTCCAAGAGCCCCATTCCCACAGCCGCTAGTTCCAATTAAGAGGGAATCCAATTATTAAAATATATTGGAGGTTTTTAAGCAGGTAACTATCAACTTTCCATTATTAGATGCGATTAAGCAGATTCCCGTTTATGCCAAGTTTCTTAAGGATATGTGTACGCGAAAGCGAAGACTTAGTGTCCAGAAGAAAGCCTTCCTAGCTAGTCATGTGAGTTCTATTATTCTGAATACCACTACTCCTAAGTATAAAGACCCAGGGTCCCCTACTATTTCTTGCACAATAGGTAAATACCGTGTCGAGAAAGCTTTGCTTGACTTAGGAGCCAATGTGAAATTACTTCCATACCATGTGTACCCTAAGCTAGGACTTGGTGAGATGAAACCTACCCAGATGACACTTCAGTTAGCTGATAGGTCCGTTAAAATTCCTCGTGGTGTGATCGAGGATGTTCTTATTGAGGTCGACAAGTTTATATATCCTGTGGATTTTGTTATTCTAGATACCCAACCTGTCCCTGACCCAGAGAACCAGATACCAGTGATTTCAGGCCGCCCGTTTTTAGATACATCCAATGCGATCATCAACTATCAAACGGTATTATGAATTTGTCTTTTGGTAATATGACTATTGATCTGAACATTTTTAATATTAGTAAGCTACCCTCTGAACTAGATGACTCGAACATAGAAGAGGTGAACATGATAGTAACATTAGTCGAGGAGTCATTACCAAACACTTTGTTAGAAAATCCATTAGAAAAATGCCTAGCTCACTTTGGGATTGATTTTGATGATGATAATGTGATTAATGAGGTAAATGCTCTGTGAGATTCAACCCCTTTCTTAGACACTAGTAATGGATGGAAATCTAAGTTCGAACTACTACCCGTTTTTAAGTCTACCCTAGTTCCTTCTTTAGAAGAGCCTCCTAAGTTGGACCTTAAACCATTACCAGATACCCTGAAGTATGTGTTTTTAGGCCCATCTGAAACTTTACCTGTGATTATAGCATCCGACTTGGATAGCGATCAGGAAAGTAGGCTAGTAACCGTCCTTCAAAACAACAAGGAAGCTTTAGGGTGGACCATAGCAGACATTAAGAGTATAAGTCATACTGATTGTATGCATCAGATCTATTTAGAGAGTGACACCAAACCTTCTAGGGAGATGCAACATCGACTGAACCCTAATATGAAAGAAGTAGTTCGAACCGAGGTTCTTAAGCTGTTAGATGCATGCATTATCTACCCCATTTCAGACAATAAGTGGGTCAGCCCCGTTCAAGTTGTTCCCAAGAAATCCGGTATTAATGTAGTTTAGAATGAGAATAATGAGTTAATCCCAACCCGGGTGACCATGGGTTGTTGTTCTTTATGTATTGACTATAGAAAATTGAACAAGGTCACTAGAAAGGACCACTTTCCCATTCCCTTCATCGACCAAATGCTAGAGGGATTAGCTGGACGTAGCACTTATTGCTTTTTAGATGGATACTGCGGTTATAATCAGGTTGTTATTGCCCCAGAAGACCAAGAGAAAACCACTTTTACATGTCCCTTTGGTACCTTTGCGTATAGATGCATGCCTTTCGGGCTATGTAATGCCCCTGCGACCTTTCAGTGTTGTATGTTGAGCATATTTTCTGACATGGTAGAACGGTTCTTAGAGGTCTTTATGGATGATTTTTCAGTGTTTGGTTCGTCTTTCAATGAGTGCTTGCATCATTTGTCATTAGTTTTGACTAGGTGTAAGGAAAATCATTTAGTGCTTAATTGGGAGAAATGTCACTTCATGGTTCGCTCAGGAATTGTTCTAGGGCATATTGTATCTTCGAAGGGTATAGAGGTAGATAGAGCCAAAGTTGACCTATTAAAACTTTGCAGGTCCCAAAAACCGTAAGAGATATTAGGTCATTCTTAGGGCATGCAGGTTTTTATCATCGATTCATTAAGGATTTTAGCTTGATTTTTAGACCTCTTTGCAATTTGCTTGCAAAAGACGTTAAGTTTGTCTTTGATGATGCTTGTTTAGAGGCTTTTGAGAATCTTAAGAATTTACTCGCTACCGCCCCCCATAGTCCAGGCACCCAACTGGAACTTACCCTTTGAGATTATGTGTGATGCTTCAGATTACGCTATTGGTGTTGTGCTAGGTCTGCGAGAAAACAAATTACTTCATGTGATTTATTATGCTAGAAAAACTCTGAATGATGCCCAGCTGAACTATACCACTACCGAGAAGGAACTATTAGCCATTGTGTTTTTCTTAGACAATTTTAGACCCTATCTCTTAGGTTCTAAGATCATAATATATACTGATCATGCTGCTTTAAAATATCATCTGTCTAAAAAGGATACGCAACCTAGATTGATTAGGTGGATCCTTTTGTTGCAAGAGTTTTCTCCAGACATTAGAGACAAAAAAGGTGCCGAAAATGTAGTAGCAGACTACTTGTCTAGGCTAGTTGTTGATTCCGCTGATGATTCCTTTCCTATAAGGGATAACTTTCCTGATGAACAACTGTTCTTTGTTACCCAATTACCTTGGTATGCAAATATAGTGAACTATCTTGTTACTGGTCGAATGCCCCAACATTGGGGTAAACAAGATCGTTCTAGGTTTTTAGCCGAGGTGAAGCACTTCTTTTGGGATGATCCTTATTTATTTAAGTATTGTCCCGACCAGATTATTAGGAGATGTATACCTGAGAGTGACCGGTCCAGTATTATTTCCTTTTGTCATGATAATGCTTGTGGGGGTCACTTTAGTGCTAGGAAGGTTGCTACTAAGATATTGCAGTGTGGATTCTATTGGCCTTCGTTGTTTAAAGACTCCCACAGTTACTGTGTTACTTGTGAACGTTGCCAGAAATTAGAACTATTTCCCGTAGGAACATGATGCCCTTGAACCCTATTTTTGTTATTGAGGTCTTTGATGTGTGGGGTATTGACTTTATGGGTCCGTTTTCTAATTCTTTTGGTAACTTATACATCCTTGTCGCTGTAGACTATGTCTCTAAGTAGATTGAGGCGATTGCGTGTAAGACTAATGACCATAGGGTTGTGATTGAGTTCTTGAAAGATAATACACTTACACGTTTTGGTACACCGCGAGGTATAATTAGTGATGGAGGGTCGCACTTTTGTAATGTACCTTTCAGGCTTTTGATGAAGAAATATGGTATTACACATAAGGTAGCTACCCCATATCATCCACAGACTAGTGGTCAGGTAGATGTTTCCAATAGGGAGATAAAGCGTATATTAGAGAAAACAGTTAATCCTAATCGGAAAGACTGGTCGTCTAGGCTTACTGATGCCTTATGGGCTTACCGTACTGCGTTTAAAACCCCCATTGGAATGTCACCTTATAGAATTGTGTATGGAAAGGCATGTCACTTGCATGTTGAGTTAGAACATAGAGCATATTGGGCTGTTAAGCAGCTAAATTTTTCACTAGACAAGGAAGGAGTCCATAGGAAACTCCAGCACAATGAGTTGGAAGAGATTCGTAGAGATGCATACGATAGTGCTAAGAAGTATAAGAATAAAATGAAACTTGTGCATGATAAGAATATTTTAAGAAAGTCATTTTCTCCAGGTCAAAAAGTTCTTCTGTATGATACCCGCTTGCATCTTTTCCCCGGGAAGTTACGTTCTCAGTGGACGGGTCCTTTTATTGTTCGCACTGTCTTTCCTCATGGAGCTGTTGAGATCGAGACACCAGATGGTAGTAGTTCTTCGAAGGTTAACGGTCAGAGATTGAAACCCTTTTTAGAGCCCTTTCCTACAGGTGATGTTGAGGAGGTCCCTCTGGAGGACCCTGTTTACCCTTGATTGACCATCGAGGAGATTGCATGTTGTATATTAGTTTTTGATTTCTTTCTTCACTCAGGTACTATCTTTCCGACTTCTCTATTTACTGATTCCTCAGGTTACCTTACTTTTTGGTATTGCTCTTTCATTAGAAACATTGAGGACAATGTTAGATTTAAGTTTGGGGGTGGGGAAGAAACTTTTTGTTAGATTTTAGTTGCAATAAATAAACTCCAGAGCCTAGAAATTTATGCTTATTAAGGTTGGCACTAACCAATCTAAGTGGATGGGAACATCTTGGTTGTAGGAGTTGAGGAACCAATCTGATTAGATGGAAACATCTAAAGAGTATATTCATAAAGCACAGAGCTAAGGTGTTAGAATTAAAAAAAAACATGGTAGTTTCGCCATATCCCGTTGAATCCTAATCCCTTCTGTCTTTATTTCTTAAGTGATTTGGTGGGGCACACGATTCAAGTTGTTACCATTACTAGGTGAAATAGAGTGATTGAGATACAAAAAAAAAGAGAATTGAGACCAGACCATCAGACAAACAGGAATAAATTCAATAAAGTCGACCACTAGTGCCCTTGTATATGCCAGTTGTGTTGACCTAGAGTTAGGTTTATCGACCACTGGTCCCCTTGTATATGCCAGTTGTGTTGATATTAGTCAGACCAGTATCTCAGTCCATTAGGATAGGTTCATCTTGGCAGAGGCCTTCAGACAGATATGGGAAACACCGTTCACTTTAAACCATCATTTTTCTCTACATCCATCTTCTTAATCTTTCCATGTGATTGGTTGACTTCAGTTATGATGTACAAAAACTATCTGAGTAGAGCTCTGTCACTTATATATGAATTTTAGTATGCTTGAGTGCAAACTCGTGTACAACAATTGGAATTTCGCATCAGAGTACTTCCTCCTTTAGTCAATGTTTGTATGCCAACCAAGGAGATTCTTTAGTGCCTTCCAAGGTTCTTCTTAGATAGCTAGGGTCTGGAGTAAAGCTTTTGTGGGTACACCTCTGGTAAACTCTCCCGAGACTATATCTCGGTCACTAGGGCCACTTAATGAGTTAGGCTTTTATTTTTATTAGTTTTGCTCGAGGACTAGCAAATAATAAGTTTGGGGGTATTTGATAGACACATTTTTGTGTCTAAGTTGTCCTCGATTTTTGTATTGTTAGTGCTCATTTTTGTACTTATTATGGTGTTCTATGTGTGTGTAGGTATTTTTGGGGAATAAACATTTTTGGAAAAATCGGCTCGAAAAGTTGTCTAAAGCACCGAGAGGACATTTGCTATGCGGACTCTCACTTTGGTTAAGAGGCACCTCAATTACTAAGGGGCGCATCAATCACTATTTGCACCCCAAGGCGTCACCTGCTAAACGCGCCCCCATCTCTGTTAGGGGGAGGTCATCTTCTTCATTCAAATTCCAAGTTTTGGCGGGAAAGTTTTGCAGCGGAAGAACATAATTAGGGTTAGTGGTTTGGGCGTGTATTAAGGAGATTCAATGGCTGAAACTATTTGGGATAGCTTAAATCAGATTACCTGGCATGGTATGAGCTTCAGAATCAACTGAATTGGGCTGGTTAGCCGTGTGGAAGATTTCCACGTAAAACCCGAGACTTCTGTTTCGGTATTGGAGGAGATTTGGCCGGATTCTTCACGTGATATGGATCAGTATAACCCGGTTTCGTCTAAATAGGGTAGGTATATGACTTGGATTAACTCAAAAAGAATATTTCCATGTAAAACAGAGAAGAAATATTCTCGGGATTTTTCGAGCCGCTTGCTGTATCTGCGTGTGACCTGAGTTTGTTATAATCCATCTGCTAAGTGTTTGGATGAAGAATAAATTATAGTGGAGTGTGTCAACTATATCCAGACGCGTGATAATGGAGAGAAGAAAAATATAAGGGAATAACATCTCGGAAAATTGCAGAGAGTGATTGTGGAAGATTTTGAAGTTATTGTTGATATTTGGAGGACCTGTTGAGTATATATAGAGGTCTGGGACATTGTCGAGAGGTACAGAGAGTTTGGGAAGGATTTGGAACATCACAGAGGCGAAATACGATCACCAGAGAAACCTGCTGCTGCCATTGAAGAACACGAAGAACATAAGACCTCAAGAAGCAGTCTTATTTGCTATAGTTTCAGCCACTGTTCAGCGACAGTCTTAGAGCTACAGTAACAGTGACACATCCTCTGTATCGTTCATTGGTTTGCAACAATTACAAGCGTTACAAACCCGATTTTGAATTATTTCTCCCTTTTCATCATTTGTAAATACCATTTGAGCAATGAAATCAACTTTTGAGCGTGTTTCCAACATGATAATGAGTTAAATCTCCCACGACCAAGGCAATGAGGAAGCTATTTACGCATGAATAATTGGTAACTATTTTATTTTCTCTAATTTATAATTTATAATTCACTCAATCACTGCTTTTGCAGAGTTTTAAATTGTTTGCATAATTTTCTTGATTAGTTGTGATTCAATCTGATAGGTTATACTTTGTTTAGTCAATTGATAATCTATGCTGGGAATACAATTGATATTTTGAGAATTTGCCTGATTATTTGTGAATTAAGAAATAAGGGACTTAAAAGATAATTAGAGTTTTGGATTATTTGCCATAATTTATTCATGTGTGATAGTGGAATCAGTGTCTTGGTTACTCCTAATAATCTTGAATTAAGTTTTGTTTGTTTTTAAATTTCATTAAATCTAAAATCTTTTGCTTTCACAAGTCTCAACGAACTTTTTACTACCACTCAATTGAAAATCACATCAACTTTTGGCGCCGCCGACGCGGACTTCTCTTTAGGCTAGAGTTTTTAGATTTTTTTTTTAGGTTTTTATTTGTTTTTCATTTTTATTTTATTTGTTCTTCTTTACGTTTTTGGGTTTTTGTCTTTTCCTTACAGATTTTGGAGTTTGGAGCGAAAGAAAAAATTGCCAAAGTTTTTGGTGGATACTTAAAGATTTGGAGTAAAAGCAAAGCGAAAGGAGCGAAAGAAAAGAAGAATAAAAATTAATTAAAAAAAAAAAGAAAAAGAGAGACAATTTTTTAGAATTTTTTTTTAGATTATCTTTTTCTTTTGCACATTATTTTTGGACTTCGGACTGTGGACTTTGGGACTTTATTTTTTTTTAAAAACCCTACGTAAGGGTGGTTTAAATATAAACTGTTTGCAGAGAAGGACGACGATTACGATATCGCCTCGGCTCCTCGGGTTCGTACATGACATAACAGTCGTGGCCCGAGTCGACTTCAGCGGTTCATCCCCCGTCTGGTACGGGAGGTAAGTTTGTCGAAACACTCGCGAATCCCCTGTCCGCGAGTTACTGTATTCCTTCGTTTGCATATATGCTGAGGATTTGAAAACAACTGCTTTAATTTCCTAGTAAAGGGGAAGGACTGGCCATATAAGATAAGGGTTCGGATTTCATTACCGTTCCCTTCTTGTCCTCCTTAGGAAAACGAAACCAAACGCGAACCTAAGCCTAAAATTTGACTAGAACGAGACCTATAAGGTAACGAGCTTAGTAGGAAAGTCATTCGAAAAATATTGGTTACTCTTTTAAGCATGCTTCAAAGTTCATGATGGTTTCTGTGAGTTTAATACGCCGCCTTGTAATGCCGGTGAGGCCTTGGGTATCAAAGCTCCACTGAGCTTCCCTCGTCTCGATTCAACTTACTTAAACTCGGATTGATTCCAGAGGGGTTTGCTTAAATTGTAACCAATTCCCTTTCGAAGGATTAGAAGTTGGTCTAGAAACAATCTAAGTGGAGCCATCATGCTTATTGTTTGCTAGATCTCAATAGGTTTGTTGTGGTGGAGTCAGCCTTGTTTGTGTTTGCATAAAACTTCCCTTCCTTTTAGGATTTCTTTCTTTTTCTTTTATTTTTCTAGTGTATGCCCAAGGTTATTAAAGAGCGGGCTTGGAAAAGAAACACTCTAGGTCGTTTGATTAGTGATAATCCTAGTAGTTCTTCTTGTGAAGGCGGGGAGCTCGAAGACTCTTCTTTTGAGAGCCCTGTCTTTGGAAATTTCAGCTTTGAAAACTTGAAAAATAGTGAAGAAAGTACTCCTAGTCATTTGGTAGTGCCAGAAATGGCAACTTTGAAAGCTTTATTAAATCCAACTAGGACCTCTCGTCCGTCTTGTATCAAGTTAGCTGAAACCGAGGAAAATTATGAACTCAAACCTGGGACTTTACAGATGCTCCCAATCTTTTTAGGAAAAGAGAATGAGAACCCCTATTTTCATGTTAGGGAATTTGAGGAAGTTTGTAGTACTCTGAAGATTAAAAACCTTAGTGATGATGCGTTGAAACTTAGGTTATTCCCCTTTTCCTTAAAAGATAAAGCCAAATCTTGGCTGTATAGTTTGGCTTCTGAGTCAATTGAAACCTATGACCAACTTACATTTGCCTTTATACAGAAGTTTTTCCCAAGACACAAAACAACGTCTATTAGGACACAAATCTGTACTTTTGCTCAACAAGAGGGAGAATCTTTATATAGGTATTTAGAAAGGTTCAATGACTTAATATCTCAATGTCCTCATCATGGTTTAGAGATGGTTAGGTTAGTTCAGATCCTCTACGAGGGTTTAGATTATTCAACAACAACCATGGTTGAGTCCCTATGCACAGGTGGGAGAATAAAATTGTTGATGGGGCGATGACATTTTTGAATGAAATCGCCGATAAGACCCAACAATGGGAAAATAGTAGGGAACCCCAGAAAACAATTCTTCTAAGTAGAGGAAATGTCAATAGGGTAGAAGGATCTTATGAGTCAGATGCTAAAATAGCATCCATAGCCAAAAGGTTAGAAGCCTTAGAATTAGGTCATTCTAGTGGTAATAGTGGTAGAATATATCCTTCTTGGGAAGGCCATACTGTTGAGGAGCAAGCCAATGCTCTTTATAACAACACTAGATTCGATAACCGTCAGAAGTTTGACCCATATTCAGAAACCTATAACCCTGGCTGGAGAAACCATCCCAACCTTTCTTGGTCTAAGGGCCAGAATCAAGGTCAGTCTAGTAACTCTCAGGTTCCCCCGGGTTTTGGCTATACAAAGAATCCTTCAGCTCCGGCACAGTTTCAGAACCCTTTGGATAAGAAGATTATGAGTTTAGAAGAGTCTCTTGATTTGTTAACTCGTAACACTGTGCAGTCTCAGCAATCTGTCGCTCAAGGTTTAGAAGAAAATAAGAGAATAGGTCAGGCTAACTCCCAGGATATTTCCGAGTTGAAAACCCAGGTTAGTCAGATAAATGAGTCTTTAAGAGAAAGAGGTTAGTTTCCTAGTCAAACTCAATCTAACCCTAGAGGAATTAATGAAATAGGTGAAAGACCATCCGAACATGTAAATGCTATTAAAACCCTTAGGAGTGGTAGAGTGATAGACAACAAGGTTTTCATGCCTTATAGTGAACATGCTGTAGTTCACCCTTCTGAACCAGAAACTGAGGAGACTGATAGAGTCTCTAAAGATACCAATGAGGGTCATATTGAGCCCGGATTTGTTCATAGAGTCCCATTGTCGTAGCTTCTAGTTCTAACTAAGTGGGAGTCCAAATTTAATGATATATTGGAGGTTTTTAAGGAGGTAAATATCAACCTTCCATTATTAGATGTGATTAAGCAGATTCCCGCTTATGCCAAGTTTTTTAGGATATGTGTACGCGAAAGCGAAAACTTAGTGTCCATAAGAAAACCTTCCTAGCTAGTCATGTGAGTTCTATTATTCAGAATACCACTACTAATAAGTATAAAGACCCAGGGTCCCTTACTATTTCTTGCACAATAGGTAAGTACCGTGTTGAGAAAGCTTTGCTTGACTTAGGAGCCAGTGTGAAATTACTTCCATACCATGTGTACCTTAAGCTAGGACTTGGTGAGATGAAACCTACCCAGATGACACTTCAGTTAGCTGATAGATCCATTAAAATTCCTTGTGGTGTGATCGGAGATGTTCTTTTAAAGGTCGACAAGTTTATATATCCTGTGGATTTTGTTACCCTAGATACCCAACCTGTCCCTGACCCAGAGAACTAGATACCAGTGATTTTAGGTCGCCCGTTTTTAGCTACATCCAATGCGATCATCAACTGTCGAAATGGTATTATGGATTTGTCTTTTGGTAATATGACTATTGAGCTGAACATTTTTAATATTAGTAAGCTACCCTCTGAACTAGATGACTCGAACATTGAAGAGGTGAACATGATGGGAACATTAGTCGAGGAGTCATTACCAAACACTTTGTTAGAAGATCCATTAGAAAAATGCCTAGCTCACTTTGGGATTGATTTTGATGATGATAATGTGATTAATGAGGTAAATGCTATGTTAGATTAAACCCCTTTGTTAGACACTAGTAATGGATGGAAACCTAAGTTTGAACCACTACCAGTTTCTAAGTCTACCCTAGTTCCTTCCTTAGAATATCCTCCTAAGTTGGACCTTAAACCATTACCAGATACCCTGAATTATGTGTTTTTAGGACCATCTGAAACTTTACCTGTGATTATAGCATCCGACTTGGATAGTGATCAGGAAAGTAGGCTATTAACCGTCATTCAAAACAACAAGAAAGCTTTAGGGTGGACCATAACAGACATTAAGGGTATAAGTCCTACTGATTGTACGCATCAGATTTATTTAGAGAGTGACACCAAACCTGCTAGGGAGATGCAGCTCCTTGTTTTCTGATCCTGGGCAAGATTTTGCTCTTGCTAATCCATGTCAAAATAATTACCTAGTTTGCCTAGGCTTAATTTCGACAAGCAAGGTCTGATATACTACTCAAGGCGCGAAACCCTAATTCTTGCAAGTTAGTTAGGGTAATTAATTGAATTCTATGTGTTGACACAGAGTTCTTTTAAGTTCGTTGCCAGAGAGCAACATGCTTTCTGATTGAATACTTTATGCAAAGACCTTATCCTTGATACTTGGAAATTCGTGCTACTCTGCTGCGAGTGAACACAAATTGTTATTCCATATCAACATTAAGGGTTCAGCTAGGGAACATAGCATAGAAAGCATTCAAAGAAACTTGTATTAATTGAATGTAGGAAAGGTGCCAAAATTTACAGAATACCTGAGATTTTTGCTACATGTACCATTCTGGGTAAATTTCATAAGAAAATATTGAGTTGCTCAATAAACGTTCCAGTGAAGAGGTTGACACTCATGGCTCCGTTCCCTTGCAGAGTGACGTCACATCAGATGCAAGGTTTTACAATTTTAACCCTAAGCTAAAAATCACCATCAACATTAAGTCCCCTGCTTAGCTCGGAACAATGACATTGTTGCGGGGTAAGCATGAGATGGTGACAGACAAGGATAAAATCGAAACAGTAAGTCATGAGGAGATTGTCAGGAAGATTTGGCTAACATTTATCAGGAGGCATGAAGAATTTGTGATCCTTGCATTGGCGGCTTTCCATAAATTCAGATTGGCCATGGGGTGTTGGCATCAGCGCTGCAACTTTGGCTACTGATCGGCAGAGGTGGCACTGCAACTTGGTCCGTATAAAGGTGAATGGCGCCGGCTAGCTAGGTTACATTAGTGCGGATATGGCGCTTCTTTGAACGGATAAGATGGCGCTACCTTGGCTGGTGAATATGGCGCTGCGTTGGCTTTGGAGAGGGCAGAGATGGCGCCGGATAGGAGTGGTAAGGATGGCGCTTCTTGCTTGGAAAGGTGGATGGTGATCTTTGCTTGGAAAGGTGGATGGCGCTGCTTTGGCCTGCTAGGGAATAGTGGGAACTGGCTTCAGTCCATGGAATGGTGGAAATTGGCTTCAGTCCGTGGAATGGTGGAAACTGGATTCAGTCCGCGGAATGGTGGAGACTGTCTTCAGTCCGTGGAATGGTGGAAACTGGCTTCGGTCCATGAAATGTGGAAATGGCGTTGCAACTTTGTCCATGGAACAATGATGATGGCGCTGCAACTTTGGCCACATACTATTGATGTTGGCGCTCATGGCGTTGGCGCTGGCTTGACCATGGAGTGCTGGATCCACGAAGCATTGGCGCTGGCTTGACCACGGAGTGCTGGAGCCACGAAGCATTGGCGCTGGCTTGACCACGGAGTGCTGGAGCCATGGAACATAGATATTTGCACAGTCTTGTTTGGATATGTAGCATGAGTGTGGTGTGCCCAATCATCTATTCCTGCTCATGGAGCAAGGAGGAATCTTTCTTATATTCAAACCCTAGAAACTTTGTTCCTATGAAAAGGAGTATCGACCCTCTTCTGTATTTTATTGCTCGTTCGGCTCCGTGCTTCGTCTTTAGCGTATGGATTCTCTTCGTTGTTTCTAGCGGTGATAGAGAGAGCATTAATGTCAACAAAGCAATCTCCAATAGTTATAATCAGCAGCAAGGCGATCCAGGAGAACTCAAAGTAGGTGCTCTCACATGTAGCCACCCAACAGTACCATCGATCTTCTCCAGAATGTGTAATAAGGTTCTAACTCCATAAAAATGCTTATCTAACCTCTCCAATGGATTTTAAAATTTACCAAACTCCATTACACTCTTGGTATGGATTGATGAAATATATGCTCGGCAATGATCATGTCAGGGATAATCTTGGAGATTGTGGTTGCGTTGTTGATCCATCCTTGACTTTAGGTTATGTGGTGCCTGGACTTTCTGATTGCGACGAAGATATGTTGTGGATGCTTGTATGGTCGAAATATTCTGGAACCATTGGGAGGATTATATATGAGTTGAGGCGCTCCGTTTGCCGATGTGCTGCTACCAGGACTTCATTCGAAGCAACATCCTTTGAACCATCTTCTGAATCTTGGACTATTGCTTGGAATGGGATGCGGTGAGCAGTCCCCAGTTATACTTCTGTTAGATCCGATGGCGTGGCCGGATATGTGAATGTATCTCCGTGGTGTGCTTTTGGGGTCTTTGATGCACGTGTACGACTTCATGTTGAGAAATTCTTGCGGCTCGTAAAACTTCGACAATGATGATGTTGAAATCAGAAATAACCTGGTTGAGGGCAGTGAAGGCATCCCATTCTGGTAGTCCCCATGTGTAATTATCCTGAGCCTATTTTCTCGTGGAAGATGTGTTTCTGCTGCATTCACTGGTAAGGTGGTGACTGCGTTTAAGCTTCTAAACATGAAGGAGGCTTCAGTCCCCAAGTGTAGCCTACTTTAATTGCATCGCCTTGAATCCACGCCTATGGGATTTGATACAATCTTATCATACTCTCCTGGATGTGATGTTGGGATGCTTGGAATATCACATGGATAGAACAATCTGGATAACAAAGAGGTAGTAGTGAGAGAGTTATATCGTTAATCGTGGCTCCCTCTGTTTCTTCAAGAAAATGTTTCGGCCGCATCTCTGAAGTTATCTCATGAATATTTGATTGTTGTCGGGGATGGACTGTGATGAGCAGTCTCCAGTCGCACTTCTCTTTAGTTACTGAAGTTGTTTTCTCTGAGTAGGCAAGGGATCCGTCGCGGCATCGTAAAGTGTTGCAGGCGCCTTCTATACATAGAAGTGATGATATTATTATGTTGTACCTTTGAAGAGTAGATGACCTTGTCATGGCTATGACTTTTGGTTGACCGTGTCTTCTGAGCTTTGACAATGAAGCGATTCCGTGTAGAGTCCCAGTCCCCAAGTTTGGTTTACGTGTTTCTATCTTGTATGGTCGGTGAGTTGACCATGATAAAGATATCATCTTGCATATGTACTGGTGGCTCCATTACTTCTTCCATGTGAAACTAAAATATAGAGAAATACGTATTACCTTTGTAGTGGTTGTTGTTATTGTGAACCTCTGGCTGGTATCAACAAACGAGCAACAACAGTTCTTGGCATTAGACGTGATCTGAAGAGACTACATTGTCGTGGAAACAAAATAGGTTGGAAGGAATTTCATGGGCGTCCATGGAAGCAAAGGGATTGGCTGGATGCGTAAGCGAGTAAACTTTCCACGAACACGAGCTTTGGAGAGATGGATCAAAAAGTGGACACAACTACGAACCTTGGCTGGTTGTGATCACGATCCTTGACAGGGAGGAGTGACGACTTCTGGGGAGAATGTTGAAGCGACTTCTGGAGCGAAACGTTGAAGTGGGGCGGCTTCTGGATTTGGAAGCGGAGTGACTTCTCGACAAAATGTTAAAGAGGATTCTGGAGAGAAACATTGAAGCGGAGCGGCTTCTCGAGAGAATGTCGAAGCGGCTTCTGGAGCGAGACGTTGAAGCGGAGCGGCTTCTCGAGAGAATGTTGAATCGGCTTCTAGAGCGAAACATTGAAGCGGAGAGGCTTCTGGATCTGGTAATAAGAGGCGTCACGTCAGAGGGGATGCTTCTGGTATTGCTGGTATTGGTGGTAGAGGATATAACGCTATGGTGTTGGTCATTCCCTTTTTGCTCTCGTCCGATACGGCTATATACTCTATTCTCTTAGGGGTCTCTCCATAAAACTGAATTTTCAGGTTGCAAATCCAAGTTTATTATGTGACGAAATCCTGGCCGCGAGAAGTCCCCAGTTGCCCTTTATTGTCTGAGCAAATTACCTTCAGGTCGCTTGTATCAGAAACTATCAAAAGCAGCGTCATTGCTCGGTTTGGCATGTGCACTTGAGGAGGAGACTTGCGAGATGAGTCACAATATGATCTGTAGCAATAACTTCCTGTCTTTCCATCAAATCAGCAATGGTAATGGGTAATAGGCTTGCTATGGCTCCTCCGGTCTCTCGTCCTGATGGTGGAGTAGCAGCAACTCTGGTGACGGTTGGTGGTGTCATAATTCAAGAAACGTTGGGGGTGGTGGCAGCGGCTCTGTCTCTGGTGACCGGAGGTGTAACTCCTGAACGAACATTTTCCGTACCGCTGGTGTTGACCGGTGGCGTATTAATGCCACTGGAAGGAACGTTAATACCGAGGATGATTTCAGCACTAGTGTTTTCAGGGTTTGTTGCTAATGCGGACCTGAGTTCTACCATCTTGAGATCGGGATTGAAAAATGAAATTGGAAATTAAAAATTGATATTGCAACCGAGAGATTAATCTCCCATTGTGGTCGCCAATTGTCTGTGGGTGAAAACTGTTTCTGCCGATTTTGGTAAATTCGTGTGTGTGGATGAGAAATGAGTCTAGACCCCAAACAATGCACTGCACGGAGTACCTTTGATTCGAGAGATAAATCTGTAATATCCTGGCTTAAACCAAGAAATGTCCGTTCCAGGCTTGCTCCGGTCACAAAGTGAAGGAGAAGGGTTGGTCTTAGAGAGGGAAGCGACGAAAGTGTTGAGACCAGAATAGTTGATTTTGAAGGTGTGGTTGTTTACGACTTGTATCAGAAAGTAGAACTGGATAGCAAGATGGAAAGCTAGCAGGTGATTTCTTGATACTGTGTTGTTATCTGACCAAAACTTGTTTTTTGGTAGAAATAGGTGAAACCTATTTATACAAGTCGTAGTAAAACGTACTCCGATCTCGTAGGAAGTGGAAATGATTGAGTAGTGGAAGAGTGGAGTAACGGGTAACATCAGAATTTATGATTCCATGATGAAGGAAATGTTTACACCATTACTTCTTACCATTACTAACCATCTTTCTTCATGACACTTTCTTGTAACGGGCGTATTGCACGCGCGCGCTGTAAACCGCCATACCAATACCCTGATGAGTATCCCCCAGTTTGTGACATGTTTGATGTCTCGAGTGTTTTCGTGGAAAACATGTAGCACTTTTCTACGTGTGGAAAGTTAAAATCAAGAGGCTTGCCGCAGGAAAATAGCATGCGATGCTATTAGGCTTGTCTTGGCTGGTCTCCTGAAACTTGCCACAAGTCTGCCGGCTCGGTGGCAAACTTTGATAGCTGAGATTTCATCTCATGATGAAGGTTAGCCGTTGATTATGGCTACCTTATGTTGGCGCCTGGTAATAGCGCAATGGCACCACATGCCAGCGGCATTGCATCATGGCTGGCATGGCTCGTGCATGTCAGTGGCACGGTGGTGCAAGTGGCGCCTGGCGTAGCCATGGCCACTAGATTTAGGTGGCGGGTATCTTAAAAGTTGCCACAAGTCTGGCAATTTGGTGGCAGACTTGGATGGTTGAGATCGAATCTCATGAGGAAGGGTAGCCGTTGATTATGGATACTTCCGTTGGTGCCTGGTAATGGCGCAATGGAACCTTTGGTGCATGCCAGCGGTATTGTAGCATGGTTGGCATGGCTCGTGCATGTCAGTGGCACGGTGGTGCAAGTGGCATTTGGCGTAGCCATGGCCACTAGATTTAGGCGGCAGGTCGCCTAAAAGTTGCCACAAGTATGTCGGTTCGTTGGTGAACTTGGATGGTTGAGATTTGTAATTCAAGAGAGAGGGTGGTCGTTGATTATGGCCATATCTCGTTGTATAGCAAAGTGGCTCCATTGGCATAGAGGCGCCTGGCATAGCCATGGCAAAGCGGCATGCCAGTGGAGTAGCCGTGGCGTGGCCACGCCTGTTGCGTTGTAGCATGGCCAAAACTAGGATTTGTCTCTGTGGCCAAAGTTAGGTCTTTGAGGCATTACCAAGGCTAGGGTTTGGCGTTGTGGCCAAAGTTAGGGCTTGACGGCGTGGCCAAGGCTAGGATTTGGCGTCGTGGCCAAAGTTATGGCTTGGAGGTGTGGCCAAGGATAAGATTTGGCGTTGTGGCCAAAGTTAGGGCTTGGAGGCATTTCCAAGGCTAGGATTTGGCAACGTGGCCAAAGTTATGGCTTGGCGGCGTGGCCAAGGCTAAGATTTGGCGGTGTGGCCAAAGTTAGGGCTTGGCGGCGTGGCCAAGGCTAGGATTTGGCGTCATGTCCAAGGCTAGGATTTGGCACCGTAGCCAAAGTTATGGCTTGGCGGCGTGGCCAAGGCTAAGATTTGGCGCCGTGGCCAAAGTTATGGCTTGGCGGCGTGGCCAAGGCTAAGATTTGGCGTCGTGGCATGTTAGTGCATCAGAGTGGCGTGTTGGAATGCCGACTAATATGTTGTTGTGGCAGGGTGCGTTTGGCCTGCCGATTAACATGGAGGCGCGGCAGGGTGCGTTTGGCCTTTAATGTATGGTGGCAAGTTTAGAGCGACTTGATTGGTTAAAAAAAGGGACCAGCCAAACATAATGCGCGGCCACACCTCTAGTGCTTGTGGTGCATTTAAAATGACCTGATTGGTTGGTAGGAAGGAGAGGGGCCGGCCAAGCATGGGCGTGGCTACGCTTGGTGTGAGTGTGGAAGCTTTAGAGCAACCTGATTGGTTGATGAAAAATGGGGCCGACTAGTATGGGCCCAACCACGACTTATGTGCATGTGGCGAATTTAAGGCGACCTGGTTGGTCTAGGGAAAATAGGGTCGGTTTAGGATGGGGCGTGGCCAATGGCAGATGGCGCCGGCTGGCCTAAGGCATGGCCACGCCTCCCTTTGCTGCGGCTCCTTGTTTTCTGAGTCTGGGAAAGATTTTTCTCTTCCTAATCCATGGCGGAATAATTACCTAGTTTTCCTATGCTTAATTTCGCCAAGCGAGGTCTGATATACTGCGCAAGGCGTGAAACCCTAACCCTTGCAAGTTAGTCATGGTAATTAATTGAATTCTATGTGTTGACACAGAGTTCTTTTAAGTTCATTTCTAGAAAGCAGCATGCTTTCTTATTGAATACTTTATGCAAAGACCTTATCCTTGATACTTGCAAATTCGTGCTACTCTGCTGCGAGTGAACACAAATTTTCATGCCATATCAATATTAAGGGTTCAGCTAGGGAACATAGCATAGAAAGCGTTCAAAGAAACTTGTATTAATTGAATGTAGGCAAGGTGCCGAAATTTACATAATACCTGGGATTGTTGCTACATGCACCATTCTGGGTGAATTTCATAAGAAAATATTGAGTTGCTCAATAAACGTGCCAGTGAAGAGGTTGACACTCATGGCTTCGTTCCCTTGTAGAGTGACGTCAGATCAGATGCAAGGTTTTACAATTTTAACCCTAAGCTAAAAACCACTATCAACACCATGTTGAACCAATTTTCATTTTGAGAATGATGTAGCCATACGCATCTCTAGGTATTCCTTCATGATCTCTGACTGAGATAGTAGAATGAGTGGCTTCTTGTCGAGTGATGCCTGCAGCTCTGAGAGTTTTCAAAGGAATTGTAACACCCTGTATTTTTAGCATCGCGCATGCTCAAAGATGCGCCATGGCTTGAGATGAAGCTTCATCTCAAGCTCCATTGCGTAGAAAAAGGAAGATTAGCCTAGGACAATACGCTTCCAAAAATGGCATATTACATGGGCATATTGGTCAAGGCCAATATGGAACCAAGAGGGTGTAAGCTGTAAGATATATTGGCTAAAGTCCAATCTCGCATCAAAGGATGCATTAAGACAGTGAGGAGGATGGCCTAGAACAAAGTAACGCCAAAATGGCGTAATACGCGGGTCATTGGCCTATGGCCAATATCGCACCACAGTGGTGCAACAGGCCAGAGCAGGCTGGCCTTAAAAATGTACAACCATCACGGTTGGACATTGGAGTGGCCTATGGGCCAAAGTCGGAAATACAGCCATCACGACCCTTCAGTGAACCTGGCTCAAGAGATGTTCAGCCATCATGGTCGGACATTGGAACTGGCCTGTGAGCCAGAACTGAATGTACCCATCTTGACCGGTTATTCAGTAAATATATGGAAACGGCCATAAATAGTAAAAACGGGAGTTTATGAATGATTTTTTCTCCCCCAATCAAAGTTTTAAAAATGTCAAGTTAACATAAATAGGGAGAGGTAGTTGGTTAAAGGTGCATATGCGTACCATGCACCAAGTAAGCTTCATAACTTAGCCGAAATAGTATAAATGATGCTTAGGTCTCATTTATAGCTGCGTAGACTTTCCAATGGAACGGGTTAATCATGGGCATTGCTATACCATGCACGGGCTCGATAATGCATATCCTATATGCATTTTGACGAAACGGCCTACACAGACTAGGCCATTAATATTATTGCTTGGCCACGGCCTCGCAAACGAGTTGGTTTAAGTTTTTTGCCCCTTCGTGGATGAAATATGGTTTGTGCTTGATCCCTTTAGAGTAGGGAAGGGTACGTAGGTAGCCGCAATGAGTTGCAATATTGCCGGTCCAGCACGTTGTCGCCATATCATCTGGCTCGGTAGCTCGACGCAAGATATGATTGTGGCGATACTTGATGAGGCTAGTTGCATTCCATTACTTGGATGCTCATACTTCCTATCAAGGCGTTCTATGTAGACATGTACCAATAGTGCATTAATTGGACATGGCCAAGAAAGTAACACATATCGGTATGCAAGTAGTGTAGCCTGCATGAGCCTAAGGGAGATGGAATTAGGCCGTCAATGGCCTATGTGCAAGTCCAAGCATGCCTTATGCCTGGATAACACTCGGAAGCCAGTGATGCATGCAAGATGCATCGGACACAACCTCTATGGCTTTGAACCCTTCGCAGAACAAGGGCAAGTTGGAACAGTGTGGAAGCTAAAATAGCCGCATAATGCTCCACGAGCATGCTTACAAGGGAAAATGAACGTGCATTTTCCTAGGTTTAAGGCTCGGATCGTAGCATCATCATGGCACATCGGAGAAGTTATGGCCTACGCCCCCCAGGCGCGCCAGCGAAATTTTCCAGTCTGTCACATGAATGATATTGACAGCCGTGCCAATATCGACTAACGCTGTCTTGAGTTCATTTCCCTTGAGATTGACCGTGGTAAGGAGTCCCCAGTCGTACATTTCCTTGTATGTGGTTGGAGGTTCAGGGAGTGTTTCTGGAATGGATATGCGTTTCCCTGACACTATGTGATTCAAAGCTGCGAACATGTCCTTCTTATGATCCTTTGACAGATAAAGCAATTTACATACATGCTCGATCAAGGATTGAACTTATTATTTGATGGGTTGTTCCTAGAGAGTGAAAGTCCTGATTGGGAGAGGATTTATGTGCTCCCCTTCAGTCCCCAGTTCTCCTGAGTCGATTTTTTCTTTGAAAATGCGCTTTAAAATTATGCAATCGCTTGTTGGATGATTGATAAATCTATGAAAGCGGAAATAACGTGGATTTTCCATCTCCACCTTAGTTGGTTCTCTCCTAACAAGAGGAAATTTGATCACACCATCTTGGATACAAACCTCTAATAACTCGATCACCTCTTCAATGGGAAAAGGAAAGTTTGGGTCTACCTAGTTGTTTTGCTGACGCTGAGTTGGTGCTTGTGCATTTCGAGTTTGGTTATCCTTCCTCAATGTTTTTTCAGGGGCCTGAGATGTTGGAGAAGCGTTCTTGTGTTGTGTATCAACCTTTCTTTTGTTTCCTTCAACAACAACATTTGTGGAGGGTTGGAGATTGTATTGCTTATTGACCAGGTGCCTGGTGCTACCTCGATTTTCTCGCGGTCCTTTGACTTTTGTAGCTTTTGCTCTTTCCAGTAGGGCTGGAGCGGTGGTTGCTGACTGTTTAGCCGCTTCATGAAGCTCAGAGAAAGTCTAGAATCGCAGATTCTCCAGTAAATATCTATAGACCGGGATCATTCCATTGATAAACAAGTCCACCAGCTGTTGTTAAGTGACATTCGGATCATGGAAATCCAAAGCTTGAACTCTGAACCTTTTCACATAGTCGTTCGGATGTTCGATGTTCTTCTAGAATACCCTTCCCAGATCAGAGAGAGTAACTTTTTCATAGACGAATAAATATTTCCGATAAAAAGCGTTAACCATTTCTCTCCAACTGGTGATGCTTCCTGGTGCGATATTGTTGTACCAGGTGTATGCTATGCCTGTCAGAGACTTGGAGAATTCCTTCAGACGGACAACATGGCTGTGTTCATGTTCACCTAATGCTTTCAAGAATCGAGAAACATGTTCTCGAGCATTCCTCGTTCCATATTAAAGTATGAATGTTGGAGAAGTATACCCTTTCGGGAGAGGGATCCTTTGTATAGCAGCAGGATATGGAGGTTGGTGACGATGGACATATGATTTCTTGTCTTTTCCTCGAGCCTCCAAAAGGTGTTTCAGATCTTCACGAGTGATGAAACCCGTGGATTCATTTGCTGGTGGATTGTCTGCAGCAACTTCATCATCTTCCAGAATCTGGATTGGGGAGACATTAGGATAAGCGGCCGAGGATAATTCTTTGGCTTTTTCTTTCTCTCTCTCTGATTGACGTTGTGTCTGAGCTTGTCCAGGCGATAATTTGTCCGTGATATTCTTGAGATGAGTACATAGCTCCTTCTGCGTTGTAACCATGTCTATCTGATTCTTGCCGAGAATTTCCTGAATCTTCATGAGATCAGTTATAGTAGGTGGATTTTCTCTGATTTCTTCAGGAGATCAACCAAAGAGAGGACTACTTCTGATGTTGGTTTGAAGAGGGGTGGTACCAGTGGCACCACTGTTGGAAGCCAGAGTGACTGGAGTACCACCATTGTTGTTGCTAGTGCTAGCACCGTTTTGGTTAGTATTTGTAACTAAACCTGACCTAAGATCAACCATTTTGACGAATTGAGATTGCAACCGAGAGATTAATATCCCACTGTGGTCTCCAATCTGTAGATGGGTGAAAACGATTTGATGGTTTTTTAGGGAAGTGAAGAAACGACCGTGCTGATAGAGACCCTTCGACCGAGCAACCTGCTTAAACCTGCTTCTAACAGATGCACTACATGGGAGTGCTTTGAGTTCGAGATATCAATCTGTAGGAATCCGGACTAAACCAAGACAATGACCGTTCCAGAGTCAATTCGGTCATAAAGAGGGAAGAGGGTTGATCTGTAGGAAGGAAGCTGAGAAGTGTGTGAGATCAATGATGATCAAGGATTGTGGATGTGTGATGATTTCTGCAAGTCTTCTGTGAACTGTTGGGTTCGAACAAGTTCTGTTTGATTGATTAAATTCTTGAGAGTGGTTGCTCGAATGATAATTCTTCTGTTTTTCAATCATGGTTTGAGAGACTTATTTATATTGCAAGAATAATAGACACATTGATCCCAGTAAGTGTGACGGTTGCTCGAGTGAAAGAGTGGGAAAGTGGGAAATCGTGGTCAAACCAGTTTCATGTCGTGCAGAGACTTGGTTAATTGTCCATCCACTACTTTGTTAACTTCCTCAAGCGCTTGCACGACTTACTCACATTTATTATCTGGGTGAACACACGTGCAGTAGGCCGCCAGACCAAAACCCTAGTGACTATTCCCCCATGTGACATGATTGACGTCTCGTGATTGTGGAGTCTGCAAGGCAGACGTGTATTTAATTAGTCAGTTGTTGACTTGATTAGACGATGGGTCTAAGTTTTGTTGAGTTGAGCATGATTTATGCATGCTCTATGATACATGGATTGAACATGTCTGCTGGGACATATGTATAGTTCTTAAACGCATGTTGATAGTTAGATCAACGTGATGAATATCGATAGCCTTAGCAAATATTGCTCCCCTGAACAAATATTGCTTGATTAATGAATTATTAAACATTGACAGTTGAATAATATTACTAGTCCCACCTGTGCAAATATTCTCGTTTGATGGATTACTGACTAATGATTGTTGAATCACTATTGATAGTCTGAACAAATATTGCTCGTTTGAACAATTATTGGTAGTATGACCAAATAAAATATTAATTTAAAATATTGGCAGCTGGACCGAATACATAATTAATCAATATGTTGATTGTTGGATCAACATAAAATTATTAATGCTTAAACTTGCCCATTATTATGATTTGCAGAGCGTTCAGTTCAAAATCCTAATTTTGATCGATTATTGATCAGTTGATGATTTACTGAAAATCAATCATTGAGTGAGAGAGGGACGACTACATGGGATGACGGCCCAACCATATAACGCCCAGGTGCTCGAGTGAGTATGCACCAAAGTCCTTTGTAGACCAGTTGATGAAAGGATAATTAAATGCTGGTTTAATCATTTATTGAAAAATAGTGCTCATCTGAGCATTAGGAAATAAAACCTAATTATGGAGAGGTGAGGCACCGACCAAGGGGTATGAAACCGGTCCTTGGTGGTATTGGGACCAGATGGTAGTCGTTTGAACAAGTTCCAAGTTGGTTGGAAAGAGTTTGAACCCAATTATGAACTGTAAAAGATTAATTAGGTCAAAATTGTGAAAGAATGTGGGACCGGCTCCTTGCAAGCCTAAGGGCCGACCTTGGTAGGTCAAGGTGGCATGCCCGTGTCACCATAGTGTCTGTGTCTCAGTTCTGAGAATTTTGGTATTTTATGATGCACGTTTGAGCAATATTTTGGATTTTCAAAAGAGTTTGATCTTGACTGAAACTCTCGATTTTGCTCGAATGAGCGAGTAGAACTTTGCTCGTGCGACCAATATTTTGAGAATATTAAAATAATAATATTTTTAATATTTGTCATGGGTAGCCTAGTCGGTCATGTGACCATTTGACTTTCTGACTTTTTGATGGTTTGAGCAATATTTGAGAAAATATGAAAAACTAGGGTTTTTGCTCAAACGAAGGAGTTTCATGAGATGAAGGAAATAATAATAATAATAAAATAAGGGATTATAAGGTGTGGGACCGGTCACGGATAGTGCATGGCCGGCCGACTAGGTGGCCCAGTCCCGTGCCACCCTTCCCTATATTTTACCATTTTTTCATCGTCTGAAGGAAAATTTGGAGAAACTAAGAGTTTTGCTCAGACAAGGAAGTTTGCTCGATTGAAGGAGTTTTCATGAGATTAGGAAAAATAATTATATAAGATAAAATAAAAGGAGGAGCCACGGGACCGGCCACGACGGCATGACCAGCCGACTGGTGGTCCCGGTCCCCCTAGGCCCCTCTTTATTATTTTATTAATATTATTTTCCTTCCTATTTTGTCCATATTTTTGAATTCTCGTTCGTGCATTCGGGTTCTCGTTCGTGCATTATTGCAAAGTACACTCACGCCATTTTCTCGGGGCTTACTCAGATGCCCGATCAATGAATATTTATTACTAATTCATGGAATTCAGCTGAGAATCAGCCTGAAACGGAGTAATAAAATAATTTGAGTATCAATTACTAATCCATGGAATTCAGCTAAGAATCAGCCATGAAACGGAGTAATGCGATATAATGATTATCTATTACTAATCTATGGAATCCAGCTGAGGATCAGCCACATAAAGGAGTAATGGGATAAATAGATTATTTTCTAGGAATTCAATTGATGAATGACACGCTAGAATTAATCTATAAATTGCTCTATACTATCATGCGATATGTTTAGGAGCGGGTTTATTCGAGAATCGAGGTATGAGATAATGTAAGCATCATACTCGTTCTGAATATTGGGGGCGTATAGTCATGGAACAACAAACAATGTGACGTCCTGAAAGCGCTCTACACTAGCATGCAATATGTTTAGGAGTCGTCCAATCATTAAGAGATTCTATACACATTCTCTCTACATAGTCAAGGAACAAACAGTGTGACTTTCTGAAGACGTTAACACTCTATACTAGCATGTAATATGTCTAGGAGCCGTCCAATCATTTCGATTCTACGTAGAGGTGTTGATGAAATATGCGAAGTGTCGAAAATTTCAGCTGAAAGGCTTTACGAGTAGCATATTCATCAGAGCTCTAAGAGGATGTTTCCTCAGTCAGAGATCGTTAAATGGTTCACGAATTATAAAATATGAGTTTTACATACATTTCTGAAGTCGGGTTAGAAACATGCAGTATCATGATTTTACGATTTTAGCCTTTGTCGAAAATCCACCATCAACAATGATAATACAAAAGACTACTAAGATCAATCAGGATTTAGACGGCATCGATCATGCTTTGGTTCTATATAACTCTCATTACACTGACTCAGTCCTTTAACCATGTCTTTGTCCGCTAAACATATCTCTGGCCGGCTAAATGTAAATCAAACTAAACATATTTCTGGATTATTAAACCTGACCAAACTCTCGGTATCTCTATAAAAAATTTCCTAACTTAACTAATTCACTAATTGTATAAACATGTAGGTTCATAATTGCTTAAAATAGATTCATAACTTAGCATTAGAATATATTTTCTAACCTCTTTGATCGGAGTGTTGTATACAAATTACTATATTTAAGTTAATTAATATTCTGAAGAGTTAATTTGAATTATGATATTTAAGTTTCAATAATTTGATTCTCTAAGATATTCTATAGTTTTCAATTGGCAAATACATTTTATGATCTTCGTTTGATTTTCCAATGCCTCGTATGTAATCATAGGGGGTGTAGTGACCTCTTGGGCATTGTGATAATGAACCGTGCATGGTAAGCTAGCTTAACTTCAACGAAGCATTATTTTTGTATTATGAACTAAATAGAAATAAGTATTCTTATGATAAGTCAATTATGTCTGAATTCGGATGTTAAATCATTTTATCACTAACAGTGACTCGATGTATTCAAAATGCATCAGCCGATGTATAGGTCTACTTTACTGATATGAGGAATAGCCTGGTATTTTTAAATGTTTTATATAGTTGTTTTATGATTTAACTTTATGTGATGGCCAAATTACATGACTAATTCTTTTTTTACTTTAGATTCTTCTTAATGTCTCCATACTTGACTATAAATAAATTCCATTCTCTAACTTTCACCCTCGAAGTCTAGGATTTTGTAGCTTCATCGTGATTGAGGTAATAATATTGCGGATTGTTCAGTTAAAACTGTAAGAAAGTCTTGTATCTCTGGGAAATGGTGGAAGAAGCCACCAACTTGTCCCCTAAACTCTCTTGCTCATTATGTACATTATGCTTGATATTTTATAAAATCTGTGTGCTTTGATAGAAAAAAGAAAGAAGAAAAAACTAAATCCGTTTGATATTAATAGTTATAATTTTCACTCAAATGTGGTGTATTCCGTTACATTTACTCGCCCAGTTTCATGGGTATTGTTAATGTACATTTCGCTGGTTAATGTTACTGCCAATGGTTATATAACGTAATTATGATTCGTTTTTAAGGTTTGTTTTACTTTATATATACTCAAGAGCATTCATGTATATATACCAGGGGTGCACATACCCTACTGATGAGTGCTAAAAAGTGCATATTTCTATATATTTTTCTTGGCATTTAACTCATCTTTTGTGCATTAATTCTACATTTTATCCCATATTCTGTATTTTCATTGTTTTCAAGAATAAATATTTTTCTTACTTAATTTTGCATTTTTAGGTAATAAATAAAGTCTGGATGACTTGCGGAGCGGAAAAGAGCTGAAGAGTGGTGAAAAGCCGGAAGAAATTACGCAAGGAAGCCGCAAAGAATGGTGCGCACAAGACCAAAAAAGCTAGGAATGGGCTCAAGAAGGAAGAATTGTTCTTAAAGAAGAAATGGGCTCAGAATTATCCGAAGCCCAACTTATCTCCCAAACCAAAACCCAAATCCATAACCCACTTCTCATGTAGCCGTCATATTGGATCCATATCATCATCCAACGGTCGCCTCCTCTTCGTGCATCAAAGTCTGAAATTCCTGACCAACACTACAGCACCTAACTCCATCTCACGCCGTTATTTTCGTTGTATCTCTTCATCCGACGGTCGCTGAAGGCTATGTTCCATCTTATCGTTGGATGCATTTCAGATGTATCGATCAAACGCCTATCACTCGCCTAACATCGAAATCTGATGAGCCCGCCTCACACTCGAACAACCTAACCCTATACCCATCAAACCAAACAGACCTTACCCAATTTCTCTTCGTTCTTCTCTCCCTCACCTCCTCTGCGACCACCATTCCCACCACCTTCTCCTGCTGCATCCACCAACTCGAGCAGAGCTCGAGTAAACAAACCCTCACCACCATCTCTACTCGACCCTCATACATCACCATCACTCTTCTATCCACCTATTATCAGCCTACATCTTCACCTTCTCCTCTCAGTGAAGAATTAGGTTAATATTATTTGGAGTAGGGGTAAGGATTAGGGCACCAACTCGCACCAAAGAAGCATGGGAGGAAGCAGAAGAATGGGTCGAAGGCTATGAAGCAAATCAGAGAAGTATGGGTAAGATTCAACAAACCCTAATTTACTGTTTTTGGGGATTTGGGGAAGACTTGTATAGAACCCTAATTGTGCTTGTAACTATAAATAGATGTTGTGGGTATGTGTTAGAGTTATGGTGGACTAGCCAGTGTCCAGGACTGTGAAGTTCTGTTAATGTTCAATTTCAGTTTCAAATCAATTTTAGTTTTTTTTTCTTTTTGTTCTTATAATTTGATGTTTGTTTCAATTCCTGTTAAGTTCAATTTTAAGTTCTTGTAGAAATTTTCCATTATAATTTCAATTTCAGTCCTTTAGCATAATTCAATATTTGAATTCATGTTTTCAATTATCTTGTATGATGTATGTTTGTGTTAGCATGTTAGTCATGAGCTAAGTCTCATTAGCTGAGGCTCAGTTGAAGCTTTAGTGGACTGTTAGGTAGTAGAATGCTAGGTTAGAGCCTTAGTGCAGTGTGTTGATTGAGTAATGGGAAGAAGTTGGTGCTCTGATATGCCTGTGATTGATTGTTCTGTCAAAAGACAGTCAATGCTAGGGGCAAATCAGTGAGCAAGCTGATTCTCTTCCCATTCTAGTGGATGCTTAAGTTTTTAAACCTAGAATTGCATTGTTTAGCTAGGACACAAGGTGGATTCTAAGCCTTAGCTTAGCCACAGCTGCAATCTCACCCCTGCCCTTGGCTTAAGCCTTGGTTCCATTGTTCTCTGCTTGTAGTTGCAGTGTTCTGTCACCTTCTCATAATACTTTTGTGCTGTTTGCTTTTGCCATTGTAAATTTTCATCCTTTTGCCATTGTAAATTTTCATCCTTTTGCCCTGTGTTGCTTCCATGTATATACCATTGTTACTTTTCACTGCCATTGTATATGCTTCCATTGTTTCATTGTCTTTACCACTGTCACTTTAGTGTTTTTGTCTCACTGTTTTCTTATTCACTTCATCTGTTTTCTTTCTCTGTTTCTTTTCTGTTTTCATTTCACTGTCACTCTTTGATACACTATATCTTTGTTACTCTTCCCTACTGCTGCTGTTGTGCCTCTCTTCCTCTGCACTGCTGCTGCTACTACTTGCTGTGCACCTGCTCCTGCTGTGCCAGCCACCACTGCTGCTGCAACCTGGTTTCCACTGCTGCTGCTGCAACTGAGTTTGGCTCACAGCACAAGCCCAGTTCAGTCCACAGTTAACTCCAAAGGCCTAGTTACTCTCAGGTCAAAAGCTAAGCCCAGAAACAAAGCCCAAAATCCCAGCTCATTGCTAGGGTGAAGCAAAAGCCCAGATCACTGTTAGGGTGCCCAAGGCTCAGTTCAGTCCATCTGTAGTCCACTGAGCCCAAGCCTAAGTTTAAGGCCAAAGCCTAGTTCACAGTTCATTCCAAAATCATTCAAAGGCCCAAGGCCTAAAGCACTTCATCACTACAATAAACCCATTAAGCCCAATTTACTCAAAGGGTATTCAAAGCCCAACAGTTCCAAAGGGTATTCAAAGCCCATTGATATTCAAGACCCTTTGGTACTCAAAGCCCATTAGCAATTTAGAAACCCAAAATAGTTAGAAACTACAAAACACACCCAGTCTCTGTGGATCGACCCGTACTTGCACGAGCTACAACTGACGACCGTGCACTTGCGGTATTACTGTAGGCCCGTTTTATTTCGCTTAATTTTACACAGCTTTCCCGGGTACACCACCTACCCATATCCGCCAACCCTACCCTACCCGCCAGGTTTTTAACCGTATCCTACCCTATCCATTATTTGGCAGGTAGGGTGGCGGGTAAAGATTTTCTTAACCGCCAGTAAACGGGTAGGGTGGCGGGTATAGCCCATATCCTATCTAGAAGTGCACATATCCTATCCATACTCGCCAACCCTATCCTACCCGCCAGTTTTTTAATCGTATCCTACCCTATCCATTATTTGGCGGATAGGGTGGCGGGTAAAGATTTTCTTAATCGCCAGTAAACGGGTAGGGTGACTGGTATAGGTCATATCCTACCCACCCTACCCGTTGTGCAGCCCTAATATATACCATAGTTTTCACATCACCGTTTATTTAAAGACTATTAAATATGGGTCGCCGATCTGGAATATTGTCTATCCATCGTAGGTTAAAATTTTCCGGTATAGTTAAGTGTTGGATATGAAAAATATCCAATCGGAGAGTGGGTTTCTATCACTATATAGTATATGCACTAATAGAGCTCTGCGTAGTGTCCTCCCTAGAGCGACTACTTCACTAAATGCCAATTTCAATCAATAAGTACCAAAGGTTTCATCACAGTTCATCGTGGGAGTTCACGACGCTTAGAGTTAAGATAAATATAATAAGGAATTAGTACCTTGAAATTTATAGTGGATTAGTCGTGGGAAAGTTCGAGAGATTTTAATGTATTTGGGTTTTCTCCTGTTAGTCCTGAGGGAGTTTGAGGGAGTCTCTCCAAATCCCCGTTAGTCGTGGGGGAGTTTAGAGGAGTCTCCTAAACTCCCTAGAAAACACCTGTTAGTCGCTGGAGAGTTTAAAAAAATCTCTTGAACTCCCTGTTAGTCATAAAACCCTACAATACTAGGGAGTTGGTTGCTTTGGGGAGTTCGAAGGAGTTTTTAGTGTATTTTGGTCTCACAAAAAATCTCTCAAAAGAGTAGAGATTTTAGTGTATTTTAGTCTCACAACCAAATTTGGTTCAAAATCTTTCTTTTCAAATCATACGGATTTCTCAAATCTCACCAACAAAAATGTTGTTCCCAACATGATGAAATGATTGTCAGATGATGGCCATTATGATACGGTGAAACATTTCTAGGAAAATATTAGGATAGTGATCTAGAGTCCATGAAAACGTGTGGATATATAGATTTGTTTAGATCTACATATCCCGTAAGATGCACCAGCAAAAAAAATGTAAAAGTCTTCACAATTAGCGCTTCCCTGAGTTGAATTACATTACCACTTCTGCAACCACCGTCAAAACTATTTTCTCACCACTACCATCACCACCTATAACCAACCACTACTCCCTTAACCACCCCAAATAAGAACCCTAATTTTAGAAATAAATAAGATTCAATAAATGCTATAGCTCAGAGAAAAGATTTTGAACCAAATTTTAATTCCATCACAATATGTGACACATTTGGTCGCTCTCGGTGGACAGTTAGTAAAAACTTCAACAGGAAAATGTGGAAAAATGTTCGTGAACAAAGGGAGTTAGAATTGTACGGAGACCGTTAAATTGAAGGGAAAAAAATTTATCTCGTTGCACAAAATAACATACTATTGATACAGAGATATGATCATTTTCATTTATTTATTTTCTTTTGATTAAAGATCAATGTTATTTGCAAATGAGGGTTTATTGTTTCTTAAAAGAGAATGAGTTAGGAGTGAACTCTCTCAAACTCCCCCAAACTCCCTCTAATAAACTCTCTCAAACTCCCTACACTCCCCCAAACTCTCTGAACTCAAAAACACCAAACTCTCTCAAACTCCCTACACTCTCTCAAACTCTCTCAAAATTCCTGAGATTTAAAATACACCCAACTCCCCAGAAATCACTCGAGGACTAACCTCCTGTTGGTTTAGTGACGGGGTAATTTATGTCCTTACGTTGTCCATAGTCATCGTTTACTACGATGAAGAGTAGCTCGATGTATACGGACCTTACGTATCTTTGGAAAGTTTTTCGAAATTGACACCGCATTACAAGAAATTTATCAGTACTAAATTATGAGGTTAATCGTTTTATTTTATTTAATGCAGCATCGTTAGTTACATAAAAATTGATTTTACCATTTTTTTTACTTTCTTTCAAGATTGTGATTGAGCAGGAAGAGGCAGAAAATGCATCATCACTAGCTCATTCGATAGCTCCCTAACAGAATTACAGTCCTAATTACTTTAAGAGGTGAAGTGGGAGTTTGCGATTCATGTTATCACAACGGGAATCCAGATTGAAGATGACATAAGCCAAGTTACTTGACTTATAACATGCTTGTTTTTTGCTAACTTGACGTATGGATCTGACTCAGCCCCTGACTCGACGTGAGTCAGATGTCAGATCGTTTGTTTTTTAGTTTGAGCCAGATCTGTCTCGTTACCTGACTTAGACCTAATCCCTAACTTGAACATATTTGAGTCACGGATTAAAATGCTCCTAACGCATGGAACCAAACTACTGACTCGTATATTTTGAGTCAGTTGAGTTAGATCTGACTCAAAAAAATAAACACATTGAGTCAGACTCATACGAGTCAGATCCAAAAGAAATAAACAAACATGATGTTACATTATTACTTCTACGTCGAAGGAGGTGGAGGTATCAAAGATAGAGCCTTTGGTCATCAGAATTTTACATTTTATTAGGAACTGTTCCAATTATTTAAAATATTTATTTTGTGGCTATCATAAACAGGGGCAGGATCCGGTGACATGGTTAGAATGACATTATCAAGACATGGTGGAGACATTTTTCTATAAATCCAATCGGCAATGAATTTGAAGCTAATTTTTTGGTGACATGTTCTTCTTATAAATCTCTACACTCCAACCAAAAATGAGTGCGATCCGAGATGTACAAGACCATTATCTACCATTCTGAATATTGACCGTCGAAGATTAACGTTTGAAATTAATATTTTTTGATGATGAAGTTTCATATTTCAGAATACTCTTATTTTTGGTAGGAATGTAGAGCTTTAGAAGAGGAATATGTCACCAAAATATTAGCTTTAAATTCATTGTTGATTGGATCTTTTAGAAAAAAATGCTCCACCATGTCATGGTAATGTCATTGTAACCATGTTATCAGATCCTTCCTCTCAGAAATATTAGACTTTATACAATGTATATTACTAGGTTTTCATCAAATTAACTGCTAAAAATAAAGCAGATTTCATAAAAATCTAAAGTATATAACATGTTATTCTGATTTTATCTTACTCGAGTGAGTGTATCGCAACTACGCGTCAGTTTAATTTTTCGGTCAACCATAATATTATGGCCTCTATTAATTCTAAAAGTGAAAAATAAAGTTAAATTTCTTAGATTAACCTAACCAAGTCCGAGATGTAAGTCCCAACCAACCTATCAGCCGCTTGCCAGGAAAAAAAAACTAGGCGTTGTAAACCAGGGTGATACCTACAATATATTTTTGCATATGACTCGCGATCCAGGTCGGATTCGTCCCCTGACTCACCACGAGTCATCTATCAGACCACTTGTTTGTTTAGATCTGACTCATTACCTGACTTAGATTTAATCCTTGGTTTGTACCTGTTTAAGTCGGATGACAAAATGTCTTCACTAGGACCAAACCACTGTCTCGCATATATTTAAGTAACTAAAATCAGATATAACTTAAAAACAAATACATTGAATCAGATCTTGGTGATTTTAGGCATATACTGACGAGTTACATGCAGAAAAGGAAAAAATATAATACTTTTGATTGAAAAGTAGAATTATTAGCAACCTTGATAGGAAAAACAATTTGGTACTCACTATTAGCAGCCTTGTTTTCTTTTTTTTTTCTTTTTTTTTGGGATGGTTGGACCTATTGGACCTAACAGAAAATGGGCAACGAAATTCCTAACGACTTTGCATGCGAGTTCTTTGAAGGATAATATGGTAATTTGAATTCCAATTTCCGAACAAAATCACACCAGACGCTTCTCATCTCTGTTTCTCTCTCCCTAGACTCTCTCTGCAGCACTTTCTCTTCTCTCTCAAAACAGAGAGGGAAGAAGAATGTATCAGTTAATCTCAACGTCATTAAACAACGGAATTTTAAATCTTCCCGCCATTTCCTTGACAACCAGAACTAAACGCATCAAAAATGAGATCAAATTGTGGAAAAGAAAGCTAATTATAAGAAAAAAAGTATTATTAGTAAGTTCAAATGATTCACCAATTGTTGAAGAAACAACAGATGAAGTATCCAAGGAAGAAGATATCAACAAATCTGTTCGGTCGACATCTTCGTCAATTGATAAAGACCTCAAAAAGGTATATATATTCTTATCACAAGTTCTGTTGTGTTGATTATGTAACTAGTAAGAACTAACTAAGAACAAGTTAGCTAGGATTGTAGTTAAGACGTTTAGACTGTTTAAAGTGATAAATAACTAGTTCTCAGAAAATTGCAGTCAAAATTGATTTCATAATGATGTAGTGTACTGAGTGCATTATATGAAAGTCTTAATCAGTTTTTAGCACCTTTAATATGACTGTGTATGGGTGCACTCGTAAGGCATAACAAAAATGGTAATAGGGTTGATGGTTCTGAACAATGCGTAGTTGATCTTCTAGATTCGACTGTCTAAAATTCTAATATCATGGAAATACAATTAGCAAATATGTACTGGCAGCTGATGCATTAGCATAGCTGCATAGGGAGAAGTGATTAAGCTGTTTCTAAGTTTTCACAAGGTTGAGTTCATGGTAATTTAAACACTTTAAACAGGCTGTTCAGAAGACTGCTGCAACATTTGCACCTAGGGCTTCTACTGCAAGTAAAAATCCTGCAGTGCCTGGAAGCACTTTGTACACCGTCTTTGAAGTTCAAGCTTACGTCTCGATGTTGTTAGGTGGGCTACTTTCGTTCAATGTTGTATTTCCATCCAATGAACCTGACTTATGGAGACTCATGGGAATGTGGTCAATTTGGATGTTCAGTAAGTTTTCCTCTATAAATCTCAGCACCGATTCTTTGAAACTGTAAACAAGAGCAAATTTTGGCGGGGTAGTTGAATATTTCGTGTTTCGTGTTCTTTCTGATCTTTTTATTTTACTACTCTGGGATATCAATCTTTATAAGAATGTTAAGGTGTGCAAACTGCAAAGGAAAGTTATCTTTAATATTTCCCTAACTTCAGGGCTTTTGTTTTTGTAGCAATTCCATCACTTCGTGCCCGTGACTGCTCAAAGAATGAGAAGGAAGCTTTGAACTATCTCTTCATACTTGTTCCTTTACTAAATGTTTTGATTCCATTCTTTGTGAAATCCTTCTCAACCGTTTGGGCGGCAGATACAATTGCATTCTTTGGGATGTATGCATGGAAGGTATGATCGATTTCCTTGCCAATCACCAAGAGA